>NW_008825615.1:9332438-9369236 GCF_000699105.1 Pygoscelis adeliae
AATATAGAACATAAACCAGAGTATCATGACTCACAAAAAAGGGAAATAAAGTTAAAACATTTAAAAGGTCATATTTCATTTTTAGATGATGCAGAAGCTACTTTATATGTTCATAACAGTCAGTTTGAAGCAGTGGAATTTTCTTAGTAATTTGTGAAGCTAATTAGTTGACACAATGAGAAATCCAAGCTATAAAGCATACCATAGTCAAATCAATGATAATAAGAAATAGTTTTGATGATTTTTTCAGTGTTTTATTGTTCCATACAGGGACAAAATAATATTGCAGAAAATTGATTTTCTGTGGAAAAGTTCCCCTGTTATGCATTGTATTCATCATATTGGAAACCAATGAGATTTTTAGAAAGAATTAATAAATAGTTCAAGCAACATTAGCAAAGTTCTTTCCCCCACAGAGTTAAACTCGGGCTGTTAAACTGAATCATGAAGTGGGTCAGCGGTCCAACCCCTGAGTTTCTTACACAATGGCCTCCTGTGAGGCACAATGTTCTCTGTGAAGTTATTTAGAGTTGACAAGCCATATCACCTCCCAGGAGGTGGATAAGGCCCTATATTGTACATTTTATAATTCTGCAGAAAAAAATTATGGGTTTTTTTTTATTATCATTGATCTGTGCGTACAACTCCTGTTGAGTTAAATGGAAACATTGTGGACCAAAGAAAGTACATACTAATATTGTAATATGTTATGTATAAACAATTAAAAAAAGAAAGCCAAAGTGACTGGCAATTAGAAAGTACACCTTTCATAAAAGTTGTATTTTCTTATCAAGTGTCAGGGCCCTGATTTCACCAACAGGCTCTGATTATCCTGACGAGTCTATAACCATCTTTCTCCATAATCCTCCTCTACAACCTCTTTTCCCACCCCTTCCCAGAGGCTTGGCTTCCTGTGCTCAGGGTCACTTCTGATCTGCCAGAACTGTGCAACTTTTTATCTGCCTGCTGTGAAAACACCTATGCCGTAAGAAAAAAGGTGTGAAAAGCTGGGACCTCCATGCACACATGCTTCACCCGTTGGCTCAGGGGTTGCATTTAAGCTCAGGCCCCTGCCCTTGGTCCATGCCTGTGCTATGCTGTAGTTATGCTGTGCTTTGGCTTTGCACCATGCCAGTCCTGACCTTGTCTTGCTGACTTGACTTCCAACCTGATCTCAGACCTGCCACATCACTACAGGCTGTCTGGTGATCAGTGGGCTGTGACTGTCCCTGGACCTGTTCTGCTCTTCTTGTTTGCATACTGTGGGACTGCACCTTTCATCTGAGGTCTTGTTGTCAACCTCGGCTCCCAGCTCACCTTCCCTTGTGGAGCTGCCCACTCCTGCTGCTCCCTGAGGCCAAAGTGCCATACCATACTACATGCTGATAGGGGACAAGTCTAATGATAGGTGCGCTGAATGAAAGTTCTTACTTACTTTTGTCTCAATCCACTAAGCGTAATCAAAAGTTTCAGCACCTTTCTGAAGAGGCTCTGAACTTTATTAACCAGCTTTGGGAAAAACTGTATTATCTAGTACAGAGAGTGAATGTATTGTGAATTAGTACAATACATTGAACAAGGAAGGACCTTGAGATGTCTTTTGCTATGGTATTGCAAGAATGGCTTACAATTGTCCATTAACTAATTACATTAATTACAGCTTCTCTTCTATCTCATAGGAAACATTCAAGTTCTGTTTGACTCTTTCATACGTTCTTTGAAATCTTGGCCAGGCAGCCAGGACAGGGTGCCGTCACCCTAGGCTGATGAAACAGCTTTACAGATTTGCATACTAGCAGCACAATCATGATTTCCCAAAGCAACTTATTCTGTAAGCTGACCCCAGAGTAATTTAAAAATTTATATTTGTACCACTAAATTTTCTTTTTCTTCGTCTAAGAAGAATCCTCCCTATCATTCATGCTTTACACTTCTCTCCTGAATGCTGGTTTAAGGCAGGTCCATAAACACAGGGCTCCATCATGATCCTATTTCCTGGCAATCCCACTGATAGCTTCAGCATTAGTAGAAAAGGACTGCTTTCCTAATGGAGGTGAGATGAGCATCAGAAAATTTCCCCTTTCTCCCTATTAAAACATGGTGGGACTGCAATGTAGATACTAGACATATCTGGTTTAGCCCCCTGAGCATGCTTGGAGAGTGCTTGGCATCCTCAGCTTGCTGTGGCAGATCTAAAGCTTTTTGGCTGGGGTGAATCCTGGTTGATCCAGGACTACTGTGTAGGCACAGATTATGCATCTTGTAGTCTTGGCACATCTGCTGCTGTGCTTAGCACAGGAGGGAAAACAGACATAGAAGGTCATAAAGTTTTGGTATGTTTGTGTGGATCCTGCTGTGCCCCTGAGAACATGCACTGGCATTAGCACAAAAAATAATGTTTTGAAACATAAATGGGTATTATGAGGGGGAGAGAAACCCCTCAGGTTGGTGCTGTGTAAGGGGACTGAGCTGCCCGTATCTCATCTGCCGGGATGGTAAGCCTTACAGCACCAGGCTGCAAGCGAGGCCCCAGACATTAAATACTGTGCATGTTTCAGGCTGAAATGAGCCATAGACAGAACACAAGAATTATGGAACCAGTAAGTAAAGTAGATGAAGGTTGTCTGTAGAAACACAGGTAAACCCCTTTCTTGCAATGTGGAACAATCCTGGACTGTGGCCTGCTTTCAGGGCTATCTCAAAATTGCTGATGCAGAAGATGATACCCAGAATGCAAGCATGATGCAAACGTGCCCAGAATCCAAAACGTTCCACTCCTGTTTTCTTGGAAATCAATTTGGCTACAGAAGCAGGCTTTCTTTAATTTGATCCCTTTACCCCCATGAAATTTCATTTCTTTCTTCAGAATGATTCAACTTCAGCAACAATGAATTGGGCTGTGGTTGAAACTTTCTTCTCTGAGATGGAAGAGGTGGTATAAAGCTCTAGATGTTCAGGAGGAAAATTAGGGTAAGAGTATAGCTTCAAAAGCAAATGCTCTTGAAGGCCATCATACAAGTCATCATATAAAAGGCCATAATGTAAATCACTATAAAAGATAGGTGCCTCACTGATCCTCCTCGATAAAAGCAATGAGACAATTGTCCATAAACATGTAGATGTCATCGACAACTGGAAAGTATTGAATTACAGCTTCATTGAGATGTCTAATTCTCCATGTCTGTTTCTAATTAGGTACCCAATACCGAGGAAGGAAAATATTTCAGGTATCCTTTAATATTTTCTATTGTCTGATGTAGTTGTCTGTCTGTCCACTGCATTGCCTGTTATGAATCACATTCTGAGGAACCTAATTCTCCCCCTTTTCTGTAGATCAATGACACACTGAAGGAGACTGAGCATACCCCATTTCCTTTATTCACCTGGGGTAAATGTGCTCTAAATTGTCACAACTGCTTGCGCTGATTTCAGTATCAAAATTCACTATGGGCATAGAGTAAAGCCTGTGTGATGCAATAGAGTCGTAGGTCCAGTATTTTAGTTGGTTTTCAATGTATACATTCTTTAAATAGAAAAGAAGAAAAGCCAAAGAAAAGTATGCCTTTAAAAACATTCTCCCAAGAACAAACAAAGCAGAGGTACTTATTAAGACTAATCACTTGAAAAAGCCTGTCTGGAACTGCTTTTTTTTTTTTTTTTAAATTTATAGTCTTAATATTTGTTAAATAATACACATATATTTTCCTTTTCTCACTATCACCGATGCTGCAGTTGAAATTGTACTTTAAGATTTTTGCAATTAGCTGTGTTCCAAAAAGAAAAGAAAAAAGCCCAAAAAACCACCAACCACCTTTTTTTTTAATCCACAGGGCTAGGAAATAGGTTTTTTTTGGTAACACAAATTAATTTCAAATTCCCTAATTTTCATTAAAGTTCTCATGCATGAGGTTGTTGCTTGGGTTTTGCTCAACTGGAGCAAAGTTGGCGAAGAATATTTCAAACTTGCTTTCAAGTCGCTCCTAGCAGCTAGAGAACGAAAAATGGTCTGCTGGAAAACTGTGGCAAGGGTTTTCCTTTCCCTTCCCTTCTCTGAGAGTTTACCGCAACATTTGATATTACAAAGCATGAAATTTTGCTTTCTACTCCTGAAACGTGTCTGGGAATTACTTGTATTACACTTGAATGCTTCTAATAGATTTAACATCTTGTGGACAACTTTTAATCATCCATGTGGAGTCAGACTTGAGGCATCCCCAGGGCTCAATAATCAGCCCTTTATTATCTACGATCAATGTGTTACCACTGGATATTCATCAGTCATTATACTAACTACAGCATGGCAAAATGCTTTCACTTTTGGGCAAACACTTGCATGGACTGATTGATTCCTCTGCTACTGTTGTAAAAACTTGGAAGGTAACCTGGGAGTGCTTTCTGGCATCTGTTACAAATCTCTTGGATTATTCTAGTAACAAATTAACGTGTTCACTGATGTTCCTGTTTTTCTGGCTAGGATTTGGCCCCTTTTCTGTTCAAAATAGCAGGTGATCATATCATTACTCTTCACATATTTCTGTTTTTCCTGTTTCTTGTACTCAAACTTAAGCTGATAGTTAAACTAAACAGACTTCAAAAACAAGGAAATATTCACTATGTCAGCTTTCCTAACAATTATCAATTTGATATGATTAGACCCATTCTTCATGTGCTCTATTAATATCCTAACTTTGCCTCACCAAAACTGATTCTCTCTCATGCTGGTCCCTGTAAAAGTTGATATAGGGCCCTGAAATTAATTTTAACTTTCATTTCTCTTACAATTGGATTTATTTATTTATTTGATTGGTTGGGATTTTTTTGCTCTTGAACTGATAGTTGTTCTGTCTGCCTTCTGATGAGCAATTGCTCTTCTAAGACTAGTTTGTTTTCAGACCACGATACAGTGCCAAACTTTCATCATTACAGTCATCAGCAATTCCTTGTGAACCCAAGCAGAATTTTCTCTAGTTAGCCTCCTACCTGTAATAGCTGTCTTTGACATAAGTAGACACTCAGTTCTCCTCAAATGCTTTGTAAGAGTTGTTTTGAAATATTGTGTTATTTCTTGATGCTGCTTCATTCTATCCAAATGAGATTGGCCTACCTCCTGTGGCTTGATCAGCTCCACAAAATCTCCTCAGCAGGTGTCACATAGGTTTCTCTTCTCAAGGCCTGATTTTTAATCTGTACCTGCTTCTCTTCAATAATCTGATCTGTCAACGTGGGCCTAAATTTCATTTATATGCTGGTGACAAACAGATTGATGTTATAAAATTAGCCCTTAATATTCCTTGTGCCACATCTGTGCTGCCTGCTTGCCAAGCTGATGACAAGGTTTGGATGTTTAGAAATTTCATACAATTTAATGCCTCCAAAATATACACTGCTTCAGGGGGAATAGACACCATTTAAAATCACCATTCTTTTGTAAATCTGTCATTGTGGGCTCATTATAAAGAATTCTGCAACAGCGAGGACTGAGACCCCAGATCTTCTGCACTAAAATAATATGTGTATTTTTATATATCAAAAACTGGTGGCAAACATAAGGCACTAGAGTTCCAAAGCAGTATCATATGTACCCAGTACCAATGGTCAGCATAGCCACTGGCAATTTTGAACTAGAGAAACTGAATTTAAATTCAACAACTACTTTGGCACATTTCTCAGAGTATCTTTGAGTTTTATTTAATTATAGATGGAGACTTTTGGAGCATGTTTTTTAAAAATTATTTGGAGACTTTCAGTGTTCTTAGAATGTATTTACACAACAATTAGATTAACGGTACCTGAAATCTGAAGCCAGGTTAATATTTTCTGGTTTTATGTTTTATCTGAATCTGAAACACAAGGCAAGCACTTTTGTCTGTTAAGATTGGCTTCTTGAATGAACAGTCGCTTAGTTTTGACAAAAAGCAGGGCCAACTTTTTCAAAGTAAAGTGAAACTCCGTTCATATTTTAAAAAAATGAAACCAGCCAAAACCTCAGGAATTTTAGTCTAACTTAAATTTGAAAATCAATGTTTCTGTCAATAGGGCCTGGAATTCAAGGCAGACTGAAAGTTTGCAGAAAATTTGCACAGCCTTCATTTCCAGCCTTCTCTTTCTTAACATGTGAAATAATTTCTAAAAGCAATATATGAAAATTCATAAAAGTAGTCTCTTAGCTCTAGACGAAAGGAGGTCAGCTGATTATAGGCTCTCATCTCATGTGTCAGGACAAGAACAGTGCGTTCAGATGGTCTGCTATGAATAAATACAAGATGTATTTTTCATGCACCAGGTTTCTAGCATTCTCACATAAGATTTACTGAAAACATAAGAAGATTCCCCTTACAGATTTCTGGACAAGAGTTTTTTAGGTATGTTAGAGGATTTCTTCTTTGTTGTTAGCATGACAGAGGTATTCTTTTCTTTTCTTAATTTGAATCACAGGTATGTAAGGGAAATAGTTTTTTTCCTTTCAGACCTAAAATTCTTGACTATAACCAAAATCAGGCCAAAATTCTCTAGTTATATGATGCTATTCATTGCCTTTAAGCTCTATAAATATTTATAGAAAAATAAATTTATTCAAACTTTAAAAAACAAAAGTTCTATAGGGAGCTTTTAAGAGCAAATTTTATTTTTGTGAGTACTTGTTTCTCCTGCTGGTTATCCAACTCCTTTTGTTCATTTTCTTAACGCCTCTCTTTGTAGCTGGGAATACAGAAAAAACTGGCTAGAACATATAGGAAAAAAAAAATAATCCCTGGAATAACTATACTGCCTGCATGTCATTTCTCACATCCCATTGCTTAATGCATTGATCTCTGTGTCAAAAGCAGAGTTTCCTGTTCAAACAGAACTGATGGTGGCAGAGTGCCAGCCTGCAGCTGGGCTGGGGACTCACACTGACGGGTCAGCAGAGTGGTAGAGTTTAAAACAAGACAAACGCTGCCTTTCTTTTCCAGAGGTGATAAGGATGGCAACTGGCTCAGGATCTCATCAGGAAGATTCTCTGGGTCAAATCCACAGCTATAACATGATCCTTGACTGTAAGACTTTGGGTTAAAGCCAGTAGATGAAGTGAGTAATGTGGTTATTGCCTGAAGCTGGACTCCCCAGAAAAGAGAAGTAGAATTAAGAAAGCTGGGAACTAATTAATCCTCTCTGCTTACAGATGTGGTGCAAAAGGATAGAGTCATCTCCACTTCCAGGATGAACTGAGCGTTTTGGAGGTGCCTTTGGTGTAAAGAAGCATCCCTGAGTACATGTAAAAGTATTGCTCTCATGTAGTAGACCTAGACCATAAACTTTCCATGAAAACTATGAAAACACTCAGGTTATGCATGGATATGCTTGGAATGCATTCATAACAGGAACCTGTAGCAGCTTTGGCATTGCAAGAAACGTCTTTACACTAGTTTTTGCTCATCCACAGTCTTAAGCTAGCCAGAGGCAGTTCAGAACTGCTTTAGAGATTAGGCTTGAAAGGGTGGGCAGACAGCTGAGAAAAGATCTGTCCTCATACTCCGAGATGAAAATATTTCACTATATTTGGATCACTTAGCTTAAAAGTCTGAACTGAGATTTCAGCAACTTTTGGTTTTTATGTTAGCATAATTTTTTAAAGGTAATGAAAAGTATATGTTAATGTAAAAGAAGCTTTAAAAGAAGAACGAACAACCTCTTTGTTCCAAATGCTTCTTATCAAAAGATGACATAGAAATCCACTTTTAGGTAGGGTCAAATAAAATTCAATACCCAGATACCTGCATATCTCTTCACTTCTGATTCTATTTGCTTAGCTGTTAAACCTCATGCTTGTTAATTTTATTCGTAACATATTGAGCCAGTTTCACTGGCATGCTTTGCTTTGCTTGTTTGTACCTCTTCAGTTATGCACAGCAGGCATGAACTGAGTTTAGCCAGCTGATTAAGGTGATTGACATCAATGGAGCACTGTGCGACAGAATGTACCAGTAAATGTGGCCCTTATCTAAAAAATCAATGTCAAGTGTTGAGCTCCCCTCTAACTCTTTAGCAGGCTAAGGAAAAATATGTTGTTCTTAATTTTAAATATAAAGAAGATCACAGGTCTGTTTGTGTTTTTTCTGTGAATATGGAAATATGTTTGTATTTGAATGAAATTTTGGGCAATTTGACATATTTATGTCAAAATTTTTATATTTTTGTTTGTATATATCAAATTCAGATGCCAATACATCAATTTAACCAAGCATGCATACAGATTTCACTTGTGTTCCTTCACATTTGTGAGCATTCAGATGGTTTGGTATGGAATTAGAGAGGTGCTATGCATAAAATTTTGGCTTTGTTTGGGATGCTGCTCCAGTCTCTGGTTTGCAAATGTTCAGAAAATTTTGGGTCAATGCTTTTACACAAAAAATATGCATAATTGGGCTGAGCATCCAGCAGATTGTATCTGAGTAGTAGATAAACTCTATTCTCTGACTTCATATTTGTTTTATGCACAAACACTGGTACACTACCTATTAGGCCTTCATAACTGAGGGTAGGTTGTGGATGGACAGCAGAAATCATGCACATAAACTACCAAGTCTTGCATTGTAAAGCCTTAAAAACAAACCTGCAAAATACATTCTTGCTGATGTGCAAGATCAAAGGAAGAATTGGGGAAACAGCTGGCTCTCCAAATGCTGATCAGCTGCTGCCTCTGGCTTTCCCCGCCTAGCACAGCAGATCATCAGCCAGTCCTATCAATGACAACTACAGCTGGTTTTTTGTGGGCCATATATAGAAAAGCTTAATAACCTGCAAGTAGTCTAAGGTCTATACATATTTGGTGTGTGATACAAAATGAAGACAGTGTCCCCTTCAAAAAGCTACTAAAGACTTCAGAGCAAAGCCTAGCTTTTCCCAACAATACCTTGTCATTCACAATAATTAAACAGAAGGTTTTTATCATGATACTACTAAAAATTCAAGAGATAACATCAGAAACTGAAGATATTGCATGAATTTATATTTATATGGTTGGTTCAGGTTAGGGTTTTTTTTAATTAAGTATTTAAAATAAAACTAAATTGAAATTTTAGTCATGTATCTGTAATCTATTTCAGAATTATTAAAGGGCTTCAACAGTTTTATAAGCTCTTCACTTCGGAAAGATTGGGGTTTGGATCTATAGTACACAGCAATTTAAAGTTATTGGAGCGCTTCACAAATTGGAATTCTAATTTGGAAGAATGAAGGTCTCCTAAAAATGTGAAGCATACCAATAATTTTAAATTATTTTCTAGTTTGCAAGCCCAGAACCCCTACCATTTACAAAGAAAGACACTTATAACAAAAAGTAAAGTGCTGCAATAATTTCAAATCAGTGAGTATGGTGTAGAGTGATCCTAAGGCACTGAAGTGCTACACTTCCTTTTATGGAAGACCTTCAATCTTAAAAATATAAGCAAGTCAAAGAGTTTCTTCTCTGCAAAACTGAAGACACACTGAACTGATTTGAGATAAGCAACACGCATATTATAAAAGAGTGCATAAACATTTCAGATGCAACTACACAAAAAACATCTGTGTATCTGTGAATACAGCTGATAGCTTAGTTTTTCCTGATTTATAGGTTTGCTTATTTATCATTATTTGTATTATATATAAAATCAGTTCACTAGATCAGCCTATTCAGTGATCTTTTTTTCCTCTAAGAAAATATATCTGTGTCTAATTTTACCTGTGCATTTATACATACATGTGTATAAACAAAAAACAAAAAAAAGCACTTTTTAATTCATTGTTGGGAGAGAAACAAAATATAGTGGTCCTGGTCCTCTGATAAGGCAAGGCATGAGAAACAAGTTTGAGTGACATTTGAGCGACACTAAGTCAGTGACATGATCATGGATCAAAGACTGCTCATAGTGGAAACAGAAAGATAAAATAGTCCCAATACTGTAGTCGAAGATCTGATTTAGCTTCAGTGGCTAAGTGACAACTCTGTTCTATCTCTGTGATCCTGCCCTGTGTCTGCTGGAATTAGTTCTGGGTTAGCTTTGTTTGGAAAACACCATCTTTCAATCAGCATGATTATAATTTCTATCTTGTATGTTATTATCTTGCCATATGAAACTATATCATTCATTATTAATTGATCATTTAACCTCCACTTGACCTTTTTCTCTCTGTGTAGAACTGCCACTTTTTCCCTAGTTTTGGAAACCATGCATATTTGACCTCATAGGCTCTAACCTGTTTTTATGCAAAACCAATGATCTTGTCCTCCCTGTTCCCTGACTAGCTTTTGCAACGCAGATTCCTTGATGGTTTTTAAGCCTCAGTTTCAGTCCTCACTTTGCTCTGAACATTTCTTTTACAGGTTCTTTATGATTTACCATGGCTCTGATTATAGTTTTCTGGGTTTTTTTCCTTCCACTGTGTGTGATCTCTGTGTAGCTCTCAATAATATTGATCCTTCTTGAGTATCTCAAGAAGAAGGTCAATATCTACAGCCTTTTCATCTCTTTTGAGCCCCACCTAACTGTTCTTTCAGCAGTTTCTTTGGAGTTCCTGTTTTCTTTGCCTCATCGATTATGAAAATTTTGAAAGCTCTCCTCTTTTTTGTTGTACCTGCATGCATAGTTCTGAATATCACATTCATTCAGGTCACACTGACTTGCACCTCTTTCAAGTAAGTTTCTTTTCCCATTATAGACAGTGAGAGAAAGATTTGGAAAAAGTAACAGAGACAAAGCAGGCAAAGTGAGCCACAGACAAAATTGACCTGAAGAAATTGATCACTGAATGGAGTTAGTTTGTAGCTAATTAAATAAGTTGCTACTGAAATAAATTGAGAGCTTAGGCCAAACTGGTTATCAACATGTCACTGAAGTCACTAAAAATGAGGGAAAAAACCCACACAGTTGCACAACAGTGTATCTCAAAATACAAGTCAAGTGTATTTTGACTTGCAAGTGAGGTCAAAATTATTTTTATGTCAGAGTTGGGAGAGCTTTTGTACAGAAAAGAGAAGTGATTTTCCCAGGGTCATTCAGTATTGCTGGGAATATAAAGTGTGTTCCCAGCCAATTGACCTCTTTGCTCGGCAACTCTGCTTCCAGTTTCCCCCTCTCTCATTGCAATCTATCAATAACACCTGCAAAAGTACAGGCTTCAGAGGAAGCAGAGACAGGAATAACATGCAGTGAACAAGTATTCACTGCAGCCAACAGTGAATTCCTGAGATGCTCAAGAAGGCTCAAGGGAAAGACCAAAAACAGAATGGAAATGCTGACCTCATTTTCCTGATGCTAGGGGAAATGGATTCAGAAAAGGACTGGAGTATATTAATGAAGAACTTGATAGGCATAATAAACTACTGATTCTGCAACTTTGAGAAATGCTATCATTCACTAACGAAGTTACATTTAAAAAACCCACTAAATTTCCCTTATTATGTATGTTACAATACATTTTCCAAATGGCAAAGGCTTCAGGATCAGGCCAAAATTCATAACCATATTCTGTTTTTTTTTCCCCTTTCCTAATTCCAGCTTCTAACTGAAATTTCCTAATTCCAGTTTCTACAATGGCTAACTGTGAACTTGCTTTTCTCTCTCTCTGCCATTTGATTAACACTTCTTTTCCAGGTCTCTCCCTTCTGCATGTCTCATCTCTGAGTAGGTGGTGAAGCTTTCACTTCTATCCCACCAATCTGGAAATGTCTCTTCGTATAATTTGAGTCACTTTCATTTCAAAGTTATGTGTCCCCCGTCTATGACACTTTGTATGACCTATGTATACTAAGAAGGAAAGTCTCTGTCATATACTTCGAGCACCTCTTGAATATACTACCAAAGAAACTCTTGGTGCTTGAGAAGGAAAAATAGTCCTGCTTCCAAAATCTTACAGTATAAGAGAGAGACAAAATGTTACCTCTCTGGTTCAATATCTTAAAGTAATTCCATTGATACAGTTTTAAATTTGCTTACAACATGTTAATTTAGATGTCTAGCTAGCAGAGTCTGTATTTCCGCAGAAGTTCATCCCTTCTTTGAATATATTTTTCCTGACTACTTCCTGGTTAATTACAGTGTGAGACACTTTTCCCACAGAGACAGGTTCTCAGTCTTGCCTCTAGCACACCAGCACACATTATGATGCATCTTGTCGGTGTTATGCTTGGTGATTTCCATGCTGTGTCTGGAGTCAGTCCAGCCTATTGTTTTGCTCTGAGTCTACCTTCAGCCTCACCCACCCGCTCTGTTCCTTTACTCCTGTCTGTCTGCCACCATGAGTTGCGCTTTTATTTCTACTGACCTAAATATTGATGACTCACCTTTTCCCCCTGAGTAGTTTCTCCTCAACTCCCACATAAAACCACCCTTATTTTCTTATTAATGCATGTAATTTATGTGTGGTTAAGATCTTTTTAAGAAGACCAACACATATATTGCAAATCTTGTACTAATACAATAGAAATAATAAAAAATGTAGGTACAGTTTTGTCAAAGTAGAGTATAATTTCAGTTAAAAATACATGGAGAGTTTGACTATGAAGACAAAATATAGACCTGACCCCTCTGAAGTCAATGATAGACACATTTGTATACCAGAATCAAATCCTTGTCCACCAGATAACCCCTACAAGGAGTAAGGTATTTAGACCTTCACAAATTCCAGTTCTGTTGGCTTTTCAGTTACCTGAAACTTGTGTTTCACTTGGCTGTTACAAATACATCTGGAGACCCATTTGAAGATTTACAGATTCTGGTTACTATTTTTGTGCTCCTGTCCGTTTGGAACTAGTCTAGTATTTCCGGGTGACCTAAACATGATTCTGAAGGAAAAGGCTGAGAATAATTTCATTTTCCTCTTTTTTAATGCAGATATACCATCTGGATTTTCAAAAACTGTTGTAACTTAACCTTCTGAAGTGCAAGCACAAATTCTGCCTATCTCAAAGTTGTTGTAAATTGAACTTACAAATGTATTATAACACAAGACCCCTGAAGAGCTGAGCAAAATTCCACAGCAGTCAGCAGTAACCTTTCAATTTGTGTCTGTAATTCATTTACACACATTGGTGTAATGAATCCATGTGCTGAAATATGCACAAACCAGTGCTCATAAAAATGAGAACTAATTTAAAAAAAAGTTCTTTTGTTGTATAGAATTTTTTTTTTTTTTTGCATTAAGACTCTAGTTAGCTTTTGTTCAAAGCCGATTCAACTTCATTTTAAGCATCTAACTTAGCTAGAGAAGAAGTACACAGGAGACCCTATTGACCCATGGCCCCATCATAGAGATTTCTATTTACATCGTTCATTTTTGTAAGTATTTTGCTACCATTTTGCTATGCAAGTGAATATTGTTTTTATAATTAAAAAACAAAATCCCCAAATCTCCAAAAATTCACTTGCCTGTTGACTGGGGAAAAGTGTTATTCTTCCAGACATTTTGTGTCAGAGAAGTAGGTAATGAATCTTTCTGATCTATCTTTGGACCACTCCAGATAACTTTGAATCAGATGTCAGACAGGTCAATAGCTTAGAGGTGATGGAGTCATTGGACTAGCTCAGTGCTAGCAGCAGAAAATAAATGGTCAGGAAATAGAATGATTATGAGGAAATCTAAGTGATTTCAAAGAAATATAGTAAAAGAAAATTCAAACTGTCGCGAAGGATACAATCTGTAGAATTACTATGTACAGTCTCTTTCCAATGAATACTAGGTTCCCTCTGAAGAAACACAGTGATTTATATAAACAGGGTTGTGACCGAGGAAAAGAAATAGCTGATCAAAATGAAAATATAGTGAACTTAGGGTGTTTGGAAAACATTAAAATGTTCACATGCAGTTCTTCACCTTTTTCATATTATTCCCTGTGTCTTTGTATTAACTACATTGAGGTTTTCTGGATCATCTCCAGTTTAAGCATATTTTCCCATTAGTGAGCTGACCAAAATTACACCTAATAAAGTAAAAGTCTTAGAACACCAAACGCTATACAAACACTCAATTAGCTTCAAGTAGACTTTTCTCATGTGGCCATTACTACACTATCTGCACAGTTTTGTCAAACAAGCAGAGAGGTAGGTTGAGAGTAATGATGCTTGGAGTTATGCATTTAGATTAGTGTGAGTATTTTTTTCCTTTCTTTTTATGCTGTGAAGTCAGTGAAAAGATCCTGAAACTATTTGCAAAGGCGGGTTTAATTTACTGAGTAGATCTAACTGGAAAAGGTAGTTGGGGAAAAATTCTCAAAAATGGTAGTCAAAGAGACGTAGTTCTCTTTTTCCTGTCCCCTGGGTCAAAGCACTCCCATAGGATACAGAAGGCCTGGGGTCCCATTTCTCTGTATTTCTGGAGGGAATAAGAATTTGTATGCCCTACTTCCCAACAGAGTACCTTATGTTTCTGAAAGGGAATTACGGAGCAAAACTTCTTAGCCCCTCAGGCTGAAGCAAAATACATCAGCAGTCAGTGAGTCAGAGAACAGGAATGTTTCACAGGCACTTTTATCTAGAAGTTAGGAGGTAGGTAATTTCCCATGTTAAAGGGGGGAGTCTTATAGTCTATTCAAGGGTGAATCTTTAATCATAGGTATGAAACAGAGCTGTACCAATACTGACACTGAGCTCATCTTCCCACTTCCATTCCATTAATTCAGTTCAGTAAGAGCTGTTTGTATTTTCAAATACATCTGTTTGCCTTTTCCATTTACATAACTAGCTCACCTCCCTTCTCCATCCTCAAAATGTATTCATGGTCCTAATTCGATTCACCGTTCTGTAATTCAGACATAGAGCTTTTGGGAAGCAGATTGCTGGCTTTTATGAGATCACCCACAAAGTGTGGTTATTTTAAATACAAAAGCACTTGTCACTTTGCAGCAGCATGCATTCCTTCAGGGTACTCCATGTTAGCGTAGTTTGCAGACTTTGCTCTTTGTTTTTTCTTTCTTTCTTTTTTTTTTTTTTTTTTTTTTTTTTTTTAACCCTGGAGAGATTTGTGAACCTTCGCCCTCCACGAGAAATACTGTGTGAAACAGAGTGAAACAATATAACAAAATAATCATGGACTGATATCTTGACATTGCAGTTCAACAATCCTGAGTGAAACTAGCACTGATACATGGTAGTTTTGCAATATGTCTATGTAACATTATGATGCATTTATCAGAAAGCTGTAATTGGATATCATTCCACTGTGACTGGCTGCAATTTAATCCATTGACAAAGTGACTCTTCAGCTCTGGGAATCTGCAGAATTCAGACTCAGTGCACCAGAATCCAAGTTTCTGACAGTGATGTACAGTCTACAGAAGGAGACAAAGGTTTCCTTCACAAAAAGGCAAAAAGAGCAAGCTATTTCACTTTATGTCCATGGAGAAATAGCACAGTCTAAAGATACCCATATCTAAACATACAAACTTGTAATGACAAATTCACACAAGCTGTATTTCATCCTTCCATGTTCTGGTGTTTTGTAACAGAAAGCTGGCTGGACTGCAAAAATATGAACACAACCTTTCTTTAGTCATAGATACTGCTGCAGCACTTTATCCAAATTTTCTTGCATTCAGACTGTTTTTTCTTCTGTGCTCAGAACAGGTTTACTGTAGCTCTCTTACGTTTGAGACTGCACTTAATATACTAGTTATAAGCACACTGTGACACAAACAAAACAGACGGAAAATGGATGGAAATGAAACTATACATTTGATGTCTCTGACGTTCCTATTCAGGGCTGCAGAAGGACTAGTTAACAGAAATCACAAGTCTGAAACTATTTTCCTGCTCCTATGCAAAGTGAAGATCTTTGTCATCTTCTACAGGAGCTACTGATTAGGCCCCTGTTCTAACATTTAGTTAGAAACCTGCATGAGGAAGTTTGAGGGAGAGCACTACAATACAGTAGTGTCGTAAGAGGCATTCTGCCTGCTGCCTTGTACTTGGGCACCAAGTACAAGCTTTTGCTGAAATATGCTATAAACAGCTCTGCAGCAACAAATGGCTATATTTGTTACCCCCTCATTTTTTGCATTCATCTAATTATCAAAAAGGCTTTAAATAAATATTGTATTTTGATATTTGCTTTGATAAATTCTTACTAAAAGGTGTATTTTTAAGATTGACAGAATTCAGCATGAGTTATCTTGATTTTATGTTAGCCTTCAATAACTTTGGAAAAATTTAAACCAACGTCAGCCAAATCTAATCTGATTTCAAGGGAATTGACCATATTCTCTGTCAAGAAACTTTTACAACTGAAGCAACTCCAGTGATGTGTACATCTAGTATAACTGTGCTGACAAATTTAACAGAGTGGAATGTCGTCTCCTACATGCCCACATCATTGTGCATGAGAGTTACTTCTGCCATATAATAATCACACTTGTGTAAGCAGATGGGCTAGTTAGGCATTTCTTAGGCTACTTCATACCATGCTCTCCATTGTGGAGGCTACGCCAGGATGTGTCGCTTCCTGAAAACATTGGATGCATTGGACTGGATAGGAGGAGTGCGGTTGCTGTTACAGGCTTTGAGGAGATAAAATTTAGAGTGATACCTTCTTGAGTTTATTTGGTGCCTTTAGAGAACAGAGTGGTTTCCATGCATCCCTGAGCATAAGGCCAACAACTTTGCCTGGATCTGGCACGTGGAAGTAAGTGTACTGCTGTACTGCAGTGGTCGGGAGCCAAATGCAGTATCTTCATTCACAGAGCTGAAGTTGCTCTTGAGCAGTTTAAAAATGCAAATGTTGTCTACTCAGGGCAAAGCAGATGAGATTTCCTCCACCTGCTTTGCACAGATCTGACTGTATAATGCAGCTGGGCTTACAGATGTTCTCCATTGCTGAGACAATGCAACACAGCCAGAGCATACCAGTGAACTGAGCTCTGAAGCTACATCAGGATTAAGAAAGTATCTTTTCTGCTTGATAGTTATTCTCTTGCTGGAAGGATGCACAATAGTGGGGCAGAGCACTCGCCTCACTCATTTTTTTAATCTGGAAAAACTATGGAGAACCCGTAACAACACTTATCTGCCTCACTGGCTACCAGTGTGAATGTAACAGGCATTTGCTAGACTGGTTGTGCAGACAGGATAAAATGGTTGAAAAATTTGCAGACCAGCTTTCCTCCCTCCAAATCAAACTACCACTTTCCTCAATAACTAAAAGATCAAAGAGTCACTTTTTTACCAATACTTTCATGTCATTAGGATCAAATAAGAACAAGTTCTCTGTGACTATGAGCATAGTGGGAAACCCCCCACTAGGGTCTGCTTGTTTGTTTGTTTGTTTGTTATTAAGACAAAGTCATTTTGAAATAAAGAAGAAAGATGAAATACTGCAGATGGGAATCACTCTGGAAGGAATCTTGTACAACACTTGTAAGAACATAACACTACCACAGTGGAGCAGAAAAAAGTCTGATTTAGCTCAGCATTGTCTCTGATGTGGAAAAGAGCACCAGAACAAGGCAAGCCTACAGTGATATATCTCTGGATATCCTTTGAGGTGCCAGGGATTTAGGGACTTCCTGACCTGGAGGTTGCATTTGGACCGCTGTACTTAATAGCATTTATAGACTTGTCATCAGTGAACATGCCTAAGAGATTTTGGAATTCATTTAGATTTTTGGCTTCCAGGACATCCAGCACATTCAGCTCCACAATTTAATTACATACTAAGTGAAAAAGTGCTTTGTTTATTTTAGACCTCTTACCTGATAATTTCATTAAGTGCCTCCTCATCTTCCATTATTGTTATGTTTTCTGCCTTTGCAGTATTTCTAGTTATTCACAGTGCTCCAGAGCCACTGCCACCATCTCGTTTGGTTAATTGATGACGTTAATATCACATCCTTTCTCTTCAGGCATGAAATGTAGCATAAAGATTCTATGCTACATTTCGATACAGCAAACTTAACTCACCCTATGCTACATTTTAAGGTATAGTGAACCCCACTATTACATTACCTCACTAATTATCTTTCACTCATCAAATTTCTGACACATTTATTATACAGAAACTTGCAATTCGATTCTTGCATCTTACTTTTTAGACTTCCAACATATATATAGAATCACTGATACCTCTGGTATTGTTTTACTACCTAGTTCATTTAATCTTCATTGGGATTGCATTTGTTTGGGTAGTTCTTCACTGCTATTTTTTTTCTAAGATAGAAAGCTTTAACTTCACTTTTCAGTTATGTGTCATTAAATATGAGCTGTTCTATATCTCACAAGTAGCGTAACCTATTCTGATTTAGGGGAAGTCCATATCTTTTGGATGGTGTGCTGGTTTTGGCTGGGATAGAGTTAATTTTCTTCATAGTAGCTAGTATGGGGATATGTTTTGGATTTGTACTGGAAACAGTGTTGATAATACAGGGATGTTTTCGTTACTGCTGAGCAGTGCTTACACAGAGTCAAGGCCTTTTCTGCTTCTCACCCCACCCCACCAGCGAGTAGGCTGGGTGTGCACAAGAAGTTGGGAGGGGACACGGCTGGGACAGCTGACCCCAACTGACCAAAGGGATGTTCCATACCATGTGACATCATGCTCAGCCTATAAAGCTGGAGGAAGAAGAAGGAAGGGGGGGACATGCGGAGTGATGGCGTTTGTGTTCCCAAGTCACCGTTACGCGTGATGGAGCCTGGAGCCCTGCTTTCCTGGAGATGGCTGAACACCTGCCTGCCCATGGGAAGTAGTGAATGAATTCCTTGGTTTGCTTTGCTTGTGCACGCAGCTTTTGCTTTCCCTATTAAACTGTCTTTATCTCAACCCATGAGTTTTCTCACTTTTACCCTTCTGATTCTGTCCCCCATCCCACCAGGGGGGAGTGAGCAAGCAGCTGTGCGGTGCTTAGTTGCCGGCTGGGGTTAAACCACAACAGATGGGTTCAGTCTAAATGTTTTCCCAGTTCCTAAATCCTCCTACAGCAAATGTGGATGATTCCCTACATGTGATATGGTTTCTTACATCATGTGAATGAAACTGGGAACATTTCAAACCTTATTACAAAGGAAATTCTCATCTTCAGCCTACATTTTGTTAACATTTTACTTTTGGGTCTTGTCTTTTTTTTATGTCCAATATCCATACACATCATACTCACTACAGTGATTAGTTCCACATGAATATGATGTCTAAATGCTCTGGATGCTCCAGCACATTTTCGTTTAGTACAGAAGTCAGCCATACAGTCCTCACTGGAAACTCAAACCAACTGTCTATGTCACTGATATAGATTATCTGACAACCTAATTTTACAGCCTATCTATTCTAATCAGTATGGAGTATGCAGAGTGCAAGAATATATAGGCCTTCCTTAGTCTAAGGATCCCCCATGGGAGCCCTTCTATGGGACCATATTATCTTTAACTCCACATGCTGCAGGATTTTCTTCTCCTTTAATGTCTCTGAGACAGTTACATTGGAATATAGCCTGTTCGCTGATGTTCTTCAAAGATTTACTTACCTACCTCTTTGACTTTTTTTGTTCCTTGTTTCTGAGGACTGAATTGCCTGCCACAAGTACTATAATATTTGTTCACCTTATTTAAAAATATGCACATGTACATAAGCATACAAACATAAATATATTACAGTTTGAAAGCATATTTTTGGTATAACAGTGAAAAACATTGCATTGTTGTGATCTTAGGCTTGATTCACTATGAGCTGGTATTTCAAACACTGACATATGCCATAGAAAAGAATTATAAAACATTATTTTGATATTGTGGTTTACTTGATGATCATGCAAGTGTAAGGGCAATGATGGTGGTGGCTCTCAAATAAAGACTAGAACAGTCAGGAAGGGGAGAAGCTCAATGAATTACTTTTAATTCAAGAGCATGTGATGCAAAAATATGCGGGATCATTTTTCTTTAGTAAATCTTTCACTTGGATTTCAAACTATACTGTTTATTCTAAACTGTGTGCGTTATACCAATTGTTATTTACCTACAACATGTTACAGATAATATGGCACTCTTCTCAGCAGTGAAAGCAACCAATTCACTCTGAAGGTGGCTGTGTGTTCTCCATCTCCTTCAAAGTATCTTCAGAACAACAGTTCAGAAGCAAAAGAAATACAATAATGTCTTCAAACAGCTTCGGGAGAAAGGTATTAAATTTATGTCATTCTCTCCAGCAGCACCGAAAATGGTTTATGACAAAAAAGAAAATTTTTTTTTTTTTTATGTTTCCTTGGTGGTTTCAACAGTTTTGGAAGACTATCTCTTGAAATGGAGAGACAAATGATTCTGTGTTTTACTGATATGAATTAAAAATAAACTAACTGCCTTTTTTGCTCTTTGTGTGTAAGATTTTACTTTTTTATGATCAATAACTCTACTTCTTTCAATCACATTGAGATGCTCAAAAAGTCCAATGCTCTGTTGGATGCTTCATTATTACACTCCAGTATCTGATAGCTGGAAGCATTAAGCATGTAGAACAAGAAAGAAAAGTAATTTTCCAACATTTTACAACATCCTCCTAGGAGAACACTCCTAGAAGTGTTCTAAGGAAGTGAGAGAGGCAATATGGGCTTTCCATTTGTGTTGACCCTATTAATCAAAGGACTGTTTCAGTTCCAATGAATTTTGACTAAGCAAGTCCCACAAGATAAGGATCTGAGCTGCAGTGATGTTAGCTTCCCATGTAACTCAACCACCTAAAGCTAGAAAAAGGGCTGCTAGGCACACCATCATTGGCTTGGAAGAAGAAAAATCAGTGCATATTAGGAAGAAATGAAGATTCTTAGGGCTCCTTCATTACAACAAGTTATTTAGGTATTTGTCTTCTTTTTTTTGGTCTTTTTGGTTACAATCTGTCCACTTTAATAATTTTCACCAGTGGGATTCCCTCAGTCATGTTTACCTTTGAAAAAATGTTTTAACTTTTTTTAACTTTAATTTAAAAGCAGACTATTTTTCTTTATTTAAAATTTACATGGATCCATACCTGTTTATTAACCTAAAGCTCATTGTCTTGTGAAAAGATTACAATGATCACTTGCACTCATACATTAAATGATTCCTAGCTATTGCGACTAGCAACTGCAATTCAATAATTACAAGACTAACAAGAAAGATTAATATGAAATATAGTGTTAAAAGGGAAAAAACACAGAAATAAATACATTCTTGAAATAATCCTTTTGACCATGGTGGAGCTGGAAATTAAACTATAGCTAATATAACCAAATCTTACAGATGTATGATGGACAAGAATATGATGGTATATATGGCCATTTATCTTCCTTTCTCATTTTTGAAACTCACAATTTGTATTTTAAGAATCCACTAGATAGTACACATCACTGAAAGAAAGAGGTGAAGAGCCAGGTCTTATGAAGTGTCATAAATGATACTTAGGAGTGTCAGATGAGAAAACATGGTTGTCTTCAGAGTTCATGAAAGTTGTTTTCCTTTTAGATACTAGTATTAGACTGACTGAATAAGATGGATAGAAACATCTCCACGCTCACAGTCCAGTAGTTTTTCTTTTGCCTTTAGTGTCTTTTCCTTAATAAAGCGACAGCTTACTGTTCTTTATGATGTGGAGTTTATAAAGCACTTTTATAAAGCACGGGTTTTTTTTTATAAAGCAGATATATTTATGGAACTTAGTGACAGTATAACATCAGTTACTACATCTTTACTACATCTTATGCAAAGCTAAGAAAGCTCTCCAAGAAGTGCTGTCATTTAGTTTATCAGGCACAGCAAACAAGCAATATCTGCCTGGTAAGCCTGGCTGCAGTGTGTTAGGCTGAAGTATGGAAGGCATAGTCTTTTGTGGTGATATTTTTCAGTAAATATGCCATTACTAGTAAAGGCCACAAGGTTTGCGTTGACCTGACAGTGTAGGGACTCAGGACTTGTCTCCCTGTACTGATTCGTTTCAGTTGTGACAGCAGTTATGTAGCAGCCTAAATGTGTTTTAGTTTAGCTTTAGTTTACAGTAAAAACAAGTAGTTGCTCTGTGTGTGAACTGAACTTTCTGTCTGCAGATTAAAATGCAATGTGGGAGAGTGCAGACACAGGATAATACCAGAGGTCCCACACAAGAAACACAAACTGCAGTTAATACAACCACAAATCACAATCACAACAAATCACAATCAGTGGTTGCTACGTGCTTGTGACCTTGTAAATCAAGTAAAACCAGCTGTGGAGCTAACAGAAAACTTATTGATCGGGAATCAAAGAAAAGAAAGGGCATGTGAGCAGACTGTGTTAAAATGCATATAAAAATAAAACCAAGCGTACTCAACACCAAGGAGGCAGCAACCCCCACCCTGAACATTACACTTTTCCTGTTGATGCCCCAGGATGTTGATGTCTCACTGTAACCCGTCCCCCATTTTCCTTGAGGAAGATAGACACCATAATCTTAGGAGGAATATTGCACAGGGAGTGCAATATCAGAGAAAAGGGGGAGATAGCAGGAAGCTTTTGTATAACAATTTTACCTGTATTATTAATGAAACTTTTCTGTATTAATTTGGTTTGTGATTGTTGGTAGCATTGTAACTGAACTAACAATAGATATTTCTCTTTTGATTAGCCTGTTAGGATTTCAATTAGACTAACAAAACCCCCTTAGCTCTACATATGTTTGTTCCCTTTTGCCTGCAACAAGATTTTGAATGTTACTGATGATACCAAAATGGGAACTGGAGAAGTTTCCAAAGGCCCCCTCCTGGTATTATCCACAGACTAAATTTCAGAATATTAGTAATACTTGCAGGGGAGAGGGAATATTCTAAGTAGCTGGCTGAAGGTAATGCATACTTCTGAGTCAGTCACACAGAATAATTGTAGAAAATACAGGTGAGAATAGGCTCATCATTTCAATGGATGGACCTTGCTTCATTTTTATTTATTTGCAGCTTATTATATGCTATGTTTCTTTATGACAATGGGGCAGGTCAGCTGGCAGAAATGTGAGTATTTGCTTTGTCCTAGCAATCAAGGTGGCAAGGGAGTCTCTGAAGAGAAGTATGTTCACTTACTGCCTAGCAGCATTTGGGCATACATGGCTAAAACATCTTCTAAGGTGCGACAGACAGTGTGAGAGCTCAGCTAGCAGGCAGCCTGAAACAAGATTGGGTATTCAGTCTCTTGAAAAGAGAAGCAGCAGACACACAGTTAAGATTCTGAGGTGACTTTTTAGAAGGAACTTTTCCTAGGGACCCAGCAGGAACTACAATTTGCTGTAATGGATCATTTGCCCTTTTCTTTTCCTTTTTTTAATTTTTGTTTTTTAAAATTTCTTGCATTGCTTAATATCACACATGATATTTCTCTTTTACTTTACTCCCCTTGCTGATGGTAGATATTTTCATTTATTAGACCACAAGAGTGGTACTTGATTCATAACTGCTCTTCCTGAATCTGCCTTTTTGGGATCCCATGTTTTCTAAAAACAATAAAAGAACGATCCCTATAATCATAAAATGTCTTCAGCAATGTCCAGTCAAGGGATCCAATGTCCATTCAAGGGATGCTCTCATCACTGGAAAATATATAAAATATGGCAAGTTTGTCCTAAGTATGCTCTAGCATGTTTTAATTTTAAGACTTTTCAGTGAACCAGCTGAATTCTGTCCTGTTTTAGTCACTGCTTGCACATCATTCCTCTTGGCCTCCTTATTTATCCTTTCCTCTGAATGCATCTGGCTTTGCAGTATTTCTTCCAGCCTAGTTCCATCACCTGAATTGAAACTTGTTTTCATGCACATATGGAGAAACTATTGTTACTGTCCCTTAAAATCACTTTTGTATGTACCAATAGATAATACATCATGGAATCTTCTGAATTTATCTGCTTTCTTGTGACTTACAAATACCAGTATCTTCCAACATACCAGTGTTTCAGATTATTTTCTCAAGGTGAACAGGCTTTCATATTCTAAGATAAATAACATTTTTCAGTTTTACCATGTCTGTAATTTCTAAAATTCTACTTTATCTTTTTCTTTATTGATGTGAACACTCCTTCCAATTTAATACTATCTTCAGATTTCATTAGTGTGCTCTTTAATTTTCCTTTCAGCTTACTAATATAGACATTAAACAAATGTAACTCTTGCCAACTCTTGCTAACAAATGCCAACTCTTTTAGATTCCTCCTCTTAATATGTTGCTGGTTTTTATTTCTATTTTTTGTACTCATTTAAGCAGTTTACAACCTGCATGGTCATGATCTTATTGAAGGCAGTACTGAATCAAATTTTAAAACTGAAAATTCCTAAGATGCTGTATCAAATGCTTCACTAGAATCCAAATATATATGATCTACTTCATTCCCATTGCTCATTAATTTTGTAATTGCATCAAAACAAGCAATGAAGTTTGACTGATGAGATACAGTTCTTCTAAAGCCTCACTGCCTACTGTTCATGGCTCTCTTATCCCAGCTATTAATGATGGAATATTTATTTCATTGCTTTACAAGGCATTCAGATAATATTTATGGCCTCATAGTTGTCAGTATCAATCTTTTCTTTTCTGGAAATCTGTACCACATTTATTTTTCTCTGTCCATCTAGTACATTCTCCTTCATCTATAAGTTTTTAGAAATGAGCATCTGTAGGCTTACTGAAGTCAGTAATTCTTTTGATCTCAAAGACAGCATGTCATTCTTGCCTGTGTTTGGAGTACATCATTAATATCTTCATGAACAGAGCTTTTAAAGGGCCTTCTTTCATAGATATATAGAATGCAGGGTCAGGTGGTATATTCTGAAGATTAATTCATGAACATGTGGTCCCGTTTACAAATATATCAACACTCTCTTGAGACTAAGTATGCTAATTGTCACTCTTAATTGCCACACAAACACTCACATTTGATGGCTTTTCACATCTGATGGCTCTTCTTCTTGGCTGGAAGAAATATTCACACATGAGTGTGACCAAGCATTGGACCACGTTGCCAAGAAAGTCTGTGGAGTTTCCAGCCTTGTGGCTATTCAAAACCTGAATGTACATGGATCTGAACAACCTGCTTTAACTGGACCCCTTTGAGCAGGGGGTTGGACTAGATGATCTCCAGAGGTCTCTTCCAACTTACATGATTCTGTGACTTTATGAACTTAATTTCTTGAATGCTTAATTTTCAATCTGAAATGTTAATGAACTTCCTGTAGTCCTCTGTCCTTGTGTCAGTGTTACTTATGCATACAGCATGACTCCTTTCCTGATATTTACTCCCCATTATAAAGCGTGAGAGATCATTTCAGCCTGGTTTATATATATTTTCTGTGATAACAGGTTTTTAAAAAAGGTGTTTACCGTTTCAGTTTTTTTAGACATTATTAATTTTATCTCTTTTCTAATGCCTTTTTTCCTCAATATTTTTTCTCCTAAAAAACCCTCTACTAATCACTTTCGATCACAGACAATTGGCTCAGAACATAGGCTAAAAAGAATACAACATAAACCTGACTATACATCATCCAAATGTGGTAAATTGAAACTTGGTGATATTTTATATTCCCATCTAATTTTGTGCATCATTATGCACTTAGAGATCTAATGTGTGCATAAATTAGATTTGAATATGCCAATTGTTTCTAAAAGATATACTTAACTATATTTAATTTTGGGAGCATGACTTTGAATCAATAGCTGGCTCAGTTAGATCCTTTCTTTAGGATGTAAGAAGACCCATATTTGTGGCATATTGCATCAGTTCTCAAATGGATTTCTATCTGATGATCAAGTATGATTTGATCCACAAATCAAAATGATGAGCTGGAAGAAAATCCTTTAGATATAGAATCTTGCGCTGCCGAAGTGAGAGGCTACAGGTCTCCTTGTTTTCCAAGCCAACTGTAACTGTAGATTGGTAGGGCAATCAAACTCTCTTGTTCAACATAAACAAAGTAAGGCCTCTTCGCTCTGCAGCATTTGTAATGAAATTCCATAAACCTTAGTAAGTTCTATTGTCCCATGCTGTTGTTCCTAGCCAGACTGTGCCACCAGACAGTGCAAAATTGTTCCAAATCTTTTCACTGGAACTGATGATGGACCAGCTCTCTACTTAGTATCTTGACCCCTTCCTGAATAACCATTATCTCTGCCTATTAACAGCTCTCAAAAGCTGGACTATGTTATAATCAGAGAACTTCTCAAATGGGAGAAATAGGTTATCTCTGCCCTTCTTTCCTGTTTAATCGGCTGATATATATATGTTATGTTGTCAACCCTGTCCTCTCACAGCTGATTCCACTGTCATCTGCATGCTGGTAACTCCTTATACTTCTCAACTGAAAACTTATTGTGTTAATACAGCTCTCCATTCTTTTTCTTTTCTTTGTGGAATAATAGAACTAAAGAGGTAAAAAAGTGTTGGGCTTGAGCTTTGTCTATTGCAAGTATGTGCAGTTGATCTGAGCCATTTGCACAAATTTAAATCAGACGAGAACTTAGCACTGTTAGCTCCATACCATGTTCTCTGAAAGAAAACCAGGCCTGCTGAAGCATACATGAAGTTATCTTTGAAGTTTGATACCATATTCCTCATCCCAACAAGAGCTACTTCCATCTCGCTACATTTATTGCACTTCTAAATATATCTGCAATTGTTTCTTTCATTTTGTAACACATTTATGAGAGGTTTAAAGTTTGAAAGGAACTTTGCAATTTATTTTAGAAAAACATTTATTGCCAGTCCTTTACAACTGACTTGTACTTTATGCCTGCAATCATCTTTGTGACATGCATCTAGTTGTGAGTACAAATCATTGAATTCAGATGTATAATTGCTTAAAATGCTTGTCTAGCAAGCCAGGTAGTTATATGTCTAGGGAGAGATTTGCAGACTGTTTAAAACTCAGCTATGTAACCATGGTTAAAAGAACATGTTAAAACAGCCCCTTTTACATCTGTAGAGAATCTCTGTGTTTAACATTCAGACATGCACCTGCCATCAAATCTGCTTTGATTGGATATACAAATTAAAAGCTAGTCCTAAGAGTTTCCTAAAATGTTATCTATAATGCTTGGAGAATAAAATGTGTTTTGGTTACACTCATTACAGGACAAGTATTATTTGAAACAAAATTACAAGTCCATTACAATTATATCTGGATTCCCTTGATCCATGGGAATATCACTGGAATTAAAGTTTTAAAAGCAGAAAGGAGTAAAGGTATTGTAGTGACACAGAAGATCCCTGTAGCATCCCTAGAGAACTAAGACTGCAAAACTATAGCTGAATATTTTCCCCAACACAATAATTAATTAACTGACTAAAATCCTTAAAATATGGTCCTGTTCTGAAAAGTCACTGTAAAAAATTATAGTATATGTATAGTATCTGACTACCTATTACTGAATCCTCTCTATTTGTAGCATTTTCATACACCTTTTACTTAACAACAACATAAGTATTTCTGATACCATAATTTAGACTGTGGAAATCTTAAGATCAGTAGAAATATATTTAAAAAGGAAAAGAAAATATCCAAGTCCTCTCTAAGAAACCAAGTTGAACATCTATTGGACCCTCTCTTAGGCTACAAGAAGTCACTGAACTTGTGGACTGAGCAAAGTTGACATGAATTGTTAGTAATAGACCTGAAACTCTACGACATTATTCTACAGAATCATTTTAATTCTTTTTCACTGCTGTGCATTTTACTCCAGATATAACTAACAGAAGTTCTTCTCAATATATGAATTTTCAGTACCTGTATGTGGAAAAAAATATGCTCCTTCAAAAGCATAATGAGGCTTAGAAGAAAGCAGCAGAATTATGCACAAAGATGGATCAGGGTATTTATTAAATACCAAACCCAATCTGTTTCCAGATGGACTTTATATTATTCAACAATTCCCATTCTTAATTTATAAATAAACAAAAAAATCATTAAATCTGGGCAAAACTACCAGTGCTAAGAGTTTTATTAGACTTCTACAGTGAAAATTTCTGAAAAATGTATGTTGTGAAGTACATTTCAAAGGTAATATATCACACTAAAGGTAATATCGCAAAGAAACGTGTGTATGTAAGTACAAAATAAGTTAAGGAAGCAAATTACTAACTGAACGTGCAAATAGCAAATTTCAGCTTAAAAGCAACTGATCTTTTTTAAACATGCCAAAAACTGAGTTCAGGACTGTGAGCTGCTGCTGTAGCACACAACACTCAAAAAACATTCCCAACACTTAATCTCTGCTCTGCAGCTTTCAAAATACCTAAAGCGTCCAAGGCGCACATTCTTACAGTGATTTAGGCATTCAGTACTCTCTGCAGGAAAAATTAGAAACCTTAAGGTCACAGCAGTTCAAAAGGACGTATTGAGACAGACTCTGCACATTAGATTTCAGCTTAGAAATCCAGGCAGAGTCACAGTGGTGAAGGCTGCACTACATAAAACTGCCACATCCCACCTGGCTAAAGTACCCAAGCCCTTGAATCAGCACCTATGCTCGGTTGTGGAGATGAGTCTCGGCATACCCTGATGCCTGGCTACCTTGATCATCCAGACTGGGAATCTATTACTTGCACCATGATTCCTTTCTGGAATTCACATGGTTTCCACAATGAGGAGCAGAGTGTGCAGATGGTGTGTGCATGGCCGTATCTGGCCTTGGTACGGGACATGGGCTGGAAACATGCTTGAGAAACACTCCTGGAAACATCTGGGAACTCGGAAATGGTACTGCCTGCTGAAACCTCGACATACCCTGCACCAAAAATGGTTTAGTCAAATCCTGGGCAGGATAACTCTACTTAAATAAGCCTTACTACTTCACTGTTTCCTTGGCTACAGAACACCTGCTAAGCAGGCCAATACCATTAGAATAGCTTGTGCTCCTCAGACTCTTTGGTTTTAACAGAGGCCATGCTGTTAAAAAAAAATTGTAAATACAATCCTGCTCCCTGCCCCTCCCCCGCTTTTTTCTTCCTGACCTCTGTCAATTTGAGCTTGAATTTGAATTTTAGCCCAAACTAACTGCAGCGTATATGAAGGGTATAACATTCCTGGTATATGCCTCTATTAGGAAATCAAACCCAATTAGATTGCTTGACTCCAAAGAAATAAACAGGGCATTTAAAATGTATTTATGTTGATTACTAGAATTGTAAATTGTTCTGTATTCCTTTATTTAAAGGTTATTTCAGTTCCTCTTAAAGATGCTCATGGATGCAACAAATTCTCACATAATATTAAGAAGCAATTAACCACAGAATGAGAAGCTCAAAAAAGAAAAGTGGCATATTCATTTGGTACATATCTACATACAATGAAGACTTTGAGAAGCAAGCAGGGGAACTCAGAGCATACGAGTCCAGAAGGAGGGTGAGGGACAGGGAGGGAAGGGGCTCAGGGATAGCACAGGGCACAAGGCAGATCCCTTAACCTTTTACCTTACCTGTTCCAGCTCTTGAAATAACTTGTGTATTTTACTTAGGAAAACACTGTTGCACTAGGACCAATGCAGCGATTAGCTAATACTACTGCATTTTAAATTAGGCAATAGGGTCTAAAACTAGATACTAATTTCTCTCCATGCTTCATGTGTAAATTACAGGGGGAAAAAAAGCTCTGACTTCACTCAGGTCAAACCCATTCAAATGACTAAACTGGAGGTTTGAAATTTAGAAGGGAAAATTTAGTTTCTTTCTACCACCTTCTTCCTGCAAGACTCCCACTCCCCATTTCTGCTTTCTGAGAGAACAGTCCTTTTAGTCTTCATACCCCATTGACTCATTTCCTCTTAACCCTTTAGGGAAGGGCTGGTGGATTTGCTTCTTTTCTTTCCCCTTCTATTTACTCTTCCTTTTTCTACCTCTCTCTTACTTGTTCAACAGCCTGACTTCTCTTTTCTATTCTCAATTTCTTTCTTGCCTCCCTTTTGATATCCCTTCTTCTCTTTCCTCCTTTTCTGGATTGCACATATGCATATAATCTTTCAGTGTTTGCTAATGTGTTTAGTGATAATTTTCCAATCCCTCACAGCACAGGAAAGATAAATTTGCACTAACCGTTCAATTTTTTTTTAATAAAAGGGGATCTGAGACACCAATCTGGTTGCTCCATAGCTGCGAGAGGAGTTCTTGTTTCCCTCTTCAAGCCTGGATCTCTCTGCTTCACATTTATCACATTTCTGGCCTACTTTTCCTAATTTTTCTTCCCATTCCCCTCCCCCCAGTTTTCCTTCTCGTTTTACTTCTGCCATTTGACTTTTTCCTTCCCAGTATTTGTGTATCTTCTTCCTCGTTCTCTTATCCTATTTGTGACCTTCCTTTCTGTTTCTCCATCCCCCTCTCTCTCTGTTATCTCATCTGCTACTTGTTTGTTGTAATCTGCTTCACTTATGTCAGTGAACACACTAGAAAACCACACCTCTCTGTGGGTAATGTTTACTCAAATGCCTGAGGAAGGGAGAATGCCTGAGTGTTTGCAACAAAAGGTGTCTAAAATAGAAGTAGGGGGAGAGGAGAAAGAGGAAAGAAAATTGTGTGGAGCTGCAATTACTGCAAGTCTTTCTACTGATGTGGTTGGATGATACATGTCTGAATCAGACAGCCTTCACAGTCACAGGTGTGTAAAGCCACCTACGCAGAGCAACTTGGATTTTTTATGTCCTTTACAAATGCTCTAAAGCTGCACCGTGGTTTGAACAACACTTACATTTACCTTTTGAAAAATGGTGTGAAGAAGAAGTATTGCTACCACATTTACATTTTTATAGTATGGCTTGCTCTGAAAGTGTTAGAGTAGATTGCCTGGCTTAAAGCCTGGCTCAATGATTCCTGGAGGATATTTTTTCCTGCAGTATCCAACTACCATATGGAGTGCCAAGTAGCATAAGAGAGATTTCAGAAGCAATTCCATGATTACAGTTACTATACATTAAAGGCACAGAAGAACTATTGTAAATTATCTGTATGGTTCTTGCATAATAAATTACTTTGCTCATATCACAGGTGACAGGCTTCCATTACAGATCATTTTATTTAAATGCATGGCAATCTTTTTAAACAAATGACTCCTAGTAGCAGAACTCCTGTGATTCTAACAGTATCTCATTCCAGCACCACCATTAAATGCCTCCTGAGTGACCTTGAGCAAATCATTCTTCACCTCACCGTCCCGGTTGCCTCCCTTCCTGTGGTCTGCCTGTCTTACGTATTTAGACAGTGACAATCTCTCTTTGGAGTAGAGAGATCACTTTATCACTTTTGAAATTCTTAATGCAATGGAGCCTCCTATACTAGTCTCTAGGAACTTCTGTAATAAATACTTATTAATAATTATAATTAATCATATTAATAGGATGAGTTTTGGAACACATGACCAGCAAGCAAAAGTAAGAGTCAATTATTTCAAAGATTTGGACCTGAGGATGAGTTGTAATGAGCAATGGTTGAGGACCATACAAGTAACACCACCTGTGAAGACTTTGATTGAAATGACTCAGCACAGGGAGGATAGAGGGAGGATAAGAATCCAGTTCTCCATAGCAACCTCTAGCTCCCTTAGATATGAAGCTATTCTTTCCTCTGCTGAAATCGTGTGATATTTTCTGTGATCACTTCCTTCTCCATGCAAAGTATTTCTGTCCACAGCCACTACCCAGCTCCTGGGCAGCACTTACTGCTCCTCTTGGCAATCAGCAGCACTCTGTTCTATACCCCTCAGAGGCCCTTGCCTTTTATTTCTTTGCTCTTTATCACCTTTTGGACCCTTTCGTTAATTGGACTTCTAGCTCTGTAAGCTCATGAAGGATTTCAGTTCTTTCCCAGGAAAGTCCCAGTAGAGGTACACCCTCGAATTCCTGGAATAAGTGAAGTGATGTTCTAAAACTCTTGATTGATTTTCAGAGGACACATACTCTATGCACTGAGGAAGTAGGTGTCTTACAGTAAACAAGAAGTACAAGATTATGTAATTTAAAACCGCACCAAAGCACATATGTGCAAAATGACTGAATTAAGATTACACAGACAACTTTAGTCCTGGCATTTTCCAGCTTTCTAGAACTCAAGTGGGCAAATGAAATAATACCGTTCTTTAATCCTAGGGCTTTTTGGGTTTATAGAGCTTCTTAGGTTTAAAAGATAAACAAGCAAGACTTCTTCCCAACCCTCCAGTTTGAAATCCCACTATATTTTACTGACAACCCTCTAAAATTCAAGAATCATGTTTTTTTCCCTCAAGTTCTGAGGGGAGACTATTCCAGTAGTCACAGCCTTTTAATTTTACATTGTTTTATTTTCACTGCACTTGTTTTTTCCCTCTCTTCTCTCTCCACTTCTGTCGCAGTCTCCCTCCCTCAAACACCTTTTACTCCCTCCCCCTCTACTGCTTCAAATCTGCCCACTTGGTTTCTCTTGCCAGTATATCTCTCTCTCCTACTCATCATGCCAATATTCCCTCTTTACTACTCCCCCAAGTCTTCCTTTTCACTCTCAGGCTTTGCAACTAGGCTGCTTTTTTCCTTGGGCATCAAGACACAGGAGTTTTCCTGTTTTGATTTCCTATAACCAATCTCCACACGGATGTTTTGGTACTATCAGAAATCGTTTCAAGGACACCTGAAATGCCTAGGACAGAGGCAGTCTTCAAAAAGTTTAGCAATCAACCACTAATAAAACTCAACTTAATATACAGGATCTGAGATTTTTCAGAAATTCTTATCTTGGCTGCATACAGGATAATTTTTTCACAGAGGTGCCTACATGCATGTATTTGACAGTGACGTCACTGCATATCCTGTGCCATAACGTGCGAGACCTAAATCTTTCAAAGAGGCAACTTTAGGTACCAGGAAAAAAAATAATCATAAATTCTACACTAAGAAATGACTGCTGATTTAGCTGCAATTTTACCCCCTTTACATTTCAGGCAGAGACCAATACCTGATGCACCTAGAATAATCAGTCCAGTCATATTTAGACAAAGTTGTAAACAAATGAAAACTTGGTTTTATAACAGAAATTAGAAGATAACTTTAAAATCAGATTTTTGCTGCCTGTGCCCCATAACATGTGGATGTTCATCCCTTCTCACACTGTGTTGACTTCTGCAGGTTTCTGTGTGACTTTTCCCTTCTGCCCCTACATAAACACCCAAAAACTTCTAGGGAGCTGGAGGCTGAATCGGAGGTCAGCAGTGCTAAAAACGTTTCTCTCCTGAGTCCCTTCCAGGTACTGCAGAAAAATGCCAGTTTGTTGAAATTCAAATTCCCATCTCTGAAGGACTAGCTTCTTTCCTTACTGGAAAGAAAAAAGATTTGGGGAGAAATCATAGCTGAGGCAAAGAGTGGTAAGAACCAGGGCCCTGAGGGCACTGATAAGACATCATGTCCCTGCCCAGTTCCCTGCCCTGGGGCTCCCCCCACCTACCCACGGCCAGGACCCCGTGTCAGCCCCCCAGGGTCATCAATCCCTGCCCCAGCGATGCCACAGCAGGGCTCCTCACAGCCCTGCCCTGCCCAGCCATGGGGCCATGCTGAGCTGGGACGACTCATGGGCCCACATCCTGGTCTGTCCTCAGCCCGTCCTTGTCCCCAGGCAGGTGCCTGATGCCTGGGGCTGGGGCTGCCCTGGTCCCCCCCAGGTGCCCTGCTCCTGGATGGGGCTGTGGGACAGGCCCTGGCTGCCAGACCCTGCCCTGACAGACCCCTGGGGTGCTCCCAGTGCTCCTGGCTCCCGACCCTAGGGAGCCAGCGGCGCCCACTGTGCCCTGACACCATGTGCAGAAGCACTGCCTGCACCCTTCACCTTGTTGATTAAAACCTGAAACTTTAGGGAGCAGCGAGGCCAATCTTATTTTATTCTGTTGGAAACAAATCAGAGTTTGTAAGAGTTGTTTCTTTTACAGCCTTAAAGTTCTCAGGTAAGAAAAGCAAGAGAAAAAGACACAGTCTGCCTAGTGCATTTCATGCACTGAGGAATGGTATGGATGATGCAGAAATAATGAGTTTACTAAGCTTCGGTGACAAAAGGGAAATATTAGAAACTCGTAAGTGCAAGAAGTCATGGGAAATCTTCTTACAGACAATTACCATGATGTCCTTGGACACGATGCTTATTTTCCTGTTACTAACATAAATAGAACATAATTAATAATACGGAGAAGGTCAATGCAATGCATCATTTATGTTGTTTTTAATATCTGGATTTCAGGAAAAAAATTAAAAGTAGTTTTAAAGCACTCCAAATATATTTGTATTTTATGGATCTCAGTCAAATGTGTAAAATACATCCACACATTCACACATAACAAAACCATACTTTTTTAATAATTACAGCCTGACTTTTAAAGTAATTTTATTTAATATGTAATGTAAAGGTTACTTTTTTGTGATTTCTCTGGTATTCATAAATAAGTCTAGTTTAACTGGTTTTCCTTCTAGATACACAGCAGCATCTTCTAAATGGGAATGCAGAGTGTTTATTGCTTTCTGGACAGGTAGGGTAATCATGCTGCTAGGGACCCCTCAGGAGGGAAGCTGGCAATGGGCTGATGAATACACAGTAAATTATTTCCTGAAAAGTCCTGTTAGCTTAAAAAAATGTTAGTTATCAAGACTTTATGCTTGATACAAGAAATACAAATAAGCTGACTGTAGTCTGAATCACTGCAAAGAGTATGTGTCTACCTCTTGTACCAAGGAAGATGGATTTTGTATTTTCCCATCTGCAGTAGCTCATACAGTTATTATGCCAGAGAGAAAGAAAAGAGAAATGGAGAGGGAAGAATAGCTATTTTATTCAGCTTTCTGGTTCTGTTGTCTCAGTGCTAACTGGTGTAAGTAACTGGGATGAAGCTGTGAACTGCATTTATAGACACAGAGGATCTCGAATCTATAGTGAGCATTTCTCAGAGAATAAGGACCAAATTAGAACTGCAGCTTGAAATATTATTTCCAAAAAAGTTTTTAGAATCATCAGAATATGTCTGCCTTGTAACTATGAAATAGCAGTACATGACAGTCCTTATCTTAGCGTAACATGCAAATATAACATGGCTGCCAGTATGATCCAGCTGCTCAGGAATAACCCCAGCCGGTTAGAGCGGCTCACACTGATGCCCGCTATCACAGCCGGGTTATTACTCATTTACCCAGGGCCACAGGCAAGTGAGATATTTGCTCCTGCCTCTCAGCACAGCCTGTATTAGTTACGAGTGGCCCATGTCACACATTCAAGTTCCTGATTGCAGTGGAAAGGTGGCCTTAGTAAAGTAAGATTGACAAGAAGAATAGAAATGCCACTTCCCCTTTGGAGAAATTAGGAGTGGAGAATGGAATTTTAAAACTCACCAGGATTGATCATTACTGACTTTTCTGAGCTAATGATGAAGGAGAAAGAATTAAATCTGTAGCAACTCAGATAGCTTTCACCTGAGAACCAATAACCTTTAGGGCAATGTAGACAAACATACCGCATAGCTGTGAGCTGAAGAAGTACGTTGTAAGGGCCTGATTTCAATACGCTGTAGTTAATAACCCTTCTGATTTCAGAAAAAAAAAAAAAAACTTAGGGACTTTTTCCTTCTACTCCCACTCCTATTCTCCACCTCCCACTCCTGACATATTATGAGAAAAATCTCAGACACATGATGGAACAGTTGATTTTTTTTCTATTACCCACTCAATCAGAAATTAAAGAAGCACCACTGGTAAAGCACCACAGTGCATAAGCAGCAGAATAAGCCTGAATGCCTTTAACACACTTGAGAGAGACACTATAAATGATTCTATGCAATTCTTCTTGTCACGTTGTAGATGTTACACAAAATTCTGCACCAAAGATTTGTTTTCTTGGATTTTGTGGGAAGCAAATACTAAAAAAAGACAGGAGAAATGACCAGCAAGTGAATTTCACTTCCATGAAAAATGTTGACATGTTGGAAGATAAATGTATCCTATAAAGAAGACAAAGTTAAGCCATCTTGTTTTCTGTCCCTTTCTCACACAAACCATGCAATAGAAAAAGATCATAAAAATCTCTCTTGTGGATAGCTATGCAGCAATACTAAATAATTCACTAGATTCCTCCTGCAGATCATGGCAAAAGTAGCAATATGTCTGCCTTTTCTGAGTGTGATCACAAACAAAAAAACCCCAAACCACTAAAACTTGATATAGTTGAGTTTATTTCTAAACAGAGTGATGGAAATGAGGAACAATAATAAGAATTATCTTAGCAACACTTAAATATTTAGAGTATAGCTTATTATTTTGCATATGTTAAAATGTATCTGTAACGCTAGTGTTTCAAAATGAATTTTAAATCCTCATTGAACGGGAAAAAACTGACAAAAATAAAATGTCACAGTCAGTCCACATGGTTTAAAATTATTGTCCGTTCTCCCGTAATTTATTTAAAAGTGCAGTTACTGCCTCTAAATCATGGAAACTATGCAGAAAACAAAATCTATTTAATTTAACTATTGAAAATTTTTGCATATATACTGAGGGTTTAACAGGACTTCGGTTCAAGAGAAATAAGTCCTAGAAAGTGATAAAAAACAGTGCCATCATTTTCAGGAGGAGCTGCTGGTGGTGGGTGCTGAAGAAATGAGTCAATTATTGCTTAATGAATACACCTTGAAGTCTGTATAAATCCCTGCTTCTGAGAGCAAGCCATTTAACTTACTGGCTTGTTTCTTTTTCAACAGTATACCTTGCCTGCTTAGACAGAAACTCTTCAAGGCAGAGATTATCCTAATTGTGAAACACTGGATGTGTGTTTGTACAGGTCCTACCAAAAAGTCTTCTCAATCCCTTCAGTTCCACCTAGAGGCACAAGCGCACAACAGCAGCAGGA
>NW_008825615.1:9369296-9407021 GCF_000699105.1 Pygoscelis adeliae
GGGGGCGGGGGAGATATCGTTGCTCTTCGGGTCACAGGGAAAAAAATATGAAAAGTTTGGAATAACAAAAGTATGAATTTGATGGATTTGTGTGTTGATGGCTGATTCTCAGATCCAGCTGAATCTTTTTCTGTGTTAAATACATTTGTAAGTCTGTTCCTGGGCAGGTCTTCTTGTGTCTGAGACATCGGAGCTGAGCTGCAGCCTTTCCTGCAGTTACCACTCCTACTAGCCAGTCACTTACTTACATGAAGTTTGTAGGAAGTGAGCCAATTATTTCAGGATGGGGACATAACCAGATACATATATACTTGAAGAGAGAAAAACACAATGTGATCACAAGTCCCATTTACTGAGGTAAGTTGGGTCAAACTGAAAGGTCAGTTTGTCGCAGGAGGCTAAGATGAGTATCTGAAAAGGTCTGCTAAAATATACCTTCAGATTGATTTGGTTGAGGGTTCTTTTCTACTATATCTAAAGAGAACTCTGGATTCTGTGATTAAGCTACTGGAAAGGAAAATGTTACAATGATAAAGCATTTCTGCAACTAATTTTTTAAGCCTATGAAAAACACTAATCTTATTTTATGACTCTTGGTTTTCCAGTATTAATATCCACACACACCATGACCACTATAATACTCCTTTGAATGTTATCTTAACAACATACAATCATGTTCTGCGATGTCAAATGTACTTGGAAATGAATACTCAAAATACACAGTGCTGAAGTTCACACATATGTGATTACACTTCAGACATATTCAGCACAAAAGTTATAGGTCACATTCTCATCTGATATGGTCTGGTGTTGCTTGACAGATTTCAAGCTACACTTAATTATAGCAGATGAGAATCTTCCTGTGTGTGTATTAAAACTCATTAAGCCAAGCATCGTTACTGAAGACTAGTCAATAAATATGAAAAAAGTAATTTCCGCATGAAAACACATGGGTTGCTTATATTTGTGTTATTTCATGTCTCTTTTATTAGATATCAGTCTTCTGTAGAGCTATTTCCTGTGGAAAGCAGAAGGACAAGAGGTAATTCAATACTTCTAAGACTTGACTCTTCACACTTTAGTGTTTGTACCCTCAGCAGAAGTAGAACTGCTGTTCCAGAAGCTTCTGATGCAAATTTTCTCCCAGAGAAAACCTTTCACTCAAATCTGACTGTTTTCTCAGGTGAATAATCTTTTGGATCAGGTAAGAATCTTTCATATCTTCAATTTCAACAGGAGAAACTTTAAGAAAACAATAGAACTCTTCTCTCTATTTAGTTTGATTTTATTGAGCCAATTTATGATCACTAAATCCAAGGTTATTTCATGCAAGTTGCTCTTTTGCAATCAGTGTGTTTATTGCTTACCAAAACCAACATTTGAAATGACAATATATAGCATTTAGTTCATGAAAATGAAAATTTCTATCAGCTTTGTTGAAATAATGAGGTCCTACCATTTGTGCAGTACAGTTTTAAGTCATATTTATCTCCCTAGTAACTTTAAAATAGCCTCATCGAAGGTCAAATCTGACATTTGTATTTAAGAAGGATATCTAATTCTATTTCATTAGAAGCTACTTTACCAGTTTTTCCCAAATCAATTTTGACTCAAATAGATTACCACTTAGTTCTTTGTCCTCCTTCATGTCATTAATGTGCAATATTACATCTGTGTGCCCTACTTTTGTCACTCATGCTCAAGAATGATGAATTCAGATTGAAAGTGGCACAAAAAAAGTATTACTAGATTTTCTATGCCCTGGCTATCCATTCTGAAAGAGAAGTCTAAAAGATCTTAAGCTGTTAAATCTAGCAAAACAAAGACTGAGAGATATTTGAGAACAGCAGTTATATCCACCAGGAAAATAATGAGGAAAAAGAGCAGTTTAACCTGGACAACATTGGCACGTGGACAGGTCACAGCCTAATAGGTTTTGTGACAGAGCTTTAATAACAGAATCTTATGATGTGATTGCCTGCCAAAGCTGGTTGCTGTATGCAGTGACCCAGGAGGTCCGGTCCAATCCTGCTTGACACAGAGCAAGAAAACACTGTGATAATGGTTTTTTTTTGCAATTAGAGTCTTTTACTTCTCACTGGTACTTTGAATTTCCAGCACAACATTCTCCTGCATTATTTTGGAAAGACACCTGTAGTATACATTAATTCTTTTCTGTGTTTCATTTCTTTAAAGGTTAAAAAAATCTTAATTAATGAACCATGTACGTAGGAAACTTGTTAGCAATTTACTTTAGTAAAACAAATGTTAGGTGGTTCAAAGATGTATCTGAATTTCTGAGGAACAGTTAGCTGAAAGTAAACCATATTACGCTGTTGCATATGACCTTAAAATCCAAATCAGTCTATCCTGAAGTCTCCATGGAGCAGTTGAAAAGTTGTTATATCCACTGCACATACTTTATGTAATAAATAAATTGTTTTAATTGAAGTGAAGTTTAACACTTATTTCAAATTTCTTACATTTGAAGTTAAATTTATGAAAAAATGTTGGACAATTTTAAAATAGTTTATTATAGGGAAAGTCCAGTATTAAAGAGATTCAGAACATCTGGATTTAAAATGATTCAAAATTCATTTCACTGGCACCCATGGAACAGAAATATGTGTGTTACACTTTAATGTTAGGACTCTGTTCTGACACCTGAAGGTAGTTGGCCATGGCATGCATATTTGCATAAAAATGGATGAGAAAAATGAAAAGTGAAAGCTGCAAATTTGTCCCAGTGAAAATGTCTTTGGCTTCCATTTGGAATAGATGTATATTTAATTAGGACATATTGTATGCACCTGTAAAGTGCGAAGGGTGAATTAAAAGAAAGTGGTATATGGAACCATAACAGTGCCAGAGGCAGTGTCATAAGTACAAGCACATCCATCAAAGGAGGAGATAGCCACAGAACCGGTTGCTTTTACAACAGCTAGAAGAGACCTATTTTGAATTATTGCCTTTAGGTCATGAATTTTCAATCATGTTCTGCATCTGACTTTGTACACATGGGTGAGGTTTTGGGGGAAGGAGGCAGCATGAAGGTTTGCTGCTCAATTTTAAGTGCTATGGCATATGATACAAGCAGACAAATCATAATTCTGCCTTCGCTTACCTGCTAAGTATAGAAAAGATGTTTATGTGTTTGTAAATTGTTTTAAATGCACTTAGGTGGTAATGGAGAAGGGATGGCCTACACAGAGATGTTATCTGAGCTTGCTAGCATGCGCATGTAATGTACAGGTTTTCTACAATGTAGATGAAACCCTCCCAGATCCCACCTTACTGATGTTCACGGGAATATTACTTTAGCCGAGTTTTTTTAGTTCTCTTGTAAGCAGACCTAGAATTAAAAATAAATAAAAAAAAGGTGGGGGGGTAGGGGAGAATAAAACTTAACAGTACTCTAATTACTCTGAATTTTTCTGCTAACTATTCTTACTTCGGTAGTAAAAGTCCAGATAATGGTCTTTCACTTTCAAGCATGGAGGGCAGAAAATTTTTTGGAGTAGCTCATATTAAAGGAAAGTGGCTTCCACCCATTTTTCCTTCCACCCAGCTTTACCTCCTGTTACGTAATAGATATGCCTACATCTCATCTCTATATATCTGAGAGTTTGGCGTTTGGGGAGCATGGCTTGATGGGAAGATAGAATATTAGGAGAAAAACGGTGCTATGGCTACATAGCTGTCTGATCTAATCTCTCTCTCCTACATTTATAAATAGTGAATCTTCCCTGACTCAAAAATACACACTGGGTACCTTATAGAGTCCATAATTTATGAAAATAGTTATATTTACTTAACCCTACCCTGCTCAGTTGGGAATTATGCACTTTCTGTCCTAATGTTACATGTCTACTTAAGACCTTGTAAATCACAGTGACATTTCTGCAGTTGGTTCTTTTCCTGCAACTCTCTTTTCTCAATAACAAACTCAAAACCCTCCAGCAGGTTGCCTGATAAAGTGTTTTGCCTAGTTATTTTCAATTTTTATACTAAGCTTGCATATGGTGTAATAATGAAGAAAAAAAAATCATTGCAGTGTGATTGACAATCCCAAAAATCCTAGCTAGAAGAATACATTCAGCTATGGGAATCACTCAGAACAATAAGTAACTCCTAGCCCAATCTTTTCACCGAGGTGTCTTGTACCAATGCCAAAAAGGCATGATGTGGCCATGCAATAAGGAACAGTGTATTTGTTTTAGGTATTTGCATATTTTAGAGGCACTGACGTTCTGATTCAATATATTGTTTATCAACATGAAAACCTGATAGATGAATAGTATGCCTTGCTCAGATAATAAAATGGACAGCATTTACAGTAGCTTCAGGAATATATAAAAAGCCAAATAACTCTTTAACTTCTTTTTTTAATGATAGGAAATATAGAATATTTGTTCTGAGCACCAGGGCACTGATGTTTAGCACTGTCTGGTTGACATTAATGCATGCTTAAACTAGATCAGAAACTATAGTTCAAGTATTTGAATTCTCAAAGCATTACCATAAAAAGACAAAGATAAAAAAAGAAGTACTCATCTGCTGTAGAGGAATATAAGGAAGACACAATCTAAAAAATTGCTACAGAAAAGCTAAGAAAATGAGAAATAAGAGCTTTCCCCAGGGAAAGAAAATTGCATCTAGTTACTTGAATCACAATCTTTGCTCAGATTTTTACATGACCCTTTCTAGCATGTAACAGCAAACAGTAAAATATTAGTATTTTCATAATCTATTAGAAAAAATAGTAACAGAAATGTTTTATATTCCTAATGAATGAACCAGATTTAGTCTATTAATATACAATATAGGGGATAGAAGTGGCCTATAACAATGTTCCTTATTATATATGTATGTCTAGCTATATTTTTTTTTGTAAGCTATGACTTTCAGTGAAACTGTGAAATTCAATTTTATAATTATAATTACACTCAATTATTGGAGTATGAGAGGCAAAAATATACATCTAGAGATATGAGACCTGTGTATTTTATAACAGAGAGATAACATCATTTTCTTGAAATTATATAGGAAGATTTAAGAAATGCAACATGAACAGAAATAACAGGAAAAAATATTGCTTATAGGAACTTTTGCTGACCAGAAAAAGCCAATGTATATTTTGCACTAGCAGTGGACTGAAACAGATGACTTATTAAATAACTGCTGAGTCAAGAAGTTTTCTATGCTTTCTTGCCTGAAAGTCTCACTATATAAAATCTATTCTGTCCAATTCTACCTAAGGGTTACTCTTAGAGATTTTTTGAATGCCCACAATATGAACATGGAAATAAACAGCAATGTTAAAGTAACTTTTTTACCCCCAAATTTCTTGCTGAAATCACTGTTGGTAGTCTGGAAAACATTTGCTCAATGCTCCTACTGATTTTAAGTGGCAGACAGGCAAGTTTTATGACATAGTACATATCTAACTTCTGGGCCTTAATTCATATCAACATTTTATACAGTGCTTCCACTTCTACTACTCTGGATCAAGGACTAAAGGAAGGCAGGCAATTTCATTGTCCACATGCAGCATCTTCAGTCAGTTTCTTCCTTTAGTGTGTCCGACTTCTGCATTTAAACACTGACCAGGACCAATGGCTTTCTGACTGGGAGCCCTCCCTCCACAACAAACAAAAGAGCAAGTACTCGGATACCAGATGTCTAATACAAGGGTAAAGTGTGTACACATATATGCAGACAGTAAATTATTTGACCAGTGCTCAGCAAGGCAAAAGTTGCTATTATTTCAGTCTTTAATATTGAATGAAATGAATTTATATGAATGTGCACTTAAATAAATATATCTGTCTTAATCATATATGCCATAAGCAGGTATAGTTAAAAATTACTATGCCCACAAAAAGTATTTTTTATTTAGTCTGAGAAAGATTGTTCCTTTGCCATGATATAGCAGTGATTTGTCTCAGTTCCTGAAATAATTTGTTCCAGTTCACAGTATCAGAGAAAACTGTCCTGCCTGTGCTGAACTGTTTCTACCACAGCTAGGCTGCTACCAGTATTCAAACCAGGTAGATGAAGGTAGTGTAGATATATTGACTCTACATTGCAGTACACTCAGTGACTAGGTGTAGAAATAGTTTGTGAATGTTATTTTTCCCTTTGTATCTAGATGTCTTTGGAGATAGCTGGCATCTGCAGTGATACTTGAAATATTGTGATCAATGTTACAGAGCACTGGATAGGAAAATCAAGGAAACTAGAAATAGCAAAATGTGGGATGCTTCTCGGTAGGTGTTATTTTGCAGTTCATCACAAGTACAACACTGAAATGTTGCCATTAGTCACATATACTTGTTGCTGTTTTTATGCACACAAGAAAGACTTAAAATTGAGGAGAGAAAACCATCTTCCAAACTAAATAACATCATCATCATCATCTCTATATTAGCATTTTACCCTCTCAAAGGGAGGGTTTTCCTCCTTACTTTCAAAACCACACAGACCGGGGAAACAACACAATATATACCAGCAAATATACTCAGAAAATTTGCATCTCTCTATACACATATGGGAGGATCTGGAAGGTTTGAGGATATATGATGGAGAATTTAAATAATCTTTTGGAAATTCTTCTAACTTAATTTTTAACAAAGCATCTCAACATTTCCAGTCCTAAATTGAAGAAGACTGCAATTGTGCAAACTTACAGATGTTCTTGAGTATTGCCCCCCTGTAGATTTCGGTTAGACTATTCACAGGATGTGTGTTTAAGCAATCTTAATCTAATACTTTGGTGAGATGTGAGTCTCAGGAGAAATTATTAAACAGAAGAAGCACATATGAGAATTATTTCTTGGTGGACTAAAACATCAGAATCTTTTTGAGTTCCATCTGATTTTTAAAAGGCACCAAATGACTAGCAGGAAAAAGCCTGATTCAGTTCAGATTTGCACCAATTCCAGCCCAGGGACCAGAAAAATTGTTGCTGGGGGGTAGGCATAAGAAAGCCATATGTTTAAATAACATGGTAGTCATGGCATTGGGAATAAAATTCACAGGTCTGAGAGTTAGGTGTTTAAGTTTCTTTGAACAGTGAATAGGGAGAGTTAGGTGTTTGAGGACAGTATTCACAGCAGTCTTGAGTAAAGCACACATGAAACAATCAATAAAAAACTGGTAAATGAAATGTTTAAAATTCAGCTTCACTGGCATCTACAGGGATTGACACCGGAAACCACTTTCCATACACAGATAACTGTCATACAGATGACTGGCTGATTCCCTTTTAAATGAAACTGCCAGGAAGATAGAAGCAGTGCTGTCCCAAACACCTTTTACCCCAAAGAGGAAGACCTGGATTTTAGGTCGTCATCAGCCAGAAGGAGTTCAGAAGCATCTTATCTCCAGGACTGGCAACTCTAGATTGAAGGTCACTCTCTTTACAACCTGTTGAATTGTGCCACAGTCTGTGTGTAAAGATATAATTCACAGGACCAGAAAATGACAAGTAGGGAGACTGATCCTAACCAGATGACAATGCCTCTTCCATTGGAAGGTGTGGGAATCCTGTTTCAAGGACTTACATATTCGGCACTAAAGAATACCTGCGAGTTCACATGGACTCAGAAGCTGTGGGTTCAACATCCACCTCTGCCTTCTCCTTACTTTTTGACCACTGTGGAAGTCAAACAAGCACATCTGGGCTTCAGATTTCTGGTAATTATTGGTAATTATTTTTCTTTTTAAAACCACACTGACAAGGACAAGGACACCAGTATCATCTTAGTAGCAGCAGCACTTCTTTTAGCATCCGGACCTCTTATAACTAGGGAGAATGAATTAGACAAAATGTGCAACTTCAGTACATGAGGAATCATCTCATAGTGCACAGCTCTGGTGCATCTTTACCAGTACTGGCAGTTCACTCTAACGGGAAGATAGGTGGAAAGGACACTGCTTGACTTTCAGATCTCTGACTGAACTTCTACAACGAGAGTAGGCTGTTTGTCTGTTGTTTGTTTGGGTTTTTTTACTCATAAACACGTCCAAAGTTAAATGGAAGTCACTGAAAGAAAATATGACACTCCATAATTCATTCTGATGCAATCTGTTTTCAGAAAAGTGCTGTACTTCTACTGTCCTTATTTGAGCACAGGGCTTCAGTGTATTAAATTCTCCGCTGTGTCTGCTGATGAATTTAAGTTTTGCTCAAAGGCTTCTAGATGGCTCTTCTGTAGTTTTACTGAGGAAGGAAGTGTATAAGTAAAACAGAAAATGCAGTCTTTGATGGTCAGTAAGACTATTAGAAATATTTTTTCCCTGCTAAAGCAGATCTCAGTTATACCAATATCCAAAATTAAACTATTTCTTTATAACTATAAATGGGACTGCTTGTGTCTGTTTAGATTCCCAAGCTTTTGCATGGCATCAATGTTCGCTGTCCTTACTTGAGATGTGCTTTTTAAGACAGCAGTACTCTTGGTATTAAATATGCCTATTTTTTCTTTTAAACTTCAGCTACAGTTACATTGTGACCTTTTTAACCACCTACTGAAGTTTTCTTTCAGCAGATAAATAATAAAGAGACTTTCAGTTCAGCAAAGCAAGAACTTAAATTTAGGGAGACAAACAGTGCCAATAATTTGACAGACATGCTCATTTAATGTGCAGATATCAAACTAAACTCACATAGATTGCAGATAATGAACCTAGTTATATAACCAAGTTGAACACATGCCATATAGTATTTTGCTATATTATGGTTTTGTTTTACATTTTTCCACTAAAATTTAGCAATAAGGGCTCATCTGTACTTCTTATGGGTGATTAAAAAAAATCCCAAGTGTCATTGAAATCTTATTTTGTATAAATTCTAACATTTTCACCCAGTTGGAGAGCAAGTTGAAAACACAAGGTACATTAACTTCGGTATTTAAAAATTACTTTATATGTAAATATCCCAAAAGATTGAGAAAAAAGCGCATAGGCTGAAGTAAAATTAACTTTAGGTGGATATTTCTAAGTTAACTGATTGTGTGCACAAGAGAAAAATAAGGAAATATTGAATTATTTGGTAACCAGAACATTTTTTTTCTGGAAATAAATACGATCCTTATGTTATTCATTGCCTTTTTACCGCTCAAGTAACTGCTTGGGAGTTTCCACACGTTTCACTGATTACATTATTGTAAAGGGCAAAATATTCCTCAAACTAGAATTTCTTTTTTTTTACACATCCTTCTGGAAAGACTGCATAAAATGTAACAGTAAAAAGGGATTTAACGATGATCAGAATTTACATCCTGTACAGCATACTGAAGCAGAGGCTAAAATGTGAGGTTTAAGGGAGAACTGAGAGCTAGCAAAACCCAAACTTGATAGCATGTGGAATTATTTAGTGCACGGTACAGAAAACAAATTTTTGAATATTTATAAGACACAATTCATGAAAGTCTTGTTATAATGCTTCTGATAATGTTTTATTGTTAATTAGTTTTCTTGCTATGCAGTCTTGTCTGCTGACACAACTAATCCCTGCAACCAGGATATTTGTACCTACATGGGTTCTACTTTGTATGTGTGAGTGCTATTTGTCTTGTTAAATTAATTTCAATACATAAGAAAATAAAGGTGCCAGATCAGTGGGTAGGGGAAAGGGGAGTGTGATGTAAGCCATTCAGTTCTCGCTTTTAAGTTTTAAAGTACATCACCCACTTCAATTACAAAAGATAGTGAAAAGGTTATTTCTGGGTTTTTAACCTTTAGGAACTGATTTAAGAGGCAATCAAAAATACTGAAATACAATTGGTATTAATAAATCATGAGAGGTTTGTGTTCTTTATTTGTGTCACTACGCAGAATGAGACTAGATTTTCTGCTTCACAAATTTCAGACCTCCTCATTATTAAGAAAATATGGCAGAGGAACCATATAGCCAGAAGAGTTAGCCTGATTGATTCTTCGCTTGTGTAAAGTGATAAATGGTACGTGCATTTTATGACAGGAATTGAAATCTGAAAAACAGAGCTGCTTAAAATCACACAAATTGTTGTGCTGCAGGGGAAAAAAAAAAAAAAAAAGCCTTGTTACATATATGAAATCCTGGGCCTGTTTGCACATTGGTAATATAGAATATAGGATCTATATTGCTTTTAAACACATACTGAAAAGTCTGTTCAATACCAACTATAGCATTCACAAAGTTATGCAAGATTATGGTTTTCAAAATGCCACAAAAGTTAAATATCAGACCATTTTGTGTTCTCGTTACAGCTGTTGTCATGAGAATGGATTAACAGTGTACCACTTACTACCTTCATTATAATCTCTGCTTGGTAACTATGTTAACACAATGGAAGGCTGATAATATATTCAAGTTCTTTTACTTCATAAATAAGCTTGTAAAGAGGGCAGAAAATGCCTCAAAAGTGTTTTTGGGAACATAATTAACCTTGTAGGATCACAAAGACCCACTTTTTATTATCTTACTCAAGAGTGGAGATAAGGTAAAACATTATTTTGTTAACCCTTGATTCTCACTACAAACTTTTTTTAGAAACTAAATATTCTGTGTCAGAGCATGTCTTAGTCCCAATGAGGGCTCATTTCTCATTTTCTTTCATTTAAAAATGTCTATCAATTTCATTTTCTATTTCCAATATTAACTTTATTGAGTGCATTGCCTGTCCTCTGACAAGATACTGATACTTTGTGTGTTATCATTGGAGGATATTTTCTCCATAGCGTCACTGGTTGTCACTATGAACTTAATGATGAATTTACAAAGTTGGAAAATGTCCATCTCCAAAAAATGCAGACTTTGTATCTTAATTTACTTCTGAACTTTGTTCTTCTATACCCAGTTCTGTGAGTTCAATGTCAATAGCATCTTTTCAATATTTTTAATTACGCTTATTATTTTTACTTTTGCTTGCAAGGAGCACAGCTCTATGAGATCATTGTTTATAGTCTGATGGTCAGGGCTATCTCCTGGAAAGAAAAAGCTGTGAGTTTGAACCTCCTCAGAGTGAAGAGGGCTTAGAACCCCTAGTACTCCACAAAGACTTTAACCTTAGGTTATTTTGCAAAAGGTCGTCCTCATCTTGTTATGAAGTATGTGCTTATCCAAGGACATAATTTGGCAATCCATATCCTGATGTAGAGATTGATACATAAGGCAGGATTCAGTTTGGTATTGAAACTTCTAAATTTAGGTACCTATAGGTATGCAAGGTGTCTAAGCTTCCATTATAGTCAATGGAGATCTTGTCAGTACAGTCTATAGAGCCTAGAGGACAGTTTACCTGTAGTAGGTACCCGACGACTGTGGTACTGGCAGACATACACATTCGAGTGTTTTCATTTTCTTAATTTTGCAGTTAATTCTGCTGTTAGCAATTGATCTCATTTCCTACATACAGTACTACTAGGGATGTCATGGTGTTTTTGCCTTCACCTGCTCTGAAGGGCATAAGTTTCTCCTACCTCCTGTAGATATATCCTGAAATTGTTCTACATGCCTGTATTAAAGTATCTAAATTGAGCCTTTAATATTAACTCTTAATTCTAGGGCCTATTCAAACACATTTACGTATCAATTATTTCAAATTTCCTAGTTCCATGCAGATTTCTGGCTTGGTCTGGTTAACAGAGAAGGGTAGGTGTCTTGTTTAGTTGCTGTGACTCACTTCTTGTAGTTCTTACCTCTCATTTGGCTGTCCAGGACATTTTGACACCAAGTTTAAAGAAAATAAATCATCCTGCTGCATTCAATGACCTATGTTTTAGATTCTACACTTAATTTGGACACTTGAAATGCAGTAAATCTGGCAAAAAAAGTGCTTGAATCTTTTATCATATCAACAAGATGTCATTCTCACATTTGTATCAGCTTGCATTTGTAAAATGCCTCCTCTTAAACAAAACTAAACAAAAAATATCCGGAAAGGAAAGTATTAAAAACAACTGCTGTAAAGTTGGCTACTGATGACCTATACTTCAAAATAAAATACAAATAATATCAAAAACTTATTCACATCCCCAAACAATGACCTGGGTGTTCCTTGGTTTTCTCAGAAACATTTTCATTAATCAAAATAAACTGAAAATGTAAAGGTCTAGACAAACCAAAAAGAAAAATAGTTGTATAGGTTATAAAATGACATTTGCATGCCCAGTATATATAGAAACTCCAAACACAGCAGAATGTGTTAGAAAATACCTTCTCACTTCACTCCCAAGTCCTCCCCGGATCTTCCCCACAACTGTCTGAACAAGCAGCTTTTTGGTTCTCCTGAGATTAGTGCTTTTTGTCTGGGATTTCAACTTGTATCATCACTCTTAGATAGTCGTGCACCGACATACTAGTCTTTCGTGGTTCCTTAAAATGACACACAAGAGATGTTGCTATTTTTGCAGGAAGGTGAGAGTGAAGCCAGGACCAGGTGGGTTCTTTTACAAGTGCTAGACATTTTCTAGACTAAAGAAAGACGGGTAACTCTAATGGCTAGGTCATGGGGTTGTGGACCCAAGAGCACCTTGTTCTCTAATTTTGGCTGAAATACTGACTCACTATGTATATTTCCTTGACTCTGATGAAAATTTTTCTGTTTACTGGAAAAACCTCAGAGGCAAAAAAGGTTGTGTCTGATCAGAGTTTTCTTTTGTAAATCAATTACAAAAATACGAGAACAGAATGGTCTGCTTCAGATGAAAAACAAAAATAAAATATATTACCAGCAGTCGATTGTACAGGGAAAGTAAGGAAGGAGATATATATATAAAGATGATAGATAGATAGATAGATAGATAGATAGATAGATAGATAGATAGATAGATAGAAACGTGGTTTTGGTAAATTTAGCATAGTTTTTCTCCTGCATTTACAATAAAGAAGTACAATGTAATTCACATTAAGGTGCATGTTATTTAATTTAAGATTGGTGTATGTTATCTCACATAAATAACATTAAGAGCATGTAGAATCTGACATCAGATAAATATATATTGCACTATGCAGAGCATGCCTTGCTGTGTAGTACAATACAGAAAATGATGCTTCATATTTTCAACTGTACTTCTTAGGGAGGGTGGTGGTAAATATTTTTTACATGCTTTATTCCTCAAAGATTTTAATCTCTGTGTGTACATGAAATGATGAAGTATGTGTGTGAGTACATGCACAATTTGTGTACCTAAAACATCAGATGTTTGACTGTCCACTTACAAGAAAAAAGGGAGGGGAAGAATGGGTTGAAGATGAGTGATGTGCATAGAAAAAGATGTTGTTGTCTTTTTCTTGTACATGCTACAGCTTTTAAAATATAATCTGCTTAAAAAAATATTAGACTATCTCCTGAATACTGCTGACTCTCTCTCTGATTTTAGAATTCCTGTATTAGCTGCATGGCACTATGTTGGTTAAATGCAATCAGAAGTTGTTCAAATTAAGTAATTCTTTTTTGTTTTAAATAAATCTTTCTGCTTTGTGCTATTATCTGATATTTCACATATTTACATTTTAAGCTATTTTTATATTATATTAAAACCATAGCTTCTTTTTGTGAATAACCATTTAAAACTGAGCAGATATCAAAGAAAGTACTCACTGACATTTTAAAAAGACATTGAATAGATCTATATTGCAGTCAAAATTGCAATCGTGAAGTAGTATAAACCTAAAGGATTTAATTTTAAGTCTGGTCAAAATAATGTACTCTTTACAGGCTAAGCACACAAATATATCAAATTCATTATAAGGAGTGATTCTGTTTTTCTGGTTCTGTATTGCTCTATATGTCAATATATGCAATCCCTTAATTATTGCCATTCAAGTTGATGGAATAACTCCTGAATTTGTGCCAATATCTGTGGAGTGATTCTGGTTCTATGGTCCCAATCTGGCATGCTGTTTAAGCCAGGGCCTTCAATAGATCTATTGGTAAACTTGACATCAGGAATATATTTATGTTAAGTGATGAACTGATATTAACGTGATGGCATTTTAATTCATGCTTTTGATATATGCAAAGATATTTCTGTAATTTAAAAGACAAACATTTTGCTCTGCTTTCGCATAGTTATGGATAGATGGAACAGAGAAAACAACCACTACAAACTGCATCATTAGGATAACGTGTAGCATTGGGAATCATAACCATAGACTGTGAAATTTAGAATTATATTATATTCTCCATTGCTCAGAATAATAGCATGGATTGCAGGATGTTATCCCCAGAACATGCACTTGAATGCATATGTATATTACATTTAGTTAACTAGCTATGCAAGAAATCTCTCTTACTCAACATTATCAGAGAAGATGATGATAACATTAAAAAATCATCACAAATACACCATGCTTTCAGCTAAAAATCTATTCAGGCATAATCTAGCAGCTATTCAACACAACAGTTTTTTCGTGAAATTGCTTTGCTTGGAGATGTTCATCTAGCATATTACCTTCCATTTAGACTTGTTTAAATCCTGATATACATTTGTATTATTCTCATTAAGGTCTGGCCATCCTGCATAGCTTAAGGTTAATAAAAGATCTTCTATTCAAATTAAGTGGTAAGTAGTATAAATATTGTCCTTACTATCTTTAAAATATTTACAATTTTAACTGATAAAACCAAAAACATTATTTTTAATATTTTATCCTTGTTTCTGGACATTTCAATTTTATGGCAAATTCAATTCATACCAGGTATATTCCCCTAATCAAATGTTGGAAAATGTAATGTTGGCCTCTACTGTTTCTGTTTTAAAGGAATTCAACCAGCCTAGCTCATAGGAGAGAATAGTAAGTTGAGTTGTACTCTGAGGAATTAGAACAGTGCTGAATTAAATACAGTAAAAACATAGTATATGGTAAACCTACTCCACATATAACCCCTCATAAATTGGAAGATAAATATGTTTATATACACTTTTTGCTTTCTCTGTGCTGAAATGGAGTGCACGATGAACTAGTCCTCATTTAATGACTTTATTTTCTCTTGATCTGTTTACCTGGTTGTCCTGGTTTCAGCAGGGATAGAGTTAATTTCCTTCCCAGTAGCTGGTACAGTGCTGTGTTTTGGATTTAGGATGAGAACAAAGTTGATAACACACTGGTGTTTTAGTTGTTGCTAGGTAATGCTTACAACTTGCCAAGGACTTTTTAGTTTCCCATGCTCTACCGACTGAGAAGGCTGGAGGTGCACAAGAAGCTGGGAGGGGGCACAGCCAAACTGGCCAAAGAAACATTCCATACCATGTGACGTCATGCTCAGTACATAAATTGGGGGAAGCTGGCTGGGGGGCTGCTGCTCGGGGACTGGCTGGGCATCGGTCAGCAGGTGGTGAGCAATTGTACTGTGCATCACTTGCTTTGTATATTATAATTATTATTATATTATTATAATTATCATCATTTTGTTTCAATTATTAAACTGTTTTTATCTCAACCTACGAGTTTTTTTCACTTGTGCTCTTCCAATTCTCTGCCCCATCCCACCAAGGATGGGGGGAGTGAGCGGGCGGCTGTGTGGTGCTCAGTTGCCGACTGAGGTTAAACCGCGACACTGGTATACACCAAAGAACTGTTTATGCAGGATGAGATTCTGAGTACCACAGACAAAACACTATGGAATGGAAGCATGGATAACTAAGGGAGGATCAACAAAAAGATATCAAGAAACTGGTATATTTTATCCTAGCTTTTGCCACACATAAATGATACAAGTGCATAGCTACTATGCTACCAACATTTCGATGCATTTTTCTGAATATTAGGATGCTTCAAAGAATGAAAGTCTTAAACCCATCAACCCATCTTCTTCATCCACTCTGCATGAGCTTCTTGTCTATATTCAAATTCTCAAAATATCATTCATGAAAATAACTCAATTTTTTAATGACAATGGCCTCTCGAAGTCAACCATACAGAAATATATTTTTGTCTTTTTTTTTTTTTTTTTTAATCCGAAGGGTGGCTTTCCACTAAATAGGCCTTTACCAAAATTTTAGATTGAAGACTGACCAGATTTTGTCAGTGAGTACACAAAGACATTGATTGACGTCATGGATAGGCACATGAAGGTCTTTGCTTCCCTCTAGTGACTGGTCCAGGAAGAGATTTAACTGAATCTGCTCATGTTCCTCAATTATGGCACAGATATTCAGCAAAAGATTAATTATGTGTAAAGATACCTGTAAGGTCAGTGAGATGCTGATACGGCATTAAAGTTGTATACTTGTGACAGCACTTGATAAAATACAGCAGATTTAAACTGGATGTGTTTGTTTTTGATGGAGTTTTACAGTTTTATCAGGCAGAGATGCAATTTCAGTGTTGAAAATTCAAGAACAACTGAATAGACTAGACTAAACTAGACTAGACTAGACTAGAATAGACTATTTCAGTTGGAAGGGACCTACATTGATCATCTAGTCCAACTGCCTGACCAATTCAGGGCTGACCAAATTAAAGCATGTCATTAAGGGTGTTGTCCAAATGCTTCTTAAACACTGACAGACTTGGGGCATCGACCACCTCTTTAGGAAGCCTGTTCCAGTGTTTGACCACCCTCTTAGTAAAGAAAAGCTTCCTAATGTTCAGTCTAAACTTCCCCTGGTGCAGCTTTGAACTGTTCCCACACATCCTATCACTAGATACCAGGGAGAAGAGCTCAGACCCTCCCTCTCCACTTCCCCTCCTCAGGAAGCTGTAGAGAGCATTGAGGTCACCCCTCAGTCTCTTTTTCTCCAAATTAGACAAGCTCAAAGTCCTTAGCTGCTCCCCGTAGGACATTCCTTCCAGCCCTGTCACCAGCTTTGTTGCCCTCCTCTGGACACATTCAAGGGCCTTCACATCCTTCTTAAATTGTGGGGCCCAGAACTGCACACAGTGCTCAAGGTGAGGCTGCACCAACGCTGAATATGACGGGATAATCACCTCTCTTGACCGGCTGGTTATACTGTGTTTGATGCACCTGTGCACAATTTCATCACAACTGGGGGACACCCTCTAAGATGCATTTCAAAACACTATTCTAAACATTTATTTTAAGGTCATTTTGCCATACAAACACTGTTCTTGTAGAAAAACAGACCAGGCTTTGATGAATTACATGATGTTTAATTTATCAGAGAGAACAGTTATTAATTCAGAACACTTCAATCAGATTAGATCCATCCATTTGGAAGTAAAGACAAGCAATCCTATACTCTGCAAATGCTCAAAAATGCCTTGTGTTATATTCTCCTCATTATATTACTAAAAGTAGGTGTATTTATACCAGTTGTAGTTCTGTCTTTTTTTGTACTGACTGCAAATAAGTTTAAAAGTAACAAATATATGTCTGTGCAAAACTACACAAAATTATTTACTTATAAGCAATTTATGCACATGATCTGTGCCCCTGTTGTCAAAGGAATAGGAGAGAATGGCAGAAGGGTACTTCCCACAGCTCCTTCTCACATGGATAAACAATATTCCCCAGATTTTTCATCTTCTTGGGTGATGCAAGTAGATTTTGTTTTTGTTTAAGGATGGCATAGTACAAGGACCTTTAATGCTTCTGCACTACTTCTGTTGGATAAACAGAGCTAAATTTTCTAGGACTGGCAAGATTCATGAGCTCATCAGAATGAATGAGAAAAAAACCCAGAAATATCATTATAAAACTATTTAACCTTTAGAGTTCTGCATCATGTCAGGGAAATGATCTTGGCTTTGAGAACAGCTAGAGAGCATTCTCAATTAGGACTCAGGAATTTAGAACTCTAACTCTACCGGGGTTAGATGAGTGACCTTGGACAAACAGCTTTGCTTTCATTATGCCCTAGTTTCCCCTATCTGTAAACCAGGGAGTATGATACCAACGTCTGTGTTAAACTGCATTTAAATCTACAGGTGTAACACACTTGAAGAGTTACATGATATAAATGAGAAAGGTTGATAAACTTTCGCAGCTGTAATTGTGCTATATTGTACTTTTGGAAGCTATATTAGATTTGGCGAACACTGCTTTCCCCTAAAAGAATCAGTCCAAGTCCAGCACCATGCTGAATTCACAGATCCCATCTACTGCATTTCTTGGTGAGATATTACTAGGGAAAACAATGATCACATTTTATTTGACTTGGTAACATCCATGAATTTTTCTGGAAACATAGATACAAAACCAAATTATGAACAATTTGTTTTCTGTTCTAAAGTTTATTCAAACTGCTTAATTATCTTCTGCCCTTATTATACACTAAAAAATCTGTCAAAAGTCCAATTCAAATCTTTAAATTTGATTATGATGATACAACCACTAGTTCTTTTTATTCACATTTCAGAATTATAATTGCCTGATATTACAAGAAACCACTATTTTTAGTTTCTGAAAATTTACATTTACATAAAGGCAATAAATAGCAATTGAGTTCTCAACAAATGGAGTTGATTAATCACCCAGTAAAAATTAAAAAGGAAGTGAACTTATTAGCAAGACTTAATTTGATTTCCTTTTCTCACTACAAATCTCAGCAGACCATGTAAGCTCTGTTCATGGCCATGTAGGTGTAAGTGAAGAGCAGTGTTATAAAAAAGAACTAAATTATAAATTCCTCCCATATATACTGATTCATTTTGTGTATGACTTAAGCAAAGAAAATTTTGGTCTGACTTTTTTTCTACATAAAGACACTCAATTTTATTTTGTACAATACCTACATATTTCAGAACTAAGTACTCCTGTATTACAGTATAATCTTAGCAGTTTGTAAATTTAAAAATTTTTAAATTTAGGTCTTGCATGGTTTGAGCAGTGGTTTGCCACTTGATCTGATCTGATTCAAATCAGACAAAGACTTTTGGTTGTCTGCAAGGGAGTTTGGATCAGGTTTTTCATTCCATACTATTTTAATGAAAAAGGATATGATTCTGTACAGTCTTTCAATTGTGTATGCAAGACTACCAGGAACAGAAGATTACGTAGCATGCTATTACATAGGTTCTGTTATGAAAGTTCTTCATAAAAGTAGGTACTCCAGGAGGCATTTATCTTTTGAATAAATTCATTAACGTTAACTCTTCCATTACATTCACAAACATAAGAATATCTTCATTTGCATTGAAAGCAAATTTTCTGCCTTGAAAAATATGAAAGAATCAAAGTCTGAATGATAAGCTGGACCAACAAGTCTGACTGAAGTCGACGGAACAAACAAAGCTTCAGCTGGCATATATTGCCAAACTATACTTACATTAAATACTCTCATTCAATTTTTATTCTACTTATAGAAAAATCTATTTCCTCCATATCTTCCTGGTGACAAAAGTAATATGACTGTAAAGTAATATAAAGAAAGGAGAGGCTACTAGTCATATTTCCAGAGGCAAATTCTGATGTAGGATATTCTAATTATTTGATGATTAGCTTGAGACATTTAGACATGCGTTATAAAGAGTCGTCTTGAACATATTTTCAAAGGCTTGCAAAGCTAGGCCAAACAAAGAATAGCTGTGATTATCTGTCATGATAGTTTTAAAAAACAAAGTGGAGAGGAGAGGGACAAAGCAGATCATTGTTCCCTGTCAATTTTATCATGAGGTAACAAAATGCAAAAGTTGTTTTGCTGATATGCATGCAAACTTGTATCCTAAAGCTGAGTTGCATTCTGCCCTATAGGCAAATTTGTGAGAAAATCACAATTAACTGGTAGACTTTTCTTCATTTGCATTGAACAAATTCCTTTATGGACTATTTCTCCACAATTGTATCCAGGGACAATGGGAGAAAAATAATTAAAAGCTTTACAGGTTAATTAAAAATAAGTAATTGTAAACTTTTTTTAACCCTCTTTTTAATGGGGGATGTTACAATATGCCTGGAGTGAAATCCTGAAATTATATAAATGTATACAATTTCTCATTTCTCATATATAGGTATTCATAGTTTCACATAGCTTCAGGGTAGAAAATCTAAACCACTGTCAATGTAAATTTGTATGGCAATGGAAAAAAAAATAAATAGAGCAGACCTACCACTTGTCGTAAACTAAAACTGAACCAGGTCAAAATCCTCGCAGTATTAAAAATTTCAGCTAATTGCATTGTACTTCTGCCAATCGTATATTCAGCAGGCACAAACAGCTATGAGCACACATATGGGCAAATAAAAAGCTGCCATACTGTTATAACATCCTTCTGCAGCAACTGGCAGAAAACAGCCCAAGAATGCTAAAGCTCTTTCTTTACCCAGTGCTGTGAGATGTCATGTTGCACCACATACAGCTGTGGAGCACGCCAGCAACAACTGACACTGTCCTGTGGAGAGCACATGTGCCCACATTACGTCCAACACATTTCTAAAAGAACGAACACCAGCTGCACTGTTTTGCTAATCAGTCAGTGACTATTGAAACTCCCATGTGAGATGTCACCTCCTTCCTGTGACCCACCGTGTCCACCCCATCTTCCATGCCCTCATCGTGATGGTGTTAGCCGAGAATTGCATGTGAGGGTGGTACTCGCGATGCTCAGTACTGTGGCACCTAGCTTCCAGCCTCTTACTCTGTTTTGAATTCTGCACCCTGGTTCAAGAATCCAGAGGCTGGGTCCACTAAGATGAGTGACTAACTTCGTCAGGCCAAACTTTCAGGGATCCTAGAGCTCCATACAGACTGCCTGTTATGGCACCTATCACAGATATAAGCATAAGAGAAAGCAACAAAGTTCAAGGGAACTGTTCAGACAGCCTACAAAACTGCCACAGTAAATGGCATTTTTAAAATGGAAATGTATGCATGCATATAAGGATTCTTTGATCCCCCAGGCTTACACAGCTTTGCCCAGACTTACATAAAGCAAAACAGTGCTACGAAAAAAACACTCACAGTGATATGGCTAAGATTTAGGTGTGGCATAGTGACAAACACATGGAGAGAGTGGTAAAATTAAATATAGGTGCTGGGAATCAGGTCCCCAACCCATGAATATTTTCCTAAATAATATGGCAGAGTTCCAGCAGGACACGTTGTGAGTAACACACTCCAGAGGAGCCAACAGCTCAGAGGGCATGGGCTGCTCCTGTGAGGCTGAAAAGTATGTTTCAAACTGCTCAAGTAACTTCTGTAAAGAAAAAGTTGAAGGGCTGGTCCCTGAGGTCCCCAAGTAAATGCTCAAACCATTGGATTACTTGCTGGTTGAGACTGTCTCTGCTGTCTCCCTCTCCCTTCTTCTTTTTCTTTCCAGAAAGGTAGGAGGGACAGGAGAAAAACTTTCAGAAGTTTGGTTTCATCTTTAAATCTTTAAAATCACTTCTGAGAGGGGGAAAAGTCATCCCTAGTACCTGACCAACTTCTTTTCTTTCTCTTTGTGGACTAAGGCACTGGAATTAATGTATCACAAACAGTTCCTGACAGCAGGGATAGTTTGTTCATGCCAGACAATGCAAACCAGAAAAGATACAACTTTTTTTTTGAGTTTTTGTCTGGTTGGGTTAAGGAACTAAATTGTTTCTCCTCAGAATGTCAATTACAAATATCCCACACATTTTCTCATTCACTGAAAGGAGAAGCATTCAGTACCCTAAGACTTTACTGAAAGTAACATTTAGAATACATTTTCTGAAATGAAAGGATGAAGATTTCTGAGGGGGGAAAAATCACCACTTTCATACCATTGATGCTACCAGCTTCATGTGGGGAAGCTGGAAATATCAAAGGAAGCACCAGAACTCATAAACAGCCTGGTTTCAATCAACACAGACAGATGTGCTCTATATTTTGGGAGAATCAACTGAAACAAAATGCTGAATTATTGGATTTGAGTTAGCCCTTTATAATACATGACATAATATTTTATTCTTTACTTGCACTGTCTCAATATAGTACACACATTTGACTAGCTGCCTATGGAGAGAGCACAAGCCTGCCAGCTTGATAAATGGAAAACCTTATAAAATATCATCACAGGGAAGAATCACTGAATCTCACAGAAAGAATGGATTAAAACTGCTTTTGCCAAAGTTAGGATGACCAAATTGTCACAGATAGCCATGGCAGTAGGATAGGTTCGATGATCTGGTGTGATTAAATAGGTCACAGTTCCAGAACTTTCTTCAGGGATGGATGACAGGGAACCGTTAATCACTGATCAATCTCCTGAGAAGCATGCCCAAAACCCAGATAGACAAAGCTTCCCCTGTTGTTGGAGAAGTATTAAACTGACAAGATCAGTGGAGGAAGTATAATTTAGCAAATGTGAACTTGCATGCAGATAAAGATGTGGGAGAGGTGGCTAAAAAGGTCGCAAAACCCATTAGAGGTTACTGCTGGCTGTATGCCGATGATAAAAGCAAACACAGTTTTCATCTGAAAAGCACTTAATTTAAAACACCCATCTCAGCAGAGACTACTGATTAGTTAAGCACCTTCAACTAAAAGCAGACTACTTTTTGTTAGGTTTATTCCAAAACACTTGCCAAATCCTGGTTATGCAAAAATTACCCAGTTTGGAAGGACATGAGCACAACACAGGTCTGTAGGATTTGTAGTGTGGATGAGGCTGTTAATCCATTAAACCCAGTTGCCTGCTGCTGAGAGTGGCTAATTCCTGAGACTTAGAAAAAACTGGAAAAAATAAAAGAAAAAGAAGCCACCAAGAACCCAACATCATCATGGGCACCTAATCAATTGTATAGTCCTCTACATATTTATCCATTAAGATTTAAAATGATAGGAACTGATTCAGCATTATAGAGCTTTCATGATAATTTAAAACTCACGTTGTAAATACAAATAAAATGCTCCAAAACAAAAAGAAACAGCGTTGCAAAAATAAAATTATGAATCAACTAATGCTCCCACAGCTAACATTAGGGACCTTTTCCTAAGGGATGGAGGAAAAAAGTAGAATTTTGCTCTTGCTATTACACACTCAGGTAAGAGATAATGTAACATTCTCATAAAATAACATACGTACATGTGTAAAACAAATGACAATGGTGTCCATGCAGAACTTACTGATACATCATAGCTTATTGTGAATATTTGATGGTTCATATCACTTTTCAAAACTGATAAATCTCCAAGAATACCCCTAATCTTCAAGTATTTTAACATCGTCAATAGCTACCATTAAATAATATGACTAGGAAAGATATCCTTCAGAACACAAAAGCATGTGTTTTTCCCTCAAAACCTCAGGCTATTTTACGTAAGCTTTATGTGAATTATAGATGTTTCAAAAGTTTACTTTTCCATCCAGATTTTGAAGCATACTGAAACCAGTACTTATATGTAGCACTAAACAATGCATGAAAAACAAGTGGCAAAGACAAAATACATTTGTTTGCAATTGCTTCGCCTATTCATCCCAAATACCTGCATGAAAACTTTTAATCACATTGTTAAATCCACAGCATGCTTTTTTTTTTTTTTTTTGGTAGTCTAATTCTATGCAAATATGCCTTTGATATATTCTGGACTGGAGCAGTGAAATCAGAGCATGTGCTCTAAATACACAGTGCTTTAATGCATGTAAAAAATGGTAAATAAAGCACTGTACTACTACTGTGTAAGCAAAACATTGTGAAGAGGAAACAAAGAATATGTTCCAAATGCTTTGCATTCCACATACACATAATAATACATAATATCAAGTCTTTCATGTACTTTATTCCACACATTTTACAGAAATGGAACATTATGATGTTGCTGGCAAATAACTGCATTATGATTCTTTTGTAGAGGCACAGACCATGGTACTACTTGTATTTGGAATGATTTCTAGTATCATATCCAAAGTTTCTCATTTCTATACTATAATGTTGTTTCTCATCCATCAGTGTACTGCTGTAAACCCAAGCTCAAGGATAAAAGCACTCACAAAATCACAGGCATACAATTTCTAACACTGTAGATGAGTCTGTAGTATAAGACATACATAATACACCTGGACAAGAAGTACAACATCATCTTTAAAAAAATTAATAAGGCAACCACATAGGGATCCTTCTTGAAACACTTAATCTGTATTTAGGCAAAGTTCACCTTGACTTTAATGGGAGATTTACTGTGAAAGATTAATGCAGCAAATTACAACTGCATAAACTTAGAATTCTTTTTGAACCACACTGATTTTACTGCTTTACTTCTTTACAGCAACATTTTCTGTTTTGCTATAGAAGAGACATACACTGAAAAAAGTGGCAGAAGACTGCTAGCAAGCTTTCACTATTTAGTACACAGCTATTATTTTACTAAACTAAAATGAAAATTTGCACCAACTAAAATTAAGATTGCTGTGGGTATCACACTTGAAAATTATATTTCTCCCTGCAGTAACAGAAATGGGAGCCTTCCTTAGTTATCTGTCTGATCGTTTACCCACTCGCTTGTTGCCCAGCAACTACCATCAAGGAACTACAGTTCTTAGACATCCTCATTTTAATCTTGAAAAAGCAGATTAAAATTATTATGTGAGTAATCTCTTCCTGGTGAGATATTGTATTATTTCAATTTACATAGCTGCAGAAAGGAAGCCAAGTGACTGGAGAATCCAGTACTTTCACTCTGTGAAACATTCATTTTCCCTGCCCTGGTACCAACCCATTTACTGACCAACTACTTAAATATTGTTAGGTACTTTGTAATATTTGAGCCATAGCCATAGAAGCAAACATCTGTCACTTACGTTCTTGAATCATCCCACAGCACACAGTAGGGATTCAATGTGCCCTAAGAAGAAAACAAACAAACATATTAGTTACTGGTATACAAAAAAATATGTCATGTTTGACCTAGACATTTATTTGGGTCTCCTCCTACAAGATCACACTTATACTCTGACAAATTGCTGCCAATGAAATTGCGAAAGCTTAAAGTTAATTCTTATGGAGTATTTAAAAAGCACTTGAACCTCAAAGCAGACTATTTGCTGTATTCTCTCTCTTAGATAAGGTAAGCATAAAGTTGTCTATTTGGTATATCCTAGTAGAACTGAAATATGAGATAAGAGTTAATCTGTTAAGAGACTCAACTTGACTGAACATTTCTAGGTGTGTTTAGAAGCAGAACTTTAGGCCCCTCGGGAACTTGGATGTCAAAGCCAGTAATGTCTTTAAAAATTTTAAACATATTTTGGGCAAAATGTCTGGAGGCTGGGGTTTCAGGTAACCCCACATTCAATACCCAAATCCCTTTGTCAATTATATCCTAAATCAGCAGAGATTTTTGCTCAAAATATTTTTTTTTCTTGAGCTTTACAATCCGAGCTCCGACCTCTTTGGAGTCAGTGGAAGATTTCTGATTTGATTTAGAGCAGGACGGGAATCTAGGTTTATTACACATCAGTAAAATGTGGGTAATGTTTTGGGAAATTGAAATGTCTCTATTATTACTCATGTTTATTTTGCTGCGTAGGAAGAGTTGAGACAAAATTAAAATCCAAGTTTTGTCCCTAAACTTGTAAATCTTCATTTATCAAAACTCAGATTGACCTGGAAGTACTTAACTGGCTTAAAACTGCAAAACTGTATTCCTGTTCATCATAAACATTGAATATTCCCAGAAGTCAGAACTATATAAATAAATTAGATATAAAATACAGAATAAAAATGTATTTTTAACAAAATCACAAGTGGTTTGAAGAAACAGGTGGAATACACTATTTTCTTATGTCAATGTTAGTGTAGTTCTGTCATGAACAGTGTTGGTGCAGTAGATATAAAGATAATTTCATATAGACAAAACGCACCTTGATATTTCATTCTGAAAAGTGTTTTATTTATAGAAAAAACATGGCAGCCTGTGAAGTAAAAATCTATTAAATATTTAAATTCTTCCATCCACCTTTTTGTCAAAGATAAAAAAGGTCCTTCTGAAGATGCTTGTGATAGAGGCATTTAGGGAAATTTTGATCCTCTACTTCAGTATTTTGCTGACTGTATTGAATATTAGGAGTAGAGTATAAATATTTAAAACCAACATATACTTATGGCACTTTATATTAATATAGCACTGTACAAATATAAATAAAGGATGTTCCATTCCCTGAAGTATTTATAATATAAAGAAGAGGAGAGGGAAGAGGGCACAGGTCCACTGAGATTCAGAGACCAATTCCTGCATCATTAGCCAAAAGCTTTCCAATACATTGACAGAAGAGGATATAGAAGAGTAAGAATTAAGAACAACAGAATGATGGTGCAGAATTAACCTTTATTTTTAAATTTCATTTTATAAAGAGTATTAATTTTTATCCTAAGACTGGGTGAAGAAATTCTACTTGCAATCTGATATAGCTAAATGCATATTAAAAAAGTACTTCTAGCTGAATTGTAATAACACATTGCGGATCTGAGATCTGAGACCTGTCTTTCCTAGCAGCAGATATCATACAGTTTATGCTTGCTATTCCCACAGTGCAAATAGAAAGAATACAAAAACACTTTCAGAAAAAATGTCCATTATAAAAAAATCTACAAAATAGAGGGAAATAAAAGCCTTTGCAGAAAGCTGAAACACAATAAAGCTGCTGCTGTCAGACCACATGCTTCACTCTCTTTGAAATGTACTCAAATAGAAAAAAAAAGAGTACATTTGGCCATTGCAGTCACTAATGAGAAATTAAGCAGAAACGTGGAAAGCAAGATAAATACTACTCCTGTTCCTTAAGAAGGTCTTGTGTGAGGGCTTGCTCTGCTGGGCATGGCAGCTTGTAAGGGCACAGAAGCCTTCCAGAACTTCTTCCTCTTTTGATATCCTGATCAAACACCCTTCAAGCACTGCAAGGACCACAAGAAGCCCTCCTTCCTATTTTTGTCTTCGCCCTTAACCTGTTGCTCCCTTTTTCAGAGTCTTTCTGGGTCTGGCCTCCTGGCAATGTCTCCTCACACTGCTGTCATTGAGCTACCTCCAACAGCCGTCGCTCTTGTGAGGGCAGCGATCTTTCATCACAGCTCTTGCCAGTTAATTACTTAGCTGCAGCTAAGGAAGCAGCTACTGTGTCCATTAATGTTTACGACTGTTGCACTATTGATTTATACACTACAGTAAAGAACTTGGATATCTCAAAAATAGACATATGTGTGTGGGTGTGTATGTATATATATCTCTGCCTGGCATATAAAACTGAACTTTCGAAATGTGATTGGCAGCTTTGACAACTATGCAGCACAATGCCAACTGTGTTTTGGAGCCAGGGTTTTCAGCCTCGTTGAAAGCTTGATGTCCTATGCTACTGCTGGCTCATTACTTTAGTGTCCCTGGAGTAAACTTCTGTGCTGTCAGAAGGTGAGAGTTCATGTTCTCCCTGGAGCAAATAGGATTTTGTTTGAGTTGTGCAGTTTTTAAAAGATTACTTCCATGTCTCTTTAATCAAACTACTGGAAAAATGCAATCACGTTCATTGACATGTTCACAGTGTCTAAGACCAAATAATCATGTTCTCTAAATAATGCATTGCAACCTACATTCTCACTGTGGTCAACTGTCTACTATATTTTAATTTACCTGCAAATCCAAATACCATGCTATATTCCAAACAGCACATGTAATTGTGGCTTACACTTCCTCCACAAAATAATCCTCTGGTTTTATTAATAAACTGGCTAATTTTGATATAAAATGAAGCAATGATGGTAAACTTTGAATAAATGAATATTTAAAGGTTAATTTGAATTAAACATATTAACTCTAACTAAATGATCACATTTGTCCATCTTTTTTCATATTTTTTTATCTACTTAATTTAGTCAGTGGATGGGGAGGTAAAAGAACAAATGTGTGGGTATACTCCTATATATTAGTACACATGCTCTAGAGGTTGTGTAAAAATTAGTCATTAAATCAATTTGGAAACAAACTTCTGAATAATGAACCGCATTTCAAGAACAAAGGTTTGAAAAGAACAAAAATAACAACATGAAGAGCCATTCAAAAAAAATCAGATGAAAGAGAATGTCTGTATTTTCTGTTTAATAATGAATCTATTTAATTGACGTCATGATTAATCTGCAAGTCATTAATATATTAAGTTTAAACACTAAAGATACATTTATACTAGTTTTATCTTTCTGTATGTGACATATAAAGCTTGTTCTATTGTAATATTTATAGTTAAATAAATTCTTGTTTTCAGCTGAGAAAATTAGAGCAAAAAAAATTAGAACTAGATTCAGTCTGAAGGCAAGAAACACCCAAACATAAAACAGAATATTTCTATGCATCTACAGCCTTAGTTCTTTAAACCAAAGTCCCATTATGGAGGCTAAGCGTCACATGTAAAAATCACCAAACATTTAAAGATATTAAAATTGTAAAACTGGTTTCCATTCCCAGACTTTCTAAAGCAATATTTTATCATTGTATCTGCCCATACAACTCTTATACCCAGGTGGATCGAGGTCCTATATAAATGTACTATGTATGTAAGTCCAATTTAAGGACTGGAAATTTGTTCCAAGCACTTGATGCTTCTCTGGATTAAATTATAGGACAAAAATGAGCCAAAGAAAAAAAAAAAAGGCTCTGATATCTATTGGCAAGGTTATTGTCTTTTTGCCTTGTCAAGACATGAGCTAATACAATACCTTTTAATATTCTGTTACTGAAAAGTTGACAAAGCAAGGTGACAATCAGTATCTCTAAACTGACCTTTTGTAACAATGAAGTTTCATTTCATTTCCAAGATTTTGAAACTTAGCAAAAACTTGTTCTGTAAATTACTCAAAAGGATGGATTTAAAAAATAAAAAAACCAAAATCCTTCTCTAAGAATTTTCTAGAATTTCAGCTTGTGGGAACAGTGGTTCAACCTTTCGTTAGTCTAGACTTGCTTATATTGTGCTGGTTTTAATAGTTTGTGTTTGGCTTATAAGTATTTTCAATGCTGACACGTTGCTTACTAGTATTGATTTAAAAAAAAAAAATTTCTTTTCTAACATAAGTGACCAAAGTAATTACAATCTTTTTTTTTCCTACCTACTACCCCACACTTTTGCAAGTAATAATTCCAATTTCAAAATATAGAAGTCATACTCCAATATTCCTTATCTACAACTCATGTAAGTAGCCACAATCGTTGTTAAAATAATGGAAATTAAAATCCCGCATTGAGAAATACCATAAATTCTTCTTAATCATGATCTTAGTAAGATCAAAACAAGTATTTTATTTCAAAGGTGTTTTTTTTTTCCTGATATATAGGATTAACTTGTGGTTTACTTCAGCAAATACTCTATTACATTTCTAGTTAAATATCTGACAGGAGCAAAAGTTATGTTAAAGACTGATATTTTCTCTTAATATATATGACGTAACTTAGGTTGGGAAAAAACCAAACAAAACCAAGAAAACATACCTACCCACCCTAAAAACATCCTAAAATTAAATAGAAATAGAGCACCATAAAACCCCAAATCTCCACAATTCTTCGTCAATAAACTTCTGATCTTACTGAAAGGTAAGGAGTCATCTCAGTTTATGTTCCTCTATTCCTTTCTTTTTTTTCTGCCTGACTTTGCAGTAAATTTCACTGAGATTTTCTTTGTAATAACATTTTTCTGGGAACTGAATGGAGGGTCATAATGACCATTGATGGCAAAATAGTCAGTTTCTTCTAACCTTGTGTAAAATGCAAATCAAAGATCTAGCATTCAAAGAGGTTTTTTCATACCTTTGCCCAGAGACACTAATCCAAATTTGGTACTGACCAAAATATTTGGAACTCCTCCAGCTGAATTGTACCTATATGACCACTTGGGCAACTGTTTATAACAAAAAATCACAGCTTTACAGTCTTTTGCATAACAATACTATTTACTAAAGCTCTAGTAACTATGTCTCTTCTAATTGTCTCTTTATGACTTTATTAAAAGTAAACTCTAACTCTTAGTTACATAAACAGACAGAGTTTATATGCCATGCCTTCACATAAATGACTCCCATGCTTGTTGTTTAACATTATTTCCCCAATATCGTACATGACAAAAATTTCCCTCAAAATTTATTCTCCCTGTGGCTGCTGGGAGATTGCTGACAGCATAAAGAAAAGCTATTAATATTTTTCATATAGTTAGACATAGAATCCCTTTTTTCAGATTTAAAACATTTTTAACGAGACTAAAGGCTGAAAAGTACAGAATTAAAAATAATTGCACAAAAAATCTCAAACATTTATTAGAATTGTAAGCTAAATTGGAACCAGAGCATTTTTTTCAGTCTGCTACAACAGGTTAGGTAAAAACTGGCTTTTGAGTATAAAATAATGAAAGAAAAGAAGAAAAGGTCTGAAGAACTATGTAGCTTTATGACCTATGCAGGGAACAAAATGTTAAGCATTCAGAACAATACTACATTTTCAATTGTGTCCATCAAAGCAGTTAATGGAGAGTTTTCATTACAAATTGCTGTTTGAATGAAAACCTCAAAACTCACACAACAACATTAATTGTTTTGCATAGACACATGCATGAAACAATTACACATTCCCTTCAAAGTATGTTAGACTGTTCCTGGGCTTAAGTTTTAGCAGTTAAACTGGGTTTTATTACCTGATATTTAAAACAACCCCACTTCTTTCTCTCATATGATCTGAGAAATACTCTTGGAAGAGCATATCAGTTATCCTTTTACTTACATTAGACAGATGGGCTAGTTCTATCTCCAGGAAAGAATCCGTAGTTTTGGGCTCAGGTCGTATAGTAACAACGATGATTTTTGAATTAACAACCGTAAAATTCCTGGAAAAAAAGACATGTAAAAATGAAAGATTTAACTTAGTATGAGGTTAAATGAGGCTTCTGATACTACATTTAAAGAAGTATCTCATGGGTATTTTCCATTACTTTAGTCGACAAATATTCAGGGAGAAAATCTATTTGTTTGGAAGTGGTGAAAACATTCATTCGTTACCAACCATACCTGACACATTAAAGACTGAAGAGCAACTATCGTGGCAGAAGTGCCATTTGTTAAAGTACAATTTACTAATTAGAAGGGTGTATTGATGACACATACATTCTGCCAATGTTTGAATGCATATCATTCACTTTGCTCAACGTAGATCTACTAGCTATGTTTTATGAGAGACAATCATTTTTCTTCCAAAGTGCTGTGTTGGACTTTTTTCTGACTGTTAACTGTAAAATTGTGAAGATGGATGAATGCAATGGGAGATTCTACATTACTGTTGATTCTACGCTCATAAAAAACCCCTACCTGTTTCCAGTTTTTGAAAAATCATTGCATTTGGTATATGAGTGGGCAACTTCATCGTCTAAATACTTTTTAAAATATAATCCACAGTTGTGCCCTGACTGAAATCCCACCAAAACCAATCATTTTTTTCTCGTATATGTAAGATTAGATTTGGTCTTATGTTATTGTACCAGGTTACTCAAAATAATAATTTTCTGTTAATTTCTCTAATTCATCATCATTCTCTCTTTTCCTGTAAAATGTAGATCACTACATTTTGTAGCTACCTTTCTAGGACAGACCCAGTATTGCCAAGGTTATGCTAATACAGGCATAGAGACATGTTGACATGATGTTCACGTCTGAGATCCTTGCTTCTGATGACCCCATCAGGTTTAGAACAACCATCAGTTATCAGCCTGACTGTTTCTGATGATCATTACAGTATTTCCTTTGTATGTAATGCTGCTTTCAACACTTTCTGCTGATTGTACATAAACAAACATAAAACCTCACAGAAAGACATATTCACAGGTAGATGTTATCAAAGAAGAAACTAGGCAGTTTAGATGTAATTATAAGACAGTATAAATATTCTTTTGTTGTTGTTGTTGTTGTTTAATTGCTTATTTTCTCTAGGGAAATGGTATTTAAGAGAGGATTCTATTCTGCTGGATCATTGAAACAGGAATTGCCATGGCTACAGTAATAGAAACTTAACTCAGTGGGCACTTTACTCAGCACAAGGAATGAAATTATTCTTCTGGGGCAAGATGTTAATTCTAGTCCAATTTTACTCAGCCAGATCATATAATGAAAATATAATGGAAGTAGCTTTCTATTTTACTTAATTCCTATTTCTTCCCTTTGGTTGCACTTTAAAGTCTCACACATTGTTGATGAAATCATATCTCTCTATCAGACTAACATTTAATGTTCAGCAAACTTTCAGTGCATTCTGTAGAGGGGGAGTAATGATGATACCTTACTGTACATACAGTAGCTGAATATCTATAAATGTTCCCAAGTAAGGCAGAATTAAAAAAAAACCCAAACCCAAACAAAACGCCAAATAAATACACAACTGATTTCTCTAACATATCATGACAGGTGGAAATAGAACTTACTAGCTATTAAAAGATTTTTTCCATTTTGGAAATTCACATAAGCTAATGTAAATACTGATATTTAAGTACTTGACCAGAGTCAATCTTTGTGGTTGAGAAACATTTCCTTTCTGTATCTAATTTTGGTATAGTTCTGATGGTTCTAGGGTGAGATCCAAAAGAGCACTTAAGGTGCCTAGATTGTAACCTTGGTACACCAATTTTGCCTCAGTCTCATTAAAACCCTACCAATCCACTTACGTTCTCAAGAGCCCCTAGCAGACTGTTTCACCAGAAAATAAATGTAACTGGCTATACCATTGTGAAATGAAATCTGCATCACTCATTGCTGTCCTGTCTGGGCTGAGCTGCATATCTCATATTTAACTGTTCAGATAGTCCCTGGAAGAATGCAATCTGGCACATATGTTCTAAACCCACATAACATGTTAAGATGCCACTGAATTAAAGCTCAAAGCATTGTAGTCACAAGAATTTCCCTCAAAACCACTGGTGCAGTGTCATTGCTATCTTTGTTGAAGATAGTTTTTTAAACAACAGCTTAGTGCTGAGAATATTTATTCAGGAATTTAAATAAGCAGCTTTTACAAAACATCCTGGGAGGTGGAATATGTGGGTTTCAGTCCCTGTCATATTGGGAATGACACAGAATGGGAATGACCTATCTTGCACTTCCTAGGCAAGTGCATGATCTTATAGATCTTTTATGACAGGTGGAGAGTGAATTCACCATTGCTTCTTTCTCCTTCATAAAAAAAATCTAAAATTTATCTTTAATGAGAAATGAACTCCGCTGACTGTCCAGAAAAATGCACATCAGGGTCAAATTTTGAAATCAGTTACTCAAAAAATTTATTAAATTCCTTGGGAACTATGGTTGAATAAATCCTTGAAGATTCAAGATAACAAAGTTTGACTGCGTAAAGGCTCAAGAAGAGATTCTGGAGCTGCTGTCCTAGTGTTTTTTCTGATCTGAATGAATAACAATATTAATAAAATAGAGTTATTTTACTAAGCTCTTTTTCTATCTGGGTATACATTTTGAGGATATTCTTTTATATAAGGGTATACATATGGATTCGATGTGATATGAAATTCAGGTTTTCTTTTCTTTTTAGAATGACTCTATGTTGCTCAAGAAAAATGAACTTATGAATAAGGCATGTTGCTATCTCAAGACAGTGAGAAAGAAGTTATAGTTCAATATGTAAGTGTTGTATACATTACAGAAAAATTACGGATGCTATAGCAGTAATGCTATACAGTAAAAGCCCGCCTGAGGTACTCTGTCCTCAGTCTAACAAAGCTGACCTAAGGAAATTTAAAGGCCTTTTTGGCTGTACAGCACCCAAAGGAGGGGGTTAGGAATGATGTTTCAAATGGGGAAAGAGAACATTTCAGTGCAGGAAATTATAGCAGGAAAAGTATGGTGGTTGTTTAAGTGACGGGAAGAAAAGCTTGCTACAGCAAAATCATTGATCCTTTGTTTGTTCTTATTTGTTAAATAAGTGAAAAACTATCTTACAGTATGGCAATATGCAATGTATTCCTTTGGAGTGCCCAGGAGAGGAGTCACATATAGTATCTTTCAGATGAGTATTATAGTGAGAATCAATTTTCTGTGAACCTAACAATAACATAAATGTGCTCAGGGATGCAAGAGCTATGGAAATAATATTCAGTCTATAGCGCTCAAAATATTCAATATTTCAATATATGATTAAAAAAATCCATATGACATTACAAGAACAGTGCAATGCAGCAAACTATATTAGCAAACAGAATCAGATGAAGTTTATTTACTTGTGCATGGAAAAAAAATTTCTATATTTATAAAGAAGAATAAAGTACTTTTCCTTAACCTTCGTTTAAACAGTCGTGGCAAAATTCTTTGAATAATATACTTGTACCACTAGGATTAAACACATTGTCCAAAAAGTTCTATATTAATGTAATTGCCAAGTTCTCACCTCACACTGTGTTTACAAGACTTAGTTTTAACAGACTCCATGCCAGTAAAAACAAGAAAAATCAAGCCCATATGGTAAAATGCAGCTAGTTTTGGAGTTTGTGAAATATATTGTATAGGCTGCTCTAGATAATGAAATCCTCATTTTACACACAGAACACCTGTGATGTACCAGATGGGGATTCTGTGGTTAGGTGCTTTGAAAGATTTCCCCTAAAGATAGACTGCGATATTTTTTGTTTATTTGTTTGTTTATTTTAAACAAAGAAGCTCCTTGTGATGATGCAGAAGCTTGCATACCTTTTAGTGCTGATACTAAGGACTGTATGGAAATGTGTGTTACTTTTGTTCTTCTGAAAACTACAAAAAGCAGGTATCATACAATCAAATATTTACTTTACTCCCACCCTAACTCCTGTAAAGCCAGTGACTGAAATCACACAGGAAGTGGTAAAGCTTTCTGGATATTTAACTGCAGCCAGTAGAAATCACCTCTTTTGTCAGGTTGTCAAGGTGTAAACGATGTGGCCTTTGAACTCAAACACGAGGTCATTTTACTTATTTTACCTTGGTTTATTGTTTTGTTTATCTTTAGTCCCACCATTAACATATTTTGTCAACTGTCATTTTATTTAGAACAGCATCACATAAGATGCTTATCCAGAATGTTTTTTTAATTCATACATTGTGCATAGCTACCACACTTCTAGGTATCATAAAACCTAGATGATGTTAGCTCCCTTCACATTTTACAGTGTTTGCTCCATACACAATGCTATTGTGGTGAAGCATTTCACTATGTTCAGCACTAAAATGGTTATCATGATAATGCTTCTTACAGTTAAATAAGATTAGTACAAATAGTAATTAATATAAACCCATATAAGATGATAGTTCTTAATTTCAAAATGTAAGCAAACAAAAATAAACCTTTTCCAAATGCAGTGGGATGTATGGAAACCTTCACTTCATTCATGTACCTGAAAGAGTATAAAATGATAAACCACCCCATAATAAAGTTTCCTTTAAAACCTGAATTGCAGTTCTAATTTTTGCAAAGAGTATAACAACTCAACAAATTCAGCACTAACCACGGTTGCAGCTTTTTTCCAGATCAGAATTCTATCTGAATGAACATTAAAATGGTTTGAATGCATCAAAATGCATTCAATAGTATTTAATACCTTCATCAATGACACAGTGGGATTGAGTGCACCCTCAGCAAGTTTGCAGATGACACCAAGTTCGGTGGTGCAGCTGATATGCTAGAGGGAAAGGATGCCATCCAGGGGGACCTTGGCAGGCTTGAGAAGTGGGCCCATGTGAACCTCATGAAATTCAACAAGGCCAAATGCAAGATCCTGCACCTGGGTTGAAGCAATCCCCAGTATCAATACAGGCTGGGGGATGAAGGGATTGAGAGCAGCCCTGCTGAGAAGGACTTGGGGATACTGCTGAATGAAAAATTGGACATGAGCTGGCAATGTGTGCTTGCGGTCCAGAAAGCCAACCATATCCTGGGCTACATAAAAAGAAGTGTGGCCAGCAGGTTGAGAGAGGCGATTCTCCCCCTCTACTCTGCTCTTGTGAGACCCCACCTGGAGTACTGCATCCAGCTCTGGGGTCCCCAGTACAAGAAAGACATGGACCTGTTAGAGCAAGTCCAGAGGAGGACCACGAAGATGATCAGAGGGCTGGAACATCTCTCCTATGAATAAAGGCTGAGAGAGTTGGGGTTGTTCAGCCTGGAGAAGAGAAGGCTTTGGGGAGACCTTATTGTGGCCTTTCAGTACTTAAAGGGGGCTTATAAGAAAGATGAAGAGAGAGACTTTTTACCAAGTCCTGTAGTGACAGGACAAGGCACAATGGTTTAAACTGAAGAGGGTAGATTTAGAAAAGACATAAGGAAGAAATTTTTTACGACGAGGGTGGTGAGACACTGGAACAGGTTCCCCAGAGGAGCTATGGATGTCCCATCATTGGAAGTGTTCAAGGTCAGGTCAGATGGGGCTTTGAGCAATCTGATCTAGTGGAAGATGTCCCTGCCCATGGAAAGGGTGTTGGAACTAGATGATCTTTGAAGGTCCCTTCCGACCCAAACTGTCCAATGATCCTATGAAAACAGTTTGAAATTGTGCCACCTTTGAGTTACTATTTTAAGGTCATGAGATCAAAATTTGATTATGACTGCCATGGGCAAAGAAATCCAGTGTGATACACTTCCTGATGAGGTAATTGATGTAAGCTGTAAAAGTTTCAGTATAACTTCATTATAAATATTAAAGAAGCGCAGAGAAGTACTGAGGCACTGTACTCCAAACAAAGAAGAGACTAGAGGTACCAGGGAATATGTGTTATATTTTTATATCACAGATTAATAATGACTTTTATTCCTTATTCACGTACATAAGAGAAAGTAATAGTGCTCGTTTCCTTTTCTTGGGCAGCTGAGAATTGGATTCAAATAATACTGAACATATTCAGAGGCAAAGTGGGATATCTTCGTATTTGAATTTCTAAAGACTTCTTTTATGAATAGTTATACATAGATTATTAGACCATTTTGCTTTAGAAGCTCACAAAACCTCTCTGTGAACTGAATTGTACAGAGAAACGGTCAAATTTGCTGTGTAAATCAGTAACCAGCTGAAAGTAGAACAGATAAAAGCAAAAAATTTGGGAACTGAGATGCACTTTCTCATAGTCCATAGAAGTTAAGTTGCTGTACTTTTATGTCCCTGTTCTGCCCCTATTCCTGCTACTTGGGATGTTATTGATTCTGGGGAAAATCTAGTAAGGCCTATAAATCTCACTTTTCTAATGGATGAAGTAAAAGCCCTGAAAGGCTTTTCATATAAGCAAATACACAGCTTTCAAGGTTCACAGTTGTTTTCTGTAAATTAAAACTATTGACCTATGAGAGCTGAAAAGGCGTGATCATAGATTGTGGTTTACAATATAGAGGTCTGAAATGTACATGGTCACCTTGATGCTTTCCTAGGATTGACAGGTTGTCTCTAAGGTCTGCCAAAAAGGACTTACTACAATAGCCTTTTGGCTCTGTTTCTTTAAATATGGGAGAAGAGAAGAAAAATATCTCTCACAAACATCTCTTCCTTCCTGGCTAATTTCAGGAACTGGCACAACAAATGGAAAGTGCTTAGTGACATTTCAGAATTGGATGAGCTGTCATTTATACCATGCCTTAAGCATAGACAGCTCTTACCAGCACTCCCCAGGCTTCCAGGTGTCCTGCCAGGACATCACTGTTTGAATTGTGCTCTACCTCAGAGAGATTTCTGTCCCCAACATTGCATCTACTCTTTGCACAGTGCATTGCAACTTTAGTAGTTTTTTTTTTTTTTCTTCAGGACTGTCGGTTTTTTTTGTTTTCAAATGGATTTTGGCAAAAACCTGTTGTTTTTCCATCCTTTGTTTCAAATCCTGAAGTTTTGGTTAAATAGAGTAG
>NW_008825615.1:9407043-9455563 GCF_000699105.1 Pygoscelis adeliae
CTTCCTAATTACTATCCTTTCTGATTATTGTGAATTCATTAGCAGCTATTTTGACACAATCTGCACCCATTTATTTAACTGTAAAAGGACTTTAGTAGACCAATAGTGCACAGGAACATGTGAAATAAGATAGTATTAATGGACCATGAAATGATCTTAACCAGTAATTTGAGAAGAGGAGGGGAAATGTTTATTTCCCAATTGTCTGTTATCAAGTCCAGAAAAGAAAAAGTGAAACACAAGACCCTCCTTTTTCTTTATGAATGTGTATGGCCCTCATAACTGACATACCACAGCTGTTCAGGCACATGCATGTCTTCTTTCTAAAATGGATCCTCTCTATAGCTCTGCTGTCCCGTCTGAATACAACTTTCACTGCAAAAGTCCTTGGAAAACTACTACTAAAGGCTTCTGTAGAAGTAGAACAGACAACCTTAGTAGCTCAGGTTATGATTTCATTACTATATCACTTGTACTAACTGGACAAACAGTAGTTTGAAACACAGGTATAAGTGGCCTGAGTATTAATGTACATCAGTGTGCATACTTCTAATCAAATATTTCTATAATTAAGCTTAATATAGATTACATAAAATATAAATTGAACCAATTTGATAAAAAGGTTATTTCCATCATTCAAATGACTAAGCATGAAGGAAAGACAAATACACATATGTATATTTTAAATAACAGGGAAAAAAAAATCCAACAATACCAATATGCAAACAGTCTTGGTTGTCTGCTTTTATCCTGACATGTAGTGTAGTTATGATCCCGAAATAAACTAATTCATGTTGTATTTATGAAATTTCTTACCTCAAAGTGGGCAAAATGAGCTCTAAATTTTTGTATAGCACTGCTCCAAGTACAAATACAGTTGATTCATCTAGTTCTGAAAAGAGTAAGGAAAAAAAGATTAAACTCTCTTTCCTAAGCCTTCATCAGTATAAAAAACTGTGAATACCATTTGTCTTTCTAGTAGAAATTTTATTTTAAATAAACCATAGTTACTTTGAATTATATCCTGGAAGTCTGTCATAAAGATGTAGCACTGTCAGGAATATATCAAAAGATTTAAACCACTGAAAATCACATTTTCAAAAAATCCATCATTGTGTACTGACATCCATGCTAGTTCATTTACCTTTATAGTTAAGTATCCCCAAAGGCTGTCTTTAGAGTTTAATGCCTAGCGACTAAACTCTTAAATGTCAGAGATCTGCACTGCAATGGTATTTGTAAATTGTATCTGAAGCCAGGGTAATTTGCCTGCTGAGCATCCTTTGGTAAAAGTTAGGTGACCTGTTGGAATGGTCCAGTCTGTTGGAGTGGAGCAGCTTCAGCGGGTTCAAGCAGAGCTGCATTGCAGCTCACCTCATACCACCACAGGTACAATCCCGTGCACAATAACTGAGCATTGGCTTCTCGACGTAGAAAATAATGTCTAGGATTTCTGTAGCACCTTTGTTCAAGATGCTGAAATTAAGCCCCATCATTTCCATCTGGGATAAGCTGTGGGTACTGGATTCCTTTTGAAGATGGATAAAACAACCGTTTCTATATCGTACAGTGGTCCTATGAGACAAAGATTCTGAGTTCCCTTGTTGAAGCTAACACAAAGTTAACATGCTGATATGCTTCTTTACCTGTTGACATAGGGGTGAAGATATTTTTTGGAATGACAACCCTGTCTTCTGAGTTTCGTGCCCAGTCAACCATCCCCTTTCTTCCTTTCATGGGGAAATTGATGTCAGTTAAAACAGATGCAGCAGGAAGCTTCTGAATGCTAGCCACTAGTAAGAGAAATCACAAAATCAAATAAAATTGTGTTTCGTACTTTAAAGCATCATACCATGATAACAGTACAGCAGTAACAAAAATGTTTAATAATACATTTCAAGTAAAGCAGGAATTTATAGGACATTAACTGGCACAGAAAATGTAATCTTCTGTTTATTATGCAGTTCTACTATGGATTAATTTTGTGGCATTGATCGTATCATTTGTCAGCCAGATTCTGATTAAGTTTCTTAACAGGGATTATTGAATGTACTGGCTTATACCCTGAAATTCACACATAAGGACATCGTCATGTCTTCAGAGCAAATTCTAAAATGATCAAATGTGACAATGAAAAGAGGATGCTGCAAATTGCTTTGGGAAACATCACTGCTAGATGCAGGCTAATGAAGCAATAACAGAGCTTTCATCCCCTATACAGGCACAATTTCAAGATAGACCCATTAAGGAGATTCACATATTAAAAGACCTCATTGTTTCCACACAAATGAGAATAATGCGGTATAGCACTTGATTTCTTTTCCTTGAAAGAATAATCCCCATTCTGAATTCTTAATTATATTTTTTCCTTCTAAAAAAACTCCAAACCCCCAAACAGCATCACTATTATATCTGTAACAGATATAGAAAGACAGAAGAAATAGGTGTCAAATCTAATAACAGGCAGTTTGGAATTTTGTTTATTCATTCTCATTTTCTCTTTGTTTTCTAACTCAATTATTATCTGGAAATCAGTTTCAGCTTTGCTGTGAAATCGAAGTATGACTCCATGGCAACACTGTCAGTGTCTAGTAAGACTCAAACTACTTTTAAGGAACTGACAAGGCTGCAAGTGTTTACGTACACCGAGAGAGATGACAAACAACACATTTGGAGCACTAGCTCTATTCTTAATGTAAGCCATGTTGATAGCCATTTCCTGTGCAATGCTCTTCCTAATCAATTTATGAAGAGGCTAATGTAGTTGGAAGAGTTCGGACATCAGGACTCTACTTTGATCTGCATAACGATTTCACTGCAAGTACTCTGCAAGGGGGTTAAATATAAAGACAGTGGGGGACAGCTGTAAAAGCAATCAGAACAGCAAAATTAAAGTAGAAAACCATTAGGTGCCTCATCAGTGGCTTTTATTTGAAGGGAAACTGTAATTCAAATCCAAGAGAAGAGGAAAATTAAGAGGTTAACAATATTAACTCTACAAATGTATTCCTTGATAACTGACTCTTAGTTTCAAATTAGACTGGTTAGGTATTACAGAATCACATTAGTGAGGTGGTACTTGAGGTTATTTCAGGCTTTCCATTACAAAACTATCATCAGGGCTTTACAATGCTAGTTACAATCCCCTCTGGGCTGAAATTGGCAAATGCATTCCCAGCCCTAAAGGAATGCTTAGTCTTGTGAATTTTCAGGTGGAGTGTGGAGAGAGAAGAGTTCAGGTGTTTCAGAATTACTGGAGCATAAAATGGATTGCATGTTTTCACATGCAATCAATGGTTATACAGAATATATTAACATTGTTAAAATGGATTTTTTTCCATGGTTCTTAAAATCCTAAAAGAATTTTATTTTCTTTTCCACATAAATAAAATTAAACTCACAGTTATTTAGTTTTCAAAATTAAATACAGCCTGTATAAGACAATATTGGGTTTTTTATTTGCACAGTATTTATCTGTGTATCTACCTATCTATCTATCTAACCAGCTAGTAGAGCCTTAATATTTCATCCACCTTTTAGATGACAGTTCCCTTTATTGAAATAGGAAATCAATGTTATTCAATGGAATTCACTCTGCAAAACAGAAAACCACTTTAGGACTGGATAAATGGTGAGGGTCTAGGATAGTACCTCTCTGGACTCTTGTCTGTCTCTGTATTTTAAATAGGGCCATTCATCATGGTACCTAAGCACTACTGAGAACCCAAAGATTCCAAAATATTTGTTGCTATTTAAGGTGATGAATAACACAAAAACCTAAACATAAAACCTAAACATGTGGCTTATGACTTATATGCAATAAGCACAATTTAATTCCACAGAAGATGCAACCTTAACATCTGGAGATTTTGGATCTCTGCATAGACAGAGAGAGTACACAGCACACATAAACCAATAATTTAAAGAGATTTGCCAAAATGCTTGCTCCATGTCCTGCAAAGCCTGCCTCTTCTTACAGATCCACACAGATTATTAGGTCATTCTTTAGCCACTTTGGTGAATGATTCCAAGAGGATGTGCCTACTAATTTCCAACATGACACTGACATTTGAAGGTATAAGATAATTTAATGGAATCTGACTGGAGGCAACTAGTTCAGTCCGTCAACATGGCCCGGTAGATACATGAAACAGTTCCCACCTCTTCAGTGCCACTGTGAACTGTATTTTAGTTTTTAAAAAAGCTAATATTCTTATTAAATATTAGTCTACAACTCATTTCAACGAGATCTTGGAGCATGACCAGCTGTATTTCCATTGTAAAATGCGGCTTTGCTGCTTTCTAACTCAGTTTTAATTTGCAGCATGAAATAAATATTTACTTTATTGTGAACATGAAAATCAACAGGCCTTTTAGAGGAGAATGTGTATAATTCAAGTACTGGGTCATTCACGTGTCAGAAATTCAAATATCAGTTTCTTATATAATTGTAATACATAGATAATAAGACAGAATGATATGTAATTCACTTTGTACTTTATTCTATTCTTTTTATGTTAGGTTTGTATTAGAAAATGATGCTCCAAATACTGGAACCCAAACGATTCAGTTCTGTAATTGCCACACAAGCACTTTGTCTTCTCATTTGGAAAAAGCAAAGGTTGTTTTTTTTTTTTTCTCAAATTACCATACCAAAACATTTTGACCTGAATTTGTGAGACAGAACACCAGCTGATGAGGACATTTACAGGTACTGTGGCAGAAATATTTTTGCTTGTTTATACACACGTAGAAGCTGTATAATACTGGAAAAACAGTCAATGAGAATATTTATAAGAATGAGATTGTAAAGTGGAAAAAAAGGATGAAAAAAGAGAAGAAAAAGAAAAACTAAAATAAAAAATTATTTAAGCAGAAGTTGAAGAAAATCTGCATGTGTCATTTTAAATTAAGGAACTTTAAAATACAAAACTTCCCATATACACCATATACAGCATGTCTTATTCTCTCAGATAAAACCATATTTGAGTTATTGCTGCATTCTTCTGTTCTAATCTGACTACAACTTCACAGACAGCTTATGATGAAGACATAATACTGACAAGTAACCAGCCTGGTCACTCCTCAGATCATTCTTACAGTTTGCACATACCCTGATGTAGACACAATCAAAACTTTTCCAATATGGAAAATTCTCATTTTTATTTATTTGTATTATGGTAATTCCTATGATATTCCAGACATCGCTAAAAAAAGAAAAGAAAAAAAAAAAGTAGAGCTTGCATTAATTTGGAAAAATTCTTTGATTTTGACTTAACCAGCATGAACCAAAAATGAAAAAGCCACTCAGAAGGCTCTTGGCATGAAAAAAACTTAGAGACAGAAAGTTTAAATGTACAGAAACATGTTTGGGGTGCAGAATATGTTGCATTCTTCCATTCTCTGGACATCCTCTCTTGTTGTGGCTCCAATATACCTTCAATTACAATTTTGATATGATTCCCAAAGGTTAAAAAAAAAAAAAAAGTAGAAAAAGGAATCTCTTCCATGGTACTTGACTGTATTCAACATTTGAAGAATGCAGGAAGTAGAATATCATCTTTATTTCTTCAAAAAATGGCACCATTATACTTCTGAATCTTGCAAGTGAAATTTATATGCCCTAGGTGGAAGAAAACCTCACCTAGCTATAGGCTGGAACACAGAGAAAAAGCTTTTCTTTTTAGAATTCTTTGAGCATTCTTTTGATACACATTGGTATAAATTACAAGACAGTGTTCAATTACACATAAGAACATGTACATATTTGATGACTCCATAATAATTATTGATTCAGAAAAATCTATTTAAGTAGTCTAGTCTAATCAATTTAGTGATTGCTTTGACCCCTAATGGATTCATTTTAATATCCTTTACAAATACATCTCCATTTACCTTTATTTCATTTTCATGCTGCAGTTGCAGACAACCTGTTCAATACTGCTCTACTGAAAAATTCAGAATTGGCAACTACTAACTGTTCTTACTTACTGAGTAAAATAAAATCTCTTTGGAATAGATTAACTCCAAACTCATAGGAATGGAGAATTTTCCATGACTATCTAAATAAGATAATTACACACAGTAATAGGTGAACGATATTTAAGCAATTCAATTAATGTGTCAATAAAATTCTGAGTGAAAGAAAAATTGTGTAGTTCTTGTATGTTAGCTCTTGTAGATCATGGTCTAGAATAGAAAAGCTGAAATGTATTGCTATGATCCTTATAACCCTGAATGAGTTATAAGCGGCCTAGTGCAACTTCCAGTACCTCTCTGACTGATCTGGGTTGCTAAATAATAAAAGATAAATTAACCAAGTAAGTGTCATGAATCATCTTCCCTTTCTCTTTACTATCCACCCATTAGCTTTCCGTGTTGAACAAAAACCGGTAACATTTCAGAATCAGCCCTTTGAACAATATTAATCACTTTAGAACAGGAAATCAGATTTACTGAAAGGCATGACAGAAAAACGACTGGATGTTTGCTCATGGACTAAACACAACCTCATCTCTCACAGTAGAGATTTAGGCTTTAAAATAACAATGCAAGCCGAATTAAATAGTTGATCCCTATCCTTATCAAAGACTGAACGAAAACCTTTAGAAAAGATGCTTAAAATCTGAGTCTGAATTCTATATCATTCATGTATTTACAAAAGAGGATACAACACTGGTTCTGATTCTTCTTTCTCATAAGTGATAACATTCTGGGTTTGTTGTGCTTTACAGCACAGTAACTATGTTGATCCCTAATTTGTAATCACTTAAGATACAGAGGAATGGGAATTAATTGTTTTAAAAGGCATCAGTGCCTTGACTGAATTGGAAAACCAGATACAGAAATCTATGGGATTAGCATAAGATGTCAACTTCTGCTTAACCCTCCCTGTCAGAGCAAGAAAGTAGAACTCTGAATTTGAATTTCAGTCACAGACAACAGAGAATGGCTATATATTAGCAGCATAATTCGCTCTTTTCCTGTCCTATTTTGACTTGTCCATTGACAGCATACTAGACATATTATTCAGCATTTAGTAAACTTGAGTTCATCACACAACTGTTTGTTATTTTTCAGGCAGAGGATATTATACTGCCCTTCTGGAACAGCTACTGCTAAATTTATTTCTGGGTAAAATAGTCCTGAATAGAACTGCCATTGTGATAGATGTTCAGAATAAAGACTATGAAAGGATTTTTGTTTTAAAATTCAGAATATTGAGTATTTCTGCAAACATCTCTGTTAAGAAGACTCAATTAGAATAATATTTATACATTTTAGAATTATTCTGTTGACCTTAAATGTAAAACCTTTGTTTTTTTATAGAATAAATTAACCTATTTAAGTCAGCTTATGTTGGATACACGGGGAAAAAAGTCTTGCCTGGCTCATCATCAAAGAGCCAGATGGACATATTGAAGATGATATTCATATTTGCTCTATCCACTTAAACCCCATCATTTTAAAGACAATCTGTGACAAACACAAATGGTGAAACCCCCTTTTCAAGGAGGCCAATCTGTGGATCTCCAGATTTGCTACAGAGCTCTGCTTCTGAGCAGGCTTGATGATCTCCTTTAAAATCCTTCCTTCAGTACAAAGATAAATCCACCTCTTACCACCTACAAGATTTTGTATAACAGAAGGACTGTGGTGAAGTGACATCCTCTTATATGAACATAGGAATAACAGCCAGGTAATTTTCCCTCTGCAAATAATACCCACGAAATCTCCCCGCAGTGAACCAACATCAAACAACGGTCAGAAAAACGCTCCTAAGAAATTATAACTTAACAGATCTACTACTTCTTAAGACTATCAACACAGAAATTATGTCTTCTTAAATTAGAACCTTGTTATGCCCTACTGCTCCATTGGCAGACGAGAGGGATGTCCCTAGAAGCCTGCTGTGCTCTTGCATCCCTGAAGCTCATCAGCCCATAGCAGCTACCCTCTGATTATTCAAGCTTTGGGCAGCAAGACACACTACTGGTATAGGCAGAAGTAGAAGTAGACATTTCATAGATATTTTCACTAATCAGGCATGAGTTCTGCATGAGTCCTTCCTTTGGTGTCAAGCAAACTGTGCCTTAAATGGGCTCTCTGTTTGAAGGTTAAGAATAATGCTTTAGGTTAATGAAGAAGCTACCTTAACAGTGATCTCTGAATATTTCCCTTCTGTATTCCATAGACAATGCAATGAGGAAGAGAGGTACCTGTTACCCTTTTTGTTGTAAAATAATACATTTATCAGTGATAAGCACTGTAGGGAATTAGCGAACTCATTTCTATTTTGAGCTTGCAAGCCACCGCAGTCCTTTAAACAATATGAAGAAAAAGTAAACACACGAGCAGTCACATAACTGTATGATGTTTGAATATGCTCCCAAAGGCCTGTAACAAATGCCAGCAATACACTACCATATGAATAATATGAGCAGTATAATATTTAGGATGAGTTAGAAAGCAGCATGGCTTCAGGCAATGATCAGGATGCATTTAATAAATACTCAGAACTCTTCTGCTACTTACATAATTAAAAAAAAAAAATTCATAGGCAACAGGCAAGTGTTTCCTCTTGGTTTTGTGTACTTTTGTTGTTCAGTACCAAATTCTGTATTTCAGGAACAACTCAGGAATAAACTAATTTCAAAGACTTATGAAATATCACGTATGCATACGCATTATCTTAACTGGTTTCTGATTGCACATTTGTTATGATAAAAAATCTAGCTTGATAAAATTAAAATAGGTAAATCATAAGATTACAATTCTTCTTTTTCCAAACCTTTCCTTGTTCCAGGTATGGACATAAAAATGGGAAATAAAAAATTAAAAGCTCAAACAGTAATTAGAACATTAAGAATTGTTGTTATGGACAATAAAAGCCTTTTTAAAAAAAAAAAAAGTTTATGCAAACTATTAAAGTTTACTCCCTGAGAAAGAGTTAGTGTATAGAAATGGCCATAGCATCATAGAATTTTTCCGTGTTCCAGATGCTAATTCTGCATGTCCCCCTAGGGGAAAAAATAATAATCTTAACATTTTTATAATTTTTAATCATTGTTACTATTTACTTACTACTAATGCGTACTGTAAGATGAATATGACTATTTGCAGCTGGCCAATGTGGAACGTAAAGAACAAAATCACTTTTAAATTTGCAGATCTGAATCACAAGTTTGAAGAATACCCAACTGAACTTGTGAAAATGTAAACAATTTTCTTATGAGCAGTCAGAAGAAAATGTGTTCTCATGATAAATGGAACGCTTCCTGAAATATGTGGTTATTCAGATAAATGCTTTAAACAAAACATTGTAGGAGGCTGTACTTCATTAACTGGAGGACAACTCCATCTTCTGGGGTTTATATTGAAGAAGATGAAGACACTAACAGTCAAAGAGACCCAGACCCACATCCAAGGTACTCTGTGTTTCTGAAAGAGCTTTATTTTTTTCCATTCCTCTTAGTATTACTGTGCATTCATGCTACTAAGACTAAGGTCTCCCTTAGCAACCCTTGCCTTGTCATAAAGCACTTCTCAATGAAAAGACTCAGCATAAAGCAAGATAGAAGATGGAGGCTGATGCAGGAGATAGAATGAGTTGGCATTTAAGTGCATGAGTTTTAATGTTACAGACATAAAGGTGAAAACCATGGTAATACTGGGGGGGCAAGGCCACCTGCAACATTATTTTAGATTGACTGCATGGGGAAGGTGCAGAAACCAAGCATTTTTCAATTTCATAAGGTGACTAGAAAAAGTGTCTGTGCTGGTGATTCTAGCTGATAACGAGAGAAAAAGAGAGAGAGGCTGAAGGTAATGTTAAGGTAGTGAGCTCAGAAGATGGGAATGACAATGAAGCTGTCATCAGAGAAAGGGAGAAAGAAGAAAAGCCGAGAGAAAGAGATCATTTATATGTTTATTTATTAGGTTTACTGATGATTAAATACCCACTACAAACTATTAAAAAGATAGACAGAGAGGGCTTGACAGAGGACAAGAGATCAGTAAGGGGGAAAACAGATGTGAAAATCATTAGCAGGGCATTGATAAAAATATTCCCTCAACATTACATTGCTTGGGGACATGAAGAGCAGAGGTAGACTGATTGCTTCCTGGAAGTAGTAAATTGAAGCAAAGGAAAGATGTCCATCATCTTACCTCTAGGGAAATGACAACTAAATCCTACCACTCATATATCTAGAAAGATGTGAACTAAGTTATGCAGGATATTGAAGTGAATTCTCAGGCATGGAGATAGAAGATTTGATGTATAAAAGCCACACACAGAGGAAACAAAATAAAGCATGTGAATCAATATATGTTTCTAATCACAGCTTTTTGTAGCAGACTAGAAACAGATCTCTATTATATTTTATTATTGAACAGGTTTTTTAATCATACAAAATGGCATGTTGAAGAACTTTCAGATACAACTATGAGCAAATTAAAAATGAAAGAACTGTAAATTACTCTGGCATAGAATCTCAGAGCATTAATAGTATTAAAGTGGCTACTGAATCCTAAAAAGTAGAACCTGATTGTATTGGGTTTGCGTGGCAAGGTTTTGGTATGGGGGGGCTACATGGGTGGCTTCTGTGAGAAGATGCTAGAAGCTTCCTCCATGTCCAACAGAGCCAATGCCTGCCAGCTCCAAGACAGACGTGCCGCTGGCCAAGGCCGAGCCAATCAGTGACGGTAGTAGTGCCTCTGGGATAACATATTTAAGAAGGGGGAAAAAAAATCTGCGCAACTGCAGCCGTAGAGAGGAGTGAGAATATGTGAGAGAAACAGCTCTGCAGACATCAAGGTCAGTGAAGGAGGGGGAGGAGGCGCTCCAGGCGCTGGAGCAGAGATTCCCCTGCAGACCATGGTGAAGACCATGGTGAGGCAGGCTGTCCCCCTGCAGCCCATGGAGGTTAATGGTGGAGCAGATACCCTCCTGCAGCCTGTGGAGGACTCCACGCCGGAGCAGGTGGATACGCCTGAAGGAGGCTATGACCCTGTGGGAAGACTGCGCTGGAGCAGGCTCCTGGCAGGACCTGTGGACCGGTGGAGAGAGAGAAGCCCACGCTGTAACAGGTTTGCTGGCAGGACTTGTGACCCCGTGGGGGACCCATGCTGGAGCAGTCTGCTCCTGAGGGACTGCACCCTGTGGAAAGGACCCATGTTGGAGCAGTTCGTGAAGAACTGCAGCCTGTGGGAAGGACTCACGTTGGAGAATTTTGTGGAGGACTGTCTCCTGTGGGAGGGGCCCGATGCTGGAGCAGGAGAAGAGTGTGAGGAGTCCTCCCCCCGAGGAGGAAGGAGCAGCAGAGACAACATGTGATGAACTGACCCCAACGCCCATTTCCCATACCCCTGTGCCGCTTGGGGGGAGCAGGTAGAGAAAATCAGAAGCTAAGCCTGGGAAGAAGGGAGGGCTGGGGGTAAGGTGTTTTAAGATTTAGTTTTTATTTCTCATTATCCTACTCTGATTTGATTGGTAATAAATTAAATGAATCTTCCCAAAGTTGAGTCTGTTTTGCCCATGACGGTAATTGGTGAATGATCTCTCCCTGTCCTTATCTTGACCCACTATCCTTTCGTTATACTTTCTCTCCCCTGTCCATCTGAGGAGGGGAATGATAGAGCGGCTTGGTGGGCACCCGGCGTCCAGTCAGGGTCAAGCCACCACACTGATTAAAAGCCATGTGCTACAAAACAGTAGATATGGAGGAAATATTTGCAGGTGGTCCTCATTTTTACAGCAATTCACCAGGTATGTACAAACTTCTCCATGTGCCTTCCCAGAAGTGTTCCAATCAGAGCATCTCAGTGCTTGCTTTATACTTCGGCTCCAATAAGATTGAGGAATTAGGCAGAGCAGCAGGTAAGATCCTCAAAAAGCTCAAGCCTGTAGCTATGTTTACTGACCAGACTGGTCCCCTGATCAAATGCATCTGCAGTTGCTTTCTTTTTTAAAACCTTGCCAAGTCAGAGAAAGCACTGCTGGTCTAACACTGCCTGTTAGACTACTGATCTAACGTTTTGAGTACTTGAATTAGGAAGATCTGCATGCAATCAAGCCTCCCTCTGAAGAGGGGATCTGCATCTGAAGGAATTATAAACCATACCTTCCTCACCTTGGATGAGAATATCCATTAGGATTCAAGGCTACCACCACCAAAACCTGAGCTGTCTAGGAGGAAAGGAGGAGCAAAACTGTATTGGAATACTCATTTGAGAACAGGCAAAATACATAAACCAAGGGTTCAGAAGGAAGGCAGGTTTGCTTAATTCATCCCAGATAATTGAGAGATGTCTCAAATTAGTGCTTTACTAAATTCTTGACTCTACCAACTTAGGAGACAGAAAGAATTCAGTCATAAGCTTAACATTTCCTGGTCAGCATCAAATTACTTCTCTAGTGGATAACTTCCATTCTGAGTTTTGTATTCAACCTGGAGACCAAGCTGTCATAAGCCAGTGCACCCCCATCACACACACACCTCTACAGCTTTAGCTGCCCATGCTCAAAATCAGCTCTGATATGATGCAACTTTGTAACAGTTCAGACTACGGTGAAAAGGGCTGTGAGAAGTGGGGGTCTGTGCCCTTTCACTCATGAGCTACAGTTAAGCTGAATCAGCTGTGACTGTGCATGGCCATGTATTTTGGTTGTCTGATCTTTGACTTGTGAATTTGTAGTCAAGGTCAAGCAGCATTGGACCTGCCTTTTCACTATGGGCTTGCCTGGAGACCACTGGACTGTTAGCTGAATACCACCACTGGACCGGATCCTGACCCTCACACTGTGACTTGACTTCCTGGCTTGACGTCAGATCTGCCTCATCACTATGGACTTGTCTGGTGATCTGGAATATTAGCTGGGCCTGGCTACCATCCCAGACCTTCTCTGTTCTTCTTGTCTGGGTGCTGTGGGACCTTGCCTTTGCCAGCAAAGGCCACTGGCATGCCCTGCTGTCTTCTGGTTTCCCTCACAGAGCAGCCCACTCTTGCTTCTCCCTGAACCCAGCATCTGATAAGCAGGTGCTGCAACATCTACCCGGTAAATGCCTTCAAGACAGACTTGAGCAGAGTCATACAGAAATCTGAAACAGAACTGTTACAGAAACGCAGGTCTCCTGTGTCTCAGTTTCATGTTCAAGCCATGATTCTAACCTTCCTCACAGGAATTCATAACTAGGTCTTTGTTTTCTGAAGGCATGTCTAATTCATCTTGAATGTTCTCCATGGAGGAGATAAAGTGGATTAAAATTTGCTTAAGGGATTGTAAAAAGTTGTCCTGGGGCACTGTGAAATCTTATTGTCAGGATAATACACACATGCTTTATTTAGATTGTTTACATCATGCATGGCACAACGAAAACTCAGTACCTCAGTGGGACATATAGACACTATCCAATATAAGTAGTAAGTAATACTAATTAGACGGAGTTTGATTTACTTGTTCACATTGTTGAATTCTAAATTAACTTTAATAACTCAGGAGAAATATCTCAGAGTTATTATGGTCATTTCAATAAAACAACTGCACAATGAGGAGATGCTTTAAAAAACATCTAACTAGAAAATTGGGCCTATAAAGAATGACAGAGCTTGGTTATTATGAGCTGTTATAACGCAATCACATGAATCACTATGGCATGTGGACCTTGTGCTCAGCTTTTGTTATCCAATTCTGGTTATCTCATCTCCAGCATCCCCTGCTTCTTCCCTCCCACTCACCCCAAACAAGAGGCTTTTCATGTTTATCAAAGTTGTGGGAGGAGGAATCAAAAAGATCCAAGCAGCTAAGAAAGGAATGAAAACCAACAGTCAGCTAGTCAACTAAGTCAAATGTTATACCATTACTGTTTCCCTTGTCTGAATTCAGGTGCCTTACATGTCCATTAATTTTGAGTGCAGTTGACAGAGAAAGATAGAGATTCCTAATTAGGGTTTTTTGGGCTGCCTTCTCAGGGTTTTAAAAAATCATATGAATTTTGTATATATTGCATAGTGAGCTTAAACTGCATTTTAGGAATATTGAATTAACCCTTGCCTGTGACCAAGTACATAAAATGCAAGCACGTTATTCCTGAGCTCAGTGCCAAAGCTAATCATAGAATCTGGTCAAAATCTTTAACTGAAGATATAACATAGCTTTATACCTGCAGCAGATCATTCTTAAAATTCTAATTCTTAAAAAGTCTATTTAGACTCAGACTGACTTTTCAGATGCCCTTACAGTGCCTTCAGTTTTGCTTTTACATGCAGTAGAGAACTACCACTTTGGACAGCTAATCTGTAGAAACTACTATGAATAAGAAAACATCTTCTCTGGTTTTCCTGAGGCACAACAGATGCCATCAAAAGGAGCCTTCATCATGCCTGGCTCTGCAACATTTGCATTACTAACATATACACCTGATATGACTCTGCTGTCTCTTTGGCACTACATCCTATCTGCAACCTATTTTCTGCTACAGTTATTCCAACACAAATTTTGGTTTTATTGCTATTGCTTTCTCTTTAATTTCTTGTGCTGTTCATTGCAGTATGTTTATGAAATATATATTCAGAATAGGAGTCCCCCAAACTGAAACTATACTGCTTTGGCTAACTATCCCTAATTTCCTGGAAATATTGCCTGTAGGTAGAAGCTCTATAAAGTTAAAATTCGATTCTACAATGTGCAATACTCCAGAAAACACAGTTATATCTATGATATAAAATGGAAAGGAAGAGTTTACTCCAGACTATTTGCTCATGTTATTTCATAAAAAATCATGGTGAATTATTTTTAAATGGAATATCATGAACGTGAAATATAGAAATAAGAAGCAGGGATGGAATTTTTGTTTTCTGCTGAACTATAGTTTTTGGGACCAAACAACATAATACAATTGTTTCAATTAATTTCCTGTACCTGAAACCACTAACACAGAGTGACTGAATTTATATGCCAGAGAAGCTATTAATTTACTGAAAATTTCTACAAATTCCGTTCAAAAATAATCTATACTTTTAATCTTGAAAAATCATTCAGCATCAAGTATTCTACACCCGAGTCCAGTTTTGCTATTATTGCCATGCCATATTTGGGATAACTGTCATCTCCACAGTCAGATCTAGGGGATAGACAGAAAAAGAATATTTCTTGCCTTCCGATAACATTTGACCACTTAGAAATCATAATCCACAGTCAAGGTGGCTTTCCTAGTACAAATAATTCCCTGGAGAAATGGACAATCAAAAAGTGCCATTTTATATTATCCCTTTTCCCCACCATATCCTGATTATAGAATTGTTACCCAACAAGCAGTATATTACAGGATGCTGGAAAGAAAATTGCTTTTTTTTCCTTTAGTTATTTTCCCCTCTCTGTTCTGTCTAGTTTTTACAGTGCTATTGCTTTTCTAGAATATTTTTGATGTAATAAATGGGTTTTCTGTCCCTAATCCCAAAACATCTAAATGGTGCTTTATTGGAAACCAAACTAACTGCACTCTGGTGGCAAACATTCACAACAAAATTTCTAAACTGAATGAAAGAGGAACAAAGTTAAGGGTCAGTGTAAGGATGCTCAGTTATTTGATAATATTTCAAAGCAGTATCTTTTTTGCAGAAGCACAGATGTGGACAGCATAATCTGGACCTATCTTGATATGAACTGTGGCTATTAATTGTCTTGATGATTTAAACATTTGAGTTCTACGGTTACACTATGTTTATTGCAAAGGGACATCTGAATGGTAATGAAGCATTTTCAAAAGGTGCTCAATGTCATTCAGCAAATGAGACTTTCAGTGCATGTGCTGAGACGACATACTGGTTGCACTGCTTGGAGCAAGAAATTAATCGGACACAGAAGAAATTTTTTCCCAAAACTTACACCAACATTGACATAAAGATTAAAAATGGAACTCATGAGAATTTAGCATAAGCAATATAAGAAGTAAAATCAGTTAAGTGGAACAGCTAATTTAATCACATTAATAGGAATAAGCAAATTTTATTATTCAACAGAGGTATATAAGATTGGAAATTATATACGAGATAGGAGAAGAGGGAGATGGAAGCCCTTAAACAAAACCTGCAAGTATGTTTTAATAAGTAATTCCTTAGGCTTTTTAATAATGACCTATTATATTTAGGTTAAGTTTATGGAATTTTTATATCATGATTTCTTTAATTTTTAGTTCTTTCTGTCACAGATTAAATTCAGCCTGGGCCCAAATGATTAAGCTGAGAACAAAGAACCTCACTGGAACAGTATCTTGACCTTGCTTTTCTTACATTCCTGAGAAAACCCTAGCCACCAACTACAGAATAATTTTCTCCTTTAGTCCAAAGCTCAATATACTATAGATTTGATCTGAATGAAAAAAACCCTACCCATTTAGATACTTCTACTAAATGAAAATATTTCAACATGAAAGATTAAGATGGCAATTTAAACACTGAGCCATAATGTTTTGTACCACCAAGAGGTTCAAATGCTGTGAAGAAACAAAACTATGTTTTGGCAATTTAGCAATACTTAGCTTGTCAGACAGCCTGTGATAACTGTCCACCACAGCCTGGAGGTAACATAACTTTGTTTAAGCTGTTTTAATGGAAGGTTTGGCCTTATTCCAGTGAAACACTAAAACTAAAAAAAATCTGAAAAAAAAAAAATCTAAAAAAAAAAAATTGCAGGTTGAACAATCTAATTTCATGCCCAGCTATAGCTAGGACAGACTTTAAACATTGCTAAAACCAGTGACAGTGCAGACTAATGTGAGCATAGAGAATGCTGAGTGACAGGTAAAAATTTGGATCCGGCAGCTGGTGCCATCAATAGAAATTATATCCATAGGAAAAAAAAATCCATTAAAAGCGCGTATGTGACTCACTAGATAGAGACTCCCTCAAACCATACATTAAAAAGCTCATTAATAAATATGCTGTTAGATAATTTAAAGATTAATAAAATTATGAACAGAAGAAAATATTCTAACAAATGCCCTCAAGAAGGAAAAATGACCAAATTCTTACACAGTTAAATGCATGCTTCAAGTACATTCAATGAACAAACACATATATTCAGCAAACTCCCTCTAATATCCTGTCAAGTAAAATGATAAACAGTATAAACATAAACAGTTCAAACTCCTCTGAGATCTGCTGTTGAATACCATTTCTAAGTAGATGAACTAGTGCCATATTTGAATGTCTTACCCTATTGATGTGCAGTCTCTATCATTTCAGTTTATGAGAGGTTTGGATATCTATAATTTTAACTTCTGAAAATTATTTCTAAGTACAACCAGGAATGTAAAATAGATGATGTGGAATAAAATCACCAGCCATGTTTTCCAGTAGTGGAACTATTCATCCAAGAAACAGGTATAAGTTCAATTTGGCAAAGTTAAATGACAGTCATTTTGCAGAAATTAAATTTTCTTTGTGCATTGTTGACTGTGAATGGAGACCATTATTTTTCATTGCCTAGATAGTGATGCAATTTTCAAAGCTAAATGAGCATTAAAAACATTCATTCTATGCTTCTGCAATGAACAATCTAAGATACCTAATGGCAAAATGAGACATTTCCTTTAATCTTTATGAACATATTGTACCCTCTTGAGGTAAAAATGAGAAAGGAGGGGATAAGCTTTCTGTATTTTTGATAAATGTTTCCCTCAGAAATGGGAGAAGTCTTGTATGTGTGGATGCAGCAGCCTGCCTGACTGCCAGTCCCTGAAGATCCACTCTGTCGGACGACTGTCCCACAGTTTCTTCCCCTTGGGCAGGCCAGTCTCTTTTCATTCCTCTGCTTTATTGGAGATGAGATTTTGGTACCAACATAGGGAGGAAATATGTCTCACCAAAGGGCACCATTTATACACATATGAATGGGTTTCCAAGTATTTGCCTTTGAGATCAGCTCACATTCTAGCTATGCTGCTCTACATTAGGACCAGAGACAGGATTTTCTGGACAAGTTACTATACTAATATACTATTTTCCCACAGATTTACTTGAAATCTACCTCCTTTCAAGATACTTAGGTACTGAGTAATGGAAGATAGTATGAGGCCGTAAGATTTTCATAACAATGTATTACAAAAAATGGCATATAACTACACTGTTAACTATTAACTAATGTAATTGGTACTAAAAGTGGAAGACCTTATAAGTTAGAAAAAAAATTCCATAAAATAATAGTCATTAAAGAACAGCATAAGCTTTGAACCACAGATTATATAGAAAGTCATTCATGAAATGATATCAAATACCTTTTCTATAAGACCATTTCCCAAACTATATTCTTAAAAGATTTACAGAGGAATGTTGCCTATGGCTGACTAAATTTCTCCATGTATGTGGACAGTGTTTGTTAAAATAAAAAAAGAAAAACGACCACAACAATATCAAGCTATTTGGCACCACTGCAGGGCAATTTAAGCATTTGTGCTCCTTACAACTACCAGTCAAACAACGCAGGCCACAGAGCTGTACCATATATTTTGAGTGAGAAAAATTTTTTCTTCCCACTGTAAAGGAGACTTAGAGAAAGAAAAAACAAAAAATTAAAAAAAAAAAATGTTTTTACAGAGTTCTTCTGAAATTTTCCAAGGTGGGAAAAAGCTATATTCATCCATAGTAGAACAATCCTCTGATTTATGTCACAAACCTTATCAAAGATCCTCTATCTCAGCCTTAAGCCAGAGCAGCAAATAGGGTCCTAAAACTCACAGCTGAAGTCAAAGGAAAGCAAAGGAAAACAAAACAAACAACACCCATGAAATGAGTGAACTTACGGGTTCAGAAATCACAAAATATACTCCATAACTTTCAGACTCTGTTCTTGATTTTAGCAAACCCAGTACATGGATGCCTTGGGATGCTTTGAACTGATCTTACTGACACTGTTAACTCTGTTATCATTATACAGTTTGGTCTTAACAGAATTGTAGAGATATGCATAGTATCTTTGGTCCATGTACTGAAGTCCAACTCTCCATATTAAAAAAAAAAAAAAAAAAATTACATAGGCACAAACATAGTTACTCAGAATTATATCTGCATATGTTTATACGGCTTTGAAGTTTGATCTCAACAATATCTTATAATTCCACTGCCAAAATAATTATTTACATAAAAATACTTTTCTCTGATATTAAAAATCCACTAACATCCTCACAAAACTGACTTGAAAAATGAAAAATGCTTATTCAGTTTTTTACCTTAATTGTTATGTTACTTTCAGGCTATGCAGTTTGAAAGAGGCAGACCTGTACTGCTATTTGGAATTAAAACCTACAGTCATAACCGAGGAAATCATATACTTTTTCAACACAGCAGGTTGATTTGTCTAACATTCTAGATAGAAATTCTTTCCCTCCCTTTTCTATTTTTATGTTTGTTTGTTTGGGTTTTTTTTTTTGTTGTTTCTTTTTTTGTTTCGTTTTTGGTTTTGGGGTTTAGTTTGGGGTTTTTTTTTTAATTCTTTTTTTTTTTTTTCCCCCTGAAAAGCCAGAAAATGAAAACAAACTTTGGCAGCTGGTATGCCACATCCTTAGCTTGGTATAAGCCATGCTACCTCCACATTCACAATGGAGCTCATTTGTGAGTAACAGACCTCTCTCTGACAAACTGCAAGTAACATGCAGAGTTAATAGCTGTCTCTTAAGTCTTTGTAAGTAATATTGTCTGTAGACTCCAGAGTCTCAGATAGGAAATCACTCTATTTCCACTGACTTTTGCTAGTTTTTACCAGCTGAAAGTATGATTCCTTGGTTTTATTCCTATTTTAACTAATTTATATTTTATGGGGGTTTACTTTAATTCTATTTAATTTTCCTTTCATTTTCAGTAGTGAGTGAGTAACAAAACCCTGTAGAATTCATTAAAACTGAGGGTGAACTTTGCTATTTACAGTAGTTAGCCGCACCATCTCTAGCTGACCACCTCTAGCCGATGTACAACCAGATGATGGCTGGACACTCTTGTGGTGACTGCCTTACAGGGACACAAAATCCCAGAATGAGTTTGTGCAGAATTGCACCTTGTTATCGGAGTGTGACACTGGTGCCTCCCCTGTTTAAGGGAGGACTGTATTGTCTGGAATATCTTGACACTATACTTTACTGAATATAATTGTTGCCTCTTGACACTACCTTAATATGAAATGATAATACCCTCTTGGATGTGCATTTACTCCATTGACTCAAAGTTACCAACACAGACTTAATTTCTATCCCCTTAAACCTCATTCTACTCAGAAATTTTTGGGAATCACCTAAAGATGCAGCTGTCCGAGGCAAAGGAGTAAATAAACTTAGCAGTAAATAAACTTAGATATTTAATTTCTCTGGGCAACACTTAAGTGCACCTGTTAAAAAATGGCCTGTCATAAAACAGATGATTCCTTTAGAAAACACCAGCTTTTAATTGCTCATGTAAAAAGGGGCATATAAACAGAATTATTCAGAAAAGAGTTTACAGAGGTAGAAATTTAGGAATGATACAAGAATCTAAGATACATATACTTAAATGTTGTAAAAAGTTATTTCCACAAATGGGCTGCAGACACTGCTTTCTGTTTCAGTTGGATGCATTTTTTTTAATTAGACTGAATCCTGGATGTCTGCATGTTTTATAGTTTCCATTTCTTTAGAACCTTTTACTGCACTGTATCTTACTTAATATAAGCTAGCAAAGGGAAACACCTTAGATTATTCGTTTCCTATAGCACCCATTTAAAAATACTGAAGGGTTAATTTATTTAGCTTTACCTTTAAAGATAATTAATAAATCATATACACAAAACTAACTACTGAATTATGAATATTATTTAGAATATAGCCATAGAATTAAGTTAGATTTTTATTTACATTTGTGAAGATTGCTTGATAAAGATTCATATAGACATTCCCTTGATATTAGTAATTTTTAATCTTAAGTAACTGAGAGCTGTATTTCCTCAGCATCACTGAGTACGCAGTTTTAGAAGAGAGGAAAAAAATCTACTCTTTTAAGCACTGTTCACAGCTAAGTTTTCAGGGAACATGAATCATTTAATAAGCTTATTTGATATTGAGAAAGAAATACGAGCTCTCAATCATTTACTTCAGGCACGAAGTCAGATGCTGCGATGATCTAGACATTCAGTTTGCATGAAATTTTTCCCCTTTAATCAGTGGAGAAAGCTTGAGTCTTCTGAAAGCCAACATATTGATCTGATCAAGGAATTGCTGAGGCTGGTGCAAAGGAAATGAATATGAATATATATGGAGCAGAAGTATATAAGGGTGCAAGAAAATTCCAGTTGACCTTTCTCTGTATCTTTCCTATTCTTTTGTCTATTTTTCTCTGAAAACTGTCTCTTGTGGTAGCCTTTAGCCACCAGAAGTTTGTTACATATGGTTTGAGCAAATGAAGACTAGGGAAAAAGAGTGACACTGGCTGAGTATGAATCTTGTGACTTGAAGGATTTTTTGGGGAGTGAAGAAAAATGTGACAGATGCCCACTTTCATGTAACAGAGCATCTGCTCAGCTGACAATGTACAACTTTGGGGCAGGAAAGACTGCTGGGCTACATCTGAGTTTGAAAAAAAGAGGATTAGGACCAGGAGCCAAAGTCATGAATGAAAAGAACAGGGGGCAGAATGCAAAACTTATAACTGCTCTGACCACCATGCTCACTATCCAAGAACAGAGTGTGACCAACTACGCACCACAGTGCAATGAGAAAAGCATTAATTATGCCTACCAGGACTGGTTTCTCACCCAGACTATCCCCTGAACCATGCCTTGACATTGTTTGGGCAGGTGCCAGGAATTAAACAGTATGGACAACTGTGGGACAGTTCTCAGGTCTGCATTTGGTCCTTTTTGATTCATGTTTATAGACACAGTCATAAAGCCAGATCCTAGCCTGAAGTGGGAAGATGATGGGCACTGGCTCTTTTAGGCTGTTTTGAGAAGAAATGGGATATTAGACAATGGAAACTGGCAAAAGTCTACATAGCAAAATTATGTAATAATACATAAGAAAAGACTCTTGGCTAAATATTGCTTACTTTGGTGTGTATTTTACTAGTTATTCAAAAGCTAGGTAGAAATCTGAAGAGAATATAAATACTCCATGAATTAAAGGGGACTTGTGTTTTTATATCTATTAGGAATGTAGTTCATTGCAAAACCATGAAAGTTTCACTTTATTTTTTCCTTGTGAAAATTTGTTCTTGACAAAACCAAACATAATTGTATTAAACACTACAGAGGTATTTACACATGAACTATGACACACTACAAGGAATGATTCCATTCACCTTCTTAAAACTAATAAGTGCAATCCACACAGTGGTTCTTTAAAGGCTGTACCCTTAAATTTTCCTTTGTGAAAACATGAGGTATTTTGGAATAACTTGATGGAAACAGGAGAGAGATCTGAATGGCTGTTTTGGGCCATCCAAAACATGGAATTTGCATTTTCATTTGTCTGACAGGTCCAATTTTCTTTCTATTGGGCGAAAATGTTGAAATTTTACCAGCTGAATTTTTATTAACCACGAATATCCACTTTAAAATTCACAATACTGTGCTTTAGCACTACACAGCCTCAGAACAAGAAGTAGTTTCATTACAAATTAATTCTGGGTATATGTGTATGCAATTATTAAAATAGTTGTTTCCTGACTGAAAATTTTAGACATTTTCTTTACACCTTTGGACAAGTTTTTTTCTGTCTTCTTTAATATATTTGATAAAAGACCCCTTCAAATGTTAAAACCAATTCAGTCTCTTGGTATATGTTAGGCCAGTATGATATTTATGATATCATATAATATGAGTCAGAGGATCTTGAATGTTGTATTTAAGATACACATCACTAATTCTGGTACAAAAAAATAAGCAGACTAGGCAGATGCCATTAGGATAAGTAAACAAACCATATAATGTGGAGAGGTTTCTAGAGAGCATGAACAGGATCTACAATTTACAAGACCTAAAAATCTTCCTTGGGGAAAGATGAATGAATCATAGAGTCATAGAATCATAGAATCGTAGAATCATAGAATCATAGAATGGTTTGGGTTGGAAGGGACCTTAAAGATCATCTAGCTCCAACTCCCCCCACCATGGGCAGGGACATCTTCCACTAGACCAAGTTGCCCAAAGTCCTATCCAACCTGGCCTTGAATGTTGCCAGGGATGGGGCATCTACCACTTCTCTGGGCAACCTCTTCCAGTGCCCCACCATGCTCACAGTGAAGAATTTCTTCCTTATATCTAGTCTAAATTTACCCTCTTTCAGCCATTACCCCTTGTCCTGTCACTACATGCCCTTGTAAAAAGTCCCTCTCCAGCTTTCTTGCAGGCCCCCTTCAGGTACTGGAAGGCTGCTATAAGGTCTCCCCGGATCCTTCTTTTCTCCAGGCTGAACAACCCTAACTCTCTCAGCCTTTCTTCACAGGAGAGGTCTTCCATCCCCCTGATCATTTTTGTGGCCCTCTTCTGGACTCACTCTAACAGGTCCATGTCTTTCTTATGTTGGGGGCTCCAGAGCTGAACGCAGTACTCCAGGTGGTGTCTCACGAGAGTGGAGTAGAGGGGATGAATCACTTCCCTTGACCTGTTGGTCACACTTCTTTTGATGCAGCCCAGGATACGGTTGGCTTTCTGGGCTGCAAGCACACATTGCTGGGTCATGTTGAGCTTCTCATCAACCAACACCCCCAAGTCCTTCTCCTCAGGGCTCTCAATCCATTCTCTGCTCAGTCTGTATTTGTGCTTGGGTTTGCCCCGAGCCATGTGCAGGACCTTGCACTTGGCCTTGTTGAATTTCATGAGGTTCTCAGGGGCCAACTCTCTAGCCTGTCAAGGTCCCTCTGGATGACATCCCTTCCCTCCAGCATGTTGACTACACCACACCACACGGCTTGGTGTCATCAGCAAACTTGCTGAGAGTGCACTCAATCCCACTGTCCATGTCACTGACAAAGATGTTAAACAGCACCGGTCCCAATAGCGACCCCTGAGGAACACCACTCATCACTGGGAATGAAACCACAGTAACAGACAGAAATCCAGCTTGCTCATTTCCTAGGATTCTCAAAGCTCAGCAGGTGTACCATTGCTTGCGTCTTATAGCTAGAGTAGGTACATCTTCTGAAAGCTACTTTGGTCACTAACATTTCTACATATATCTAGGTAGGACTGGAAAATTTTAAGATACAATCCCATAAGCCTACAGGATTATTTAACCTTTTGGTACAAATTTCATGGATATGAACATGGAATGGAAGATCAAAGGGGGAATAAGAAAGTATGCAAAGACAGAAGAAAATGGATAATGTTTTAAAAAAATTTTCTCCCCTATGGCATCCTAGACTGTCTGTGAAGGCAGAAATCAGACTTTGTTCTCTGCCAATATTTATAAAGTTTATCTAAGCAGCTCAGTATGAAGTATTAAACTGAAAATTATATGTTAATTACTATACTGGATCAGATTACCGACCAGAGTACCAGTGTCACAGTAGCCATTTTTAAGTAGAGAGCTAACAGACTGTTAGTTAGAAGTTGATTTATGCATGGAAGCATGGCTTACACCTCTTCATTTTTAAATATAATATCATAGCTATCTGCATTCACCATGTAGACTTCTACTTGTTTTTATTTTATTCTTCTTAAGACCTTGGCCTCATGCTCATTCAGAATTAAATGTGCTAATGTATAGTTTAATTAAGAATCTTTGTTTTTCCTGAGAGCAAGATTAAACAGAGATGTCAGCCTACTTTCTCTTTTCGTTCACTTTTCAGTTGTGTACATCTAGTCCCTTTTAACAATCTGTTCTCAAATATCTATTCTAATCATTCCAGTTCTCAATCTGTTTTTTTTTTTTTATCATGCAGCTCTGAACCTCTCTATGTTCACAGGCTTTATTTACTCACAAAGTAGCACTCCTTTTTGCTTTAGATGACATGAATCTTTCAAGCCTAAGCTAGTCACTAGGCTGCCTTTATAGCCAGTGGGAAAACTTCCAGAAGACAACCCGTGCCCTTACTTTAGATGTCTGAGATGGTATTAATTGCTCTCCTGAGCAGTAGTTACCCTTGACTATAAAGGAAGCTTAGGGTGACTTTGGCAAACTTTGTGATGCTTAAAGTAAGTAAAATGAATCCCAACCGTACAATCCCAATTGAAAAGAGCATTGCAAGTGATGGCTACTGAAAATTAAAAAAAAATCTGTATTTTCTTTAGGCTGCTCTTTTTGCACACTAATGCTGTTCTTTTCTCTGAACTCTGCTGAAAAGTGACCATGGGATTTTACTGAATTCTTTTAGATTCCTACATTATGTATAGTTTGAACTACTCCCTCTTACATGCTTTGTCAACACTGAATTTAATCTGCCAGTGGATATCCTCTTCTTTTCATTTTGCTGTACCCCCTGGAGTTCTTCAGTTTTTCCTGTCTTTGACAAGTCTAAATAACTTTGTGATCTCTGCATATATTAGAACATTACTGATCACTCAAACACCAGTATTCATAAAATTAACATTAACAAAAAGTAGCTTTTCTCATGCTGGAAATTGTTTATTTTCTTTCAGTTCCAAATAACATCCATGACAACACACTGCACTTCAAGATTATTTGGTGTTCTCATTAATATCTTCTAAGAGCTGTAAGCTTGATTTTTGACAAGAGAGTCTCCTTTAACCATTCTTTGGCTGCTGCTCTTAAGGAAATTTATTTGACAACAGAGGAAAAATTTTCCCTTACAAAAGAATCCTAATTTGCCATAAAAATATGTATCTCCTATACTGCTCCCTATTTCCAGTTCCACATTCCACCTATACCTTTAAAGACAGTTATGCTTGTGGCACTCCAATCTTCCAGTCTAGCAATTTTTTTTTTTTTAATTAAAGGATGGATATTTCTTGATAGCAGTTCAGACACCTTTTAGTACATTTCTTCAGAACTCTCAATGGTTTACTGTGATGGGACCCCAAATCAGCCAAACTCCTGAAGTGAATCTGCTTAGGCCTTTAGCTCTCCAAAAAAAGTTCAAAAGGCTGTTAAAAGCCAAGATTAATTCTTCGATCTAAAATCGGGAACTCACTTTTTAAAACAGAGAAAACTGAAAGCAAGTAGTTAACACAGAATGGTAATATGGTTTAAAAGCTTTTCTCCCACTGCATGTTGTATTCTTGCAGGTGGGTCTGTGCTTTCAGCTAATTCAGGGACTTTGAGTGGTAGCAAAAGCTCCTGTTTTTTCACACTATCCTTTTCCTATGCCTGCTCAGCTGGTCCTGAGGAGGAGGAGGAGGTGGAGGAGGAGGAAGAAGAAGAGAAGGAGCAGGATGAAGAAGGAGGCTTCCACCTCCTATCAGAGGCTTTTATTTCACCTAATCATTTCTTAAAGGAATATAATATAGAACTGAGAGCACACAAATAAAACAAATACCATCTGTCCCAGCCATGCATGATCAAAGCAGATTGTTGCTTTTACATTTGTTAAGTTTTTCATAGCATATTCTCTATCCTTGAGAGAAGAGCTAAGAGGAGATGGGCTTTGCTTCAATGGAAATGCATTTGATTTGACTGAGCTGCCTAAAAAAACCCCAAAGCACAGATATTGGATCATCTGGATTTAGAAGCAGTCTCTGATGTTTTGTTCAGAAGCAATGAAAAATTGGAGTTAAAAGCCACCACACTGAAAAGTTTAACAGTGGCATGGCAACTGTCCTTATGGACCTTCTTAGCTACTTTCAAATGTATAATAATGTGGCTTGGTATAGCCTACTATAAATTAAGGTAACTTTCATCACTTCCCATGTGCCATGAGCTGAGAATGTGCAATGGACAGTCATTGCAGCGTGGCTGTTGTGTAGTAACTTGTTAAGCTACAAGTTACTTGCTTCTGTCTCTTGAAAGAAAGAGAAAATAAAATTCCATCTGTGGAGGATCTCAGGAGATTAGCATATCAGTCAAACACAATTAGATGTTCAAATTGTATATGGACCACTATAGTGCCATTCAATTAGAAATAAACTTGTAAACTGAAATTAGTAGAAGGAAACCAAGAACTCAGAACAATATTGTGAAATTTGCTACACAACTGGATTTTTTTTCTGACACGAAGCAGCAGTTCACCTTTAGTACTGAATCCTTTTTCTCATATATCTGAACTATAAAGTAATTCTAAAATGAAAATACGGCAAAAGGCATTTCAAATATCTGAAGGTAGTGAGGGAATATTTTATGGTAAATAACTATGGAATAACTATTGGATAGTCCTGTTTAAAAATGAATATATAAAAATTAGGCCTCCTTTCTGCACATATCTGCTTCCTGCATGGAATGTGTTTGCTGACTTAAATGACAAGAATGTTAATACAAATTATAAACAAGACCTCACACATTTTTAAACTCCTGTTGGTACAGCAGAATTAATGCTAAGACAAGACAACAACAACTGCATAGTTCATTCCTCTCAGTTGAGATCAACATAAACGTTCCCTAAATTCCAAGTACATAGCCAGTCAGACACAGTTATGCCAACCCCCTGAGGATAACTACACTAAAACTGAATTATTCTAGATACATTCCTTCCTTGTTTGTGAAGCTAAGAAATTACTCCTTGTTGATAACAACCTTCAGTCCCCATCTCAGCATATCACCTGAGCTCAAGTATTCTGGTCAATGAGTTGCACAGCAGTGACCTTGTCCTTTTTTGATGGATGAGCAAGCAAAGAGAGGATAAACTCACACCAATATGTTAAGGCACAGAGCTAGGTAGTCAGAATAAACCTCTAAATTTATTTTACTGTTCTCAGTTTCTTTCTATTCCTTTGATGGTTATACAGTTAAGAACAGACCTACTCCTGAGTGCCTAAAAATATCTCATGTGTAGGAAGAGAAAGATAATCAAAAGAAAGACTGTTAAGAATATGCAGTTATCTAGACTAGCCAGTGCACAGCATGGTTTCTGATTCAATTGGAAAGTTGTTGCTGTTTCCCATTTGAAGCCATGAATATGTAGAGACACAGATTATTTGAATGCGTCTTCTTAAAACATTTTCCAGTGTTTTTTTCACATTTTTCAGAGGACAACCAGATCAGAATGCAGTACAACATGCCAAGCAGCACGGGCTGTGCTCTTTAAATAAGCTCATCTTTTTATTTTGTCATAAAATGCCATGGAACAAGCATTTCAAGAAAGATACTGTCTTTTCTTTATAAATTTGTGCAGGGCTTAGCATAATGAAGGACTGACAACTGGAAGAAGCTTTAAGTGGTACTACAGTGCAAACAGTAAACAACAGAAATAATAAATCACTGGTTAAAAGATAAAGTTCCCCATACTGCCTACTGAAATGTTTTAAACCTTTTAAGACTGCCAGAGTTCTTTTTGGTGAGTTCTTTGACATGTCTCCAATACAAGGCTATGCCTTACAGGGGCTAGTGTTTACAGTCCTGCCAATCTAAATATGAACTGGACAACAGTAATAAATATTTATTATTGTACAGCAAGTTAGATTTTCAATAGGGACATTCCAACAATTTCCCTGCTTTATTCTGCCAACTAGTTTATAAATGAGCATATTTTCTAACTGATTCTAATGACTTGCTGAAGAACTGACTGACATATAGATGCAGGAAGATGCTAACTGAAAATCTGTATTGACACCAGAAGTTTTGCTGTCAGATGAACATATATTTTTAATTTCTTCATTACATACAACTACCTAATACTTTCCTGGCATTATAAAAATGTAGCTATAGAAAGTTATTCAAATAAGGAAGATACTAAGCAAAGACAAAATGCTTAGAAAATAGCTTTTCAAACTAATTTTTGGTTGAATTTTTAATAAAATGCTGTGATATTGCAGAAGCATTTATGGCTACTAATAAGTGGAATTCAGTTTCTAAAAATCTTCATATTTGATGTTTGTTATTATTTGTTTATATTGCCTGGAAACTCTCCAGTGCCAAAAACAAAGTTTGAAAAATAATTTGAATAAAATTTTGAAACTGTCACACATAGAAAAAACTGATGTAAGAAACCATAGGCTTAAATTATTTTGGCAACTAATAGATTTTTATTTTTTTAATTATTCCTTATCTGTCTATGCTGATTATTATCACACCATAATGTGCAAAGACTGTTCTTTGGGAGAACAGAATATTAAAAAAGATAATGTCAACAAAGTTAACATTTCTCAAGCTATTAAGTATATCATTATTATCTTAATTAACATGATTTTCTAAATTACCATTTGACACACTGTACATCCTGGAAATGCTCTAACATATACCTACAGTTCATAGTATTCTGATGAGTATTTTCTGAAATTTATTTAGAGTCTGAAACTTTGCATTTAGATCTTGAGATATGATTATGGAGAAGTCCAATGTGTAAGGCATAGCAACTGTGTTAAACCAGAGAGGAGATGATAACCAAGCAAGAGAGATAATCCGGAGGAGGAGGAGCAGCCCAATCTGGATTGTGATAGAAGCAGCAACTCTATAGTACATACTTGCAATTTCTGATTTTCAATAGATCATAAATTTTATAGAAAAAATTCCTATTTCTTACCTACATTTCCAGTCATCAGGTATGAATTCTGAAAGTCCATCATTCCCATTCCAACAATGTGTATAAAATCTTCAATCACCTGCATTAACTCCACCGAGCCTGGATAGATCTAATAAAGGAAGGTCAGACATGCCATTAACTATGATATCAAAATCTCTACAGCAGCAAATTCAAATAAAATCTAAATTCCATCAAATGAAATGTGAGACTTAACAGTCAAACTGCTCTTCCCATGTTTCAATACCCAACATTTTCTGTCACTGTAAAACAACCATTTAGTCATTAGATCCTCATGTGAACAGACACTACTTCCCATAAAGCTACATGAAATCAGCTTTGCATTGGAATTGTGGAATGTTTGCTCTAACTCACTGTACTTACCAAAAAAATTTTTACTGGCCATTACTTTCATTAATGGCTAAAGCATTTCATATTCCAGAATAATTCTAGTTAAAATATTCTTCCTTCCTCTGGAAGATATCTTCAATAACTTCAGAATTATTGACACAAACAGCTGAATGAATATCATACCATGGTCTCTCCAGCATGATAAACCTTTGTTGCTTTAATCAATATTTAAGTAATATAAATTGTTACTGGTAATACTATTTTCATTGCTGGTGTGGAGTAGTAGAATCACAGGATAGCTGAGGTTGGAAGGGGCCTCTGGAGATCATCTAGTTCAACCCCCTGTTCAGAGCAAGATCAGCTCTAGCAGGTTGCCCAGGACCACATCCAGTTGGATTTTGAACATATCCCAGGATGGAGACCCCAGAGCCTGTCTGTACAACATGTTCTAGCATTCAATCACTCTCACAGTGGAAAGGTTTTTCTTATATTTAAATGGGATTTCCTGTACTTTAATTTTTGCCCCTTGCTTCTTGTCCTGTCACTGGACACCACTGAGAAGAGTTTGGCTCAGTCTTCTTTACTCTCCCCCCTCAGGATGTTTTAACATTGACAGGATCCCCACTGAACTTTCTCTTTTCCAAACAAAATAGTGTCAGCTCTTTCATCCTCTCCTTGCACATCAGATGCTCCAGTCCCCTAAAGATCTTCATGGCTCTTCACTGGACTCATTCCATGATGTCATTCCATTGTACTGGGGAGCCCAGAACTGGACACAGTAAACTAAAATAAACTGCATAGCCTTTGAATTGCTAATGCAGCCTCTCAATATGACTTTCAAAATGGTAAGAACTAGTACATTTCCAAGAAATATAATTTATTTGCAAAGCTGTAATGTACTATGATCACAAAAATATTAAAAATTGTTATATTCAACAATAATGATGCATCATCAAAACCGCATTAAAGGTCAAAACAGTTATTAATAAGCTTAAAAATTCTGCTTATATCACACACATTAAAAATAATTTTTGGTTGTTATGGCCTGTTATGAACAGGACAATTCTCAGTAATAGAGTATTTTGCAATAGAAAAAGAATGGAAGACCTGTTCACAGTGCCTTTTTCTTCATATTGGTGAGATGTCCAGATTTCACTTTATGAGCAACATTCAACCCATTCTTTCCACTACTGGGACTACAGACTCTGAAAAATGCCAATAGAGACTATAACTTCCAGCATGCTGTGATCCATCTTCATCTTGCTTTATCTGTCTAGATCCATAGCTGCTCAGTTCAGGATAGAGAATTTCACAATGTGCTTTGCTGTCTACATGGATCTTTTTATAAAAGGCAGGCCAGCAATACAATTTTTATGAAGAATTTGTTGTGACATTTATGATCCTAAATGTCACATGCTTGTAAATGCTGCTTCAGGTGAAGGAGACTTAACTTCTATTTTCCTAATGATGAGTTACTGAGGTAGTAAGTGTAGCTTTTGCATTCATCTCATTCATAGCACACACACTCGCAGATTATATACTAAGGATAAATTTCAGTGAAAAGATTTTTTCACCCTAGTTCTTACACATAAAATTTTATAGTAATAACTTAGCAGAAACTGTTGAACAGTCAGTGTTATAGAGGTACTCTTCATCTTTATGTATCTGAAGTACTGGTTAATCAATAGGATGCCAGCAGATGGTGATGAAGAATATGCAGAATAGCTCCTGTGTTTTGAAACACCAGTATACACTTAACACATTGTGGACTTGAAGTGGTTTCCTGTGTGCAGTGCTTTACATCAGCTCTTAAGAAAAGACAAGTATTAAAGTGAGTGCTGCTTATCTGAATGCTATATAACCTGTAATTAATGGTATCAACTGCTGGCATTTAATCGAGAAAAAAGGATGTGCTGAGGCATTGCAGCTGTATACTTGATAGAAAGTCAGCAATTTGCTGACAGTGAGTAAGATTTTCTTTCCAGCAATGAATCCAGAAAACAGGCTAAGAGATCTATGTTAACAGTAGCTGTGGAGTTCAAGAAAACCATACAAGCTGACAAAAGAAGTTGGTTAGACTGCTTCTTGGTTTGCAATGTTTCATTACAAAAAAAAAAAGTCAGATGAGTGGCTGAACTGGAAACAGAATCACCTTTACTCTTTTCTAATGAGTCAATAGTGTTTGCACTAGATTGTATTCACAGCACATAATGACTTGTGCATGTTCTTTTCAAGTTCAATTCCTACCTTGATTTTAACATAAAAACTAAAAAAGTCTTCACACAGGATGTAGTAATATCAAATAATATTGTTTCTGTTTTAAAATCCAATTCTATTTAACCATAATATTTCAGTGTTTTATCCAAAATATGATAGAAAATAATATTTTGTATAGGAAAGCTTTTTTTTTCAGTAGTGAAAGAAAAAAAGACTCTTAGGAGTACTTAGGAGTCCAGCTCGCCCTTCCTAGCTGGTATGAAGAGCTGCTTTCTTCAATAGTTTCTTTGAGACTGCTTCTGTAACTGCCCAAGAACAGTAACAAGACCAGGTTTCTTCCGGTGCCATAGCTCAGGATTCTAAAATTTAGTGAATTCCCTAGCTTTTTCACCAGGCGGCTATGGCCCCGCTACTCCTGTGTTCAGCCCATCTTGGTGCTTGCTTGTGTTCCTGCCTGCCTACCAGTGCTGTACTCAGGTCTGTGAGACAATGAATTACCAGGCAGAGATAAAGAGCTACAAAAAAGTAAAAATAACTTGTGTCCTTTCCCTTTTTCAAGACCACTTCTTCTACCAGCAGCAATGAGGGGAGGGAACTGGAGATTTGTTGTTCCCTCTTTTACCTCCACATTCTCACCATTTACCCTTAGGTGCTGTCATCCCCTGATCTTCGTGGGACAGATGGTGGACATGGCATGGGTAAGCAGGCAGGGTGGAGGTAGAAGACGACAAGGCTGATAACATAAGGAGTGGTATTCTGTCTGTTCATTAGTGGGATTAAAATAGTTGCTTAATATTGGTTCTCTAATCTTGGTGCTGTTTATGGAAAATGCCCACATGCATGTGATTTTGCGGCTTCCATCCACTACCACTAAGGAAAATGACATACTTGGTCTATTTTTGTAGCTGGCTCTTACACAGAGGAACAGAAAAACAACAAAAGAAAAATACGATTCCTGGCTAAATTACAATGGGTCAACTGCAGCATCATATGTTTACTGCAAGGTTTGAACTGGTAGCAAAAAGTCCTGATCTTCCCTTTCTTAGTCATATTATAAAGATGAACTTACAAAAACAAAGTTAAATAGCTTCAAAGACCTTCAAACACCTAGTGATTTATTAAGAACCACATTAAAAGTGAACAAATTTCAAGTATCTATATAGCACACTGGCAATGACCATACAAGAGCAGACCAAAGATCTGTGTAAGCCATTTTCTTGTCTTTGACAGTGGCAAATAGAAGATGTCTAAGGAAGAGTATAAAGGGGCATGCACATAGTGATACTTCGTTTGGGATTCTTGCACAGTCTTTAGCACTTTTTTGCCAAAGGACTTCCTTAAGCAAAACCGGGATCTTTCCATGAACAGTCCTATACTGACTTTTCTTTCATTAATTTATTTTTTTTTTAATCTTGTGTACTTTCAATGGCAAGAAGTTATGCAACCTGACTTTCTGTAAAAAATGTATCTCCTAGTATTCATTCCGAATCTGCCAGTATTTGATGTCCTTTAGTTATTTTACAAGAAGCACAAGTGAATAGATTAATCATTCCCGCATCACATTCTCCAATCCACTCCTGCTTTTAAAAGCTTCTATTGCACGTAAATGCAGTTGACTTTTTCATACTGAAATATCTTGCTTAGTTTAATCATTCTTCATATAGAAATGTTTCCCTGCCTTTGACTACCTCCATAATTTTTTCTTTGTACGTAATTTTCTGTTCATCCCCATTGTCACTGTTATTTGTATCTGAATAAATTTGATAGTTTCATGGTCATGTTCATGAACATAAATATTAACATTGCCCTATAATGTTCTTGGTATAAACATGTAAGAAATACTTATATCCAAAAAAAAGGTTTTCATTTGAATTTTAAACTCTTTTATTATAAATTAATGATTTTTGTTAGACTTTACTATTTTATAAAGTGCTATCATAATATCTAAATTATTCCTGAAATTTGTCAGTCTTAAGGATCACAGCTGTTCTCCTAAATACAACCTTTTAAAACAGGTCTACTGTTTAAATTTCTGTAAGTTGTTTGGTGGTGTCATATGAGTTCTTTAGGTGAGTTCTGATGTGTTCTGTTTAATAAAAGCATCATTGCAGCTAGCTTTTAGTAGCATTTTTCAGCTTTCGTATATACTTCATTTCAACATGAAAAGTAAAGACATAATGAATAATCCCATGGAATGCAATAAAAATCTGTTCATTAAGAGAAGTGCCTTATATTCTTAATATAATTTTAATCTGAGGAATTAGTCAATGGGTCCTGGAATTACTCCTTTTTGAAAAGGATCAGTTATTTCCAAAATATTGTCTCACTTAGGATTTCCTTTCACCTACAGCAGGGTGTATGTTTAACCTGATTTTTGAAACCATACATTCCACTTTGTCATGACTTACTGAAATCATGTGTGGCTTCTGACACAGTGGATGTCATAATATGCATAGTTTCCAATTTTTTAAATTGATGAGTTAAAAAATGCAAATCTTACCTGTTGCGCATCTTCCCATTTCTCTTTGTTTTCTTCATCTAAGAGGTTACTAATGATTTGAAAGAAGTTCTGAAAAATCAATTAAATAAAAGACAAAGTAAAATGACTTTCAATGACATAAACAGTCATATCCTTAAGTTGACATTAAGAAAGTTTTCCTTTCTCTATTACAGATGCAGTTCTGCAGCCTATATTCTGTCAGTGGAAGAGATGAGATAACAAAATAATATATTAGACTGATAAAAGGGCGCATATGTTTTATGGTTGATTGTTCATTTCTGGCCATATAATCAGGTTCCATACTACTGCTTTGTATAAAATAAGAACCGTTTTAAACTTGCTAAACTTCTAAATGTGATGGTGTTCTATTTTCAAATTGCTCTCATTCCAGAAACTAGAAACAAAGTACACTAAGACCAGGCCACTAGTTTCTATTAAAAATGTGAAAATGATCCTTAATGACCATAAATAGGACATACAATTGTATTTTATTGGCAAATGCTGTGTGAAACCAGGTGCATCTTACTTTTAAAAAGTCACATATCCCTCTGTCCTTTTAGTTAATTCAACAGAAAAGGAATAATTAATTTCTGTTTCTTTGACCTTAAACAGTTAATTTCTTTATCTGATTCTCCTATTCATTTAAGTATAAGGAAAAAACAAATTAGCTTTTAAACCACACATTTAGCTTTTAAACCACACATTTTAAAAATCACTCTTCCAAGTGTTTGTGGAGAACTTTCCTTTCTAATTTTGTCTTCTCTCTCTACCAATTTGTATTCCCAACTTCTTCATCTTTAAAAGCTAAGAATTTGTGCAGTCTGTTCTCAGCTCTGTGTCACTTTTTGTGCAGAATGTCAATTTTGTCTGCAGCCTGCCAATTGTAATTTATCTGTTCCTTCATAAAAAATACATGTAGTTTCCACTGACCTTAGCTGAAGAGTGCAATTAAGGTCCTCGCAACCTCTAAAAAATCTTTAAGTAAGTGGAATACCAACCATAGGACCCTATTGGTACTCAGACTAATGGTCGTTCCCTCACCTGCACTTACTTTTTAGCCATTTTGGGGGGATAAATAAGGCTTAAATAAGGTTTAAGTAAGAAGTAATTTTAACTCACTATTAATGAAAGTACAAAGCATTCGACTGCACAGTGACTGAAATGAGAGCGGAAATAACTTCCAACCTTAGTGAACTATGGATACTGTGCTTATGCTTGAAAAGATGTTAATTTCAAAATATGAGATATCACAGACATTTTAGGTGTCTTACAACCATATAAGTAAAAAACTATAGGATACAAAATTGGATAAAACTTGTGAAAACTATTTTTACAGGAAAACTAGTTTTACATAAAAAACATTTTTACCAGTTTAATCTAGTCCTAACACTAACTACTTGACAAGCGAAAAGATCCACCTTTGCCTCATCATTAGGAAGTTAATTATACTAACCATAAAATTTACACAGATAAAAATTGCTTTAACTTGGCAAATTTAATGTAGAGGTGACTGACACTTTGGTGAACTTGAGCAAAATAATCCTGTACATTAATGAGGGCACAATTCTTCTCTCACTGAAGTCAGTAGCACAATATCCATAAGCTTCAGTAACACAAAACTTCATGGCAAGAAAGGAAATGGCTCAGCGAGCTCCTGTGAAAATGACAAGTATGCTTTGGGACAGGATGATGGGGATTAAAGACAGGACATAAAACAAAAATGTTCTCATGGTTTGATCCAATTTACAGCGATAGAGATGGGAAATTTCCAGTCAAGCTGAAGATAAGAAGAGGAAAATGTAGCTACGTATTGCTTATATACCCAGAATACATTTCATCTCTTTCAGGTATTCAGTAGCAAAATAAAGCATAATAAAAAGAGTTACATTTAGTATTCATTACAAAGGATTTGCCAGTTTAACCAGGTTGGCAAATCATAATTGTGTAAATGCAACTTCAACTAGGAAAAATGTACAGCCTTATCGGTCCCTCAAGTAAAATAAACTATACTGGCCAAAGCAGTTTCATGGCACTATAACCACATCTACTCTAGGACATTACGATTTTGGCAAAGAGTTCTACTAGGTAGAGTTGGCCGTAGGGAGATTTTGCCTGAGGAAAACAGTTTTTAAAGCGTGATATTTCTGCACTCTTCCAGTGTGATACTGTGGAGATGTAGCAGACAGAAATTTTAGTTAACTTGAACTTGTTAGGGTGCCAGCAGCAGTCTAGCTGCAGCAGCACGGAGCTCAGTGTGGGATAATTTATCATACTAAGGAGACGGTTCAAAGCTAGTTTTGCACTACATTGCAGCCACTGATTCCCCTGCAGAAACAGTCTAAACCTTAATTGCAAAAGTATCCATGGCTGTGTAATGGGATCTAGCTGAGAGTAGCATGGATTGCCTGAAAAACACTCAGGAGTTATAAATGTTTCTTGCAGATGATAAATTACACGGTTTTGCTAATAATGTTATGTGTTCATTAAATTGTATGTTTATTTTAGTTACATGAAAGCATTAAAATGACCAATAATTAACAGAAATATATGTGAAAAACTTATGAATAGTCCTAGACTCAAGCACAAAGAAAAGATGAGCAATAACTGATTTAATATATACTTTGTACTTGCCAATAAACCATAAATGATGTATATGGACCTAGTGAAGAATATGTTGCTTATTGAGGTCTTTTTTTTTCTCTATTTCTATCCCTGGTTGATGTCATATTTATGGTAGCAGTAGAGGCTGACATGTATGAAGATTTTTCAGTCAGCAATACCAGTGCTTTGTGAATTAAACAGAGAGACCATTAAATGACTTTGCTGCTTCAATAATGAATAGATATGAGGTGCACTCCAAAAATGTGACAGGCGAATAGGGGTTAAGAAGTCTTTCACCTCCTTTGACTATTCTCTTGTTCATTGCATTAATGCTGCAAGAAACAACATTGCTCTTTAGCAAAATGATTGACAGGTATGAAGGCTAAATTTTAGAAGCATTATGGATGTGATCTGATGGTACTACTGCAGTAAACACTGGACCCCCTTGTAGAATCAAGCTCCTTCCTTTCATGGCAGGGCTTACATATTACTGAACTGGCCACTACAGAAAATGTTGTGACAGCCAGAGCCAAATTTTTAAGTAAGTCCTTTATTTTTGCCCAGGCGTTTTTGAGGATAATATCAGTTATAGTCAGGAATGGACAGTTATGTTTTCCTAATTTAATTTCCTTCCTTTCAATCTTTTTCTTCTGTAATACATTGGCTGCAGTTCTCTGTTCCAGTCTAAATTCTTTGACCCTCTCTGCAGGCATAAAGCTGTCATAAATCCTTTTATACAGCTAGAGAAGAATTCCTTCCTAGGAGGAATTAATGGACAGCCTTAAGTGACCTCTACTTTCGGACTTCAGCATAGGGAGTGTGTGTGTGGGAGGGGGAAGGTGGGGGGAGAAAAGCATTGGGCAATCCTGTTAATGCCTGATTGACAGCAATGGTCCTTCTGGCTAATATAAATGGGATTATACTGCTCTAACTTCTTTGGGGAGAAACCCTGTTTCCTGTTGGTCACTGGATCTCAGGATTGTGCAACTCACTTTGCCGTCCTGTCCTGAAAGGTAGTTCCTTTCCTGCCGTCTTGTCCTTAGAAGGTAGTTCAAGCACTCTTAGACCAATTCTGGGAAGTGTTCCAAAATGTTGCTTATATTATGCTTATTTAAAATTTTAATTATCTCCCAGGTAGAATCCTTCTTACACAAGTAATAACACAGTGGCCATCTCATAGCCTCAGTGTACCTACACAGTGTATTTTAAAGCAGTTCCCATATTAAGAGAAAGTCCTTGCTTGTAGAATAATTGCATGACTCTTGTCTTCTGCTATTTCTGCTAGTGTACTGCTGTTTTCAGTCACTGATGCAGGATACCTCCCATATTGTTTAACTGCCTCATACATGGTTATTTTTCTTCCTGACACTGTATATGTAACGTATACAAAATATTATTGCAAAAAAGGTTAAAATATGCAAAAAGAAAAACAGTCATATAATAAATAACTTGGCGCTAGACATGCATACTTTAGAAGCTTTGTTTTGCTCTTGATGTCTATCTGCCTAAACAAGTGGCATTTTCTATGCAGCACATCAGGCAGTGGCATCTTCATTTTGAGTAATTAGCCTGAAATTTACAAATTTGATCTTACTTTTCTGTTCATTCTTTTTGTTATGGAGTCTCTCAATCACATCTTTTGCACTATTCATGAATATTAATACTGGATATAAGCCAGAGATTATAGACAGTTGAGGGACTATCCAGATGGATGGAAAGTATAAGAAACAAATAGACATATATGCTTTTCCTTTCTCAGTTTTAATGGAAGTGGAAGTGTTGTTTTTGTATGGAACTTAAAAAATACTATTACCCATAATTCATAATCTACTTTTCTGACATCATGCAAAATGATAAATTTTAAACCTCACTCATGCTTTTCTGAGAATTTCTTTAAAACGAAAACCCAACACCTAAGAAATTCTACTCTCTATCTAGTGCAAAAAATAGAATGGAATTAGAACACCACACAGAGCTTCCTCAGAAAGAAGAATCTTGGTACTTTTGTGCAAATTAATTTCATTTTCACCTTTTTGTCACTTACTTTGATTATGAACTAGAAAGTATGAAAATATGTGATAGTGAAAATAAAAATTAAATACAATCCTCCAAAGTATGGTAGCATATGACATATGTTTACATATGGGAAAATCCTGGTTTCTCAGAAATTGACAGTAAAATTTAAACTGATGTTACTGAGCCAGGATTTCATTTTATATCATCAAAAGTCAGTAACAGGAACATTGCTTAATATATCCCCTGTGCAAAACATATACTTAATTCTGATTTCACTTACTTTCCTGAACACTATACATTGGGTTTTGGATTTTACCTTAGCTTGCAATTTGTTAAACTTTTTTTTTTTTTTTTAGTTTCAGTGTCTTTTTTTCAGCTGGCATTTAAGAGCTCGTGGTATTTAGGTGTCTAAATCCTGAAATACAGTTATTTCTTTGGTTTGAGAAATTCTTTCTTATTTCCTTCACAATATGGCTTACCGGTTTTCGCCTTGTCTCATTTCTTCACTTCAAAATGGTTAATAAAAAATTATTATAATATTACTAATCATTTTGCCAAGTTCTGCCAGAATACTGTTGTGAATTTTGGAAACAGCTCTACATTGCCAAAGAGAACAGAACTTTTGGCACAGTCATTAGTGTGAAAAGAATCAAATTCTCTTTAATCTATGTAAACTGCAAATGAACTGATCTGCTAAGCCCATGAACAAAATCACTTGTGCCAAGCAGTTTCTCAAGGTTGGTTCTACCAAAGATTTCTGTAGTGCCTGTGAACCATGAAGAAGTCACATTGGGCTATCAGATTGCTGAATGCATGAAAAATTTTCAGTAAATAACACCCTGTTTAACAGCAAAACTTAGTGAAAGTAGGAAAATATACTGACTCTCATTCAATTAAAAAAAAAAAAAGATTGTCCAACCAAAATACTTTTTGAAAAGCACTGTTCAAAAAATATTTCTTTCAGCTGGCTACAGGCCAACACAAGAAATGTTGGTTTTATTATGGAAGTTAATTTTTCTTTGTCCATAGAAAAACAAGAAAACTGAAAGTATAATGGCAAGCTCTTGAAAACTTAACTCTGGAAAAATTGTCTTTTCCAAGATACCTACATTTATCTGCATGTATGTATTCCAAGGTGTATTTATGATCTATGCTCACCTTTATACAAACAAATATGTACACATGACCTGCATTAATAACTTCATTAGTAATTTATGAATGATCATGAAAGTCTCTTTTTCATAAATAATATATGCATCTACCATCTTAGTATTCTTTTTCAGTACAACTACAGTCTTTGAAAAGTGTCTAAAATTCTCAGATATAGATGAAACCAATATCCTGATCTAGAAGTCCTGTGAAATATTTATTTTAATGAACATTACACAATGAGTTGTGCAGCCCATTATGTAGAAATAATTACAGTGTTTTTAGCTCTAACAGTATTTTAATTGGCCTCTTGCACAAGAAGAGTTAATCTAACATGTGAAATAGAAAATTCCTATCAAATGTACTATCCATCACTCCCGTGCACTTTTAATGAGCTTTTTTTATTTGAACCGAAGAAGCAATGCCAGAATTACATAACTAAACACTGTGGTTAGATTTTGAACTGAAATGAGCTAGAACAAACAACACTAGTGGTTTGCTTAGTGCAAAAAAATACCAAGACATCCTTACCAGTCAAACCAAATCTTGAAAGAGAAAGATACTGAAATAAATGTTACAAAGAAAAAATTTTACATTTTTCACTCGCTGCATTGTTTTGGATATTTGTCTCATTAAATGTAGTTGAGTTTTTTCCTATTTTACACTTGTATCTTAGTTTTATGTGAACAATGTTTATGTCTATCATTCAGAAGATTTAGTTTCCTCAGTGAATAAAATAGGTGACATGCAGTATACCAACATAAACTCCGTCAATCGAAACACTACCCTTCTTACAATTTTTCTCTTACCTGCACCCCATCAGATGCAGGAATATAACTTGCTCTTTTAAATGTGTCTGTAACATTTCTGAGAATTTCCACAGAAATCAGAAGGTCCCCTGCATAAAAATTTTTCCTCTGAGTTAAATCCAATAGTGTCTTGGTTACTTGGGACATGCCATCACCAGCCAACATCCTCTGTCCCTTGGCGAGGTGCTCTTTAATCTGTACCAGAAGAATAAAACGAATATCAGAACCTACTTTACTGAGAAAAAGGTATGACAAATTCTAAATACAGCCAAAAATATTAAATATTAAAGCCATTATAACAAAGTTCATCCTGGTAAAGAGAAGACAAAATAGTAGACTATGATGACAGAATTATTATATTTATCAGAGAATCATGGATTTTATGCTGAAAGATTCTGAAGTTGTCATGTTTCACCCATTTGCTTCTCTTTGGACACCAATAATTTCTCAACATCCATGTTCTCAAAGGAACTCCATGGGGTGGACTGTGGCTATAATCTACTGCTATGATGTAGCAAGGAACTGGTCTTCTTCAGAGGAACAGCTGTACAACCACTGTTGCCACTCATTAAACAACCAAGAGCTCTGAAAGGGGTAAATACCAAGGCAGTCCTTGTTATAATCTAGTTTACTATAGGAAAGTATACCCTTCATCTCTGCCAGCTCAGCTTGGCTAGCCAATACAAGAGTTATGGTTTATGTGGAAGCTGATTATGGTGCTCTCTTCTGTAGAACAACACAAAGGTGCTAATTTGGAACAATCTTGTAGTTTTTTTCAAGAAATGCAAATGAAATTATGAATTGCTCCTGTGTATCAGCCAAGAGAGCATACTTCAGTGGTAGCTCTCCCAGCAGCTCTGTACAGGGCTAGTGATAAAGGTAATCTGAAACACATATGCTGGTAGAAAAATCCTCCTGATAAGAAGCTGAACTTGTGGATCTGATTAATTCTTAAAACTGACTCAGCATCCCAGGAAGATGCATAGTGTATCACAAAGATGTCACAAGGCCAGCCAAGGCTGAAAAAGAGTGCATGGTTTAAACAACCTATTTTTAAATATGCATATGAATTTATGCATACAAACACAAGTTCTTCCAAATTGAAGCTAAATTAAAGAAAAGATAAATGAGCTGAGACAGACCTCACTCTAAGCAGGGGGGCTGAAGAGAAAATTCAGTGCAACTGGCAACCAAAATGCTGACACCATCTCTGTAAATGTATCTTCAATTACTTTTTAACTTGGCCTTATTACTGACATATAGAGGGAAGGATGACTAATGTAACACAATGTGATGGTGAAGTGGAAGGAAGAGTGTAAAGATACTTTTTGTCACTTCCAGATCTCCCCAGCCACTTTGTGTGAGTATGTGGGCCTTCATTAAAAAACCCCACAAATAAAAGGATAGAATATGTCATAAAAAGTACAGTGATTAAAAGGATTCAAAATAACTTTCATGAAAGCAATTTAAAAAATGCAATCATCCTCTGACATATACAATCTAAATAGTTTTTTTTTTCATGCTGTTGGATCATATTTTGGTTACATTCTCAACCAGTCTTGAGATAAACTAGATATATGTAACACAGCTGGAGCTGGGCAAAGTGGCTGCTTCAAGTTATGTCTATGGCCTTAAGTCATCTTTATAGCAGCAGGGGATCGTTATGGACCACAACAGGCTTGCCCAAACCCTAGAAATACTTAAGATTTGGGAGAACACCTGCCCGCTGCAACATGGACAGGAAATGAATCTACTCTATACCATGAGTACAGAGGTGCAAGCATAATTGTACAATCAAATATTTTCAACAAAAATTGCAGTGAGGAGAACTGAGGCAGTTAATTGTTTTTTTTTTAACAAATATTTCAGTGGAAATACCTCCCTCAGTCTTCAGGATACTGTAATAAGTAATTAGGCAAGAAGCTTGCTTGCAGAAATCCTTTTGTGCAGTTTTTATTCATTTTAGAAGGAGACTTTGAAAGTAATCTTGTAGGAAAATAATGGAGAAAAAGGTGTGAGAATTGAAGAAAATTCATTTGAGTAAATTCAGGGATCTGATATTGTATACAGAACATTATGAACTACTTTATTGGGAACAAGCAAAAGCAAACAAGAACTTGATTTGTGATTTTTCGTGTGAAATGTTGCCATTTGCCTCATCTGCTCACACATTGTGTCTGGGTAGCAAATTAAAAAAAGCATCAGCTAGCACAGTAACACAGAATAGTAGAACTTTTGCTGGAACTAGTCCAGCTGTTCATTGACCCCAGAACATATTTCCAGATTTTGAGGATTAACAATGTTCAGTGTGTCTTTAGTCAAGCCCAAAAGACATACAACATAAAAGACAGTCCATAAAGCTGAACTCCCAAATCTAACATGTGCCTCATGATGTACCGTGGGAAAACAATCACACAACTTGAAGGTAGAGCTTAAGAGAGAACAAAGAGGTCTTTTAATTGCAGTAACAACAGCAAAGTGATCAGTCTTCATAAAAACTCTACTGTGTTCTTATACTTGTATAAAACACTAGTAGGAAAGCTGTTGAACTACTTAGCATGTTATTTTATATTGCATTATTTTGCTTTCTTCTGCTCCATCTGTACGTTCACCTTCCCATTTGTTTTTCCATGCACCTGCTAGACTTTAAACTCAAATTTTAAAGATGGCAGGGGCCAATTTGTTGTTGGTTTTGGACTATGCATAGCACAAAGAAGTCTTGGCCTCAGCTGTTTTTGGAATGCAAATAATAAATTAAAATAATCCTAGTTTTGACTGGTTTTTAGGCTTTTGAGCAAGTAAAGCTCTGTTTTCAATCAAAAATTTTACAGATCTCTGGCAGCAGAAGTGGGAGCTGTAGTATACCCTTTAGTGCTTTCAGTAAGACATTTTGATTGCTTTTGGACACAATGATAAAAAGGGTCGAGCAAGTGCCCACAATGCCACAGGACTAAATTATTACACCTACTTCAGAAGTAGCCAGGGTTGTGGTACAGGTGGTTTAAAGTACTTCAGAATTATTGGCTCTTAAAATTACAGCTCAATTTGGAACTGTTTTTAAAAAAATGGCATACCCAGAAAGCTCAGCTTCCCAGCACAAGTACCGTTTCTCCCTTGGGCCACACCACTCGTACACAGCTTGGTGAGCACCTTTTCTTCACCCTCTCAAGCTCCAACCCAGAAGTTCCTTTCCCTGATCCTTAGCTACCCCTCCAGTCCCACACTGCCTTGAGTTAGACTAGCAGCATACCCTTAGAACTAGCATAACAAAACAGAAAATTGCAATGTGTTTAGGTAAGGAATGTGGGTGAAAATTAGAGTTAATTAGTAGAAAGTTTTGACTACAGACCAGCAAGCAACATTCAGGGCATGGTAAGAATTAGCAGCCTCTTTATTATCAGTTTATTACATAATGTGTTTTCTTGTTGTAAGACAGCCTACAGCTCCTAACCACAACGTTAAATCACAGGCCATTCACTCAGTTGATGTAAACTGGTGCAACACTATTAAAGCCAATGAAGATGTCCAGATTAGTATGAGTTGAAGGTAGTGGATTACTTGCACAGGTACCAGAAGAATCTTTCAGTGTGAAAATGCAGAATATTCTCATCACCAGTTAGTAGAATGTCTTTCTCACCATACTGCTTATTTTCTATGCTATGGTCATTGTGATATACACTGTCCAAGAAAGCTATTTTGGTCACCACTGTAGGCCCTTGTAGTTCTCTGTGAAGGTCATTTTTTAGTGGTCTTACAGGCAGGCTCATTAAAAATAAAGTTTATGAGCCAAGAGATAGTGAAATGAAGCAGCTGTTAAAGTGATACTTCAGTTGTCAGCACAACTGCTAGCTGCCTGCACTATATGGTTGCATACTTGAAAAATTACTGAAATGTTTAACTGGACTTTGACTCAGGGTCCAACTGCCTTTGTCCCTCTATTTATCAGAAAGTATGATATAATAAAAATGCCTCTTTACAAAGTCAGAGCTCCTAGGCCTCCAGAATTGGAGTACAAATTTATTACTGCATAATAATTACTGCAAACTTAACAGCTAGACATGGTTTAAAAGGACAGAAACAATGAACCCTCAAGAAACCTATAAAAGATTGAAAAGAATGATTAATCTGAAGAGTAACTACACCATCATCCTTTTCTCATTATTTTTTAAGATGAAGTTGGATTAATGGTTAGGTATTACTAATGATAGCATTAATACATTTTATGGTAGTGGGGACTATAAGAACCTGAATTAGGAAGCCTTAGATAGAAGTGAGGAAAGACAGTTAGAAATAAAAATATATCCTGAAATTGCTCATAATCTGCAAACCACTTTGCTTTCCACCTCCACAACCCAACATTAATATTTTGTAAAGTATTTTTCATAATGCTCTTAAGATGCAGAACAGGAAGGAATATTCACCTGCAATAGCCACTTGAATTACACAATTGTATTAGAAGCCTAAATGCTCTTGAAAGTGTTGGTTCCTCTAGACAACAAGCCAGAGCACCTGAAAACTTATCTTGAATGCTCTGAATCACATTACCTGACCTCTGTGGCTTCTAATCTTGAGGCTGGAATTCATAGTACTCCCTCAATAAATATTAATTAATGATTTTGCATTAAACTTACTTTTATAGTTACCATCATTGAAGCCCAGAAAGATTTGAACCAAAATGCCGAAGTTTGTGTGCTTAAAGTTAGACACACAAATTAAAAAGGCAGAAAATACATTTTTGGCAGCTGAAATATTCCCATAGGTATAATCCTGCACTGAACTGAACTCAGGCAGCATGCTGATGTTTAAACTATAATGTGATGTCATTGTGAGAAAGCTCTTCCTTTCAGATTTGAGAAAACCTTCATTACAGGATGTTTTTTTCTGATTGTCAGCAGACAGACCTTTAACTATCTTAGCACAGAATCTGGAAGTTTCATTTATTTTCCCTTGATATAATTAATTATTGACAATTTATTTGTTTATTTTCAGGCTGTTTCAGTGTTCAAGAATATTATTCCATCCATCTTTTAAAAGAAACAGAGTATGGTCTGAAGATACAGCTATGCGTCTTCAGGTATGCATCTGAACGTTTATAACCTAATGTCATATAAGAGTCTTTTTCCTTTTCTATACATTCAACATTTTATGAAGGAGATTGCTAAAGCAATACAAAATAATTTTCCACTTTGTCATCAGTGAAATTAGTTAGTAGTCTCAATCTAGATCATGATAACATACTAATAAATAAACAGTTTCTGCAGAGAGGAAGGAAAACGTATATTCCCTTTGATTATAGTAGAAAAGGGAAAAAGTAATTGGTATACATTATGTCAAGTAAGATTAAGGATATATATTAAGGAAAACTTTTCAACTGAAAAGGAAATGATGTACCATAGTTTACCTGAATAGACTATGCAGTCTTCCATATTGGAGGCCTTAATAACAGTCAAGAAAAACAAAACACTGGAATAATGCAAGTATAGCTAATTCTGATGGGACAGAAGTTTGGGCTGAATGATCTCATGAATTTCCTTTCAGTTCTATAATTCTGTAGCAAGTCCCTGTAAATATTCTGAAACCCAAACAAATGTCTCCTATAATTTACCCCAACCAGAAACATCAAAGTTTAGGGAGTGCCCTGAAACTGAACTTTTACCTTCCTGCAGTTACCCACTGTCATGGTGCGCAATATCCTCACCAAGTGTCTGCAGACATTGTGCCTCAATCTGCCTCTGTGCACTCAGCTGAAATCACTGCAACCCTGTGCTGTAAGGAACTTATTCTAAATTTACATTGATGAAAAGAAAAATGAGGATTGTTTCACTATATACAAACAGTCGTCCCACTGTCATATACTTCTAAATTTTCTCAGGCAAAATACTCCTCAAAGCAGTAATTTGTTTTTAGAGAAAAAGAGCCAGCTTAATCACACAGAATCCTGTGCTGTTCTAGACATTCATCTCAGGCAAACTGAATCTGTGCACAGATGCTAGAGAAATTATATGTGCTCTTCTATATGTGATGAGGTGTATTGGAGAACCTTTGAAAAAAATCATCTAGTATCTGTGGAAGTCTAACATGTTTTTAGAAGAAGAATGTGAACAGCTCAGAGGGATGCTTGTTTCTTTCTGTACTCTCTTTCTTTACCCTCTTTCACAAGAAGACTCCTATTATTTTGCTCAAGAGATTTTTTTTGCCACTTAATCCATTCCATAATTATATTTTTTGTCATCATCATCAATATTGTCAATTATTCTAGTCCTTGGGATATAATCACCAAATAGGTTGCCCTGGTTTCAGCTGGGATAGAGTTAATTTTCTTCCTAGTAGCTGGTATAGTGCTGTGTTTTGGATTTACTATGAGAATAACGTTGACAACACATGGATGGTTTAGTTGTTGCTGAGCAGTGCTTACACTAAGTCAAGGACTTTTCAACTTCTCATACTGCCCTGCCAGTGAGAAGACTGGAGGTGCACAAGAAACTGGGAGGGGACACAGCCAGGACAGCTGATCCAAACTGGCCAGAGGGATATTCCATACCGTATGACATCATGCTGAACAAAAAAATGGTGGCGGTTGGCCAGGGGGTGGCAGGATCACTGCTCGGGAACTGGCTGGGCATTGGTCAGTGGATGGTGAGCAATTGCATTGTGCATCACTTGTTTTGTACACTCTTTTATCATTATTACAATTTTTCCTTCCTTTTCTGTCCTATTAAAATTATCTTTACCTCAATCCACGAGTTTCACTTTTTTTCCAATTCTCTCCCCCACCCCACTGGGGGGAGTGAACAGCTGTGTGGTGTTTAGCTGCCTGTCGGGTTAAACATGACAGTCCTTTTTGGCGCCCAGTGTGGGGCTCAAAGAGTTGAGATAACGACAAATCTGACCAGAGCATGTTGAAACAAATTTGTTATAAGTATTCATTATTAGGTTAATAGTCACTGGTTGCAATGTTGATTTATTTGCTTTCAGAATTGTTCTGCTTGTTCTCAGAGTTGTGTTATGTAACACCTTACTTGCTGTATATGTTCCCTGTTGTGCTGTTTGTCACCTCTGAGGACTGGATTAAGGTTACCATTTTGCTGTACTGTGTAACACTGGCTTATGGTATGATAAAATTACAGGTCATGAAACTAATCTGGTATTTGTACTCTGCATTGCTGCCACCTCTGTACTTCGGGAACCATCTCTTGGAAACTATTAATAATTACACTCTCGGTGAGCCAATTTATGGGGGAGACAAAGGGGGACACTTTCCCCTGCTCCTTTACCTTCCCCTTCTCCT
>NW_008825615.1:9458244-9465389 GCF_000699105.1 Pygoscelis adeliae
CGGGGAGAATGGCCCTACCTGGAGCCTCTGGCAGAAAGCACCAGGGGACACTTGAGGTCGACCCCTAGAGTTTTGAGTCAGGGAGACAGAGGATCCGAGGCCCGCTATACTCCAACTGAAAAAGAGATATTAGCAGCATATGAAGGGGTTTGAGCTGCTTCGGAAGTGATTGGCACTGAAGCACAGCTCCTCCTGGCACTGTGACTGCCGGTGCTGGGCTGGATGTTCAGTGGGAGGGTCCCCTCTACGCATCATGTAACTGATGCTACGTGGAGTACGTGGGTCACACTCATCACACAACGGGCTCAAATAGGAAGCCCCGGTCACCCAGGAATCTTGGAATTGACCATGGACTGGCCAGAAGGCAAAGTTTTCGGAATGTTGCCAGAGGAGGCGGTGACACATGCTGAAGAGGCCCCACTGTATAATAAACTGCCAGAAAATGAGAAGCAATATGCCCTGTTCACTGATGGGTCCTGTCATCTTCTGTGAAAGCATTGGAGGTGGCAGGCTGCTGTATGGAGTCCTATATGACAAGTTGTAGAAACTGCTGAAGGAGATGCTGAATCGAACTAATTTGCAGAAGTGAAGGCCATCCGATTCTCTCCCCCATCCCATAGGTGGGGAGTGAGTGAACGGCTGTGTGGTGTTTAGCTGCCTGTTGGGTTAAACCATGACATAAGTTTAAAACATGACACAGAGAAAGTCATTACCAAGTTTCAGTATTTTGATTTCTGCATGGATTCAACAAAATATCTTAATAGATACTTTGAATAGGTAAGACTGCTCTTCAGTAGAGTAACAAATACCTCTGGGGATGAGAAATGAATAATCATTAAACAGATCACTTCTTTTCGGTTTGGTTTTTTTTTTCCTTCTTATATTTTTCACTGTGTTTGTTGACCACAATTTCTATTATTATTTTATTAAGTACTGCTATTAAATGCTCCAATTATCTGTGATTAAATCCTGCTCACATTGGCATGCTGTGTGAGAGATCTTGTTGTTGTTATTGTTGTTTCCTTTTTTAACCAGAGGGCATGTCTTCAAGATTTGTGTTTTCTATCTATAATGCAGCATGACAAGAGCAAGAGTTGAGAAGAAAATAAGAATGACGACTCTGAGAGGGTTGTTTTCTTTCTATGACAGGCATAACATTGCTTGAGGTAACATCTCCTGGCTCTCCATACTGACTGAATGGCTGAGGCTGGGGGTCACAAAGGGACATACTATGAATGAGTTGTCTTTCTTTTTTTATAGCACATGGTCATCCTGGTAAGTATGTGTCCCTAAAACATAAAGCTATGATTAACTGCTTCAATTTATATGTTTATTTGATTTTAACCAATTTCTATATTTATTCAATTTGATGTTTATATACAGTCATTCCAATGACACTCACTTCTGTTTGCAGGACAAACCAGAATGATTTCTTCAAGGAAGAAATTAGCACTATTGGGGAGCCCTAACTTCGGCATGGGAGTACTGCATTAAGTAATAGGCAAGAGAAAAATCCTTTGTGCCTCACATACTTAACAAATCTGAGCTTAAACATGGTGGGGGAATGCAGCAAATGAAGTAGTGGACAAAAAAGCAGGGAATGACTGTAAGTGTAAGATGCTGTGGCCACTTCTTTGCCACTAGCTGCCTAGCCAAATTCCTGCAGTCATTCTGCAGCTGTGTTGGAGTGAAGGTTCCTGCAGTTCTGGTAGACTTTAAGGGAAAATTAGATTAATTCTTTCTTTACTGAGTTCCTAAATGGTCTTCACCTCTTATTTTCCCTCTGGCCATACCCTAGTGGAGTTTGCCTGTTGGCTGCAGTGTTGGTTGGTTTGGAATATCAATATGATCGGGGAACACTCAGCTGCTCACTGCTGCAGCATACACAGCAGCAGCAGAAACCACAGGAGCACATTTCATTTAACACACAGATTACTTTTCGGTAAACCAGACATGGAAAAATGATTATGGATGCTGAGATGATAGTGGGGACTTTTCCTTGAATTTAACAAGTGGGAATGGTTGGCTATTAAAAAGCAGATATTCAAAAGCAGAAAGGAAGAAAAGCAACTTATCCAGTTGAATTAAGTTGTGATGTCCTTATGCAGAATAGCAGGTAAATATTTTCTCCCACTGTATGGCATCTCTAAGATTGGGGTGCATGTGTATGTTGGCGAGATCAAGCACTATAATTTCATGAATGGGGAAGGTACCACAGTAGCTTTAAACACATTTTGCTCTCCTGACCCTAAGCTGCTCATTTCTGGTGCCTACTGTAATAGAGACAGTTATGAAAAAAGCAGTCATTCACTTGGGATGGAGCAGTTGGTTTCTAGCCTACGTATTTTATGAGTGGCTGAAGTGTTGGGTTATTTCCTCTCTTTGGCAAAGTGCATACTCATTTACAGAGTGAAGCAGATCTGCTAGGAGAGTAATAAAGCCATACTAACTTCATAACATGGTGTTAAAAGCACTCAAAAACTCAACATTTCATTCCATGCAATGGGTTTGGCAGGGCAGAGCAGGCAGAGCTTTCTCACAACCAAATAAGTGCCCTCACCATCAAGCAAACAGCAATACTGAAGTAATTAGCTTTTTTCTGAAGTTTTAATCTTCTCCCATGCAGAGTGGGAAAATGTTAGTGAGGCAGGGGAAAACTGTTGCCTGCCACAATCTCTTGATCAATTCCTTTCTGATGAGAGAAAACAGTTTGCCATCCTCCTGTCAAGATACAAAAGTGACAAAACAGAGCTGGCTCCTGCAGATTCTGGACTTACAAGGGAGGCAAGGCAAGGAAAGCAGATCATTTACTGATGTAACTCCCCTGCCTATGAAAGGCTGCGAAGGTGAAGATGAAGAGCAGACATATACCAAGGTAAGGATAGACTGAGGCAGAACAAAAATGTTGTTATTGAGGCCTGTACATTCAAATCTACAAAACTAAGCCTGGCTGCTTTGCTCTGCAGCTATATAAAAAGAAATGAAGCACTAAACTAGCAAAAAAGGAGCAGTAAATTTTTTAGGAGGAAACCTTTCATTCCCCGGAGTACAGCAGTCATTTCAGTGAGGAGTACATGGACAGGGTGATATGCTGCCCTTGTAATATAATTTGGAAAAACAAAATCATCTCTAATGAGCTGCAGCTGAGCAAATCATTATTCACCTCAGAGTTCTTTTTATCAAATTATATTTTAGACAAGCACTTGCAAAATTGTGAATAACGCTGCTGTGGAAAAAGGGGAAACAAAATTATAGTATGAACTAGAAGCAGCAGAAATGCATTTTTATGGCTATATTATCAGTTTGATATGCAAAGATTCACCTGCATAAGTTCCCATACTCCTTCATAAGTGCTAATATCTTGACACCAGTGTGATATTTCATATGCAGATTTTTCCTTCCTATCTCTCAAGAGTTAAGAGGTTTTTTGGTTTTCCAACTACCTTTTTCTGATAGAAAAGCAGCCCAGTTTGCATGAATGCATGTTTGATTCAGGTGTTATATCACTCAAATTGGCACAAATTAGTACTTTATTTTTATCAAAGCAACTAAATGTAGAATTTCACCATCCAGATTTGAAAACTGCTACATAGGTTAAGAAAATGAGCTGCTTTAGTAGAGATTTGCTGATACTATTGGAGATGACCTTCAGAAACAAAGTGTCTTGATGACAGGCTTTAGTCTTCCTCATTATTTATGAGCACAGTACAAATCTCTTCCAAACTAGAGTGTCCAAAAGCCATTTAGAGGAAGTCTCACTTTAGGCAAAAGAGCTATTCCAGTGTGTGGTGAGTCAGTGATATATTACCAATATTTTTTAAGCAGATCCCTCATAAAATCATCTTTTTTTCTGATTGAATAAATCCTATAACTTAGAATGCATGCATAACAGAGTAGAAAATAGAAATAGCCCTATATATTCAAGTATTTTCTCCATTTCACAAAATCAGTTTCTAATACTCCATGGTAAGGTGTTATTAATTAATGGTTTTCATTAAAAATGGTCATACAGGCTTCAGATACTTATTTCATAAAGATCCCATAAGCTATGAAAACTCATTGCTCTTCCATACCAAACTATTTTAATCTCATTTCCATATTCTGCATTAGCTCCGACTCAAGTCTTGTGTTTCTTGGTTTTTGGTTTTTTTGGGGGGTTGGGGGAGAGGGTGAGTGGTTTCTTTGTTTTGGCTTGGTTTTTTGTTTGGTTTTGTTCATTTTTTTGTTTGTTTGTTTTTAATTTAGATGGCTATATTCCATAGTATGGATTAAGAATAGATGAAGTAGTCTTTAGCTATGCCTCTCAGAAGCAGTTGTTCATACAAAGGATGATGTAGGATATTCCTAATGCTGGGGTCTTGCTTCTTACTATTCTTGCTTGTAGTGTACCAAATTTGATAGGCTTCGAGAGAGTATGAAAATGAAATCAACTCTTATTTGAGGAATTTCAGTGACTTTTTTTCTTGGATACAATCTGAGGTAGGCCTGTGGGCTCCTAATCACTGATTCTATTCTTGGTCCTGTGGTGACTCACATGCAATCACAGTACAAATAGTTTAATTTCTTATTTGCAGGAAAGGTTTTACTCTGTTTATCCAAATGAATGAAGTAAAAAAAAATAAATAAAAAAATCAAATCATCAAAGCAGAGCATGAAATTTCTCAGTAGATCCAACCCACTTGAGGTGTGCTGGTCAAAACTTGCGAGAACATGAGAATTGAAAATTGAAAAAAAAAAAAGTCTTGGAGAATGCATTCTTCATTGCATCACTTTTTACAGTGAAGACTAGATGTCTTCCTATGAGAGATATGCTATTTCAAGAAGAGGTCATGCAGGAAGTCATGCTAATTAATCATGACCTGGTTTCAGCTGGGGTAGAGTTAATTTTCTTCCTAGTAACTGGTATAGTGCTGTGGTTTGGATTTAGTATGAGTAATGTTGATAACACACCAAGTTTTAGTTGTTGCTAGGTAGTGCTTACAGTAGCCAAGGACTTTTCAGCTTCCCATGCTCCACCGACTGGGAAGGCTGAAAGTGCACAAGAAGCTGGGAGGGGGCACAGCCAGAACAGCTGACCCAAACTAGCCAAAGGGATATTCCATACCATGTGACGTCATGCTCAGTACATAAACTGGGGGAAAGCTGGCCAGGGGGGGCCGCTGCTTGGGGACTGGCTGGGCATTGGTCGGTGGGTGGTGAGCAATTGCATCGTGCATCACTTGCTTTGTATATTCTTTTATTATTGTTGTTATTATTATTATTATCATTTTATTTCAATTATTAAACTGTTCTTATCTCAACCCATGAGTTTTCTCACTTTTACTCTTCCGAATCTCTCCCCTATCCCACCGGAGGGGGAGAATGAGCGAGCGGCTGTGTGGTGCTCAGTTGCCGGCTGAGGTTAAACCACGACAATGACGGTCCCTTTCTAGACTTAACATCTAGAAAGCAATAAAGACCAAACTAGATATTAGATATCACCTTATATACCAAACAATTGTTGCAGAAAGAACAATTCATAGCTTACTAACATACACTTGAAATCCTAGAAATGAAATAAATGCAAAAGACTAAATTTGAAGTTTGGTCTGTCTCAAAGTATCAACTACACAGCCCAGTTGGCTAGATTGTGGCAGCCAAAATACATACATGCAGTATGTCTTCTGCTTTTAATTTCTTTGTGCCACAAGATTCAGTTTTCAATCTCTCATGGTGATGCTAAACCTAACTTGACAGTGCATTCATTCAGTCAGTGGAATTGTGTAATGTCTGATCTATTTATAAAATTTCAAGTATGCAGAATAATACTTCAGAATATTTTGAAGTATCATCTTTCTTTTATGAAAACATATCTCGGAAAATACTAGTCCAAATTAACCAAGTACTAGCTCAATTTTAGGTAAAGTAATTAGGCAGACCATTTTCTGCTTCCAGATCAAAAGCAGATAATAAGGAATGAGGAGAATACTTCATAACATTATACAGTCTAAGTTTGGGTCATTAGATCATCATCTAATCTGCTTTTCCATTGATAACAGTCCATTAAACTACCAACAGATACTCTTTAAAGAGATTAAAATATGCTAGTTAGACCAAAGGAGTTCAGTTTTCAGAAAATGAAACTATTTGCCAAAGAGAGAATAGGCTTTAACAAGGTCCATAACTTCTGCTATAGCAATAATTGATTTGGTAAAATGGTCTGAAAATCCAAATCATGTCTATCCCACAGAGGGGAAAAAACCTCCAAATTCTGAGAATATAATCTGGAATTAGAGAAAGCAGGGAAATTCCTCCCTATTAACTCATATCTGGTGATCAGTATGTGATTAAGAACTCTCCAGAAGGAACTGAAGAAAGGATGTCCCCTGCCACTATATCTTATTCAACCTTTTGACTTCACTTCATCTCCATCCACAATAAAACAGACACTTGGAAGACTGACTTTGCTGTAATCTCCTCTTTCTCAAGATCACATTTCACAAATTGTGCATCATTGGGCAAAATATTCCTTCTTAACTGTGAAGGTGACTGGTAACAGTCCTGAAACCATGCTTGACTAAGAACATTTCTTAATGCAAAGCTGCAGGTACTGCAAACATACTAGGGCAGTACAAGAAATCCAGAACAAAACCTGATATATAATCTGTGATGTTTCTTTTTCTGTTCATCAAGTTATTGCTTGATACTCTAGGTCATGATTCCAGAAGGCAAAGCATACCTATTTATCACTTTGCATTTTCCACTTATAGTGCTTTAGTAAGAATAATCCTAATTAGGTTCTTTAAGTATTATTTTTAGAGCTAACGAAATAATTACCGAAGGGTTTATTTAATGGATTTTGGCATTTTTGTCCCTTAATTTGTTCAGTGAATAATTTTTCATATTAGTCAACCAGCTGTATAAGCTAGTCAAACAGTATTTGTTGAATTCATTTGATGATTGATTTGTACCAAATATTGGATAAATTATTCATGACTAATTGGTTCCATTATTCAAAGAAATCTAATTATCATCACTAGTTTTAAAAGGGACCTGCATTCCATAGTGCACAAAGTAAAATAAACTAATGAAAGTACAGGCTGTACATTTGTGGCATAGCTGAAGTGCATCATCCTCTTAACTGCTTTTACTCAAGCTCCTACACG
>NW_008825615.1:9465849-9473992 GCF_000699105.1 Pygoscelis adeliae
TCCTACACGGGAGTCGGGTGGGGCACTGTGCTCTCGAAAGATGCAAGCTGACTGACAATCTCCACTCCACAAGCCAAACCATTCCCCTTCACTGTTTCATCACGTTCCAGTGTATAGTCTCTTCAGAAGCCCTGCAGTTATTACATTTTTACCATGCCATGGATTTTCAGAGCTCTCATATGGAGAGGTATGAACATTAAGAAGGAACAGTGGCTAGGCACTAATTCAGAAGACCGGAGATAAATTTCCTGCTTAATTGTCTCACTCAGTTCCCCATCAACAAAAAATGGAGATGTAGTAGAGCCTGATCTCAAGCATATGTTGAGGAGATGTATTAATTAAAGATTGTGAATTACTCTGAAACTGTTGCAATAAAATATTAAGTACAATATTGATATATGTATCCAAAAGTGGTCCACATGTCTAGACAATTCCATTTAACCAATGGAAAACCCTGCTTTCTTCTGAGGTGCCAGTACCCTGCATCTGAAGTGCCAGTACATGCCTATCCTGAGTAGAGGCAGTAATTCCGCCTGGCACATTCTGTAAGTGGCTGGAAAAAGACCTAAATTATTCATGGTGCTGGGAGTTATAAGCAAAGTATATTATCTTTAGCATTATGAGTGTATTTTTAACTTTACTGACTCTTCACTTTTTGCAAATAGACTTCCAAATGGATTTTGAGGTGAAAAGATAGTGCCATTTTAGCATGATTTACATAGCTACGATATTGGTCTCCATACAAGTCTTGAGTCAAGCTGAAGAACATGCAGCACTACCTGGGTTTCTGCTACTTTAATACTGTTCATTAAGGGTTGAAATTTGTCCCATGTCACTTTCAGGTGAGTAATAGAGAAAATTGTAAAAATACAAGAGGTTTTGTGCATGAGGCAGTGAACCTACTGTAGCTACATATAGTAAGGAAACAGTCTTCGGGGGTTAATCACCTGCGGTTATGTGGTAAAATTCTACACTATATATAGCATAGAATTCTGCCTTAATGTGGACATCTGCTGAAAACTTGTGTTAACATTTGTAGGAAAAGGTTATTTTTAGGAAGAAAGTAAAATTCATACTGATATTAGAGTGGAAGTCTATGAATTAACTTTTCAGGATTTCTGCCTTGTGTGAATTTCCAGTTTTCTGGGGTCATGGGAGTCACAGAATCACAGAAACATGGAATGGTTGAGGTTGGAAGGGAACTCTGGAGGTCACCTGGTCCAACCCCCCAGCTCAAACAGGGTCACCTAGAACAGGTTGCCCAGGACCATGTCCAGATGGTTTTTGAATGTCTCCAGGGATGGAGACTCCACAACCTCCCTGGGCAAGCTGTGCCAGTGCTCAGTCACCCTCACAGTGAAAAAGTGTTTCCTGATGGTCAGACAGGACCTCCTGTGTTTCAGTTTGTGCCCATTGCCTCTGGTCCTGTCACTGGGCACCACTGAAAAGAGTCTGTCTCCATCTTCCTTGTACCCTCTCTTCTGGTACTTATATACATTGATAAGATCCCTCCTTAGCCTTCTCTTCTCTAGGCTCAACAGTTCCAGTTCTCTCAGCCCCTCCTCATAGGAGAGATGCTCCAGTCCTTTAATCGTCTTGGTGGCCCTTTGCTAGACTTGCTCCAGTAACATCATATCCCTCTTGTACTGGGGAGCCCAGAATTTGACACAGTACTCCAGGTGTGGCCTCACTGATGGACACATGCAGCCCTGAACTTCTCTACTCACAGTCCAAGCTGCGCAAATGTAAGGTGTTTTTACTACATAAATAGTAAATACAGGTAAATAAAATAGCCACAGGAATATTGTCTAGCCCTGAGGCCAACAAGCACAGACAGCTTCTACCCCTCAAGCTAATCTCTCTGCCTCAGAAAACAGTAGTTTTATTGCCTGCTGGGAATGGTCTCTCTCCCATGCTATCCTCTGAAGGATGCTAGGCATTGTTTGGGAGAGTACTCACTGGTACGGTCTTAAATCATGTCAGGGAGTATGCTAACAGATAAACAGTTAAACAGTGTAGATGACTGCAAGGACAGTGTTTAAGCTTGGGCGGTCACCCTGTTCAGTTTATTTACTAGTATAACTGTAAGCTTCCAGTCCAGAATCTGTGTAGCCAGGTTAGCAGCGTCTGTGGCCAAGGCAGTATTCTCTGGCTCGCAGCATATGAAATGCTTTTCTTTAGAAAGTATTTGTTTGGGCACAGCACCATGTGAATTCAACTACATGACTTCTGGGCTGGTTCTGGATCATATGTGGATTGTTTGGAGGGCAAAGAAACAGGGACCTGTCTGTATTCCTCCAGACAGGCATGCTTTAATGTATTAAGTATTGTATATATATTATGTATATCAAGTGCTTTAAATGAACTTCAGAAATATCATTTTTTAAGACTATACACCTATGTTTGGTTTATGTATTTCAGGTAAGAAATGAAAGGGATTCAGCTCAGACTCAGATTTTACGAGAACATTCACAGAACTGCGTGGCACCCCCCACTACTCCTGGTCTGAGTTAGTAAAATAACATTATTGGTAAGTTAAGCACACTGAGGCATCTCATAAATGCTTTCATAAGCACACATATTTATTATAGCAACACCGTCTGTCAGCAACTTCCTTATAAAGCTCTATTTTCAGGGATTTATGGAGCTGACATATGTATCGTGGGGGGACAAGCCTACATTTGCAGGGCGATGACCTTATAGGTCTTTACCTCTATTTTCTACGATTCTTTAAATATGTTGTGTTGTTCACTTTGAGAAGCAGTAAGATGTAAGACAAGCTGATTTCCTTTGTGAACAGCTCCCAAGTGTAAAAGAAATCCACTTTTCTCTTTCAATTTGTATGCATATAAACTAGACTGAAATTTTGTGCAGCAATAAGATGATGTTTAGATGCTTGTGTAATTTTAAAGAAGCTTTAGCTATTTTTAAATGTTCTTTGGCAAAAGATTATTTCATAGTGTGGTCTAATCGTATTTAATATTTTGAAAAAGGAAATATAGAAGAATACATAAATGTGATCTGGGTTAGAAATGCCTTCTTTTGTCCAACAATGACCCCTTCCTGCTAGGCAGACTTGCAGCTCTTCAAAAAATATCAGTGCCTCACCAAAAGTTAGTCAGGTAAGTCAAACCACTGAATAACATGAAAGAGCATTTCCCACTGTTTGAGTTGTTTATGAATGACTTCTAGCAATAACATAAAAATAAAAGGCTGAATATCACTATAGAATCAGTGGCATGAGGATCAACGCTATGAATAAATGTTGATATGAAATGTAAAAAGGTAAGAGCAAAGGGATAGTCTTCTGATCAGGCAGGTCAAGATGAATAAATCCTTCAAAATATTTCAAAATCCTTTAAATATTTTGGAAGATTGCAATATTTAAATGCAAAAAATAGCAAGTAAAAGAGAAGCAATTTGCTTTACTTTGAAATATCTCAATGTTTTCAATCACAAAATGTGAATTTTTTGTTCTTCAATATGACATTATTAGTATTCAAAACTGTATATATATCACCTACAGTCATTGCCTTTATTGTGCTATTTACCAAAATACAGATTCTAAGCAAATGAAATACAAATGTGTTGCTGTCCATGCCCATAAAGTATGTTTACACATACTGTATACAGCTGTTGAAAAAGAATAAAATATCAAAAATATAAAATGCAAAACAGTTACAGCCAACTTACTGTTGTTTTTCCCAGGGTGAACACTAAAGGGATAGAGCAACATGCGGACAGCTATATAAAATGAGAAAGTTTCTCTGTAATGGGGAAAATTGCTTTGACATTTTATTCTATGTTATTTTAGAAATAATGCTTTGGCTTACCCTGAAACTGAATCCCAGGCCTCAATTAAGTTGGAATCTAATGAAACAGAAATGCAGCTCAAAGGAATTCATCAAAATCTCCTCTAAGTGGCAAGCCAGATTTGAGGAGTGACAGCCAGGCTACTACTTTTCAAGCCACCAAAGATTTTTAAACATGCTACAGAAGTGTTGCACTTGGTTGAGAGGTTGGGAAGTTATGAAGCACATGGCTGTATTAGTGCCCCTCTGCTGAATGATTAATGGAGCAGTGGCCTTTGGAAAAGGAGGCAGAGTAATAATATATAAGAATGTCAGTAAAATATATCATGCAGGCAAAAACCATTGTCCGTGAGAATCTTCAAAGGAGCTCTTCCCACAGTAGTATTAACCTCCCTGAATGCTTCGGCTATGGAAATAGAATGTAATCAATATACCTAGCGTATACCATGGTAGTATGTTTATAATGTGATATATACAGTGTATTACATCTATGCATATAAACATATTTAGGCAGTAGATAAATGTATAATGCATATGCTTTGCAAAGAAATTTTTGTTAAGTATACTGAAAAAAACCCATAATATTTCTTCATCTAGAGTTACTTTACATTTCCTATTGTTACATTTGAAGGTGAAGTTCTAAATTTGATAGCAAAAAGAAATATAATTTCTGACTTCCTAGTGTGCAATTAAAGAATTCAAGGTATTATAAAATTACTCAGCAGGTCACTCTTCCAGTAAATCTCATTTATTCACATCTCATTTTCTAATAAACCAAAATATATCTTACCTCTGACCCCTATAAAAATTTCACAGAGTGGACATGAAAAAAGGGAATCTGATCCATTTTTCCATTTCTAGTAAGACAAAGCTTCTTCTACTCAAACACCAGCAATATGCAAGATCAGAATAATATACATTAATATAAATTATTCTTTCTTAGGTCTATTTTCTTCCTGGTATTTCTTATCAGAAATCTGACTTGACAGTAAATAAGTAAGTTTTTTTTTTCACACCAATGATTAGTAATGAATAAACAGAGCAAGTACTAAAGCTGGCTTTGCACCTACTGAATGCTGCAAGTGTCTGTACTCATTTGATATGCATCTAGCAAAGCTTGGATGTTCCCAGAAGGCCACTCCATGAACACTGAGAGAGCAGCGTCTGCTAGTGGTGCCTGTAAGTCACAAAGAAGACAGAAAATATTTATATAAGTGAGAGCAATTGGAAAGAATGAACCTTATTTAAACTACATTCTATGCTATTTTAAAAGCACACACAAAAATAATTTCATGCAATGATCATTAGCATATAGAGAGTAGTATACAATTCTGAAACACATTTCAATGTTCACTTGGTGGGTTTTTAGCAGTGTTTTCTTAATTAAAAAGATTTTTATGTTTTGCTTCATTTTCATCACTTTGCCTGATAGGTCCTGTCAAATTTATTTTTTCTCAGCTTTTTCTCTCTGGTTATAATGCATATATGTATGTGTATACATATATATACACCACAGACCCATGCATATATGTAAGCTATAAGAGGCAGAGCATATGTACATGCATATACATACTATATGTATGTATATGCATATGTAAATATGTGCGGTTTATATAGATATATTCACACATATGCATATATACGTATGTATACGAGTCTAGTAATGATTCTGTCTAGAACACAATGCAAAAGATTTCTCCCTTTTTTTATCACTGTACAATTTCAAAGTAATACTGTACCTGTGGCATTGAGAGGACATCGATTGAATGCCATGTCCCCAGCTGGGGTCCTTTTCCACACCATTGACATCAAATAGTCTTCAGGACATATCTCATAAGGTGCTGTCATTTAGAAATGAGAATTTAAATAGAAGCATTAATGTAAAACAGATATTTTATATCAGAAAAGTAAGTCTTCAATCTTGTCCTAATTTTTCCTGAAATGTATATGTTAACTTCATATGGTTTAAGAATCAAGTACAAAAATGCAAAAATACAAAACCTGTGATTTTTGTATATCTGTCTTTGTGATGGTATTTATTTCATATAGTCTGTGCCTTTATTCTCTTCAGCAAACAAACACTCTTTAGGTTGTAGCTGCAATGTTAATAGGTTTGAATCTTTTCTTGTTGCTCTATTTTGATCAATAACATTAAGCATCTATCAGCAGATGATGATATTTAAAATATTTAATATTTTTAAAATATTTATAATATTTAAAATATTATAAGCTGTGATGCTTATCTTACATTAAAATTTTTAAAGATTTTTCTAAAACTTAAACTGTATGTGAAAGAATCAGTTCTGAAACCACAATTGAAGCACTAAATGTGCTGTATACACATGCTGAAACCACAATACAGCATCAGATGAGAGCTGTATATTCTGAAGACTACAAAGCAGGTTATTTCTTTGAAATGTGTTTCAGTACAAGTTGGTAATTAAGCAACTATAGTCAATAATGTGGGATTGAGAAGCTATAAAACAAAATGGCCTTTTACTGGTTATTGCAATACCATTTAAAAGGAAAAAATATTTTCACAAATTCGTAGTAACAGAACTGCATGGGGAAAAAGAAGGTTCTGCAAATGCTTCGTGTTTTATTTTCACGTGGTCATGACTTACAGATTCCTTTTGCTCTTTGTAGTTTTACTGTAGATTCCCAGTTTATGATTTTGGAGTAAATTAGATTAACACAGCAAACATCTGGCTGAAGTCATCTCACAACTTAAAGCACTGACAAATGCTAGCTACTGAAACCTAATTCATTCCAAGTTCAGCAGAGAAAAGCCATGAGTTGTTTAAAAGTATTATTATATGTATTTCAGGAAAATTGTAACCCTACTGTATTACAGCAAAACATTTACAAAACAAGAAAAAGGAAAAGAGAAAGAAAATTCTATCACTATAGCAGATGGGGTGATAAGGCAGAAAGCTATTCAATGATTCACCCATGGTTGCATGGGAGATCTCTAGCAGAGGCAGGAACAGAATACAGATTTTGGCCATCCCATTACCTAACCCATAAAACTGTGCATCTTCCCTGTTTTGTACTTCTGCTGACAGAATAGTGAGGTGAGTAAGAGAACTGAGCAGACTTGTGCACAAAACTGTACCCTCTCTTTGTGGAAGGCAAAGAATACCTTGCAGATGGCTCAGTAATACTAATATGAATCACAGTTGGGCAGAAAAATTGCTTGCTAAATTTGCCTCACCATCAGCATTCCTGAATCATAAATCAAGACTGTTGGTGCTGCTAAAAAATTAGAGATCTATTAATGGCAAAACCCAAAGAAAGCTGGTTATATTCCTAATCTAGAATACTAACACTGCTTCAGATATGCCCAAAAAGTGAATGCATCAGGCCAGTGTTACAATGGGAAAAGCCAGATTTTGATAAACATGAGCCATCTGGTGACACAAGCAAATGCAATTACCATCCTATTATGACCTTATAAACAAAAGAAATGTTCTGATTTGGGGAGCGTAAATTAACATAATAAGGAGGTAATATTATAAATTACATAAATTTGCTAAAGCTTAGAGCTCTTTGAGAAGTATATTTGTCATACAGCTGTGGCCATTTCAAATGTGTTGTGTTCACTAATCAACACTTCAGGTGTTGATTTTCAGAAATAAAACTCTTACTTCCCTCCAAATACTGAACGTTAAATGGATTTTTTTTCTGAAAAAAATATATACACGCATATATATGCATACTTATCTACACCATATTTTATCTTTTATGTTAGCAAGTCACAGGTAATATCAGAGATTTCCCATCTATTTGGAAGGGTACTACTTGTGAGCTTTTGCATCACACTTTTCAGAACTCAAGATTACGTTTTAACTTTAGCCTAGTACCAGAGATAATCTGTGCATCTGTGTGTTCTGTTCAAAGTAAAAGGCATTCCCAAGACCCAAAGTTATCAGGAAAGAGGTGCAGGAGCAAGTCACAGCTTGGAAGAAGTATTACTTAGCCCAGGCAAGAAAGTTTTCCTGGTCCCTGGCTGACTCTGTGCCTTTCAACACATTGTACAAATACCTTGGATCAAGGAATGCTGTGCATAAAAAACAAAGCAGTTGTCGTGGTTTAACCCCAGTCAGCAACTAAGTACCACACAGCCACTCGCTCACCTCCCCCACCCAGTGGGATGGGGGAGAGAATCGGGAAAAAAAAAGTAAAACTTATGGGCTGAGATAAAGACAGTTTAATAGGACAGCAAAGGAAGAGAAAATAATAATAATAATAATAATAATAATAATGATAAAAGATTATACAAAAATAATAATAATAATAATAATAATAATAATAATAATAATAATAATAAT
>NW_008825615.1:9478692-9485042 GCF_000699105.1 Pygoscelis adeliae
GACTGATACCGGCATGGGTTGGTTCTCTAGTTCAGCTGCAGTGCCTGTCACGGGGGTTGGAGTAACCGCAGTGCCTGTCATCGGGATTGGAGTAGACACAGTATTCTTAAATAGTTGTTTAACCTTAAACAAGACCTGAAACACATTCAGGAGACATAGCAATAGGAACATGCTGGTTTGAACATCCCAGGGATATTCAAAATTCTCAAGAGCTATTGTAATCAGCCTGGAGGAGAAGGTGAAGGAAGGTGTCTCCCCCATAGATTGGCTCTCCAAGGAGAAAAAATAAAAAGTGTAATTATTAATAATTTCCAATAGATGGCTCCCAAAGTACAGAGGTGACAGCAATGTTGAGTACAAATACCAGACTGGTCTCACAACCAGTAATTTTATCATACCATAAGCCAGTGTTACACAGTACAGCAAAACAATAACCTTAATCCCCCTCCCAGAGGTGATAAACAACACATAAATACTGATAATCAGTATATAGAGCAAGTAAAGTGTTACATAACACAACTCTGAGAACAAATACAAAAACTTTGAGAGCAAATAAATCAACATCATGACCAGCAACTACTAAACTAATATAATGAAAGCTGATAACAAATTTGTTTCAACACGCTTTAGTCAGATCTGTAATTATCTCAACGCTTCGTGCCCCATGTTGGGCGCCAAAACGGACTGTCGTGGTTTAACCCCAGTTGGCAACTAAGTACCACATATCCGCTCACTCACTCTCCCCCACCGGTGGGATGGGGAAGAGAATTGGGAAAAAAAAGGTAAAATCTGTGGGTTGAGATAAAGACAGTTTAATAGGACAGCAAAGAAAGAGAAAATAATAATAATAATAACAACAATAAAGACTATACAAAACAAGTGATACACAATGCAATTGCTCACCACCTGCTGACCGATGCCCAGCCAGTCTCTGAGCAGTGATCGCTGCCCCCCGGCCAACTCCCCTCAGTTTATATACTGAGCGTAACATCATATGATATGGAATATCCCTTTGGCCAGTTTGGGTCAGCTGTCCTGGCTGTGCCCCCTCCCAGCTTCTTGTGCACCTGGCAGAGCATGGGAAGTTGAAGAGTCCTTGACTTAGTATAAGCACTATTTAGCAACAATTAAAACATCAGTGTGTTATCAACTTTATTCTCATCCTAAATCCAAAACTCAGCACTGTACCAGCTACTAGGAAGAAAATTAACTCTATCCCAGCTGAAACTAGGACACCAGTTCTTCCCAAAGCTAAAGTATATCTGGCAGAGCTTACTAATCAGGCACCCACCCACATTACAGCATCTGTGAGGCTCCAACCCATGTTGCCCATGGAGACATAACCGTCACGCTGGAGTTGTATTATATCTGAGTTAAAAAGCCTTGCTGGCCATGCTGGCTCTGCTCAGGACCATTTCAAGTATTTCTGTAACTATGGCACAATTAATTCATAACACATCCACAGATAAATGTGAATTAGCTGTACAAAATCATAAAGAATTGCTAAAATTTAGAAGCAAACAGCAAATACTGAGGTAAGTTTACTAAAATGGGTAAATAAAAACCAGATCTCTCTTGCACTGATGATGTGATTCAGCAATATCTTCCCACACAGAGCATGTACTCAAATTTACCACGTTATACCCCCATAATGATAGGCCTGAATTCATCCCACCTAAGCACAAACACTCAGCAAAGTCAGTGGTCTAGAAGCACAGTCGTCTTCTGACATTACTGGTGAGAGGACATGGGTGTCCAAGAGGCAATCAACACACCTGTGATCTGAAGAAGCTCTGCACAATACACAGACAAAGCAAGAGACACACACAACCCCACAGAGCTTACGATCTACCTAGGCAGCTAACAAATATGGGAAAGGGCAATGAAAGGGTGAAGCAAGTTAGCCAACACCACACAGTAGTTCACAAATGAAGCTAGAATTACAGTTCCTCTCTTGAATCTTAATTCAGTGCCACAGGCAATATTATCTTAAACAAAGGCAATAGAAAAGAGCTTTTGAACATCTTGTAGAATAGTGTTGTAATCAGAGACAAAACAAAACCCAAAGGTTTAATTTTATTTTTTAGTTGTTGACAATTATTTGAATCTTTCTCCTTCTCATATTGTATCTTACGTAGCTAGTATTGCCTCTGAAGAAACCTTCTACCTTCAGTAGGACATCATTAGCTAGTCTTCGGCAGCAGTTGTGCACTCATCTTTTTATTAACAAACAATGGGAATTAGTAGGTAGTCATTGTTTTCAGTAATATTTTGGTCAAAACAACTCCTATATTACATTTTCTACCACTGACAATAGGCTTATGAGAAAAATATTGAGGATCTGATTTGAGTAAAATCTGGGTAAAGCATAAATATTGGAATATGTATAGAATTATTTTTGAATTAACTATTATGGAATTAAGTATTTCTGGAAACCAATACTACATTATTGGAACCTTTTAAAACTGTTATAAGAACATGGTCCTATTTTTATAAAAATAAATTTACTGAAGTCTTCTCTCCTGAATAATACTGTACTTTGTTCTCAGTTCTCATGTCTCTTTGTTTTTACTGACACATTTGATGGGATTTACCTTATTTGTCTTACACATTTCTCCAAAAAGTTTCTGATCAGCTTGCCATGTAACTCCTTATCAGTCAGGGGTTGCAATTTCTTTCGTTACCTAGCTGTCTGCTTTATTCCTATGGGACAGAGCTATTGTTTGTTCATCTTGTGTAAGTTTTCCACAGTGGTTCATGCGTGACTAGCTGCTTAGCAAATCTAGAAGGTTTTTTCCTTTCTCTGATTTGTTCAGAGCTGAAGCTATCCTTCACAAAAGGATACTTTGAGTGCAGAGTACTAAATCCTTAACATTGCTGACCTACTAGGAGTGCAATCTAACTGTAGACATTTGGGATAGAACAAAGGAGCAATGATTGAAACCAAAATATCTTCAGATCTTTGTTTTTCATTCCCTGAATATTACACAATGGAAAGAAACAACCACAGTTTTAAAATTGATAATTGTGAATAGAAATAAATCACAAAGAATGATACTCAACATTTGTCCAGAAACCAAGCTGTTTGAGAAACCAACTTTCAGATAATAGTTCTGAGCCTGCCTTTCTTAGTGCTGCTAATATTCAGCTTCTAGGAGCATCTGGTGTAATTCAGTCCCTGCCCAAACCATTTGAAGAGAATCACTGATCGACTATGAAGAAAATCTTGTATAATGTTCAGATAATGCAGAACTCAAACTACAAAGAGTCCAGTTAAGATTTTCTGTCAGTCAAATGAACAGCTCTGTTTGCGAAGTATCTTATTAACAGCAGCCAGCATAATAGAAAAAGGTTTTATTGTCCTTTTGCTTCCACAGCTTAAAGTCAGCTATAATTTAACTTTCTGTAAGTCTATAGACCTCTGTGTGATACAAACAGGTGCAGCTTCATCCACTTTACAAATATGTTATGCAGATCTACAGAGCTGAGGATCTAGTCTTACACTAATGGCAAAGCAATGTTAATATAAGAAAAAATTAACATTTTAGTCTCTTATGTTTCTCAGTTACTTACACAGAAAAAGAAACCACTGAGACAAAAATAACTTTTCTGAACTATTTTAGGGCTATGGAAGAAAAGCATACAAATCATGAAATTTGCTTATACTTTGAACTATCGTGTCTGTATAGTACTTTTCAATTTTGCTCAGTGTTTTTAAAATGTAAATCTGTATAGCATTTTATAAAATTTTGGTAAATTATCCAGTCTACATTTAAATCTGAGACGCTTTAGTAAATGTCAGTCTAGAAAGAGATAAATTAAATCTGTTATCCATGTATAATCTTCTGCACAAGTATAGCTTGATAAAAGGTGCTTTAGGTTATGGTTTCTATAAGCATACTGATTCTAATCTGGAATTAATCAAGTAAATAAGTAAATTTACCAAATGACAAATAAAGCTCTGTGAGCATTAGACTTGTAAATACATCTGTAAAATACTTTATTAACAGCAGGTGGCAACCTTCGAAAATTGGACTGCAGCAGCACGGTTTTACTTTTAAATATACAAATGCAAATTATTTCAAGAATGGTTTTATAAGTGGAAGCTGGTTGATCTGAATGTCTGCTTATTGAGAAGATTAACCAACCTTTTCTTAGTGCTATACTTTTATAGAGGAAGTCTGCATTAACTATGGAAATTATAATTTGTTCAGGAATCCAATACAAATACTGTTTTGTACTGCTTTTCAAATAATAAATGTTTTATTTAAATTAAAGAGATCATTTGAGAAGTAAGTTAAATTTGGTTAACTTCTCCAGTATAGTATTATAACTTTATAACTACAAATAGTCCCTTTGTTGTTCTTCGAATGCAGTGAGATTCATTGTTCTACAGTACTGCAAATACCTTGAAAACTGTTCTTTGATGGCTGTCAAGGGATAAACATGCTGCCTATGAAAATGTGGGCCTGATAACATAAAATGCACATCTGATGTATTTCCCATTTCCTGACCCAAAGCATCCCTGCTATTTAAGTCCTTTCTCTGACTAGCAGAGAACTGTCCAGAAGTCAAAGTGATTGCTAGATTGATTTTTGCTGCTTCCTGGCTTGCAGTTCAGAACACATAATTTCCCAAGTGAATGGCTAAGACATCCTACACTACTTACACCTTATTTTGTTATCTTACACCTATCCAACAATGCATTCTTTTCCTTTAGGAGAATGTGTCTTTACAGATAAATATGATCAGATTCATCAGCTGTTCTTTACTCATCACTTTTGAAGAAGTTCAAAAACACACTTTTATTAGCTTTCAGTAGGAAAGACTTAAATTTGTTGGGAGGGCAAAGTAAAAAGTGCTGCAAAGAAATATATTTAAACATTATATTATGGGAAAGAAGTGCCTTTTTCATTTTAAATTACTTTCCTCTTTATAAAATGTTGTTCATGTATTCATTTGTTCTATACAGCACAGTAATGTTCACTTTTTCCCTTATCTTTACTGCATTGAAATTTAGCCCAAATGTATTACAAAGACATCTCTTGTACACTGGATAAAAGGAATTCCATGATTTACAAAACTAACCCTGATATTCTGAGAAACAGTGCATTTAGAGAGAATTTCTGTAGCAATGAAATATTTTTCTGATAACTTTCTATGCTATGGTATTTTGATTTATTTAAAACATGATGCATTGCTTATATATCCAATAGGGCTAGTTTACACCTAGCTACATAAACAGAATTCTACTGAGGAAAACAGCAGTGACTTGTCTAAAGCAAGGCCAGATATGTCTCTTTATGGCTATTGCTCTATGGACATTGATCTTGTCTCTCCTAAAGACAACCATTAAAGTAAGCCGTACTGTAGTATAGATAATAACAATGATTATATTTGCATCTCACCGGGACACCTCTGTTCACTGCACCTTCTAACTTCCTCTCCGGTTCCTTCACACTGTTGCCCAGTCACCGCAGCACCTTGACAGATCCTTATCCGTCTCTCCCAGCCACCGTCGCAGGATTTGGAACAGCCACTCCAGTGGCCCCACTGGTTCCACTGGCCATTTGCTGTTTGGAGAAATATAGTTGCAGTGATGACATAATGACAGTCATAAAGGAGAATATTCTTTACTTGGCTAAGAGAAGAAAACCCCCCAGATATAAACAACAGTGACAGAAGTGGAAGATATAGGCACAAGGAAGATGGGGAAGTCTCTGCTTGGCTCCTAAATATGGGATCGTTGTCTAAATGACTTGCATCTTGAGATAAAATAAAAAGAATTGGTGCACATTAACTTACACTTAGACTGCAAAACAGACATTGTCCCTTTTGTATATTTTTTTCTATGTACTCGTATATGCTGTTGTATGGTAATGATACACATTTACAACATGAATAACTACCCTTTAAAAATCTAAATAAAAACATTTTTGCATATGATATTTTAGGAACTTGATTTTTACATGCTCTGACAGTACAAATGAGGCTTAAAAGTAGGTATAAATGTAATTTACCCACCCAGGAAGGCTGCTTTTATACTGCCAGAGGATCATGACGTAGTCTCAGTGTAAAAGGGAACCAGTTCATACTTGTTCACTTTCTAGGTTCACGAGATACTTTATCAAGTTTTTTAGGCCTCAGACATATCTTTCTAAAACTGCTGAATGTCCTTTAAATGGTGATAAAACCGAAAAGCTGATATGCAGCCCATCACGCAGTGTTTCCGGAGGTATTCTTTAGCTTTTTATCTCCAGGTGGCTCATCAAATAAGAGCAGCTGGAGGCGGCTGCTCTGCCCCTTTGCAGCCAGCTGAGGCTTTTGGCAGCCCGCCAGTCTGCCGGCGT
>NW_008825615.1:9485197-9500742 GCF_000699105.1 Pygoscelis adeliae
TGCACTGCCGGCTCCGCTGCTGGGTGCCGTTGGAGCAGGTCACCGAGCACTGGCTCCACGAGCTCCACTCCTGCCACTGTCCGTCGACTGCCGCGGCAGGCACAAAAGAGATGGACACAGCAGAGTTACCACCTAAGTCGGGCAGGGCCTTGCAGCTTCCTTCTAGGTTAGGGGGTTTCAATTTAGGCCTGAATGCAGCCCCTTGGAACAGGCGTAGCCTGAAGATGCTTGACTTCTTACAGCAGTCAAATACAGAAACTGCCATTATGAGCTACTTTAAGAAAAATTAAAACTGTTTTCCTTTTTCTTCAAGTAAAGAATGTTTCATCACCTCTAATTGTACGCTGATATAGCAAAGGATAAATTATGATTTTGCTCACATACCATATGGTTTGAGAGGCCTTACTAAAAACAAGGCCTTATTAAAAGACTGGTCTTGCCTTTTTAGGCGGAAGTGGGGGCCAATTTTGTATTATGTAAACCCTGAGCCCTTCAAAGCGATTTATTACAGCTGTGGCGATCACTCAGATAGGTCAGCTTATAAGATTATTGGTCTGGACTGTGAAATTAGGTCTCTTTAGTTGAATAGGAAAAGGAAAACAGGAGTTACCACTTTGCCTGATGTACAGTCTCTGTTCTTTATACTTATAATGCTGAATATACCTTTATCATTCATCCTCCCTGTAAGGCAAATGATCCCTGTTCTTCAACATTCTTTTGGGATAAAATGTAGGAGGACAGAAATGGCCTGCCTTCCTCCTCAGGTATGCTTCTGTGTTTGCATATTGCATAATCTTCTTTCTGAATTTGTCAAGTTGCGTTTTTAAACAATATAGATATGGTGACCACTTCTGTATTTAGTATTTTGTATTAGCCCATACATTTGAGTTTGGATGAATATTCCCATAAATAAAGGTTTAGGACTGTTATTTTTAATTTCGTATATCAGAAAGCTTCATGAAGTAAATTAAAATATTAAAAAAAAATATATATAAACCAATTAAGTTCCCATACAAGTGAAAAATTATAAGGTCTATAATAGATAATAGAACTAGACAGTATTTTTGAAAACAGGTAAACATTATGAAATGTGTTATTACTGATTGTGCTAATCCAGAATCCTGCATTCATACAGACTTTAGCAATTGTCAGTTCCTCATTGCACCTGCAGTTACCCAATATAAACTCAAAATGTAGGTTGTAATACAGTTTTGATTAATACTCATCCTTGAGAACCCAGTTTTAAAACTGCTATTGCCATAAAAGCACCACCGAGTGCTACATGAGTAACTTCACCTGACGCACTTCTCAATCCCTGATTTCAGGATTCTTCTACAGGAGGGCTGGAATAGCAGCTTCCTAAGTTGATGGTGTTAATAATTAAAATAGGAAGCAGAATCTTTAAGTTACTGATTTAACATACTGTGTATGGGTGCACCACTGTTCAGTGAAATACGGAGGTGAACTATGTCTGACAGTAACTACAGAACATTTCTAACAGTTCAAAGATACTATCCATATCTCTAATGCCCAGGATCTCAGCAACCAGTGAATTAAAGGAAGAGAGTTTTTGAAGCTTTTTCCTAAAGTTCTATATTAAATATTCTATGTAATGCCTGGTTGTGAACCACTTCTCAATGCAGATGCCTCTCAAGCTATGAAGCTGCGCCTTGATAATTTATTCAGCAGAAAATGGAAATCTTTCCAAACATGGAAGCTAGTTGCACTCATTAATCATAAAAGCTTTATGTGAAGAAGAAAATGTTATGGAAATTACATTTCAATGCACCCTCTTCAGTTTTATTCATTGCTGTGTACTATTATTTAGAGTAGGAAAGATCAAATCAATTATTATAGTGTCTTTGGAGAAAACTCATTTCATGGCTTCTCATATATATTTCATACATCTCCCTTCTTTACCTTTAGGAGCAAATAGCATGTGATTTTTCTATTTCAGAAATACCATTAAAAGAATAAAGAATTCAACATGAAGATTCCCTTACAAAATTGAACATTCAAATTACAGCAAATCTTAACATTCGGCAAGGATTTAAACGGTTACTTTTAAATGCAACCAGTATATAACTTCCTCTGGTGAAAGTCATTTAGGTACAAATGACTGTTCAAAATCTAGAATTCTCAAATAACTGCTTATTTTGACAGATTAAGTGTAATATCTTTTGTGTTTCATTGCAATACTGAAGTGAACTGAAGGCATTAATTTCATCTCTGCTATTTTTATTTGGTTTTTCTCTTGTTGTCAACTCTGTTTCATGCTCATATATCATGTTAATTACTTTTGTGTAGCCACATGTAAAATTACACAGCTGCCAACTTGGCCAAAAACTGGATTAATTCAAAATTTTTGCAGCTGTATTCAAGACTAAAACTTTTCTACAAATTTTGTCCTAAAGTTGGAGTGTGCTTTGCTGACCAGAAGAAAAGGAAAGTTCCAGTTTAATAAAAAACTAAGAAATTTAGTTTTAATTCTGTGAGGCACTAAGTTCCATTTTTTCCTTCACCTCTGTTTTCAAATGGTCAAACAACCATTTGCTAATGAAATGTCCATCAACACTTTTCAGGAAGAGCTCCAGTCACGGAGAATCTATTTGCAGCAGTGTTGTGAACTGTGGATATTCAACAAGCCCACTGCAAGGGCAACCTTCATACTGTGAGACAGAACTCATGAAAGAAATTTCTCACATTACAGCTACCTGACAGCTTTTTCATACCTAAGTATTACAATGAGTTTAATAACCATAAATTATTATTATAGTTATGTAATCTTCTTTATGGTTATTGAACTCATTGTAATACTTATGTATTATATACATATATACACACACACGCATATATGTGTGTATTCATATATACATATATATATACACACATATTGAAATTTTTGGTCAAAATTAATCATAACTTATTGAGAAAAAATTTAAAATCATTTTTTGAAAGAATAGATTATTTTTCTGAGTTAGTTTCAATTTCAGTGGATGGAAGGTTTAACATGAAACCCACGCGTTGTTTACTTGGTTAGGGGTAGTTCTTTGAAAGTGGTTTAGCAACTAACTCCCAGAAATGAGGCATTTAAAGTTCTTACCATAAGGGTTTAATTGGTATTCAAATAATGCCCTAGCTTGTGTCAGCCTTTCTCTCTGCACACATGTAAATAATATCAATTTTGAATAAATTAATAATAATTAAAATTTTACAGTTTCCCAAATATGTTTGTTGTATGATGAATAAATAATTACAGTGAACCTCTAAGCAAACATAATTGAAACAGATATGGTGGACACAAACTGTGTGACCTCTGAATGTCTCCCTTTAAGCCACACTCAGAAAGTTGTTTGCCTTTTGGTTCTCCAAGACCCATCTTGAATCAAGATTTCCTACACAACATACCGTGCCCTACAGAAAGATTATCTTGAAGAAACTAAGAGTTGTCTGCTTGTGTAGTATTTCGAACAGAGTTCCATCCTGATTATATCCTTTAATCACTACAGTCAGAACTATGAACAATAGTACCCCGCCTACTCACTTTGCATAACATTCTTTTTTCTGTGTGCAAAGGGCAGTAAAAGAAATCACAAACAACCCACATCGAATGCACTGTAACAAAGCAGAGAGTTGCTATATGAGCTCACCAGGGCAGAGTGCAATATTGCAAGGTTTATGTTGTGTTTCAGGTCCATCACATGATCTTCCCCCATACTGGGGAGGTATACATGACCTTGTCCTAGTTCTTTGGCCTCGACCACATGTGAATGAACACAAACTCCAAGGTGACCATTCCTCCCAAACGCCATGTACTGCAACAAACCAAACAGATTTTAACCAGAAACAGACACACAAGTAATAGAAGGATTTCAAAATAAACAAGATCAATGTTTTAAATGGGAATTATTTTGTCAGCTTCAAGGAAATCAGTACATAGGTAATCTTTAGCATTGGAAAGTAAATCCTTCATAAAATTTAGTTAATTTCAATTTTAAAAGTATATTTTCTCTAAAATATATTTAACTTTGAAGGATTTTCTCTAATCTTTAAACTAATCTCGCTACCACATTTTATTTTCTTTCATTCTTTTAAGAAAGATGGCTTCCTGTTTCAAAAGTTAGTTATGATATCTTTGGTGCCTGACTTGAGATATATTGAGAAATAGCCCTGATTTTCGGGACACTAGTCTTTGTGAAAATCAGGCATATACTTTATGTCTCAAGGCAACCCTAAAAACTTGAAGCAATCAAAATTAAGCTTTCTTTTGAAAATATAGGAATAATTTCTTACTGTGTCACTATCATAAATCGGGGCTGTTATCTTACAGTTCCTTCACTTGTTTAAATTCTGGTGGAAACATGGCAGCACATGTGCTTGATTATCTTCCTCAAAAATTCCAAGACCACATAAGCAAAAGAGATTTGCACTATTTCCTTACATGAACATATTAATTGATTTAAAATACATGGTAATACATGCATCACTCTATCTTAAAAAAATGTTCACTCAACATACTTCAAACACCTTCAGAGTACACAATAAATTACAAAGACATACCAATATTTTTATATACAAGTATTTCATAAAATTAATATAAAGAATCATAGAAGATGCATCTTTCTCTTCCTTAAATTTTTTCCACTGCAGAAGTAACTAATATACAATATCCATATGAGTTTATATACCATATGCATTCCCTTTTCAGAAACAATTGGAGTTAAATTTTCAGAAAGTTGTCTAATATATTACAGTTAAGCATGTACTGGTAAGACAATTCCATACATGCACTGGAAAAACAGTTCCTTATAAATTGAAAAATACTGCAAAACAAACTTTAGTTATTTTTCTTCTGCTTAAATAAAAGCAGTTGCACAGGTTTAAATTAGGCTGTGTAAGAACAGGAATGTAGCAATTAGAATAGTAGTAAAGCTGGGCTTTTAAGAAAAATCCAGAGACTTAGTACCCAGGCTGAGAATCACACTCAGTATCATATACCTCTGTGTTTCTGCAACTCTGTCTGTGTGAAGGGTGTCTGGAGAGTCAAATAGTGTACATCGCAGTGTATCATTTGTAATGGTTCACAACATTATAGAAGAAATAGATTTTCTGTTTTGTCCTCACTTTTTTTCATCACTGTGAAAGAACTTCTCATGTATAGGTTTCCTTTGGCCTGAAGGCACGTATGACCTGCCCAGTTTCTACAAATAAAACCCTTTTCTTGTAGGGATCAGAATAACATTTCCTGAGGTGCAATTCAGTTGTTTATGGTGCGGAAGGAGGTTCAGCTCCCTGGCATATTATCACAAAATCATCAGTAAGATCAAGGGGAATTCTACATGTAGGTAGTGCTATTGCATTTCATTAAAAGTAAGGAAAATTGTCATTTCAGATGCTGTGTTGAGGTAAAAGGTTTGTTAGCTAACTTCTGAGAAAACGTACCTGACAGAACATGTCAAGCTTCATTCAGGGAAAATTTTAACCCACTAGATAACAGCTCAGTTGATGAAAGGTTTTTAGTTGGTCACATTCAAGTGGTCAAAAAGCACAAAAATTATTCCACATCCTACATGGCTAGCTTTATTAAAATTATCTTATTCTAAATATCACATCAATCTGCATTATATTAGCAAAAAACTCCTCCTCAGGAATATTCCAAATTAATGTTACAGTGACAGATTTTAGTTTAGTTATTTTAGACACCCTGATTAACTGTGACATTTTGGTCAAAACCAGGAAACCTAACTCTTCTAAAACTAATAAACTGATGACTACATCTGCATATAATCCTTTATGTTTCATCTTTTCTCAACAAGTACTATACTTAGACAGCTACTCTGATCCAGCCATATGATCTGAAGACTTTTTTCTCATTGGCAATGTATTAGATTCTGAATCCAGATGTATCTCTAAGACTCCAAATTTTTATCATATGAGAAAAATTAATGAGAAACCCATTTGTCAGATCAGATTCCAAACAGTAGTCAGTAATAACAATGATATAATTTCATCTCCTGATTCCACAATGGTTGATCAAGATACTCAGGTGCAACAACAAGAACTTCAAAAAGTAGAAAACATAGCAAATCAAAATTAATCCAAACTAGAAAAAGATTATTCTGTAAAAAATAGTAAATTAGAAAGCTCTAGACACTGTGTCGTCACAGGCTGAGGTTTTTTTAGGGTACATATGAGTTTAAGTCTAATGTTTAATTTGGAGTTTTGATTTGATGCTGTCAAAATAGTAGAAGTTAGTTGTCTTCATTTAAAAATGACAAAAGCATGTGCTGAGAGGCTCTTTAAAGATACTGTCTTGAGCCAAAAGGTTGTATATCTCTTCTGGCAAGAGTGGTTCAATGTTAGCAGCAACACAGAATAATTCTTTTGTGATTTTGGATCTGAACATAAGCCAAAACAAAACGTTTCACTCTGGGTGGACTCAAAATTACAGCAGCCTCTGTCTGTTTGTGGTTTAAAGTAAGCTGTGTCCAAAATCATCTTCCGTGACAAATTTTAGCTCATTAAGTAAAAATTTCACAGTACCTTCTTGTGTGTAGACTTGTATATTTGAAATTAATAGATAACTAATAAAGTCAAGGATGGAAAAGGCGTAACACTAAGAAAACAACCAATGTCAGCAAATAAATATCAAGGAGAATTCATCTGTTCAATGCATCATAGAAGTGTCCAGTATTATCCAGATCAGCTTTAAAAGAACATCTTAATTTAAAATTTCTTACCTTTGAATATTTTTTTTCTGATGTTTCATTTACATTTCCTTTCTTTAATACCATTTTTAAATACAAAACCCCCTATAATATCTGATGAATTATAGCCAGATGAGTTATGCCAAATTACACCAGATGGAGAGCTGGCCCACAGAGGAGTTACTGTTTTCTATAACACAGTTTCAGATGCAAGATTCATTATTTGGGACAAAAATATTCAGATTATTGCCAACTTCTCTGTCGAAAACGTTGCTAGCACAATGAGTTTGGATTACTGCAGAGCATCTTTCCCTTCTCTCTGCCACTCTGTGAACCTAATCATGTTGAAGTAAACACCCACAGTGTTCACAATACGCAACTGCTGTAAGTGGGAGGAGGCATGAGGCCATGCTGGCCTTCATCCTACAAGCATATTTTGGGAGATTTTTATTGGGGTTTAAATGCTTTTGATTTGTTCACCTTTAAACTGAACAGATATTGGAAATCTATTATGGCCATTGATGTCTCATTTTAAGTGGTATCATAGTTTAATACGGCTGAACAACTGCATCCAAGCAGATGCTACATTAAAGGAATTTTAAAAATTAAATTAGAGGGGTTTTATGCACAAATTTAAACTCACTTAAGTGCTATAGTTTCCTTTAGCTTAAATTGTCCAGTCAAAAATCTTTCTTAAATTCGTAATACATAAATTCAGAAACTTTCTGACACCTGCCCTCTAACTTCCACGTTTAAGTCATACAGCTACTCTACTTCTGCCATGTCTCTTTCTAATTATAAACCTAAGTTTTCCTTACTCTTATTTTGTTTCTCTCAAGTGAAGGCCTGAACTTCCAGAGCATAGATTACTAACAATAAAGCTACAAGATTTAAAAAGATAGGGCTAATTTCTCTGTAATGATTTTGTTAGTGTATCATGCAGGCACAGCATATATCAAAATGTACAACATTTCAGCAATATGGCTAAACTTCATTGAAATGAGGCCTGAGAAAAAAAGGGAGATAAGTAAAGCAATCTTAGCATATCACACCAGCCAAAATATAGCTTTTGAGCATACAAATGTTTGAAATGGTTTAGCATATTCCTTCTCCTGCCATGTCTGCTTTAGCCATAAGCCTGAAAATGCTGAGCTTCTTGAAGGCAATGGAGAAGGAGAAATAGAAACTAACTGAGATGATCCACAGGCATGGAAAGTCCATGTTCTTTCTCCTTGAAGTTTTAGCTGTGTTAGAAATTATCCATTAAGCTGAAATGAATGCGATGTCCTTGCTCACTAAAGAACCAGTAACAACAATGGTTACCTGAGCTATGTTTTGTTGCCTACTATGCTGCACTTTTCTAGAAGTGTCTTGATTCCAAAACAGACTGAATTACCTAATGGACTCCTGCCCCTGAAATAGTATTTGTCCGGAATAAATATGAATAAACAAAAAAACATGTAAATAATGATTCCTTCATGATTTTACTTGAATTATTAGGAGTACTATTTTGAAATTTAAGGTTTTATTTCAATACTAATACTAATATTTTCCAGGACAGTGAGATCACGGAGAGATGTATTCCCTAACATCCCAGTGAGTATCTTGGACACTAAAGGGAGTATATGAAGGCAATAGGTGAAAATACTCTGGAAGCCTTGCATTAGTATTTTCAAGTTTAACAGGTTCTCTTGAAGCTTGTGGATAGATGTTTGAAGTATAGTCCAGTAGGCCGTTCTGTATACTTTTTTATTTTGAAGGGACAACTTTTTGATTAGGAAACCTTATTCCAACTCTCAAAATGCCCCTCCGCCCTTTTACTAATCATGCAAACTTATAATGAATATGCCCCAGTAGATTTTGTATTTGTAGGTTACAAGGAGAGACCACTGTTATTTTTGTATGTTTATTGCTTCTAGTTTACGCTCTAAGATGTAAAAACTTGCTGTGTTACCAGAGTCCAGAAGCTGTATGGAATGAGTGGTACAGACCTGGGTATACAGGCCAGATCCCAGCTATGTATGCATATGTTTGGATTGTTTTGTCAAACTTGTGTTTTAATTATACTAGTGTACGAACTATGCATTTTGTTATGCATGGGGCAGGGATAATCCTGAACTATGCAACTCTCTGAGTCAGGATACATATTATAATGAGGACAGAGGATATTTAGGCTAATAATTAAAGGGATGTTTGAAAAATTATTGCAGCTGTGACTAGGAAAAACACATTTCTAAATTGCTAATTTTGCACACTGCCACACAGTAGTGACCTTGTAACCAGACAGAGACCAACATAAATTAATAAGGTTATTGTAATTATGTGAAACAACATGCAAGATTAAGCCCAGAAGACTAATTATTTAGGAAAGGTAACTCAAGATACATGAAGATTATCAGAATCAGCTGTGGTGATCTGAAAAGGAAAATATGCTGGCAATATCACTGTTAGCCAGTGAGAATTGGTAGCCATTGCTCATACTGGGTATCTGGAAACAAAAGCCATACCCTGAAGTGGGAGTTCACGTGTAAGGTAAGAGCTCCTTTGTGACTTGAGAAATATGGAGCAGTCTTTTTGTGTGAGCATTGTTTAGAAGTTTGCTAGACTGTGATTTTTAAGAATTAACTTTTTTCCAGTTTACTTTGACAGCAAATTAATTACCTTGGCTTTTGCATTACATGGATTTTTTTTGTTTTGATATGAAAAGTTCTCATTCCTTACTGGAGAGAATGAAGATAAAATTCTGTAAAATTAGGTGACTTAAACACCTTGCCTCTTCTTAGGTAGTACAAAATGAGCAAAAAAGCAGGCAGAACTGCATCTCATTGTGAGTGCTGGACTGTGTGTTTTCATGTTCATACTTCATACAGTTTCAAAGGAATCTTCATCTTTGATTGTTTGGAAGGTTTGTTCTTTTCTTTTGTAGTTATCTTTTTTCACTTCTTATTTTTATACCTTCAAGTTGAGAATTCTTTTGCAATGTATCCCCCCTCTGGCAGAATGTAAGCTAGCCTAACCTTTTTAGAAATAGCTGCCATTTTTGTATGGAAACACTTCAAGTGATTGAATTCAGCCCTGCCTGGGGGTTTCTACCCTGAAATATTAGAAAATCTCATGTGAATTTCTTACTTAAAGCACAGTAGTAAAGCGTTAGGTGCTGACAGCAGTTCTTATTACAGTGATGGTTTATCTAGATACAGTCTTTTTAGTTGCTTTCCATTACAGATGTTCCCTAAATGCTTATAATGCTGATTCACAAACTCTGATGGGATCATGTATGCACTTTGTGTTGGATATTTTTCAACACACAGTAACAGCATGAGAGTCTGATTCTACATATTACTACTCACTGAGATAAAGTCCAGGGCATTCTCTGTGTATGACAGTCTATTTTACTTCAAAAATGGAGTGAGCTTCCCCAGAAGCTGAAGATGGCTCACCACCCTTTTGGGATCAAATGTTACAAAGAGCTGAGGAATTTGTTCATCTAAAGGCAGGCATATAATTTTTTTTTCCATTTCAGACATAGCAGAGGAAAATGAATGTAGTCGCAGGGCATATGCCTTCCCATTTGCTTCCCATCCCAGATTAATCAGATCCACAGGTAGAGTCTAAAGAAATGAGATGTGCCCTTTCAGCAGCTAACTTGAACATGCCTGACTCTTCCCCCTAGTGTATAACTACTGCTGAACTCCAACTACCTCCAGATCTCTGAGACAAAAGGAGTAGGAAAACTGTGATGCAAGATACTGATGACCTTTACCTTGTGTCAGATGCAAGAGAGTTACTTTTTGTCTGATCTTTCTTCCTTTGAAGGGTAGCTGTTGCCCTTTCTTGCCAGAACAATGTAAAGGAAAGTCCATGAAGACATTACTGTGCAGAGAACATTGTCTGGCCCATTGACTAGAAGAAAGTGCTCTAAATGGCAAAACGATTGCAGTATCGAATAATATATGTTAACTTAACCCATCCTGTTAATCAGTCTCTGCTTGTTAATGTATTGATGATCTGGATTTCTTCCCTAGTTTGTATTTTGTACTCACGTTATACCTTCTCTTTTCTGAGTGAAAATGAGAAAATATAGACTTTTTAAAAAAATCTGAAACTGTCAGAAAAAATGGACTCTTGTTCCATATCTTGACTATTCTGAAAGTAAAAATAACAATCTACATGACAAAATTTCACAGCTGAATAGAATTACATTTCTCTGCTCTAATTGAAATGCCCTTATGAAATTCATGTTAAAAATAATAATAATAAAAAAGATATAGTTTCAAATTCTTATCATTATACAGTTCAAAACATCCACAATTTTATTTATTGGCTGCTAACACTACCTGGACAGAGGGCAGTGTTATTGCAAACCCTTGATTCTCTTAAAGGGCCGCTGCAGTGTGTCCCGTAAGGTGATACACAAGTTCTGGTTCGCACCTGCGACCCTTGACCACAAGTAACTGAACACGTACTCCACTGGGCCCACTCTTCAACACCAGATTCACCTGTATTCAAGACAACAAACAAACATGAATATAGACATAAGTATTAATGAGACTTTTTTTTTGCTGAAGCTCATTATCATCTGCTCTTCTAAATCAAAGAGAAAAGTACCACACCAAAATAAATATTTAAAAGTTCATGGAGTAAAGCAGCTGTGAAAATGTGCAATGAATAGAAAATAAAGACACCTACAATGCTGCAGTCACATAACGCCTGTCAGAGGGAAACACTTTGATCGCTTAGCATCATTTACAACTTTATGAGAGCTACTGCCCTTCAACATTTTAGAAACAACACTGCCCTCAGGATGCTAAAAGAACACAGACAACTCTTTTATATAATAGCAAAGGATTTATCTTTGATATTTATACTTACCACTCTAGAATGAAGGCTAGGTAATAATTTAAGGAACTCTGCCAGTAAGTGAATTCTCATTAAAAGAACCCAAACAAACCAACCCCCTAATTTCTTATCTTGAGCAGAGGAGAGTCATCTAGTATTTGGGAGAAGTTCCCTGTTAGAGAGAAGCACTTTGCTTACCGAGTTTTAACCTGAAGGGTGGGATGGGAACTTTGGTTTCATCATTTACTGCACAGATCTGCTCCTTGCTTTTGACCTACAGGTCTGCTAAGCTCTTTGATGCCCTAGACCTCCTTACTGTGTATAGTACATACCACTATGATCAAATTGTCAGATGTGATTTATTAATACCATACATTCGAATAGCATATTTTCTTACCGCTGAGAGATAGCACATTATATTATTTCTATTTTTTGAAAGCAAGTAATGCCTAAAGTCTTCTTGCATGGACATTCAGGAACAAATGCTTAAATTTAGTTTCCATGAACAGCCATACGCACAATTCTGGAATTCCTTTCCCACAGACATTCATGTTCAGAAAACTGGATCCCTTCAGTATTCGCAGAAAGCAAATGCAAAAATAATGTGAATATACCTCGCTGAACAATTTGAGTAAATAATTGTGGATTCATGTTCACCTTCTTCCATTAAAAATCAGTATAAAATGGCATGCTGAAGCCTCTATTACACCCTTGATTTTTAAACCTAAGTCCTTTGTGAAACAAATGGGATTTTCTGCTTTAAAATCAGTGGCATGATACAACCTTCAGTCTTGAATAGCTTGCTTAAAATTTCAGTTATCTCAATATACCTCTAGTCTTCCAAAAGTTTTGATATAAGTTACAATCAAGGGAAGGTCTGCAAACCAGGAAGACTCTGGTGCTATCTTCCAAGAATGCAGTAAATGATATACTATTTCTTGAAACTGTGCCTTTGTAGCGAGCATCTGTCCAAACTCTTTTTTTTTGTTTCCAGAGGCCAAGCATGAAACCTTTGCAAAATGCTTGTCTCTGCTAGTCCTCTAAGAAGCAATTCTAAGGCTATTCCATGCTTTTAAAAAAAAAAAAAGTGCTTCTTATTCAGTAACAAGACAGAATTCTTTATAATTAGCACACAAATCCCTCTGCTTTTCATGAAATTATATACAATTCTAACAATTTCTATGGACAAGGACAAAATAATGAGATTTTTTTACACACAAAAGTTCACCAAAGTCATTTTTTGTAGTAATTTTCTTTTTTTGTTAGGTTAAAAAATGAGAAATTTAATCGCTGATTATTGTCTTAATAATTTTTCTGATATTAATTCTGCATTTTGATTAGGTTGTTACATGGCTTGGGTTCAGGTTAGAGGATATAACATGGTAAATATAGCTACTATATAGGTAGACTAACAATTATACGTGTACTATAAACTCTATGTAAATGGTAAAAATACTTGTATTACTATGGGTTTCTAGTCTAATTTTTTTTTTGTCTTTTCCTACATGTTTGATGCTTGTCTTTGCTTTTGTCAAAATTGTTTAGATGAAAGGTCAAACAGCAGAAAAAGTCAGAGCTATGTTTCTCAAGATGTTCCTCATTATGTAAAACAATCATATATACTCAGTGCAAATTATCCATTATCCAACACAGGCATGGTGACGGTGCATAGCTAACAAAATACAAAAATGAAGTATTAAAAATTTAAAATGTTGGAAAACTTAAAGTGATAAAAAGTTGCTCTTAAGCCTTGGAATATAATGAAAAATAGCAGCAACATGATACTAAGAAGTGTGATTGTATTAAGTGAATTTTGAAATTAATGTTAATTATTAAAAGTCCTGAGCATATATGTACTGTCCATTCACAAAAGGCAAACTCTAGCAATATATTTCAATGTATGTAAAGGCTTAAATATTTGCTGGAGCAAGATCCTCCACACTAACAAAATGTTATGTGCAAAAAGAGTGAAAACAGAGAAAATAAAGAACAAATTTATCTCACCAGCTACTCCACTTCCTTTTGCACAAGGCATTATGGGTTTTTTTGGTAATTTTTAACTTTTCAGAGTATTTTGTACTGCTGTCAATATGATTATTACTTATTTTAAAATATTTTAAAGAAGGGAAAGATCTTTGCAGACATATCATACCATAGTTAACCATTTTTAATATAAGCAGATAGACTTCTTTGTTTTCTAGAATAAACCTAGATTTCCTACATAATCTGCAAATACATCTTCCATTGTTTTCTTTATCTCTTTTCCATTTTTTTCTTTTCTGAAATGAAAATTTCAAAAAGGCTACTTTTTATTTTACTTCTAGTTTTCAGTTACTTGAGAACTCTTAGATTTTTGTATTGATCGTGTTAAACCTACAATCTCAAATTAATTATTGGCAAGCTACCAAGCCATCATTCTCCCCTGCTGCTTGACATGTAAGAGGAAACATAACTTACTGTATGGAAGGCCTCATTGATCTGTGTAACACTTACCTGTATTATACTCTCTAAATCCCATAACACCTAAGGGAAGGATCAGTCCAAACACATAAAATGACAAATATAGGACAATAAATTATTCAATAATTTTTTTTTTTAAATAAAATGTTTTACTGCCTCATATCACTCACAAACAAACAGGAAAATGCATATTATAATACCACATTTTAAAACTCTTCCATTCCCAGCAAAATTCAGTGGATTAAGTCCACTATTCTAACAGTATTAAATGCTTTTCATAAATCTTTTTCAGGACAATTCTCTATTCTTGTTTTTCTGTCTTTTTAAACCATACAAACATTTTGTTGCACTTTTGCATCTGTTTTATTATTACACAAAATAAAATATTAAACAGGCTTAAAATATAAGAAACCTCATAAACTCAGTATCCATTTACCTTAAAGGCTATTAGACTTCTTAGTACATGGGTAAATTAATGAGATAGATATGTTTGTTAGAAAAAACCTTATGAATCAGTTTAAGAAGGTATCACATTAATTATATCACAAGAAAATGAATGCATTAGAGGTGAAGAAAATATGCAATGATCACTACAAAGGAAAATCAAAATGAAGAAGAGATGAAAATTAGTCAGTATGTCCAAAAAGAGCACAGTATTACTTAAAATGTGTTAACCTACGTTATGTAAAATATAGATTTCCTTAAAGTTGGGCATGTACATTTATGTTCTGCTGATAAATCTCACATGCTTTCAGAAGAGGACCTTGAAAACTAAGCCTGTATAATTTTGAATGTTCATCTCCCACTTCACACACACAATCTATCAGAAGGTGATGGTATAAGTGCTGCATTTATAATGCAGTTCTCTAACACCCATAATAGATGCATTGCAATGCATGGCTAGAAATTATCAAATACAAGTTTTACCTGATAATATGAAAGTTTTAGGGATTTATATGAGGAAATAAAACAGATCATCTTATTTTTTGGAGTAATTGTATGAATTCAAGAAGCAGCGTAAAAGCAAAGGTGTTATTCTATGTAGTAAGCAAATAACATTGTAAGTCTGAGCTAAGTATGTAAGTAATAAGTTCTACTTGCCTAAACAAAAACTGCATGGAGACCAAGAGGGTTCTAGGCTTCCTACTTCCACTACATTTGCTTACAGTAGTATCAACTGGGAGTTAGCCATAAAAGTAGTTCTATAGATTAATAGGAGGGAAACAGACTTTTTCCCCTTCTAAATTCTTCACCAAGCAGATCTCCACTGATTGGCTATAAATGTATTTAGATTACTTAATACATTGATTTCTGCAAATCTGTTAAGAAAAGCACCCTATGACTAAGGAAGTCAACATGCAACGTAACTAGAAGCAATTATAGCTCTTTTACTAAAGTGAATTTTAAACTGGAAGCATTATGTATGACTGATGCAGGCATATTTTCTAGGTTAGTAACTATGGAATACAGGGTAAGTTGTTTCAAATCCATACAATAATTATGGGGCACAAGATTTTCAACACCCTAACTTACTGGAAC
>NW_008825615.1:9500768-9521423 GCF_000699105.1 Pygoscelis adeliae
CCATTAAAGAGCTAGATTTTACCAACAGATACACAGATCATTACCGATGTCAAAATGGGCAGTAGGTTTGCTGTATGAGAGCTTAATTCAACTCAGCACTGAAACTTCATCATTGACCTCAAAGACAGCTGTGGTAACTGTTGGTAAACAGGCTTTTTTTTCTTTTTTAATTACTTCAACTCTAGGTTTGTAATATCATTTTGGTATCTTTATCTAAAGAAGATGCAGTTGCTAAACAAAATTAGAAAATATGTTTTAGATGAAAAACTGTTAGATAATTTTCACATCCAATTAAAAAGTACTTACGGCCAATTTCATTTAGCAATTATGAATCTGGAAACTAGAGAATAGAGCATTGTACTTGGCCAAAGATAGTAAGCACTGAATGTACGCACATTAAAGTCGCCCTAGTAATTAATTAATTTGATAAATGCCTAAAGCTGGGATTAGACCTCAGTCTATTTATAAAGAAATTCTGAAGCATGTTCTTAATATCTTCTTTGAAAAAACAATATGTCAAGTAAGCTGTCCAGTGTCTTGTATGTATAAGACTGCCTTTAGTAATAAATTAATTCATGTTTACAATAAACGATTCAGTATCCACATTCACAGTGCATGTTTTTGTATGATCTACCTAACTCTCAGCTACTTTATTTATGGACTTTAACTGGTGAAAAAAAAATAAATGATTCAAAAAAAGTATCAGCTTAGAAAACTGACAAATATGCAGCAAAAGATTATGGAAACATGCAGTGGTTTTGCTAAAATTAACAACAGTAAATAGAAAAATGTAACTGATGTATTACCAGTTTGTGCCATAAATTTAGCAGCATCAGCTTGTTCCTGAGGGACCCTTTTCTCATGAACAGATCGAGGTCGCTGACTTTTAATTGTATGATCTCCCATCATTCCAAATTCTAAAGACAGAATAAAGGTTTATGAAAGCTTGTGTGTAGACATTTCTCAAAAGTCACATACTGTCTCATGCAATATGTTCCTAAACATACCTGGAAGTTGCTGGTAAAAGTCAGGCACGTGATTATGGCAGTTAACATCAACTTAACTTTGCTACACTCAGCTTTTAATAAATACTTAAATTTGCGTCTGCAGATTTTCAAACATGATTTTATTGTATGAACCAACATTCAATGTAGTGACACATACTATAAATCAGCTGTATGACATGGGACAAAAACAATTATTCAAATGCAGACATTTTATTCCTATATTTTGAATCAGTGCAAACCACACCAGAAAATGATTGTGACAGTGTTAGACATTGCTGTTCTATGGCAGAGCCTGCCGCTCCTCCAGAGGACTTCTATTTCTGCACTCATCTTTCAGGCTGACAAAGCCTTCAACAGAAATAACGAGTCATCTTTGGAAATGGTGGTGATGCGAAATAATAGTAATTTAGCCAACGAACTGATTAATTTTTTGGCTGAATCCAGCAGAACAGGTGCTTGTGAACTGTTTCCTTTCTGAAAACTCTCAGTTATAAAGAGGTTATAACTATATATATATATATATATATAGGTTATATCTTGCCCTCAGTATTTAAAAAGAAGTCCCCATTGATTTTAATGGGGAAAGCTATGTAAAAATCAATAACAAAAAGGCCCACAGCGTGGGAGACAAAAGCGCTTCATTTCTTATCCTCTCACTGCTGTCATTTTCCCTCTCTGGTCCTGAGCAAACCTCGTAGCCTTCTACCTGAGTCCATTTTTCCTTTCTGTGATTAAATGTATGATCTCCCATCATTCCAAATTCTAAAGACAGAATAAAGGTTTATGAAAGCTTGTGTGTAGACAAGCTCCTTTGCACTTAGAGGGGGACTGCTGCATCTTCTGCAGTTCCCTCTGGTCCTCCCAGGCACACGCAGCTGCCCGCAGCTTGGTGCTAAATATTCAGCTTCTCTGGGGACTCTAATTTAGGAAGCGTGTGCTGGGAACCATGGGTTAACATTGAAACTGCTTCAGCTACAACCACGTGAAGTTTCTGATGAGGCAGAAGGTGTCTGAAGCACTAGGAATGTAAACACTAAAAAATACCTTTCTGCTGGAAGGTTACCTTGCAAATGCAAAATTCCAAATTCCTCCCAAGTTGTAAAGTTATGAAGATAACAAAACTTACCTTCCTGCCTCAAAAGATGCAAAACATTATATAAGATGCAAATGCTACTAATATTATTTGCAAACACATTGTTTTGATGAATCATTAAAGTAAACGTATTTAAATTTCTATTTAGAGTAAAGAAATAATAAAAGGCAAATATATTTTTAAGGGGTGAATCAGCAGAAAGAGGTTTTTTCCTTTCTAGTAAAATAATGTATTTCTCCAAATTAGTGTTTCTTTTTCTAAATATTCATTAATGGCACCACTTAAAATACAAATTTAATTATTCATTTGAGAACAGCAATGCAGTTTGCATTCTAAAGAGAATTTTTGAAAATCTAATTAATAAAATATATTTTGAGAATTAAACACTCAACATTTTTAATACATCCCAGAAATACATATAAAAGATAATTAAATTATATATATACACATATATATAATATATATACATATATGTATGTGTATACATACATATGTGTGTTATAAAATTTTATGAATATAATTTTACAAAATGCACCTCTTCTACAGCTCCTCTGATTTAAGATAGCTTTTTATTCTGTGGGAAATCTCTTACTATAAATAAAGTTTTACAATCAATATTCTAATGCAAATTAAGATTAGAATGATACTTTCACAATTTTACAAGGTGTAATACAGATGACCATTTAAACTGTAATTAACAACATGGTGAAGAACAAGAGACTTTACATAGGTTTTCCCTTGAAGAGGCTGTGAAAGCAAGGCCTGTTTGCTCTGAGTTTGCTGCCTGTGCGCTGCCTGCTTGTCAGGCAATTTAGAGGATATGGCACCATTCTTGCAGGAGATTTAATTCTATTTTTTAAGTTACAAACAGAGTGCAATAATGGGAGACGTTTGCTAGAGGAAGACTTTCCAGAGGCATACAGGGAGGTGGTGAATGCTCCGGTTCCAGTCCCGCAGCATCCCATGCTGGGTGCAGGCACATGCAGCGTCCCGCAGGACAGACACCTCTGGTGAAGAGGCAAAGGGAAGTCTGGGAGATCAGTTTTCAGGGTTGTGGTTTATACCCAGTGTAGCTCCATTCACAACAATGGAGTTACTCGCGAATATCACCAAGCAAAATAAAATACAAGTTGTTGATGCAGGATCTAATCATGCCTCAACTTCTTTATTTTTCCACTTAGCAACAACACGTTTTTAATTTACACGTTCAGTTCACTTCAACTATTGCTGATGGTCTTTGAGATGCACTTTTCAACTAATCTCCCTTTGATGTATTACGCATTTATATAGTAAATATATAACTATATATTAAAGATAAATGTTTTATAACAAAGTTAAAAATATTTCTTTATAAGTTTTGTCAAAAAATGGAACCAGACTTATGCAGTGCTCTCATTTTCATATTCGGCTGAAGTGTTTAACCAAATGCCGCATGAGAACAAAAGCGGTAACAGGAAACGCAGTGTGCTGGCATGAGTGAGGACTTTAAGGCCTCATTAAAATTCATGCCTCATAAGAAAAGAAAAATAAAGGTCAAGTACATTTTCGTAATGGGATCAGAAGTGTCCAGTTTCTGCATATAAGTACAAACAGTGCTCTCAAAATTGTTTAATCTAAGAAGATCAACAATAATGTATTTTTTATGAAGCATTTTATAATAAAATATTCTACTTAACTGACTGCCATAGTTTACAATAAGTACTAAATAGAATAAAACTTTCCTTAATTTTCAGATCCTAGATAAATAACAAATGTAGAAGATGAACCAGTTACGCATTCGTTTTCCCTCAGTACTTCACGGAGGAGAAGTATTTAAATTCTTTCTGGGCTGGGAAAGCATTCTAACCCAAGTCAGCCTAAAGTATGTCTAAATGGCACAGTAGTTTCAAGGACCTGTTTGTGTGGGAAAGGTGATAGGGAGCGTCTTACTCTAGACGATATCTGGCATGGAGGTGTCCTGCAAGTTCAGGCCAGCACGATTCAAGACCTGATGTCTGGGATATGATATCGGATGTTTGAATTGAGATTCTGAGTAAAGGAATTTTTTCTCATTCTCACTCTTCTTACCTAGTTCTTGCTACTGAAAACAAGTTTTCTAACCCAGAAGAAGGTATTTTTGCAGACATCAGCTTCTGAACGGAATTTTTTGTTGATGCCTGTCCTAATTTTCCCTTGGGTGAAACTGAACAGTCCTTCTCTGCTTTTACCTCAAACATTGATATTGATCAGATTATTTCATTAAATAAAGAGGGACAATGAATCTTTTCAGCAGCAGACAGGTACATGGCCTGATCCAGAAACTGCCAATGTGACTCTAAGCTAGGTCTGAAGACATGAAAAGGTTTTAATACTTTTGACTACATAGTTAATGTTATAATCTACCTGCATGAGAATAAAACTCATAAAGAAATACCTCAAAATGTAAATAACAATACATTATGGGTAACCTTGAATGGATCATTTTAACCAGACCATGACTCACAACAAATCACAACATATTCCAAGCATTTGTGGTAGAAAATCTGAGGTTTAGTTCTCTGATAAAAGAATTTATCCTGCTGTCAGAGTTCCTTTGGTGGCTATGGAAGTACAATAGTTTCCCGCAATAGGATGGGTATTCTTTCTCTCCTCAGCTGTACACAATGGATCAATTCTTGAAAGTATTTTAACAATGCATACGTCTTAATATGGATGTGGTTTATCATTTCATTTTACATATAACTCTGAAGCATGTAATATAGTTCCATGCCTTCTAGGAGTGAAAAAAAAAAACCAACAATGATTTCTGAAATTCCAAAGTTTACAGTTGAGTATTATTTACAACAACTCTTATCTGTAGTCCCATTGGCTTTACCTTTATTTTTATGTTATGTTATGGGAATTTTTATTCCTATTGAGTAACCTTTTTAGTTTTTAAAGGAGAAGCTAAAATCTTGCGGCCAATGTAGGTGTACGTTTTTAGGAGAGAAGAGAGGTGCCATGAGCTCTCTGTAGGAACAAAGAAGAAAAAACATCTGTTAACAGTATAAAAATGCAAAGTAGGAAGATTGAGCAGTACAAAAGAAAAACACCAGCTTTGCAAGGTTCTACTCACCAATGGCTAGTCTTTGCTCTTTGACAAGTGAATAATCATTAAAATTAAGGTACATGTCAAACAGATTTTATGCCTAGGCTGTTTAATAATATTTGTAAGCTTGTTACATATATATCCTAGTCATGAGATGACATTATAAACCATGTTGGTTTGGCTCTTATGGTTATTTTTATGTCACATTTCATGGGAACTTCACAGTGTAAATGTATGGATCTGATTATAGGTGTAACATCTAGTATGAACTGTGCTATTAATGGCATGGAACACACTGGCATTAATAAAAAAAGACTTTTTCAGTATTGTAGTTGGTGACGACAGCATGAATGAACTGTTGAACTAAAAAAAAGTGATTCTGAGACCTTTAGGGTTACCCCTTCAGGGCACGTAAAATGTAAAGCAACGTCTGAGAGTTGCTGAGTGTCCTCAGCTTGTACTGAACCGCCTGGAAGGCGAGATGGTGAGCAGCTCCCTGCAGGCTGATCAGAACCTTAAAAGGAAGAAGAGGCAATCGATTCCCCAAAGTGACTGTCATTTTCTTCTCTTACCCATAGCACTCCAGCAGTGTACTTCATACTATCCTACCCACTCCTGAACTGTAAATAGTCAAATGAGTGTTTTCAATTACTCTTGACTACGGAATGAATATTAAAGGCCTTGCAGCCAGAATGTGCATTAATGCAAACTGTCTCACGTGCAGTAGCATGGCATCCTTTCTGTGCCAACACACAAATGTTTTTCCCAGAAATTATGCAAAAAGCTGATGTAAGTCCCAGGTGAAGGGGAAGGAGGGGGTGCAGAGGGGGAAAGGAAGAAAGAAGAGGGTTATAGAAATATATAAAGAACCAGTTTGTTTCAATTAATTTTTGGACAGAACTATTAACTGATTTCAATAGATCTGATTAATTGCAGACTTCCAGGAGCTTGAAAAAGTTTCCTGCACATTTAATGTCTTCGTAGCCCATTCTACAGTTTCTCCCACAAACATACTACTGCAATATGCAGTAGTAGCAGTACTTGGGGTTTCTCATCACACTTGCAGCTGGTCAGTACAATTTCTTCTGGTCACTAGATGGCAGAATGTGTGTTGACTGAGAACAACTTTGCATTGAATTGAGAAGCTGGGACTTTCTGTTTCTTTATCATTATAAAATTACCTCCCCTATAAAAAAAAAATACTTTTCATTACATTCAAAAGACTGAGGAAGTTTTGTTTGCTTTTTTTTTTTCAATTCTTCTTTTGTAGGGCTGGACTTAAAAAAAAAAAAAAAAAAAACCACAAACACCCAAAAAACCAAAAAAAACAAAACCCGAACAAACCAAACAAAACATGAACTGCAGTTGTTTTTCCCTCACAGTAAACCCCGTGACAAAAGAGAAGAAAATCCCAGGAGCACTCCCTTCCCTGTCTCCAGCCCTGCTTCACTGTAGCAGGGTACCCAGGCCCCACAAGGAAGCACCTGTTCTCAAATGCTGCATTGACAGGACACAGAGCTTCAGGGCATCAGTGAATATCGTCACTCTGCAGTACAGATTTAAGCTATGGCTTTCTATGGGAACCCCTTAAAATGATACTTCCTCACCAGGCAGGCAAGTTGCCAAAATGGTAACATAGCTATTAGCTGAATTAGATTTCCATGGGAACCTCTTCTTAGCAAATGTGGAAAACGTTCTTAAAACAGTCTTTGCCTACTTCCTATGTAGATCCTGGTCCCATAAAAAGTCCTCTTTTGGCTCTCCGAAACTGTATAGAAGAGCTTTGACCAGTTTCAAACTGAATGGAATAATTTCTTTCACTAGAGTGAATTAAGATCTGAACTGAGCTGTATTCATGAACACAGTGAGAAAGATATCCTATTACTCATGAAAACACAGAGGATTTTAATAGTAGTGGAAATATGAAAGGCAATAGTATTTGTACTAACAAAGTCTTTTTTTATTATAATACACTTGCATTTTATCAAGTAAAAGAAAAAGATAGGTTAACATTTGTAGGAAATTAGATACAAGATTTCCTTTCTCTCTCACACAGAGATATACTAATACATATACGTATGCAGTCTTTCATCTTTCAAAAAATTAGGGAAATAATTACGTATTCTAAACAGTCAACATATTGTACATAGGTAATTAGTTTGTGTTTGTCTCTAGGGAGACCCATTTGCTCCTAGGAAATAATGTTGGATTAATACTATTGCTGCTATTTTTAATGACATAAGAAATGAAATATTACTGAATTAAAATATAAATTATAGCACAAATCCTGATGAGCTAGACTTTCTCAAGGCAATGCAATCTGCCGTCTCTCTGTGCATCTCTGCAGTCACTCCCCTGGCCAGCCATTAGCTTCGGTGGGATCTGAACCTGTTTATTCCTGGCTATGGATTTGGTCAGTGAAGAATATCATAAAGATGTAATATTTATTCACTTTGCATGTGCACAGAATGTTGAAACTGTGCAAGCTCTATTACTTGCCTTCCTGGGCCCAACTGCTCATCATCTTACACCTAGGCAGGAGAAACTGAGTGACTCATACCTGTTCAAAATGAATGTAAAATGTCACTACAGCAGCTAGTGTGTCTTCATATGTGCTTTACAGAATTACAGCTAAGCAAAGAGGAAAAAGAGGAGTGAATGAAAACCCGAACTGCAGCTTTAGTCATTTATATCTTTACTAAATCTGACATATTTTATAATTATCATGGCCAGTATGCAGAAGACGCTCTGTAGTTCACATTTTTCCTTTTCAAATATTTCCCTAACAATCCATCCCAAAATGTTTGTATTCAAATAAAAATAATAAAACTGATAAAGGAAATCTACATTATCAAGTTTAACATTAGAATCCTCTAAATTCAGCAGTATATTATTCTCTTATATTCCCCATTGTTCTCTCAAGATATTCATGGATGTAATAACACATTAAAGAATGAAAACACAGGGGATTACCTTTATTTATTTTTGCTTTTTTAATGAAAGACCTTAAATGCATTCTTTTGTAGTCTTCTCATCATTTTAATGTTTCTACTATAATAACTTATTCATGTGTAGCCTTTAAAAATCTAAATCATAGTATCATAATACTTTGGTATCTTCATTGCTTTTTTGCATTTCATACTATTTTACTTCTGCATTAAGTATTTTGCTTTTGTCATATATTTAATTAATTGAATTATTGATACGGTTAGTCAGTGCAGTAGTTATTTCAGAATAGTAACATTTTTATATAAACAATCTCTTTTTACTGGATACTGCAGCAAGCTACCTAGATATTACACATGTGCCTCTTTATTGCTCTATACATTTACAACTCAAGAGAAGATGACTGCTGATAAACTAATTTTCTAAACTGTTCTTGAATTCAGTGACTTCATTCTCTGTCCTTTCTGTTCTAGAAACACTGAAAAGTAAGTAAAGGTAATTATAGAAAGCAGGATTCACAAGAACATCTAGACTATTTCCTTGCCCTGCAACTATTTACTGCAGACATTCCTGCAGATGGTTGTCTAATCTTTTCTAAATGATAGCAGCATTCATTAAAATTTGAGACAAATTGTCTATGAATTTATGACAGAGAAGTTTACAGTCTGTGAAAGATTCTGAAGCTGTATGAAGAGAAGGAACGAGAATCAATGTTTTAAATAATAGATACTGCAAACTCTACTCACTAAGCAAAGCTAAACTGAATGTGAGGGGTTTTTTAGAATGGTAAAGCTTCTAGGTGAAGCTAAATGATATTGCATGCCTTTTTAAGAGCATTTTCTTGTCCTTGTTTAAGTAAGTCTCCTAAATTGTTTTTACAAAAGAATAATAAAAAATGGAGGAAGTGTCACTGGATGTGAATTTTGCACATTACATTTTTATCATTTGTAGTACCTCAAAGCTGGCTGTTCATATACAGACATCATGGGTAGCTGCTAAATTTTATGTGTATAAGAGAGAGGAGAGGAGAGGAGAGGAGAGGAGAGGAGAGGAGAGGACAAGAGCCTTGGCTGCTGTAAGCTGGCCTGGTTCCACCCAGCCAGGCCAAATTCTGTCATCTGAGGACGTGGTCTAGAAGGTCTTTTCCAAAACCATAGATCTACTCTGAGCTAAGAGGTTTATACAACCTGTTCACAAGGATACATAGCCTTAGCTAACTGTCACTGGCAGGTTAACAATCACATGCATGCAATTTCAAACATATTATTCCACCCAGTTCAGCCTGGGAGATGTGTGTATGGCACAACCCCCTGACAGGTAGAGCATTGCAATGGTTTCCAGAATGGACCTGGAACCTCTTAAAAGGTCTGAACTCTTATGGGGACACCTGTGGCCTTAAAAAATATGACCCATAAATAACTCTTCTCTAGTCAACAGAATTACCTTAATGGGAAAACATGACACAAATGAAAGGAAAATTGGTGATTCGAAATTTAAACCTCAGAACAGTTTTTCACAATAACAAAATCCTTCCTTTTGAAATACATGCATGGGATTTTAAGTAGGAAAGCACATAAGAGATTTACCTGAAAACTATCAATGAAAATCACTTGGACCTAGATCTTTCAGGACTTGAAAATCCATTAGATGTTTTCACTGTATTTAGTAAAAGAACACTTTCCTAGGTCTCTGAGATTCTCATTTCAGGGTCAGACTCAGCAATTCATTTAATGGTTTTAAGGACCGAGGTATCACACTGAGGCTAAAAAGCAGTGTTCTTCTTCACTCTTACTGCATAATCCACACTTAGAAAAAATATTTGAGCTCATCTGTTAACACATCCTTCCTACCTCTATGGCCCGTAGTGTCAGAGAGGACCACATGGTTGGCTTATTTGACAGGTGTTGCTCATGCAATGCCTCTATAAAAGCAAATGAACTGTTCAACTGCAGATCTGACCTAAGCAATGCACAGTTTGTCAATCACCTTTTCGGGAAGTTCACCCTGAAGCCTGCATTAAAGAATAGCAGAGGCGCAAGATTTCTCTCCTCCTTAACACAAGATCGAATACCTAATGCCAACATATAAAAACTTATAGCATAAAAATTGACCTAAAAGCAGACATATTTGATGGACATAATCTATCTGATCATAATGTAGTATACTTAACACAGGAACAACAGTACTTTACTGAATTGAGAAAATGAATCCATTAGAATTAGTGAGACTATGATAATGATGCTCTACAGGTCTACAAAATACACAGATTACTCCGAGAGCCATCAGTATACTTGTTTTCTTTGCAATGTACATATTTCTTAAAACTTTTTAAAATGCTGTTCTGTAGCTGTGACAGATTTCTACTCAATCATGGCAAAGTGCCTCCTGGTCCAGTTCTCTGATTAACTTAGAAAGCAATATAAAACACAATCTAGTCAACATGACATTGATACTCATATTAGGGAGAACGATGGGGATGACACTACTGAAGTGGTATCATCCTCAGAGGTGGAAGGGCATGCCTGTCTTTCATCAATAAGCATCAGAGTAACTGATTTTAGTATCCTCATTGTTTCTACATCCCTACATGATGTCAGACACCTGAATCATTTCTCTTAAAATTCTCATGCATCTCCTGCAAATATTACTGCAACTGTCTATACCTTTTGACCTCCAGAATGATTAATGGAAGTGTACTCTATGGAGAATAGTGGCTGTTTCCCCTACAGATGTCAATAATAAGGATCATTAAAAAACATCTATTCCCTGATGGCTGCGCAAGATACATCTCATGTAACTCTTTCAGCTTGTCAGCATAATATGCAATGTGGTTACCTAAAATCTGTCTTAGCTCATCATGGTCCATTATTTGAAGAAATTATGCCAATAGTCAACATATATGAATGTCTGGAGATTGCAAGCAGGGATTTTTTCAGTGAAGATGTTTAGCTCTGGACTTAGAACTACAGAGTTTGTGATACCCATTAAGCTGGGAACTCTGACTGTAACTTATGTAAATGCATTCTCAGAATGACCTATTGCTTATGGACATAGATAAACTAGTATCTCTTTCATGGAGAAGTCTGCAGTTAGCAGTGTTCTACTTAGAGCAAACAGACTTTCTCTTAACAGCTGGAGACCTACAACTGGGATATGTATCATGTCTCTCTAAGAGAGGCTTAAGACCGGAATCTCATCATGCTGCTCCTAACTATGAACCTTTTTTGAATTCTCTCCAGAGCTACTTGCACATCTACCCACAGATATCCTATAAATCTCTCCCATTGCCTCTACTCTGCTGACTAGAAAGGGCTGGAAAAGAATGGGCTTGCTAGGAAGCTCAGTGAAATAGCTACAAAAATATCTTTTATGCAAAGATTTTTTCAAACAAAAAATTGAATTTGCTTCAAATTATGTTTTTGCCTCTTGTGTGTTGGCTCTCTGAAAATATTCTAATGATTTAGTTACCTGGAAGAAGTGTTCTCAAATACAGCCTACTGTAAGCATGTATAATGGAATATTTATGGTAAGCAAATTCTGAATCAATAAATTAAATTATGCTCACTAGAGACTTAATAGTATATATTCTGAGTGTCCAATCAGGAATCAGAATCAGAACTATAAAAGCAGTATGTCTAGTCACTGTGAGCCAATATGCATTGTAAGCTGAAAATAAAGAACAGTGAGTACTAAGGAATTGAGGAAGTGTTTGTGGGTGGAAATAATGCATTTTTTTAGAACAGCTAAAGCATTGGGGCAAAGTAGGCAGATTTTTGGCACACAAGCTTTCAGCTCTGAAGTAAAAGCATCAAACTTCAAAGCTCCTAGGAGTTTTATTACTGCCACTTGCAAACCTTGCCTTGCTTATGTACTTAGACTACCATGGCCCCAACTCTACTATCACAATGAACAGATTAAACATATTTCACATTCAGTTAAGTGGTTAACAGTTAAATTCAAAAACTGAATAAGGCAGAAGAGATTATAAATTCAGAAAATTCAGAAAAAAACCACTGCTTATGTTGACCTATGTTGACCACAAAAATTATACAGCGTGTATTACTTGTTTCAATCTAGTCATCAAGAGTATGTTAAGTAGCCTGAAAAGCTAATGTTGAAGCTCACAAGGTACTAGCTCTCAGAAGACCACAGAAAAAGACATATTTAAGTTTTTTTTCCTTTTTTTTAAAAAAAAGGTTACTTCAAAAAGGTTACTTCAGAAAAGTTGTTTCCACTGGTTCAAGGTATTCATTCACATCTCAGAGTAAATAAAGTACTTCTAAAAACTAAAATCTTATGATTTTAGAAACAACTTTCGGCAGATGAGAATATAATTCTGGCTTTTAAAAATCATTATTTGCTTGATATATAAGTAGCAAACTCCACTAAAATCTATTCAAGGAATCCTAGGTTTCAAAAGTAACGTTCCATTAGTTTTAATGAAGGTTTTGAAAGTGCTGCAGCAATAGGTCTGCAAAGCCTGACTGAACTGGAGTGCTCTGTGCCAGAACTGACTCTGGAGTGCTGAGGTAGTTATATCTACAGTCAGAGCAGTTTATTTCCCAGGATAACTGCAGAACCCATTGATGCAAGACATGGTTATACAAATGCCCACATGCTAACATATGTAAAACATCTCAAAAGGATAGTCTGGGTGCACAAGGTCTACCTCTGGGAAAAGGGCTTGGTGCCACATGATAGCACATGTATAGAGTTTAGGCCATAGAACAGATGTTCCTATTTCTTACTTCCATGTAATTTATATTTTTAAAAAATCATTACAAGTTCCCAAAAGACATGAAGAAGCAATTTTTTATGTAACAGATTCTGTCCAAAAATAAGTCATTAATGCTAATATACAACCCCCTATATTGGTAATCACAGTTAGCACTGTGATTTTGATCCCTTTATGTGGTGCATTTCAATTATTCTCTCCCACTATCAAAAGAATAGACAAGTCTCATTCTGCTTCATGTTGTGGTTTTAATACTGAACATCGGAGTAACATCACCTACAAATGACAATACTTTCACCTCCACCAGTGTAAATCAAAAGTCATGAAATAATGGAATTAAATTGTGTATAACTGCTGTGTGAGCAGAATTGACTCCAGGTGGATTAATTCCTGTGGTTGTGAGCAGCACACAGGACTGACAGACCTAGAATAATAAGTTATGATTTTCTAGCTCCTTTCTCTATGTTCTGTTAGACCATGTGGATTTTATGCATATCCATATAACGTAATCTTTTAGATTATAAGAACAAGTACAGCTAGTTAAAATGTGATTTCACTAAATCCTTATTCATGATGAGGTCAGCTTGTTTTTTTCTCTAAGTGGCAGCCTTTTAAAAGGTAATGACAATAAATTATTCCCAATATTAAAAATGGGACAGTACAATAATCCAGGAGAAAAAGTGCCAGTTGGGAGAATGTCTTTTGTTGTTGTTGCCTTCTGCTGTTCTTTTATTACCTCAAGGCCCATCATTGTTACTGGCATGAAATGTTATGGTTGTATGCATTGGGTACGTACTAAACTGAAGTTCGCCACTAAACTGATGTCAGCCACTATACCTTTGTTAAGTTCCTGTGACAGGACCTGGGCAGTTTGCTAAAAAAGCAAGAATTCATTAAAAATAGTAAAACACTTGTGGAGAGAAAAATTATTATATGCGATCACTGGACTACTGGTGCTCTTCTGGACAAATGCCTGTAGCAATGAAGAAGTACACGAATATTAGTCTGAAAAGAAGGTGCTATTTGAAGTATATAAATAAGATGTAAATTGTTAAATAAGGTAATTCTTGCTAGCCCTAGAGATAACTCTTTCTTTGTGTGAGGAAAGACAAATCCCTTTGCTGGTATTTACAGTTGAAGCAAATTTTGAGTCCCATACCAGTTTCACAAATTCGCTGTAGATCCAGAATTGGGACTAATAGTTAGAGAGGTGCAATATTTCTGTGGCCATTTAGCTCCCTAAATCTGGTAGTCAAAACACAGCTTAGGGATTCTAAATAAAAAGACTTAAAAACTGGGGATCTGGGGAGAGTTTCTGGCCAAGTTGTAAAGAGCCTGCATAAACACCTGTCCTGGTTTTGGCAGGGATAGGGTTAATTTCCTTCCTAGCAGCTGGTACAGTGCTGTGTTTTGGATTTAGGACCAGAACAAAGTTGATCACACACCGATGTTTTAGTTATTGCCAGGTAATGCTTACACTAGTCAAGGACTTTCCAGCTTCCCAGGCTCTACCGACTGGGAAGGCTGGAGGTGCACAAGAAGCTGGGAGGGGGCACAGCCAGGACAGCTGACCCAAACTGGCCAAAGAAACATTCCATACCATGTGACGTCATGCTCAGTACATAAACTGGGGAAAGCTGGCCGGGGGCCGCTGCTCAGGGACTGACTGGGCATCAGTCGGCGGGTGGTGAGCAATTGTACTGTGCATCACTTGGTTTGTGTATTATTATTATTATTACATTATTATTATTATTGTTATTTTATTTCAATTATTAAACTGTTTTTATCTCAACCCATGAGTTTTTCTCACTTCTACTCTTCCAATTCTCTCCCCCATCCTATGGGGGCGGGGGAGGGAGGAGTGAGCGAGCGGCTGTGTGGTGCTCAGTTCCTGACTGAGGTTAAACCACAACACCACTACTTCAAGGCGGAAATTGTTGGGAGGGAATTCCTTCTGGTTCCTCCCATGCCCTTTGCAAGGAGTAGATCCTCTCATGTCTTGGAAAACTTACAAAGTTACTTGTAGTACATTTAGAGTAACAGAAAGGAGACTGCTGCAGGCTTCAGGGCATCAAGAAAAGCAGGAGTCCTATGATTCTTAACTAAATAATATCTAAAGAAGAATGTCAGCAAAGCAGAAAAATGGAAAAAAGAAAAAAAAAAAAAGGGAAAACAAAGGCACATCTCTTCAGAAGGAAAGAAATCATGTATGCATACATGTCTGATCAGGGTCAGTCTGGCTCTGCTCACTGCAGGAGGACTCTATAGGGTTGAGGAAGACAGAGGATAACTTAATCATCAGGGCTCCTGTTTTCATTGGCCATATCTGAACTTAATTCAGAGGATCCTCAGAAGGCCAGTCATATCCTGGGCTGCATCAAAAGCAGCGTGGCCAGCAGGTCGAGGGAGGTGATTCTGCCCCTCTACTCTGCTCTGGTGAGACCCCACTTGGAGTACTGCGTCCAGCTCTGGAGCCCTCAGCATAAGAAAGACATGGACGTGCTGGAGCGGGTCCAGAAGAGGGCCACGAAAATGGTCAGGGGGATGGAACACCTCTCCTGTGAAGACAGGCTGAGAGAGTTGGGGTTGTTCAGCCTGGAGAAGAGAAGGTTTTGGGCAGACCTTCTTGCAGCCTATCAGTACTTAAAGGGGGCTTATAAAAAAGATGGCGGCAAACTTTTTAGCAGGGCCTCTTGCGACAGGACAAGGGGGAATGCCTTTAAACTAAAGGGGGGTAGATTTAGGCTAGATCTAAGGAAGAAATTTTTTACCCTGAGGGTGGTGAAACACTGGCACAGGTTGCCCAGAGAGGTGGTGGATGCCCCATCCCTGGAAACCTTCAAGGTCAGGTTGGACGGGGCTCTGAGCAACCTGATCTAGTTGAAGATGTCCCTGCCCACGGCAGGGGGGTTGGACTAGATGACCTTTAGAGGTCCCTTCCAAATCAAACTATTCTATGATTCTATATAGCTATATAAGCTGAGGTACTGGTTTTTAACTGCTCTGTTTTTAACTAAAATTTTAGCATGTTATATATATGTATATTTAGTTTTATTTACTTCACTATTTAGTATTACCTCTAAGTTAAGTAACTTCTATTAGAAGAAAAATGTCACAAAAAATTGCAGGGGATTATATTGGTTCACTGTAACAATATGCAGCAAATGAACAGGTAAACATTAAACCTAATTCAGGACTGACTGTACTAATGCTGGACCAGTACATTCCAGTGGGCAGTAGGTGATATTTTTCATATAAAGAGCTTATTTCATAAAAAAGCTGTTTCAAGGCCAGACTCATTGATTAATCTGAACCAAGGTAAGAGGTTCAGACAAAAGAGAAGAAAGGAGAAAGCAAGAACAGCATTTTGTAAAAGTTGAAATAGCGTAATTTCTTTTTTGTATTATAGCTACAGTTTGAATTTGAATTCTAATTAAAAAAACTCACTGAAAATAAAACAAGAGCCCTTTCTGAGTAACACATTTAATTCAGCCCCAAATATTTTTTGTCTGTCTCATGAAGCAAAAAGTCAGTTATTCCAGAAGTTATATAAGTGAATGAATTTGGAAAAATAGAAATTAAAAAAACTTTATTGCATCTACTCAAGCGCACTAGGACTTACATTAAAAGTAAATTATTACTTCCTACATTAGGCTTCTTCATAATAAAAATAATAGCAACTTTACCTTGTGAAAAAGAAATAAAAGAATGATAATTACATGGGATGTAATCCAAGAATCATAATTACATTGAGCATATACAGAGATAAACCGTTAAAGGCAATAACCAAATGATAAGTAACTCTGAACCCTGTTCTTCCCACCCCATAAGGTTGTTAAGAAATGAACATTTCTAAATTAATACCAAGTATTAAATAGTAGTTAAGAATCTTTGAAACCCATGTATCTGTTTATATTTCCTATTCCATATACTTACGCACTGATGGAAAAATTGCTGGTATTTTCTGCATGTGCTGAAGATGAATAAACTGAGCCACCAGGAAAGTGAGTACCTAAAACCAGTCACCTTATTCTGCTTCAGACTTGGCATACTGCTTCATGGCTGTGAATTTTTATCATGTCCAATCTATTGATGCTGCTGCTTGTCAGCTGCAGTTTTCATTAGGAAAAAGGAGTTACAGCTGATGGTAGGGTTTGTAGGAGTTCATAAATATTCTGCTACTGTTCAAAACTGCTGCAATGAACTAAAAGCAGACTATTAGCTGCATTTTGAACCCACATGAAAGCAGAGCTATTAGACTATAAAGCATGATCACTCAACATGTTAATTAAAGAATAAAACCTATCAAATTAACTATGGTGTATTGTTTCTGACCTGGTCCAGGGCAGAACAACAATACGGCTCTTCAGTTTTTGCTCCTAACCAGGAGCTCTGCGTCTTCATAACCCTTCCAGTGGGATCTCTCTGAATACTCTTTGTGGAACGGTTTTATAATGGAAGGGATGAATAGTGCGTGTTTGTCTCCACTGCTCCTGCTTCCTTCGGTGACTTGAGCAGAGAGTTGACCTGTGATCCTGCTGGGCCACGGGACTTACCGCAGTGCTCTGCATGGGGAGACTGATGGCTGAGCGCCAGGCTGCCCTCAAGGAGCTTGTTCTGTGGCCACTGACAGCCTGGTAGGACATTTTCCTTGATCATCAATATAATGTTCCCTAAGCATCTTCTGCTTGTATATCATTCTAAGGTCACTTTGATATAAATAACCAGTGACAGATGAGGCCTGTGGGGTGCTTGTTAGAGAGCCAGTGGTAGATATTTTATTTGAAGCCTGATCAATCGCAGCACAGCAAGGTTCTGGAGATCTGTACATGTCATTGTAGAACCATAACAAGACCTTTTCTTCTTCAGCCAGAGTCTGCAAATTGTGAATAGGGCTCCTGCTTATAGAGAGTTTGGTGAATCCAGTGGTCTTCACCTAGAGACAGCAAGACCATCCACCTCTGGAGGAGAGCACCTGTCTCCCTTATGAATAAGTACAATCTCATTTGGACCAAGATGACTAACGTTATGGAGGCAGATCTGATCGTGAAAATGGGAGCAACATGCTCACTTCTCTTGAGTCAGTCAGTTTGGCTGTTGAAGGTGCCTGAATAGCATCTGCACCAGAACAACAAACAGGCTCTCCTCCAGTGATGCTCACATCTGCAGGAAGCTGCCACTGCTGTGGCCCTGGGGTATTAGGAAAGGCAAAAGGTAAAGCTGTTCCATGTTGTTTGCTATAAGTCAACAAACACGAGGGAATATTGGTTTGGAAACATGGCATCTGACATAGAAGATGGGCCTCAGAAAGACAAACAGAGATGTTTTTTACAATAGACATAGGGTGTTCTTTCGTAAGAACAAGAGGTCTGTTTTCTTCTACTTATATGCTTATTATTCTTTCTTTTAGAAGAAAATTATCCCAGCGGTAGTGCTTGAGATTCATTAGTGTCATTTAGAAATTTTTCCTTTTGATAAATGCAGTGCACATACTGATGTGACTGTTTCATTGGAAAATTGTTGCCCAGTCAACTCAGATGTCCTGGTTTTGGCTGGGATAGAGTTAATTTTCTTCATAGTAGCTGGTACAGTGCTGTGTTTTGGATTTAGCATGAAAGTAATGTGATACACACTGATGTTTTAGTTGTTGTAGAAGAAGCTGGGAGGGGGCACAGCCAGAACAGCTGACCCAAACTGGCCAAAGGGATATTCCATACCATGTAATGTCATGCTCAGTGTATAAGCTTCAGGGAGTTGGCCAGGGGGCAGCAATCGCTGCCTGGGGACTGGCTGAGCATCGGTCAGTGGGTGGTGAGCAATTGCATCGTGCATGACTTGCTTTGTATATTCTTCTATTATTATTATTATTATTATTATTACTACTACTACTACTACTACTATTACTACTACTATATTAATTTATTTTATTTCAATTATTAAACTGCTCTTATCTCAACCCACAAGATTTCTCACTTTTACTCTTCCAATTCTCTCCCCCATCCCATCGGGGGGGCGGGAGTGAGCGAGCGGCTGTGTGGTGCTCAGTTGCCGGCTGAGGTTAAACCACGACATCAGGCTACATAGGTCACTGTGAACTGGAAGACCCTAATTTTATATTTGAATTCCTCAACTTTACTTTCCCACCCATGGATATTTGTTTCTTTTTTATTGTTATTGCCTTCTAAAAGCACTTAATTTCAGAGGCATTTATCTGCTTCCTCTGAAGTTTTCAGGTTTCTTTGGTACATAAGAGACTCTGAGCTGTACAGTTTTCCACAGTACTACATGTAGCCGCAAAAATACCTCACATCCTCCAGATCTGACTTTCTATCTGCCCCCCCAACTTGCTATTTGTACACCTAACGTCTGTTTCCCCCCCTTATGTGCTAGAATCACACTGTAATCATGTTAATGTCTCTAAATCTCCCTATTAATCGAATTAATTAACTTATTAATATCTCTAAATTATCAGGGAACAACTACAAGCAATGGTGTAGATTTTTACTCTCAATTATTAAAGTAAAGCACAGCACACCAAGATACTGAAGTCATCTAGCAAGACTGCTTCATCCTTAGAACTACTACTACTCTAATAATTGTTTTGTTCAGCTGTGGCTTTGTATTTACTCTTCATGAAATACTGAAAAGACTCAGACTTGATACCAAACACTGGGGAAACCCACTGTTAATCATACTACTTGAAGATCTGCTCATGGGTCAAGTTGTTTCATTTAACTTTAATGTATCTATACACTTATCTTTATCAACAAAATGTATAATAAGTCAAGATAGATAACAGCAAAAGGAAAAGTTTCACATCTCATATTCTGTTTGTTGGATGGCATTAGTTGTATTCCTGTATAGAAAGTAATATTAGAAACTCCACAGTAAAATATTTATTTCTACATTTTTCTTGGGAAATACATATAGTATTTCAGAACTATAAATCTCCTTAACATGTCCAGATAGACGCTTTGGCTTATCAAAACTTGGTTGGTAAAGTGTGAAAAATCTGAAGAAAAAAAAGTAATATAAAATTCCTTTTCTCATCAGATTTGTTCCAAATACTTTCTCTAATGTCAGTGCTAAGGTTGTAGTATTTCATTATTTACATATTCTGCATTCTGCTTTGAAATATTCTTTTTTTAGAAAAAGTTTTTTTTTAATTGAAGGTCTTTTAGACTGGGAGCAAGTACACTTGCTGAAATATGGCAGGATTAGAATAAAGTATTAGATGGAAATTATGTTTTATATTGAAACTGAATGCTCATGAAAAATACCAAAAAGACTTCAGGTAGGGATGATGATGCAAAATCTGAACATTTAAGTTAGCACAGTGTGTTAAACACTGTAAACTATCATATTACTGTTAGAAGAAGACAGCCAAAATGCAAGAAATGAACTAGCTGGAAGGCACAGCTTATCTGAAAAGAATAGGAAATGTCACTGTACTAGAGAAGTAATTGGAGAAGGGCCAATTGTATATTTACTAACTACTTAGACTATGTAAGAAGAGGATGAAAGGAGATGTTCAGGATCAATAAGAGGGAAAAGGAAGGTATGAAAGTCTATTACTTTTACTGCATATGCACATATAATTAAAGTCTCCCATGCTAGAATCCGTGAAATACAGTTCAGTCCCAAGTTATTACTTACTCCATAAATGTTATACTAACAATGGTAGCATTTTCAATATATTTTTTAATGATAAGTATTTCTCATCTAGCAATCTATAAATAAGAATTAGAACACATCTTCATTAGATGTTAAGCCAAAATTCATTCTTGGTCAGTTCCATTTCCTCAAA
>NW_008825615.1:9521490-9538198 GCF_000699105.1 Pygoscelis adeliae
CTGACAGTTGCTTGCCCACCCAACTTCATTAGGCTTCAGAAAAGTAAAGGAAAGCCCCACACTTGTGTTTAGCACACAAGACATAGATGTCAGTCACAGGAAATTGTTCTTGTAAACTTTCAAAAACATATATCCATACATTTTGAATAGCCCTAGGTTTCTACTCATATCAACATATCTTCTATCTGCAGCACACATTCAGGGGATTCTTTCTTTTCTTCTAAAATAAATTTGGTTTATTTATTTTATTTTATTTTATTTGGGTTGATTTTATTTTATTTGGTTGTTTATTTTGTTTTACTTTAATGTATTCTAAACAGTCCTGCTTAGTTCATCTGGATAATTCCTTCATATGATACAGAGGTGATATACTGCAACTTCGACACAGTAATGTACATCAAGAATAGGCAGAAATAGAAAACTGGTTAGTACAGGAAAGTTAGACAGAGCTGTAACTTTACCTTCAGCTGCTCAGTAACTAAAAAATACACATATTGAAGCATATACATTCACAGTCATCAGTAAACCTATGAGATAGAAGCACACCTCAGATGGGAAGAATTTAATTTGTTGAGTATTTCCTGCTCTATTGCTATGTAGAGTTGTGTCCCAAAGAAGGAAGAAGTATCTTCTCTGCTCTTGTGTTACTCCAAAATATGAACACCTAAACACACTATGTAAATAGAGCAAAAAAAATAAGATAGCAAAAATGAAGAACAGGAAGTTCTTATAAAGCAGACAAGGAACTATAAAGGATGGACAACTAGGACCATTTAGAACACTAAAAGCAATGCAAATCAGTTTGTGTTATATTTGCAGTGATCTTTCCCCACATAGGCCATTTAAAGCAAATAAATGCAGCTGGTTGGAACGTAATGTTGACAGCTCCGTAGCTCTTTAGCCTTTCTTTTCTGTTGCCCAGTTTCAACCTGCCTTAGTCAAGATCATTATACTGAGATGACTAGAAGAAAAAGGGGCAATCTCATGGGAACAAAGCTGTCAGTTTACAAAGATAATACTTTTTTTGTGTCCTTTAGGTTTTCTCTTCATGACCTTCTGTCGTGGTTTAACCTCAGTCGGCAACTAAGCACCACGTAGCCACTCACTCACTCCCCAACCCCCCGGTGGGATGGGGGAGAGAATTGGAAAAGCACAAGTGAGAAAAACTCGTGGGTTGAGATAAAAACAGTTTATTAATTGAAATAAAATGATAATAATAATAATATGATAATAATAATAATAATACACAAAACAAGTGATGTACAGTACAATTGCTCACCACCCGCCGACCAATGCCCAGCCAGTCCCCGAGCAGCGGCCCCCCCGGCCAGCTTCCCCCAGTTTATGTACTGAGCATGATGTCACATGGTATGGAATGTCCCTTTGGCCAGTTTGGCTGTGCCCCCTCCCAGCTTCTTGTGCACCTCCAGCCTTCTCAGTTGGTAGAGCATGGAAAACTAGAAAGTCCTTGGCTAGTGTAAGCATTACCTAGCAACAACTAAAACATCGGTGCATTATCAACTTTGTTCTCATCCTAAATCCAAAACTCAGCACTGTACCAGCTGCTAGGAAGGAAATTAACTCTATCCCTGCCGAAACCAGGACACCTTCTATGTACGTTTGCTCACCTCATGTCTCTGCTTCACACAAAACCATTGTGTGTTTATATTTGGGAAGGATATAAACAGTTTTTATAACTTCAAGTTACATGTATTTTGTTCCTGTTTTATAAAAATAGAGCATATCTATGAGAAATTTTATCTATTTTGTCTTATTCATTATATGTTTCTTCCATGACCATAGTTTATTTTATTTTAGTATTACAGAGAAGTATGTCTAACATGACATCGGGAAATAAATTAAAAACCCTCTTTCCAAAGTTATATGAGAATCCTCTTTCCAAAAGTAAATGAGAATCAAGACTTCAATTTTTAAGAACCAGAAATATAATTTCAGTTAGAATGCTTATAACATTACAATATATTTTGAGGAAATTTTGAGATCAGAGGTTTTGTTCTTTCAGGGGCACTTTCTGTAACACAAAGACATCATATTACAAATAAGTTCCACACGATGTTATGGATCATTAAGTACACTAATTCTTTAAGACTATTCAAAATATACATGCCACAATGTGAGCCAGAGCCGACAGTCAGATTAACAAAAACTACAGCAATCAGCTGTGTGGGTGATGAGCACAGAACTTTCACTTGCCTTGAAAAAATATTAGTGATTTTTTCTTCATGTACTGGAAATGTCTCTCACACTACTGTATCTTCTACTGAAATTACAGTAGAAACATACTTAAGACTTCTGCAGCTGAATCATGGTTTTATTTACATAATAATTCCCTTAAACATGCCCTCATGGGCAGATGTTTGCCTATAAACACATACATTTTCGGGACAGATTCCTTAAACCTTTTGAATAATTCTATGCTTTGAACAAACAGATCATAGATACTTTCTATAAAGACAATAAAACCTAAGATATAATAATGACCATAATCACATTTTCTTAACCTGTTATGCATGGCCCTCTATCATACTTGCCAATATAACTACATTCATTCCAGTGATGCCAGGCCTGATTGACAGTGTTATAAATATGTAAGTAATCAAGATAAATGCAAATATTGCAGCTAAATTCTTTAGCAACATTTACTACTTGATAGGAGAGTTTCCCATCTTTACTTTATGTTACTCTGTCTTTAAAATTGCCAGAGAAGTCAAGACATTGCATATTCTACATGACAATAAAGCCATCAATGTCAATCTCATTCTCTGAACAGCTATCATCTAAATTAAAGGGAAAACATCTAATATGCATATTAATATACTTATGTGTGCATCTCAGTGTGACCAAGTGGGTAAAAAGGTTGTATACTGTCATTCCAATATGTATGCAGCTCTGATCCTCCTTGTCTCACTACTCCTTCTTATAACTCCATTTGACTTATCACCCCAGCTTTCTGTCTAAATATGTAATTATGTGTTCTCTTGTGGTAATAATATATGCTGATACTCAGTATGAAATTAGAGAGAATGTGAAGTACTGTATTTAATGGCATAAAATGTTGGCTCTTAAACCTGTATTAATTATTCATTTGTGTGTATCAGGTTCCTCAATGCATGTTAGACCTAGTTAAGTACATATCTGGGATATCGTATATTAACCACTGGTGAAAAAAATATAATTCAGAAGAGATAGCTTCTCAACTTCATTTAGATTGCTTTTGTGGTTGCAAATGCAAATGAAGGGGATGAGTACACTGTGTCTCTTGCTGCCTAAAGCCACTGGCCATTAAACAGTCTAGATGCTAGGCTTGGGTTAGCTCATGAACAACTACCAAAACACTTTACTTAAATTGGTGGACTAAATTATTAATTCAGAATTAAAGTGGCCCTAAATCATTTTAGCTTACTTGGTAAATTAAGCTAAAAAGAATTAAAGCCACTTTAACTCTGAATGAGACTTGTCCACAAAGTAGAATAAGCAATTTATTTCGGGGTCACACATTCAGCTGATTCTGAATTTTCTATGGCATTCCCACAAAGACAAGCCTGGAAAATGTCTCCCCATCTCACTGCATGCAGTTCTTATTTCTTCCAACTAGACATTTGGGTTTTTTTCTTCTAATGTTTTCCTTCTCTCTTGGATGTATAAGTATTGGACGTCTGAATGGCAGACTAAATTTCTGTAATTTGCAAAGCAGTAACAGGCATAGACATCCAACAACTAGTGAGCAACCTGGCTCTCTGTTTACTTTTTTTTTTCCCCATGCAACCTCTGGTTTTGTTGCGATGAAAATTCTGCAGGATGCTGACATGGTTCTCAAGAGAACACTAAGCTAAATGCTCATCTTTAAAATTCCCTTTTTCAGTAGCAGGTTCCCACGTAGAATGGGGAATAGAAGTTAGGAGAAAGGAAAAAGACCAAACATTGAGTGTATCAATCATATCATTTTGTCACAGTCACAAAATCTCTCTCCTGAGATCCAGATAAAGGAGTTCATCAGTTAGTAAGAGCCTTTCAACATGACCCAATGTAACACAGCCACAAAGAGAGATAATATTAGTAAGGCAAAGATTATGAAGAAAGAAAGTCTGTTTTCAGCCTTTCTCTTTTGAGTCAAAGTATATCAATAGAACAGACTGAAACAATACTGCCTCAAATTATCAGGCTGGTTTTCTTTTTGTTGGATCCTAACAGATTGACCTGGCTCTCCTCTTCTCCTGTTCCTATGTGGAATAGATATGTAGTTCTCAGAAAGGTTCTAGTGTTTGGCCACTGGTGTTCTTCTACACATTGTGAAGCAGATCCTCAAAATCTTGTTGGATTTTCTTTTTCATTGTGTAGTTCAGTCAGCAAATTCTAGCATAGATGCATTTAGCTTTATAATTTAGTACAGCCTTATTTATTAACATGAGTTACAAGGTAGAGTCCTTGGATCTCCCACAAAATAAAAAAAAAACAAAACCTGAGTGTTAAGAAACATTTACAATAAAAGCTTCTACTACTATTTTTGCATCTATTCAAACTATATAGTCAGGTTTCTGACTTTTGGCATTTGCAGGATTATTTGCAAATGTGATTGATTTGAATACTGCATAGTTGTGTTGTGATCATGTGGTCCTTGAATTAATATGACCTACAAAAAAGAAATGGGTTTATTTGAGCTCGGTTGCCCTCAAAAGCGTATAAACTTAGTATAAAGAGGACAGTGCTCAGCTGACTCCATGTTTACCAAATATTGAACAAGGAGCAATTTAATGGATTTAAACTTCGAACAAGTCAGACTTAGGGTAGGTATTGGGAAGAAATGTAAATCCTGGAACAGGAGTTCTTTTTCTACTAGTGTATGGACACAAAATTTCCCTATGATATTTATCACAAAGTATATCTGTAGAAGGAAACGTAGCAGTACTGATGTTTGCTCTACCCATCCCACCATACCTGTCCACCATACACAGATACCCCAATCTCCATAAAACCCAGGATGTATCTTTTTTTGATTACTTATTTTCATGAAATACAACACACATGAGAAATAATAAATAAATCTTGTAGATATATGGAATACACACTCCAACATCAGATATCCATTGTTCATTCGTTTTTCAGTGGATTAAAATGGAGAAAAGTTTTGTGTATGTTTTAAAACACTCCTGTTGATCACATCATATTCAGGTGCTTGGAATTTAGGCATCCTAAAGTGACTGAAAGATAACTGAAAAGAGGGATAACAGGCAAATTAAACTCAAGACCCTTTATTTCTCATCCCTTTCCTAGACAGAAGGTGCTTTTGAGAAAAAAAAAAAAAAAAAAGAGAGGATGTAGGAATGAAATAAAGGGTTTCACATTCAGTAAATCAGAACAACTGTTTCCATTTTGATTCAAAGCATTTTCAAAAACTATGCATATACATACCATATGTAGAAGTACACATCTTTCTATATAAAAAAAAACAACAAACCAGAAATGAGAGCAGAAATGTTAAGAAAGAAGTGGTCATGTGCACCTATATTTTTAACATTTTGAATGCTTCTGAGTAAACCCTGCTGTGACTTGCATACTGAGCAGAGTACCTACATGTCTGGTCCTATCTATTTGTAATTCTTGTCCATGAGTTGCATGCTAGATGGTGGCACGCCCACTACTACAACTCTTCTCAAATGCTGCCACCTAAAGGCTAAAATGAAGTACAACTAGAGAGATGTGTTAATACAGCCAAAACGGGCAAAAATGCACAAATGGGAAATGGTTCACAACTGTGCAACAGTGGGAAGTAAAATACAACATTGCAGAGTTTTTGCTTGGATATCACGTAGCAAATGCATTTGTGTTTAATCCTGTATGGATAATTACCCAAAAATAATTTGGGGATATAGTTTTTTCAAAGGATGGGTCAACATTGAGGTTCTTATCTTCAGCAGTCATATTACTGAAACATCATTACATTTATAAATCAATTAAACAAAACTAAACAGTAAAATCCAAATTATTTATATGAGCTGAATGACTCAGAATTATGACACATTTGAAAATCTCCAAACTTGCTTTCTAATTAAAAATACGCTTCCACTAATTTGAACATGTAATTCATGTCAACTCCTTAAAAAAAGAATGCACAATATATTTGAACATTTGTAATTCTGATTATCTCTTAAATACACAGGAAAATGTCATAAGCAGGAAAAAATGAGGATTTGGCTTTAAATGTTTTTAAGTTAAAAAACCCCAAACCCCCAAAATCCTGCCTAACAGATTTTTTTGTTAGAGCTAGATAGGTTTTCCATATAAAGTAGGTCTCAAGAAAGAGGCTTTAAAACAGTCACTAAAATTAAGTGGATCTTTTCATTACCCTGATAAAACGTGGTTTATGTCATAGAAAAGGTATTCTATGTCATAGGAAACATAACTAAACTTCATCTTAAAGTAATTTACATATGCCATCTTTGCAATGCTTTAAACTATCTTAAAATCAAATAATAGAATTCTATAAGTAACAGATGTAATATTTTGCAGATTTTAACTATTTAGATGTTAAGTATATAATCGCTAGACTTTGTATGAAAGGAAGAAAACTAGACTCTACAATTGGAAGAAATTAATGGATGGGAAGCTTGAAAGTGTAGAGTTCATGTGCCACTGTAGTCCTCATAGCTTGAGAATAAAAGCAAAGCAAGTTCTGCAGATAGAGGCAGTATCTCATATTATACCAACTCATGAAGTTAGAAAAAATAAATACAATTCTGGGCTTTTGCAATGAAAACGTTTTTTCCCCCAATTTTGTAAGTTGATTTAATACCTTCCTCCACAACATGTTGATGCACTTAGTGCAGGCAATACATTTTAGACCAGTATACTTGACATTCATAGTAGTAGCTTCCCTGTGCCTGACTTGCATCCTTACTTGTCAGTGTCCTTCTATTTCACAGTCAGGCACTTGACTATAAGCAAGTCAAAATGAAATCAAAGGGAAACAAAAATTTTGTTGTTTTTTTTTTAAACTGTGACTAACAATTACCCAGTTGCACTGGTATTGAAGAATCTGCCAAATATGTTTAATTTTGCCACTTCTATTGTTAGTTTTCTAATGCGTAAAAATTGAGTTTAGGAATAAGAGTATCCAGATTTATTTACTTGTGGGCTAAAATGAAATTTCAATTTCAGTTCATATGAAGAAAGGCTGATATAAGATTTCATTGGCTATGCTGCTTTATTTCCTTGTTTTGGCCTTGATTTTAGCAAGTTATTTTCAGGACATACTTTAAAATCAAAACAACAGGCAATGCCATAAAAAAAAAAAAGTGTCATGCAGCCAATCAGTGGAAAACAAAGAGTTTCATGAAAAAATATGAAAAACCTTGTTCATTAGCAGACAATGTTAGTATTTTACCATATCTAAGGAATACCTGTATTAAATCACTGCAGTGACAACAGCCTCTACAGGATTGCTGTTCTGTATATGAACACCCTGGTGTCCCTCATTTGCCAAGGAATATATGTTTTATTTTTATTTCTGTTCCAGTTTTCTCTCCTAGGGCATTATCCAAGCTAATACTCCCCACCAAAAGAAAACAGTAGGTTTAGATGCTGTCCTTTCAGGTAGTTGATGGGGCTGGCCCACAGTGCTGTTGACATGACTTTTGGTTAAAGTAGGTACGGCAGGTTACCCAAGGTGTACTCTAGTCCCCGACAGTTCCTGTCTGGAAAGTCTCTGTACTTCCTTCTGGCCTGTGTGTCTGCTTCCCTCCCCTCTGGGGTTGGGTTGTTGACAGAGGACAGATCTGGACACAGGAACTGGAATCAGCTCCCAGGTTCTAATAGTTTGGACAGAATTGAGCAGTATAAAAAAAGGGACTCATTACTCTGGCAACTTGGGAAAACAATCAGATTTTTAAAAATATTATTCAGAGAAATTAATGCTGCATGCTGTTTCCTAGAACATGGGATTTTCTGGCAATTGATCCAGATAAGAAAAAAAGTTTTGGCTATATATGACACATTATTTTTGTTAATGACATTATTTTCCATTGTTTTCATTTGGCCAGAATTGCTTTCAAGATTCTTAGTAACAATCAATTAATAATGCTGTCCAGCACAAGACATTTGTGCAGTCTGTAATGGTGTGCACCGCATAAATCCTCAGTCTAACAGCAATCCAGTTCAGTAAGCTTGCACAATATAGTGCAGCTGCATATAGATACACTAGTGTGGGTCTAGATGTAATTAAAGAAATTTTGCCTCTGCAAGGCTACGTAGTTTTGGTGTTTTATGAACGTTACTCTACTGATTCTGATACTGAGGGTGTTCAGGAAGAACTATTTGGACATTTCTGCACACAACACAGCAACTAGCATAGATCACAGAACACAGATTTCAGTATGTGTGCTGTATGTGCACGTATTTAATGGAAAGAATAAGAAGGCTTAATCTTTGAGGAATGTACAATTGAAATAGTTCTGATTTGATTCCTTCTCATGATAACCACTGTGAGTTTTAAGGCATTTCAAGTTCCTAAAGCTAACAGAGGACTAAACAAACCAAAGCAAAACTAAAATATAAGTGTTCTCTACTACGTTGCAGTTGGAGATCTTATCCCATAAGCTTTTTTCTGTAAAACCCTGATTGTTTCGATAATGTACTGTGAAAGACTGATAAGCGTTCCTGTAGTCTTATTCTGCAACCCTCCTTCTGGCTTAGAAGGAATGTCCTTTAGACCCTTAGCACTAAATATGAGCTTCTGTCTGATTCCCGTAGGTGTATTTCATATACCTTTTTCGAGGGTCATACAGTACCCTTCGAATTATGTTTTGTGGGAAACATCCTTATATTGTCAATTTATTTTTTTCTACTCATTAGCCGTTTCCATCACGAAGTAGCAAAAGAAAGCATAGTTAATTGCATAAGAGGCCAATTCAGGACAAATGCAATGTTTTCCCATCACATCCCATCACAGAAGGTTGCCATTTCTCCACTTTTTAAATGTCTATCCCTTGCTGCTAACACACAAAATTGAACACTGCCTGTGGCATTTACTGTACCTTCATCTGCTGGATTAAATGTTGTCTCAGCTGCTCTACTCTGTCCCTCGGGGACCAAAACCGTTACCATTCAGAATACTCTCAGCAGCAGAAGCAGCAGAACACCAATGTCTCATCCAAACTAACAGCATAAAGGTGGTATCTCACTATGATACTAGTCTATTCACCTTTTTATTCATTCTTTTTTATGTTTTCCTCATAGTTTATAGTCTTTTTGCTATCAAGCAGGGACCTGAAGGATTAATCACTCTCTTATAATTCCTGACCACATTTTATTAGGGTGAGCCAGAACCCAGAACTGCTCCTGGGCAGAGCTGTGTGAAGGATGGAAAATTTATTTCACATAGGATTATCAGATGTACAGACTGAGACGACAGGGCAATGGCTCAATGATCCAGGAAATATTTCCAGTTCTTCAGGTTTCTTTTCATGTTGTAGTACTACGCTGGAGATTTCAAAGTCTGACTTCAGTCAAAGTCAGAATGGAAAGCAACAAATTTCCAAGATCTCCATTGAGGAAAAAAAAAAAATCCTTTAAAGTGTTTTAGTTGAAACTGCTTCTTGTGCGATCTGATGAATCATTTGGGGAATTGGCTTTGGACATCTTTCAGTTGCCTCCCTGACTTCATCCCCAAGTAATTCTGAGAAAACTGGCTGGATCTCATCCCAGTTGAGACAGAGAAACTTACTGCAGTAGTATACAATTGTGCTTAAATTTTCAGAGGAGTTTTGCAAAGATATAGGTGTGGAGATAAGCTGTAGCACTTTTATAAACCAAATGAAACTCTGTAACCAAATACTCCAAACTGCAGTGATGTTGGGAACAATACTGAAACTCTGTGGCTTGAATTCCTCTCAAGTTATAGTATTGTGAGAAATCAAACGGCAAAAAGCTACTGACAACATCTATAACATCACCTTATTTCCCTTGACAGTTTTTCAAGAGTAATGTTTTTATGAAAGCATGCAAACAAAAGAAAGCTACTTGTAAAAACCTAAAACCTGATTTTTTTTCTTTAAGATGTTTTCTTTTTATTTACCATTCTCAAAGCAATGCATATATTTACCTCAGTATTTCACATCTCATCATTAGATGTATTAAAAAGACTGGCAGAGTTGGTCCCTCATAGCAAAGCCTTGGACAACTTCCAAAATAACAATATCTTCAAAAGATTCTCCGTAACTATATAAAGATTTACTCAGTTGTGTCTTTTAACCTTGAAAGCAGGTGTTCTCATTTTTGAAAGGTACCTTTTAGTATTTGGTGGCAGATGGAAACTTAGTAAGTATTAACTACCATGAAATGAGAGCGCGGAGCAATGTTCTCTCATTCATACTCCTAGAAACTCAGTCATATCATACAGTGTGGACTTACAGTCCCTGGCAACTAAGTTGAGAATGAGAGAGAAAGGAAGGCTAACATAAGTATAAATTTTAAAGTTAAAGATGTCTCTGCTTATTATGTCTGCAATAGGCATTACCCAAATACTTTGTTCAGGTATTCACCTATTCCTGAACGATAAGCAGTTCAAAAGAAAATACAAAGCAACCAGAAAATTCTGCATATAATTTCAGCTTAACTTGAAACTTCTGAACTTCAGTAAACTTCAATTAACTTTTCAAAACTATCATCTGTCTTTTATCTTACTAATTTCAGCCATAACCTAAAGCAAGAACAAAACCCATGAGGGAAGCTATGCTGATCGTGGAGAATGTCGGAAACTTTACAAAGAAATCAGTTCTCATTACACTTCAATACTGTTTCAGAACGAAAAACCTTGGCATAAACTTCATAAAACCCTGAAAATTTTGTAACTCATGCAAATAGCACATGTGGGCCTTCAGGAACTGAAGCCACCAAAGCACGTTGACTAGCTTTTGCCTCTCCCCTTATGACTACCTACCGATTCACAACATGAAATGAATCCACACATTCTCAGGGGAGTTCAGACCCTGGCACTTTTTGATGGAAAGATTTCAAGCAGATTTGTATTTATATTCCAGGCTTGGAAAATAAATTCTTACAACTTCTCTTTTTTGGCCAAGGGATCCACACTGAGGTGTCAGAAGTGTCTGTGATAGCTTTTTTTCACATGGCCTTGGGAATACCTAGACAAGCACTGGTCATACTCTGTGTGTTCAGGTATACATCAGGCACTGCTGAGGGTCAGTCAATGGATCCATCTTTTTGAAGGAATGGTGTACGGGTACACCTGACACCTCCCTAAAGAAATAGAGCTAAATGAAGCTCTGACCAGCTTCACAGTGTAGATTTGTGGTTGGCTTGTTTGTTGTTTGTTTTTTTTTTTTTCCAAAGCTGATGCAGTTGAAAGCAAAAGTACAAGTGGCACATCCTTGCAAACAGTCACTCAATTTTTGGACAGGAGTCCTATTATGAACTCTTACAGTCGGTGCACATATGTGATGTCTGCTGTCTACCCTCATGTTCATCTCAACTTCAAAGCATAGTGCTTGTTTACAAGTTTATCAAAACCTTCCCTGGGGATATAGGTGTCAAGCAATGAAAGGTGACTGCTTAGATGCCAGTGAATGATCTGTTTAGCAGGAAAATATTTCCCAAGTGGTGAATAAGAACTGAAGAATTTATCTTGTCTGCTATGCTAGTTTAAGTTAGTAATTATGACAGTTGCCCAAAATATACAACCAGTTTCTAAATTTGTTATTATTTTACATACAGATTATAGTCAAACGCTGTTTAGATATCATTTCTCAAGAGTTTTTGTTGCTCTTTTACATCTTCTCCTCATTTTTTAAGTACTTTGTGTGAAGCATGCTTGCTGATTTTCCTCTACTTCTGAACACCTAATTTTGCTTTATCTTCTGAGGTTCTGTTTAATTTCTTAGACTATCACTACAAAAAGCTTCACCATTAGCTGTCTCATTTATCTCTCCATTTCTCCTGTAACTTTTTCTCTCCATTCTCAATACGCTATGTTTCTCAGCTTCCCTCTGATGTTTCACACTTTATTCATTTCTTATTCTCCTCTCTCCTCTTCATTTAATATTTCCTTCTGAAGCCAGTCACCCTCCCTTCTTGTCCATCTTTTTTTTCCTCCTGCCAGCTGGAATGTGGCTGTTTGTCACTTGCTCTATTATGGAACTGTTCCCACAGTATTTCATGAAAATAACATCAGAGTCAGTATTCTTCCAGCAGTTTTCATCTTATTTTTCAGATTCCGGATGAGTGGGAAGGGTAACAGCAGGAGGAAAGAGTCTGATTCTAATAAAAAACAACTGTTAACCATAAAATATCTCACGCTCTTTGAAAAAAGCCCTTTTAAGGACTTTGTGAAAGCCTTTAACCATCATCACTACATGCTCGCTATCACTGATAATCACACCTGTTGATAGTTATCTGCCAAAAATGATAACATAAGAAAGTGAGATCTGGAATTCATAGGCAATTGAGAATGCCAATGTAACAGGCTGATTTACAGCAGGTGCCTTAGTGACTCATGACAGCCACCTGACTGTGCCAAAAATGTATTGAGCATGGTATTTTTTGTGGAAGCATCCCTCCTGCCGACAGTGATACCAGCTGCCAAAATGCACCACAAAGGACTAAATCTAGCAGCCTTCAGGTTACAACTTTTTATTGTTTGAAAAAGTTCAGTAACATAGGATAAGCTGGCTGCTTAAAACTACAGCAAAATACCTGATTTCAAATGGATGAGAATTTTGTGTTTTAATACTTCTCAGGTAGGTTGAAGCCATATGCATCCTGCAACAGCACCTCTCCCCCTTCCTATAGGGCTTCAGCAAATAAATAGCAGACGGACCCACACAAAATGAATCTAGCAGTTCAAGTGCCAAAGGTGTTGGAGTTGAAAGGATGGATGGAAGGGTAAAAAGCCGAACCAGCCTGGATGTCGTAACAGCACAGCTGGTTTTAAAAGGGAAAATCTTTTTACAGCCTTCTTTAAGAACTGCACATTGCCCTACATAATGGGGCTTGAATCTCACTTGTCCCTAGGCACTACCACAAGCCTAGGGTTTTGATTGATTAATAGTTTTTGAGAGATTAATAGTTAATCGTTAGCACAGTACATGTTAGGCTCATTTTATAGCTGCCCAAGTAATTCTGATTTAGTGGAGGAGCGTTCGAAATAGATACGTTATAGTTCACGCTAGCCTAAGGACATCAGTGGAACTTAGCCCACAGATCAAGAATAGCAGGTTGTTGTCTGAGATGGCATCAAACATACCTGTTAGTCAACAGGCAGTAGAAAAGCAACCCTGGTATTTTGTCTTTTTAAGTATTATCATCTATGAAGTTGCTGTCAAAGCTATCTTCAAAAGCCTTTTTTACGTGTGAATGCGAGCGTTGTCTCAAAGCGAACTCTTGAGTCAGGCTGACTTTAATAGTATAGACTTAGTTAATAGGTTTGGAAATACGACCTTGTATGCCAGACTAGTTAGGCTGGGGATTTCTAGACTACTTCTGTATGTCTTAAGTGTGTTTTGGATCAAAACCAAGTGCGATTCCTTGGAATGTTTATGTTTATATTATTTAAATTTATAGTTCTTCTATTATAATTCTTAAGTGTTCAAATTGCAACATAACTGTAATTCTAAAGTTGAGATTTTAAATTACTTCTGAAAAATATGTAAAGTTTCTGCTTACAGGTGTTGAATTAACAATAACTTGCATTAGCAAGAACTCCTCTACTTCAGGGTTATCTTGCCTGCAATGAGCCAAAGTAATTGCTAGAACGCAGCAATGTTGCCCTCTTTGGTCTTCACTGCAGATCTTTTACTAAGATTTGGTACCATAGCACTGGATTTTAAATCAAAATCTGTGGGAGGTCTGTATGTACACAGGTGTAGAACATACTCAAGAGATATGGACTAATGATAAAAAGATTTGCAGTGTGAAACTGAGAATATGTATTTGTCCTTAGCAGCTTTTGGCACTAACAATTACCAAATGTGGATCTGTGTTACAGTTCAATACCTAAGCTTGCTTTTCAAATAAAGCTCATGTGAAATAACATTCATATGAAAGGATGGTATAAAATTGCCTTCATAGAAGTCTAGGAGAAAAAAGAACTACATTCTGGAGGAGATCTTGCTTTAAAAATGAAATGAGCTTTCCCCCTCATTTGCAATATTTATAAATTTAGTTGTCAAATTGTTTTTGCTATGCAAATGTTGTTTACTCTTTGTCACTGTCACCTTTCAGTTCCTATCACCATAAATTAAGCACTTAAAATGGAGCTTTGAAGCTTCTCAACAAAATGATAAAAATGTTTTCCACCCTAGAAAATCCAAGGCTCCCCACTACTAATTAGTGCTGCTAAAACATTTGTGGCTTTTTTTTCTTTTTCAAACGGTGCTTGAAAAAGATTTGGAAATGCCTCTTACATTTCACCAATCAAAATTATCATGTGTATTATCTTTTTGTATCTTTGATCAAAAGCACAATTATACAAATAAAAACAGCAGCCCATCAAGTAAACTTAATTTAGCAACCATCTGTAGCAGATGCTGTATCAACATGTAAAGATACAGATAGTCCTCACCAGAAAAATAAAAACAAAACCTCTGAGATGGGTTTTATATTCCCCTTTTCCATTCTTATATAAACACAGTAAAAATGGGAACCAGGTAACTTATTCCACTGACAAAAAGAATCCTGGACTAACAGAATTGCAAACTTCCTAAAACCACTCTCTTTCTAATATGCTTCTGCTCCAGCACACTCATTTATCCACAGCAAACTCCACAGGCAGGTAGGTATACATCTTGTGGCTTCAATTGTTTCTATTTTACAGCCAAAAAAAGACTGCATAGCACCTTGAAAAATGTACATGAGATTAGTCATAAAGTGCGTATAAAAAGCATAAAGATGTTCTTATTTCTTCTATGGACTCAGGAAAGTTAGTGGTTTGTGCTTGTAATTTGGGAGTAATCTGTCGAAGCAAGTGGATCCGCACAGGACTGGTCTTTCAGTGGCTTATTACTTTCTGAACCATTTTTACCTGGACAAAGTAAGCATAGAAAAACATGCAAACAAGATTTCTCTGTTCATTGGCAATTCGTATTCACTTGCCACATATAAGAGAAGAGATACAAGGAGCACAGCAGTGGAGAAACTGCCAGACTCGGTACATTTTGATTTTCTGTTTTCTCCTGAAACATATACAAGCAAAAACCTGATTAGAAAGAAAAAAATTATTCTGCCTAATAGGAGTTAGCAAGGACCATATGGCATGACATAGATTGTACACACTGAGACATCAGTCAACATGGCAAGAAGCTGAAGCAACATCCACAAATTACAACCTTAATTGCTAAAAATAATTAAACAGATTGGCAGACATTTTAAAAATCACACATGGGCATCCAGTAGCCATGGAAAGTGAGTAGGACTTGGTGATGTAAATAGTGATGCCATTTATCATTTTAAATGTCTTCCCTATTATTTAAAATATCTTTATTTGAGAGTTTTAAAAACATCCAAATTATGTTATGCCCAAGTTTGACTGGGATAACCTTCTCTAATGCATGAAGTGTTTTTAACTCATTCCTTTCTCTCACTGTGCCTCTACATACTGTATCTGAATTTTAAATCAGTTGGATATTTATGTTCCAAGTTTTCCAAAAGTATAATAAATTATAGATGTCTGTAAACATAAAAAGTATCATAATTTCTAGAGGAAAGAAAAAAGAAGATTTTTTTCGAAAGTAAGGCTAAAATAAAAAGTTATTTTCTTTAACTGTCAGGAAATTAAAACCCCAAACGGAGATTCTAAACTTCCCCCCCAGCTGTAGCCTTCTGAAAGCTGATTTTTGAGGAAAAGGGACTGATCAAAATTTCTCCTCATATTTTTCATCACAAAAGTGAACACGTTTAAGGAAGAAGGAATTCTGTGCATCTTTTTGTTTGTTTGTTTAAATAACTGACTCATTCTCAGTCATAGATTGAAGGAATTATGGACAATCTTGTGCACGCTTCCCTGAAAAGACAGCATAATGTTGTATATATGCTGAGCCTTCAGCAGAGAAACACTGATAATTTACTAAAAAGGTAAATACCTGAGTTTCATCTTTCCAGTTTCCTGACAGTTGCTGAATTCAATGTGAACGTCATTATAAGTGGAAGAAGTAGAGTTGCGTGATGACAGCAAAATAGAATGCCTGCCTTCTTCTTTGCAAAGAAACCCCACCAAATTAGGCTTGTTCATATTCATGACCGCTTTTTGCTCCAACTCTTCATGAATATTCAGTAAACAACTTTTATTCAAAAGAATATTCATGGCTACCGAAATCTCTGCAAACCAGCGTGTGTAAGGGTATTTGCACTAGTGTACTAGCATATTGAAAAGCTCTTTTATTATTTGTACGAGAAATTCATTAGCTGATTAAGAACATTCAGTTCAATTAGAAATAGAAGAAGGATCCCTCTTTTACTTGGAAAGCTTAGGCCATCCAACCAGCGAGCGAGCAACTATGCTGCATGACGCGCAGAAATCGCGCTGAGAAATAAATAGCATAAACGAAAGGGTTTGCGAGCACACAACCTAAAGCATTTTGCCGCAATCCATCCGCCGAGCAGTTCAGGACAATTTGACGGAGAACCCCCGCAGCTCGCTCGCGGAGGGTTCGGACACAGAAGAGGGCCCGGCTCCCTAGAA
>NW_008825615.1:9538458-9541641 GCF_000699105.1 Pygoscelis adeliae
TTCATGACGAGAGGGTTACGGCCTGAAAAAAATCACAACTGGGTTTTTTAATACGAGCTAAGCCAGCACGCTCGAGTGATTTCTAGATGTTTCTCTTCCTAGCCTCGCGTCAATTTTAAAGCACCTCGGTGCGCCAGTGCCACAACTTCAGTCTGAGTGACAGCAGTCCTGGTGAAGGTCCAGTTCTGTGCTGAGGCTCCGGGTGCTGTCCTTAACTGCAGAATTTGGGCCACGATTAATTTAATACTTCGTTAGCTTTCAAAATGTTAACAGCATGACAGCTGATGTTTACAAAGGATACCGGAAGGGTATTCAGAATTAAATGTAGTCCTTAGTATGGGCAAAAGGTTTCGTTGATTTATACTGTCCCTTGTCCCCAAAACTCTTGCGAGATTTTATGTAGGAGTTGTGAAGAAGATGCAGCTTAAAAGCCTGTACGACCACAGCCGTAGCTGTATGAGTACAATTGCTCAGTATAAATTTTAATACAATTCCTGTGATAAAATCTGCAATCATAAAATACAAGCTGGCTTCCAGGTGCCCTGTTCTAATCATGTATTTTAGAAATCAAAGCTACTAACTGCAGCACTGTATTTTAGCACGTTCCTGAGAAATACTAACTTGAAACTCATATTCAATTATTTTCCTCATTAATATGGTTGCCAGGAACAAAAATTTGTTTAAAAGCAATAATGAGAGGTATCTATTTCCAATTTTCACATGCACGTGGCTAGTGTAGAAAAGCTCTATTTTTTGGATTTTTTTTTTTAATTTGAAATTTTCTTAAATGTAAAAGAATGATCAGAGCTGGGGATGAATTAAGCAATGATGGAGCTAGGAAGACAACAGATGACAAAAAATCAGTACGGTGGATGTGTTGAAATGGAGCTGGGGAGATCAGAAAAGAAAGCATGTCAGAGTCTAATATTTTTTCTAGGAGAGATAATTAGGGACTTCCGGTGAGAATACTTTCACTAGCATGTACAAGGAAGACACTGCACTTAAGAAAGTGCCAGAACAGAATTAGGATTCAGGAATTAGGTAATACTGTTACCTTGTCGCCCTGAAACACAACATTGCTATTGCTAGTAAGAGACCATAAGCTTTGTAGTGAGTTTGCAAGGCCTCGGGCTTGCCCTGTCTGCATCCTTCCCGACTTGCCTGCTGCAGGTTTTTTCCTACGGCAATTTTTCTAGCAGACCAGGAGGCTATGGCTATTTTTTTAATTTTTTTTATTTTTTTTTAATCTTTCTGTGGCATAGACATTGTTTTACACAAGCAGTTACTGCTTTCACACAGACACACCCTGCTGAAGGTACTGGCCTTAAGACCCTTAAGGATGAACGTAATGCCAGGAAAAGGGTTGAAACTGAGAAGTGTGCGTATTACAATTTAAACTATATTATTGCTATTATTGAGACTTTCTCTGTATAGAAGAATACTTTCTTTTTCTGTAATAATGTTAGGGAGACACTAGCTTGATTGTATTGCAAGAAGAATAAGTACAAGAACGAAAGTCCAGGAAGACAGGGTACATAGAAAACTGATGAGAAATTTCAGTGCAGTGATGAGGAGAAAGAAGGCGTGCAGAATAGAAAGCAACATCAGTAGTTCTCCATTTAAAATAAAAAGTCAGCAATACATTAATGGTAGAGAAAGAAGAACTGTGCCAGGGGAATCCTTAAGAAGTTGTCTTGAAAGTTACTAAAATATCACAGTGATTGAAATGTTTGCATTGTTATGGTTTTAGGAGGTTTTAAACATTTCCTGTTTAACAGAAAAGCTAAACTAAATCTCCACTGAGCTGTAACTTCTGCTTGTCCTGAGAAAGGACAAGGCATTCTGAAGTGGTGGGTGAAAATGGATCTCTTAGTCATGTCCTCAAGGGGCAGAAGTGAAGTAGATAGTTTTCTATAGTTCCCAGTAGTTGAGGAAAATGCAATCCCCAGTTCTTACTTTGCCTGTTGGTAATTGGGAATTTGCATACCACAAGTAGCTGAATCTGCCACACTACTCTCTAGGTCTGAGGTGTTTGCTCTAAGATAGGGCCGTGACTCTCATTTTTCACTGCTAGATCTCTTCTTGGATAAAACTGCATCTGAAGCAACAAAGGCAAGGGACAAGCGGGTTGAAAACAGATACTCCATTTTAGCAAAGATGTGCTAGATATACAGGTATTACCAAAATACAACTGTGTTAGTTAGTACTATGCTTGGATTTGCAGCTGCCAGGATTAATTGGAGGCTATCCTAATCAATCAAAAAGGACCAAAGCACGGGATCAAGCACTGTCCTATGAACATTCATACTGTACAGTCAGTGCTCGACACATCTTTGGCCAGAGTTGGAGGATGCTATCCCTGTTGCTTCCTGGGCATGGCGTAAGAATAACACGGGTGTCACGGGGAAACCAGGCACCAGCTGGGGAATTTTACTCAAGTTAATCAATTGCCAATCAACACAACTACTGATCACCCTTTTAGGTACCAGGAAAAAGAAGAACACAAACAACTAAACAAGCACATAAACATCTATCCTCTGCCCTCTGCAATCTCAGCTTTCTGTATTTTCTCCACCAGTTACACTCAGCCCTCCAAAATTTCACTGGGGAGGGGACAGGTAGTGGGGAGACTGAGGTGATAGATGCATAACAGTTTTCTGCTGCTCTGAGCAAAATATTCTTCTGCGACCCTATGGCGAAGCCTTTCACACTGTGCTTACTGCCCTGTACTTCATGGTTTCCTGATGCTCCATTCCTAGTGTCCCTGTCCCAGCATGGGTCACCCACGGCTGCAGTCCCTGGGGGTGTGCGTACCCCTGTGGCGTGGCGTGACTCCCCACTTGCCGATGCCTCTCATACATACACCTGAGCAGGGCCACGAGCTCCTCCAGCTCAGCGGCGGTTTGGTGCCCGGTGGGTTTTCCCACCGCTGTTTCTGCTGGTCCCAGTTTTGAAGGGAAGAGCATTTAGCCAAATGGATGAAAGCTCCCATGCCACTTTCCCTCAGGGCCAGGGCCAGGGCAGACCCTGATCTTTAGAGCTTACTAGTACAGACATAGTCACAATGACTGGCTATTATGTTCCTAATACTTTGACTTGTATACCCTAAAATCACTCTCTACTTAAATTTATGTTAGCTGAAAAGTCTTATGTAATGGTTTTAAAAAATGAGTATTTTCCCTC
>NW_008825615.1:9541693-9572571 GCF_000699105.1 Pygoscelis adeliae
TCATTGCTATAAAAATAAATAATTCTATATACATATAAATATGCATATTACATAAGAAGAATCCAGTGTCTTGAAAACATTAATTAAGTATTGAGACAGCCGGGCACTGACCAAGAAAACAACCATCGCAGGCAGCTGTCTGACAACAAACCTACTGACTTTGGAGGTGTGACACAGGGGTTCTTCCTGCTTGCTTCTTTCGTTTGACACATGAACGAAATAGGCTGCTTAGGTGGTATGGACTGCTCTGTCATATGCAGCTTAACATCTTAAACCCTCATTGATGAACAATACCTCATAGCCCTGAATAACTTAAAGTTGAGATAGATCTTTGTTTATTTTTAAGTGTTTCCTTTATAACTCGTTCTGATTTTTATTTCAGTACAAAGTGATGTGAGACCAAATACAATAGGATATAATCAGGCTGCAGAAGGTTATACCCTAAGGTGATGTTCAGTTTCATAATGAGGAGTTGTATTTATTTTTCCCAAAATTAAAATAAAAAAAGCTCAGTTTTTCAGTCTTAACAAACAAAATGCCCAGATATTTCAGTAAATAGTTCAAGAATACAAATTATGAAATATAATTCTTCTCATAATCATATTGCTGATAGTAATTAAGAACGCATCGCTATGCATAATTGTCCATTCACTCAGTCTCCTGCAATGCACAGTACTAAGTCTTGATCTTCATGTCCTAGACAATTTCAGTATGTTTTATTTGTAGTCACCTAATTTTTTATTTTTTTTACTTCACCAGGGACTGTACCATCCTGTTAAGCTTTTTCCAAAGATTTTTTTACACGAGTAGTAAATAGTTGTTCTTATCCCTTTATAAAGATAATTTTAAAGTCTTCAGTTATAACTGTATCGTGCTTTATGACTTTGGTTCCTTTTACTTATCCTCTTAATTTTTCTTTATTAGAAAATTGATTTGATCAAACACATCCAATAAAAAAATCCTCTTGCAGATTTAATGCAATGCCAGTAATTAAGTTTGGATTTTTGGTATACTAAGAACTGACTACCTTACCAGAATTCTGGTGCATATGGAATGACTCATTTGAGAATGGTTTTTCTCACCTTATTATTTATTCAACAGATCTGACAGTCATTATGAGATTTCCATTTGTTATTTAATACTGTAATTGAGAAATATATGTATTTGTTCCCAGTGCAGAAATTGTATTAGTTTATTTTATTCTTGAGGTGTATATCCAAAGAATCTATTGTGTGAAAAACAGAAGTCACATATCTACTTAGAGAAATATAGATCGCAGTTATAAAAAGTGACTGAAAAAGTCATTCTTCTGTCTATCCTAGTGACCTAAATAATTCCTGACAGGTATTTGTCTAACCTTCTCTTAAAAAAATCCAGTAACAGAAATTCTACAACACTGCACTCCACTTAAACACCCAATCAATCTTTCTTTTAGAATGTTTTTCCCAATGTCCCATGCTGCCCTTGAAGCCTGTTATTTGAGAGCGGTATATCACCTTTGTCATCATAGCATCTATTTACCTATTCAAAGACCGCTATGATATCTTCTCCACTTTTTTCCAAGACTTAACAACCTCAAATACCTTCCTCAGAGGCCATGTTTTCTCGATCTGTGACCTGTTTCATTGTTTTTCTCCGGATTCTGTATAATTGCTTTACATCTTTCTTGAAGCTTGATGGAGTACTTGAGCTGAAGTTTTACCTGCATTAAGCGGAATGGAGGGATTACTCCTACAGGTTATATTCCTGTTGACAAATCCCAGTTGGATATTTGCCTTGTTTGCAGTAGCTTAATAACATTGACTCATGCAGAATTTGTCATCCACTCCAAATCCGAGATCTTTTTCTGCAGAACTTCTAGCCACTTAGTTGTTTCCTGTCTTGCACTAAATAGCTGATGAGTCCTACCTACATGCAGAACTTCACATTCCTCTTTGCTGAGCTGTATCCACTTCATATATAAAATTTATTCACAAGAAGTATATACTAGTAATTTAGGTGTCTGTAGACAGTCATTGTGGAGCAATAACAAAAAATTATAAAAGATGTTAACATGAAAGCACAGCTTTCCATTTCATTGCTTATGCTGATACCAATATAGCTTCAAGCATTCTTTTCTTAAAAAAAAAAAAAAACTGAAAATCAGTTAGTATATCTGGAAGGGAACACGATTAAGATTAGAAGGCTCAGTGTTGAGTGTTTTTTTTCTTTTTACTTCATGGAAAATTGCTGAATGACAGCCTTGGGCAGCAAAGTCTTCTTATTCATCGGCAGAAAATTTCAGCCTGAACAGTGGGAGCATACACTTCTCCACTAATGTACTTCAAATCTTGACCCTGGAGAAACCACTCCTTGTACTACCAAGTCAATTCATTTTCCATATCCACTCAGTTCTTGGTCAGTCTGCCAAGATTGCCTACAGCAAAGATTTTGGAATATGGACAACAGTTCTGTAAGGACCATGTTAAATGAACAAGCCTATACATTTTTAGGGCTAGTCTACACAGAAACCTTGTACCATTTTGACTGTACTGATGCAGTGGAACTGTTACAGCTTTTTAGTGTGGATTCACTTCGGTATTTTTACCGTTAATCGAGCCAAAAGGCAAGGGAGCAGAGACACTCTTGATTTAATCCTATATTAGTATGTTTTTCATGGTCAATCCAGTTTAAGGGGTTTCTGTTCCCCTGCCTCTGGACATTCACTCAGTCCTGCTCTGCACCCCCTTATAGTTCTCCACCCTCCTTTACCCTGATGGAACTTTTTTTGGGACTGCATTGCAAAGTACATCAGTGCTAAAATTACAGGAGTTAAAAGTGCTGGGTTTTGGAGTGCTCCACTGCTCCTGTTTACAGCACAGCCATGCAAGAGTTGCAAAGACAGGACTGAGAGGAGGTGAGCTGGGACACCTGGTGAGAAAACATGGCTATAAGAGGTGAGTTATGATAACCTCCTAAAACACATTCCCCTCTACAGAAATTTTAATACTGTGTTGCTGCCTGACTCTCTAATCCGCCTGTTAAACCACACAGCTGGGGGGATGAAAATCAGAATCAAAGTTTTGCTTCAATGAATAGATAATTGTGCAAGAAACAGCAGTAAAAATGAGATAGACTGAGAAAAGATGACCCCCACAGAACTGAACAGTGTCTGCAAACCTGTTTGAAATCAGGCCAATGAAGGATTTGAAAACTAACATATTTTACCACTGGGTACAACAGGTAGGAACTACCTTTTTCTCAGGAAAGACCTGACCTGGCTTTCACACATAATCCAAAAGCCCTGAGCAGAGACACATGACTTACTCTTACCTTCAAGGGGCAGAGTTTATCCCAACTTCCCTTCACGGTGTTTTCTACAGAGTGGTTTAATCAGGTCCTTACTCAGAACCACACTGAGTTTTGTCAGGCCCATTATCAGTCTCTGGCTTTACTGCAGAGTCTGACAGTGTCGTGTGAAGATACCAAAGTCCACTTTAAGTGATCTAGCCTCCTACTGCAGGGAGCCTATATTCTCAAGGTACGTTAGTCTGCACAACATGCCATACAGTGGACTGTTTCAGTACCCAGGCTAGGTATTTCTACACTGAAAATCTGTGTAGCACACAAACATAATATAGACATACCTTTCCCTCCGGTGCCTCTCTCCTGTGAGGCATTGTACTGGGACTCTGGGCATCTGATTCAGTTCTAATGATTTGATTCTGCTAGCCAGTGGGATACCTAAAAATGTAAAATTACCCCAAATTTCTTGCACAATTAAAATTTCTTTTTATGAAACACGGGCATTTAAGAATTTAAGCCTCATGCTTTTCAATAAGATTTAGCGTCCTAAAAATGTGATACTCAAAGATAGATAGATAGCAAATTTCTGTTGAACTCGGTGAGAGACTAATACTCTCACAGAGCTATACCTTTGAGATCTGGGTTTTATAGATGACATTGTAAAAAGGGCATAGGCATCTAAAGTGGGACATAACCAGGATTTAGGAACTGAAATACAAAACACAGATGCTTGAAATATCTACTTTGCTGCTGCCTACTCATGTCTGAAGTCTGCAGAGCTCTAAGTTTCCCAAATTAAAGCTCTCATGGTACCTAAAGTTCTACTTTGGGATTTGTTAACCAGTGAAGCACTGATCTTAGGCTAAGCCCTACCAGGCTTCACACACTAGATTTTTCTCTACTATATTTGCAGAAAGGACTCAATCTCTTAAGCCCTACCAGAGCAGACCTATTGTGCTCTGTTCTTCTAATGAAGTTGAGTATGAGAGGTGGGATTTGAAGAGTTAAAGCATTCAGTCACAACAGAGTTTACAAAAGCTTCCTTTTCTATATTTGTCAGAGGGACTTTGAACTCCTATCTCCTTTAAAAATATTTTACACAATAACTATATATTAATTGGGGAAAAAAATAAAAGAAAAAAAAGCATTCTGTAACTGCTGAGGCTGTTCCACTTTGTGTATAATAATTTGTGAGGCCAAAAGAGAAAATGCAAGTATGACCATAACTCTTAAACAGTGGCTTAAGTAATATATCTTGCAAAATGCCAAAATGTCAAAATATTTAGGAGATGAGGGAAGTGAGGCTCCCCAGTATCCCAAACTAACATATAACCACTAGAACCCTCTATACACTAGTGAAACCATCTACGTTCAGCAAAGTCAATTTTACAGTTACAGATTCTTTTAAGCAATAGTTCAATAATCATTAAAAAAATATAAGAGTACTCTGAGTATGAGCTCCATGGCTTCCTATAGTAAAAGAATCTGGTATCTACTAAGGCAAAAGGCATCAGTTTCAAGCAATCTGGATAGTACTGCAGGTAATAATTAAAAATAGGTTAAAAGTTATGAGAAAGGTCCACTTCCTGCCCTCATTTTCCTTGTGCCTTCACCTTCAGTTGTGCTCACCCAGTTCCCAGTGGAGATAACAGGAGCACAGAGTGTGTTCAGCAGCAGCGGGTGAGGAGCTAAAGGACCAGGTGAGAGGGCACCTTCCCCATTTTTGATCGCTGAGTGATGGCTAGCTGAGGTCAGTAATGAGAAAAACCCATTTTACTAAAATATTCAAGCATATGATTACTTCCTGTGAAACAGGCTAGGATTGAAACATATGCCTGAAATTAAGTACATTATTTAAGTATGTTTCTGAATAGGTCATGTTACCATCTGAAATTATTTGATAACCAGGTCAGTAAAAACCACATTTAAACAGCCACTCTCCTAAAAGATCTAATGTTTCAATTGGCAAAGATTATTTTCTCTTAAATAATAATCTTTCAAGGGCATGGCTGAGATGCCGTATTACAGAAGTTTATCATTATTTGCATTGCTGTGCAGCCTGTGGCAGGGATAAATACAATACAAGTCTTCCATTTCTAACAGTATCTGTCTCACAGCTTGCTTTGATGCTAAACACACTTGAAAAAAAACATGCCTTCAAATACTAAGGAATTTTTTTTTTCTTCATTGACATTAGTCACTATGGTATGAATGAAAAATAAAAATAAAAATAAAACCCCCACAATTAATAAACAAATCTCTGAGTATGTGATTTTGAAGAGTCAATAATAGCTTGTTTGGATCATTACTTCCAATTATAATACACTGCTGCTGCAAATAAAATAACAAACTCTTAAGCAGTTGTATGTTGGAAGGTGAAATTCAACTTTAATAAAGTAGAGAGTTCAGTTTTAAAGAAATAACAAGCTCTACTGAAAACACTGCTGCATACTCCATCTTTTTTTACTTAGCTACATTAAAAAAAAAAATAATTACAAGTTACTTATTGTGCCTGAGGGTTCCCAGAAAACAAGAAGGAACAGTGAGAACAGGAAAGTGATAGCGGCATAAATGCAAGCATCCAGACTGCTTACACTCATGGATTTGAACTCTTTTTCAGTTGCAAGGCCTTTTTAATGTCTGAAGTAATTTGCTGAGACAACATCCCAGTGATGGAAAAACGTCTGATCAGCAAATTGAGTATGTTGACACTTTAACCTAGATGTACTGATACAATATATTACTTTTTGATCTTGAAACAAGAGTAAGACTCATCTGATTAAATGTGGATTGCTTATATAAAGTAGATATCTATAAATGAGCTAGTCGACTAGACTCATTTTATAATCAATGGAGAGAAATAGGCATTTTTAGAGCCTGATTCATCTTGTGATTCATTTTGTGTTGAGAAAAGCAAACCACACATCATCAAAAAACCCTGCTGGAGGCCTTAAACGTAAATCTAAATTCTAGCACATAGACAACTGACATATGTTGTAGATTATTATGTTTACATAGATGTATATGTCACTGTTTTACTTAAAGCCTATTAGACTATAGTAACATTTACAGTATTACATAGCTTCTTGTACTCTGTTACTGTAATTCTGCAAAAAACAAGATATGTTAAAACCACTAACAAGGAAGGAATACATTTTCTAACCTATAAGCTATTGAGTAAGAAGAGAAACACCAACTTCTTCACTCATTTGGATACCTTTTTTTTCTCTTGGAAGTCTTCTGTGAATCATCTGTAGTTTACAGAGGACTATAAACCATACATTTTTCAAGTAAACTATTAAAAAAAAAAAAAGACACCAGTTTATTCTTACATAACTCAAATTGAATCTGCTGCAGTTTAATTACCATTTTGTCCAATATTAATTTTATATGCTTTGCAATTATACAGTGCTCTAAGGCACTTGGAGAAAATCACTCTATGAAACTATACACTATTTTACCATTTAAAAAATCCCTAGGAATTTTCTTAAACTTTGCCATGACACAAGGATAGTGCTACAATTTTAATGACTGTACTAAGATAATAAATGAATAGAATTGCAAAAATTTTGCAGAGAAACTTCCTGTCATTCTCTTATTTACATGCGAAGCTTTCTGCCCATTCAAATTAGATCCTAAAAGTCCTTTAGTGGTTCCTCTGACACCCACCCTCATTGACCTTGTTGGCTGCCCCAACGTGCTGGATGAGCACAGCCATTAGCAAAATCGGAAGAAAAGCATTACATGCAGAGTAAGTACTCTGAAGGACTGGGTTGTTCAACTAGAAAGTCAGTTATCCTTTACCTACATAAAAGAGTCAGATGATGTTATAAATACAAATTTGCAGTTCTTTCTTTGTTTCTTTTTGCTACACGAAGCTTTCCAATTTCAATTTGCCCATCTTCTGAAATACTGTCATCTTTCACATTGTTAAGTAGTACCAGAAATATTGCTAGTATTCATAAAGAAGGATGTGACAGTAAAAACTTGAGTAGCATTTGGTATTGAAAAAGCCAGTCTGCGTAAAAATGAGATTTCAAGGGCTAAACTGAAAAATACATAGAACATTTTTGTAGATGAAAATGTTTAATAAATGATAATTCAAATGCACATTTCCAGTCATAAACTAATATCTCTCCAGCAGAGGTGCATACAGTAGAGGAAAACTGCCCCACGCTCACTGTTGCTGCACTATTCACAGGACAACAGACAACACAAAATAAACCAATTACAGACTAGCCTAGCTGCAACATTATAGAGCTAGCAGTAGCTACTCACTCATGAATAAGAAGTGTCTTCATGCAAATCGGAGACCTACCACAAAATATTAGTGACAGTCTAGTGAGTATGTCCTAGGTTCTATGAAGCAACATGCAAATATATGGAAATATGGATTCCTTCATCATTAAATTTTGTTAATGCACCACAAATTTTAATCCTGATTAGTTTGTTCATTCTTTCCCACACAGGACTGAACAGTGTGAGTAAAACACCCTACCAAGGTTGTCACTTGATATTCCAGTCACACTGGGGACATGGCTTCCCATTCCTGGCATTTCAGCCTGTTGAGTCTAAAGAAGTAACTGTTATTATTCTGCACTCAAAGCCAACATTTTCCACTTGAGACACAATTCCAACAAAATTAATGTCAGATGAGGAAAGCATTAATTCATTTTCCAAGTAAATTGGATATCTAATTTTTGACAGCTTGTATTGTTTCTGTGTCCAATGCTGTAGGCAAGAGAACTCTTAAAAGAAAAAAAAAAAAAGAGGGGAGGGGAGATTTTTTGCTATTGAAATATGCACAGACAGCATTATGGGCAGAGCAGGGTACTTTAAAAAGATGTCACAGTTCCTTTTTTGGCATTGGCCCTAGGACAAGTGGATTATATCTACATTTCAAATTTTATTAAAAGAAAAAATCCATACCACTCGATTATGAGGAAGGCTTAAATATATTTATTTAACTCCACTGAAATGTAATTCTTGATAGCTATTGTGGGATTCTTTTGGCAACCATATGACAAATTAATTTTTTTCTCTTGTAAAACATTATCCGAAACTACATCAGAACTTGAGAAACAATGGACACAGAGACCATATATGAGTATGAATACTAATTTCATCACTTCACATAACTAACTTTATATGTATACCTTTCTGTCTCTATAATCCAAATATCATTTGCATCTTTTTACTAAATATTTTTATAAACTATTTCAAATTTTCTTTTGTTCATTGCTTAAGTGAAGGACTACAATAATGAAAACAAATTATTTGATTATTTTATCTCTCATATGAATATAATTGTTGTGCATGTTGCACAAATAAGACATAAATGTTTTTTAAAAACAGCAATTAAAGCATCTTCACTGCTGGTTTACCATTTCAGCTATTTCTCAAATACTTTGTACAGACGGAGGAAAATTGCAATTAGAGGTCCATTATAAAAATATCAACTATAAAGTAAGCAATTTAGCAAATTTAGCAATACCTTCCTGAATTGGACACATAAGGCTATCTGAAAAGTAAAATTATAGTGCTCTCACTAGAAGATATAGTTATTAAAACAGAGAATTTACCAGACAGGTTATTCACTTAAAAAAAAACAACCAAACAAAAAAACAACCCAAGCACAAAAAAAAAAAAACCACCAAAAAAACCCCCCAAGCCGAAAAGGCCTACAGTTCTCATTACATTTTATTCTATTAAACTTCAGTCCATTCAGTGGAAAAGACAGAAAGACACAAGACCTCACTGAAAAGATCCCTATCTCAAGAAAAGTTGCCTATGTAATCTAAACAAAATTTTTTTACAAATTGTTTTTATCTAGGTTTTCTCATTCTGTGTTATGAACAAGGCAACTTCTTTGCTAGGGTATGAAGTAAAAGAAATGTGTTAATACTTTTATCTGTAGATTCATATTTAATATTATACCAATAGGCCAGAATTGTATATCATATGTGAAATGCATATGTGTTACGTGAAATGAAGCCAAGTTATAAGAAAACAAAGGTCCTTTATTACAATTCCATATGTACTTTTCACAGAAATAGAAGTGTTATTCATAGTGTCTTCACTAAATTCTAATGTGGTAACATCTGCAAATCTAAATTTGTCCTGTAACTTGAATAATGCAATTTTTATTTCTCTGAAGGAATTATTCAACTGTTGGAGATGGGCACAGGAGAATTCATGCTTACACTTCAGCATTGGCTAATTAATCAGATCTTTAAACATTCCTGTGAAGTTACTATTCCAGTCTTTAGATACGGAAACTGAAGCAATGGGTTGATTCATCTGAAGCTATAGAACATTTTAATACCAATACAGCACTAATATAATTTAAAACTGAGCTTCCAATTTCTCAAATGATACAAAAGCTGCTAGTTGTAACCCTTCATTAAAAGGATATTTCTGGAATCATGTCAGAAGGAAAGTTCAATCTGAACTGTATGCGCGTGAGAGCCAATATTTTAACAGTTTGTGTGAAGAAGAAAACAACCTTTATTACTCCCCAAAATACAGGAAACTACCTCCCGTTACAGCATCAATTACCAGCCTGGCTAGCTCATGGGCAGCTCATCCACACATGCTGTAGACAAAATCATACTTTACTCATTTAATTTCTTGTGGATCTGGGTAGTGCAGTAGGGTTTCATGGACAATGTGTTTCCTGTGAGCTGTGTGTCAGGTTTATTAGATAAGTAATACATTTTTTTTTCCTACTTCATGGCCACTATGCCATAAACTAGTCATAGGCTTCCAGTTTTGGAGTAACTGATCATGAAGGCACGTTGCAAGCCCCAAACTTTGGCAAGTCTCATTTCCAGCCAATCTAACATGAGAGACTATTGATTGTATACAGACACATTATATGCATACTTCCCAGTTCTCAGATCCATATTGATTTCATTAGCCATGTTCCCAGCTAAATGATGGGACAAGACATCAGTATGCACCAATGCCCCTGCTCTTCCAGGCTTTCCCAGAAAGGAGGAAAGAAAACCAAACCTGGAAGAAAATGACAAGCATTCCCTGATCTGAACAATCAATCAGGAGCTCAGGACTCCAGGCGCCGTAAAACATGTCTTCCCTGAAATCTGGACATATGCACAGATACTATCAGGGAGATAAATATATTATTTAAAATCATCTCAATAACTGTAGTCTAGAAAGAACTGACACTGTTTCATTTCCAAGTGTTATGAAACATAACAACACTTAGTAATGTAGGTCTCACATCAAATAAAAAAGCCCTATTCTTTTTTAAAAAAATTATCATTTTTCGACATGGTATATACCTCCGGCAAGCTTCCAAGGCAGACTTGTCTCTTCCAAAACTGAAATATATGCATAAGCTCAGTTCATGGCCTAACCGAACCTTTCAAGATCTGGGTACGTTATAAAGCCTCTTTCCTAGCAGCATTATCAACAGTTTTTATTTTTATTTTTTGTATGACTGCACTTGTGAGTTTTTTAAGCTACAGCTTCTGGACACTTGTGCCCCCATCAGAATCTTAGTTATCATTAAAAGGATTAACTTTCTAGCCCTCACTGATACAGAGGAAAGCCTGAAAATTAGATGCACACTCTAAATTTCAGAACCCAGAGACAGAATACCAACTGTATCATTTTAAAAAGTAACCAAAACAAAATGCACAACATTCAAGCCAATTTCATGATATTTGATGCCCAGCAGGTGACTTGAAAGCCTGGGGGTAACAGCAGTCATGAACTGTGGTCTATCTATGCTCCCCCATCTGACTCTTAACGGATTTTCAGTCTAGCAAACACCGCCATTTCTTCCCAATGCTCCAGAACTTCACTAAAAGAATACCTTCACATATTTGTCTTGGAGAATACAAGAAATTAAGACTGTAAAATATACTATGCAGCTGATTTCTCCCTTTCTGACTAAGTCATGTAATTCAAGCCCTGAGTTCCTCTGTTCCCAGTGATGGACACGTGTCATGCAGGTGCATGTTTTCTTTTAAGTCAGGATACTCTGGATTTTAGTTTATAAAGGCTTAAAATAACTGATTAGAAGTTCCTATAGTCTGATTTTAGCAGATCACAGTGGCATTACTGCTTAGTATACCTGTAGGTATTAGTATACTTATCTAGGGCAGTGATGAGCCTATATGAATTAATTACACAGAAAAGATGGTCATGGTTATTCACTGCAGCGAGACTATATATTATTAATGGGGCTGATATGCAGATGAATTGATCAGTGCAAAGCTTATATGAACTCTTTGCCAAAAACTTGCTGCAAATCAACATCTGGCTCAGTCATGAGAGGAGAGGCAGTCCCATCTGCCTGAAAGTGAAGCATCAGATAAAAAAAAAAAAAATCAGAAAGGAACATATAATTCCAATCTGTCCTGTAAGGCAGTCAGCCCTGAGAAGCAAAAAATTTTGATGTTAAGGCTTTAACCATTCAAACTGAAAGACTGTTACTAAAAAAAAAAAAAAAAAAAAAGTGTGAGTATTACGTTGTGGCCTGTGGAAATGTTGTTGAAACTACTGAGGTTGAAAAACTCAGCTGTGCTTCCAATGATAGGTTCATTATGATGGCTAGTCTCTTGAACCCTGAGTTAAAAACCTTTACAGCTGATGCAAGATATGTGGAAGAAAAAAAAGCAATTACAAGACACCATTGCTGGAAGGAGTTAATTTATTTAAAGCATTCAGTGATTTCCAGTCTCTCTTTCCTTTTCTCAAGAACCAGGTATTTGTCAGATCCAAACCCCCAAATAGCCCATTTTTTCACAACAGGGTTCCTTTCCACCTCACTTCTACTTAAACAGCTCACACAAATGTTTTGTCACCTCCTGAGCTTGATTATGGTTCTAAGTGGACATTTAACTTCCATCAATAATGTTAGACAGAAATCTATAGTATTTTCTTCTCAGATTCCCCACAGGTTTCAATGATGCCCTTCTCCTTTACTGGGGAGACAAATCAGAGACCTGGGCTCTGATGCACTGAATGGTCTCCTATTGATGGACTAGCAAATGTCTAGACAGTTGTCGCTCATCTGTATTGCATTGCAACACAGACAAGCTATATCTTGTATCAGTAGACGGAAAGTGACTCATTTAACTTAATCTTGACTGTTTTGAAGAGAAAAGTGAATCATGAAAAGATTTCTTTTTTCCATGTTAGCATTTAACTCTGATGTGCCTCCTATATATGAAATGCTTACTTTTCATTTAAAAATGCAGCACTAAGGAGAAGGAATATATTGTGATAATTTTGTCAATAAGCATCTACTGCATTATTTATGGTAATTTTTATTCTAAACTTTTATTTTCAGTTGTAATTTCAGGAAGGTTTCTATTTATGTCTTCAAAGATATGTGACCTTGATATAAACTTAAAAAAAAAAATCTTGGAAAGCATTTGGTATTCCAGAAGCAAAATTTAAATTAGGAAGATAGAAAATAATTTAGAATTATGTAGAATTATGAAATAATTTAGAATTACATAATTTCTTTTGAAAAATCATTCTTATAATAGTTTCTTTCTCTAAACAATCATTGCTCTCGGATAAATGTCCCGCCTCGTATGTCAAGATTGCAGTTTGTGATGAAAAGGACGATGTCAAACAGAGAGTGGCTTTGCCAACAGGACTACAATATTACTTTCAGATATGATGCAAATTATTCTTAAGATAAATTATCTATTTCATGTAACAATGACTATAGTCCTAGCCTATACACAGAAGTAACTTTCATTTGCTAAATCAGAGTCAGTGTTCATGCTCCTGGTGCTACTTAATCAAATATGTTCCTGTGTTATATAAACTGTTAACCTTTAATGTTGGAGGCCTACAGATATGCTCAAGAAAATAAAAATTTTCTTCCTAATAATACTACCTGAGCAAAACTAAACACCTAAGATCACTAAAGACCTTACAAATATGAATGAACTAGGGGTCCTAGATTTTCGGCAGACTTCATTATCATATTTTAAATATGGGGAGTGAAACACAACATATCCAATTAAGTAACTTTCACTCACACAAAAATTTTCATTTATATCATTTTCTAGAGCAATATCTTAAAGACTGAACACAAAGAGGTTATGTGATTAAACAAAGGATATAACTCAAACCTGTGACTGAATGGACTAGAAAGCATTGATACATAGCTGCAACAGACCAACTACATTGATTCCACAGTTGTTGCAATACTTAAGTACCAATTCAGCATCATTAATTTATTATTCTCTACTAGCCCTTCCAGAAGAATACTATCAGCACAACAGAAATGAACAGACCTTGATGAAAAATAGATGACAAATGCCTCTTCAAAATGGATGGAGGCAATTTCCTGTACAGGTAAATCCAGACCCAAACACTTCAGCTCTGCCTGATATTTCGAAAGAACATCTGATGTTTATTAGCTCTAGCAATCATTTAAGAATTGAAAACAATCAGTTAAAATTCAAGTAATTTATGCAGGAAATGTATTGAATGTGTTCACCTGAGCAAATTTATCTGCTTTTGTAAAAATCTATGTGGGGAAGACTTTTTTCTTCTGTTACAGGGAATGCACACCATGCTTAATCTAAACGTAAACATTTCCTACTCTATAGTGATGTTACTATAATATTTTCAGCACCATAATTGAAAGGTAGGTTATCACCATACTTTACAATAACTTAACTTCTTGTAACGTGGTGATTTTTATAGGGAAATATACAGGTACAAAACATTTACATTTGCTTTGCCCTGCACCCATGAATGAATAATTTCTGATATAAAAAATTAATTTCAGAAAAGGAGAAAAAAGTCCATCCAACGTAGAAAGGTCTACCTTCTTAATCCCTTAATTTGATGTGTAATCACAGCAAGATTAAAGACTTCTCGGACCATGGTAGCTTTCCATTGTAAGGAAGGAGAGTAAAACCTTATAAAATATAGAGAGTGATGGCAACGGGAGTAAATTGTGTCTTGTGGGTACATTACAAACTTCTATTGCTTTCAGATGGACCTTTCTTTCTTGTGCATATTCCTTTCATAGGCTCACCCAAACTCACACATTTTATTGGTTATATAGCTTTACGACTTAGGAATTCACATTTTTCTCTGGTAATGTTTTCACCTTACCCATCTAAAGTGTATATTTTCCTATATTCTTCTGATTAACTACACAGCTATCTGATGTCATCACTTCTTCTCTAGCTTTACTAATAGCTTTTTTTGTTTAATATATTCTCCTTCTATGAATTTAATTTTTTTCAGTAGAAAGAAGTCTAATCAAAGCATCGCTTAAATTATTGCAGTACTGAGATGTTCTTTGGATAAGCACATTTACATTCAGTTAATATTTTTAACCACTACATTGCGCTGTCTTTTGACAACTACTTTGGAAAAAAAAATAGTTCAGCCACTTTCAGAACAGGATTTTAATTTGAATTGATTGCTGCAAACTATAGGTAAAGAGAATAAAAAGACAATAAATACGCTGCTGCAGTTCTGCATTGAGACTAGCTACTGCATACTTATTTTGAACACATGCAATATGCATTATAATAAACAGCCTATACAAATAGAAGTATCTTATTAAATAAGGCCTTAGTCTTGAAAGGTCATTGTTTTCAGTCCGCTTGAACTCCTGGTCAAGGCAGATTCATAGGCCCTAATCCTGCAATCACACCTCTGCTTGAACTCAAGGATGTGAGCAACCTCACTCAAGTGCCAAGTATGCAGGACCACAGGTCCATGTTTTAGTGTTTTCCAAGTTGGGATGCAGTTGAAGATTGATTTCCCTCCTGTCATTTCAAGCATGCATATAACTTATCTTAAGAATATAGTGAGATTACTTCTGTGAATCTAATTACTTTAAAATATTTGAAACATTACTTTAATAAAGCAAAGTTAATTATGGGACATCTTTAACTCATTGTCTTGGCTCCAAAGCATTTACATTTGCTTTGCCTTTCACCCATGAATGAATAATTTCTGATATGAAAAATTAACTTCAGAAAAGTAGAAAAAAAAAATCAATCCAAAGTAGAAAGGTTTACCTTCTTAACCCCTTAATTTGACAGATAATCACAACAAGATTGAAGACTTCTCAGAGCATGGCAGCTTTCCATTGTTTGTACCCTAACAAGAAGCAGAATTGGGTAATGGTGGCTGGCCTGACATTCTTCTCCAAGGCTTAGTCTTTCATGACGTATCTGGAACAAGATCTCTGTTCTTCGGTTTCCAGGTTTGAACACTTCAAATTAGTTTGATAGAGAACTTTTTAGCTGATGGTCTACATTACTGTTTGTTCCACTTCAAAGGAAAGACGTTTAAGCTATTAGAACCAAAACTATGAACCTGAATACTTTGGAAATTGCAGGGTAGAAAGCCCAGGTACCATCCACCCTGCCTGTAACCAGGCTTGATCCAAAAGCCTAATGGAGAGGAAGGGGGAATCCTGGCCATATTGTGCATTAGAGAAGAGAACTTCCATGGGAAACATTGTTTTGGAAACTTGTTTGGCTTATGAAAACACCCTTTGAGAACAAGAATCTTTTGGGAACTGCAGAATCCCTCAACTATTTCCCGGGAAAGCAAAGCATGAGAAGCTCAGTCTAGCAATGGAAAGCATGAGTATGACAGTATTTTATGAGTTTCAAGGAAGAAATAGGCAGAAAACAGTAAAAAGAGAACTTTGTTCCTAATGTGAGTAGATGGAGCAAGAAAGCCTTGTCTTCCTCTGCCTCCTAAGAGCTACACACTGAAGATTCTGTGATGAAAAAAATGCAAAAAGAAGCTTTCAATATCCCCTTCAAAAATAAAGTACAAGGAAATCTCCATTTGCTGTCAGCTCTCAGATATATAGCAGTTCAGCATGAAGCACTTTCTTTAGAATATAATAAATAAAGGGTGTAACCCTTTACTTATGATTACAAAAGGGACCTGCTGTTCTACTGTTTGCCTTTGTTTAGTAGTGCCTCCACATTGGCTCTGTACTTGTACACATTGCCTACTGTGTTAATTCTTGAAGAGGATTTTATTTAAAAATAAATAAATGTACTTCTTTATTCACCCAAACTGTGTTCAAAAATTGAAAACTGGAAAAAAAGTAATGTCTATAAGAAGACCAAAGTTGATGTTATCATATGAAAAAGAGTCACGAATACATCTGTGTATCCAGCACCGGGAACACCTACCTCAATGACTCTGTACCTGTTACCTGCACAAATGGATCACTGTACACTCTGTTTACATGAACTATCATTCCACAGAAAACCTTAGGTCTCATTTAAAAATATATATAATATATATACAAGTATATACATCTATGTATGTGTTTGTATATGTGTATACAAGGTTGCAAAGAAAGTGTGAGACCAGACATGGCACCCAAAGCAATGTAAAATGGAACTAAATACCTGTTCTGGCAACTGCATACATCTTATGTCTCAGCCTTGTAACAATTAGCTTATGGCTGATGTAAATTATAGTAACCTAGATAAATATTTTCTTTATTAGTCATCTAGAAAACAGAGGTTCTCTAGATCTAACGTCCACTGCAGTCATGGTTGTGCTTAGCTGAGTGTCAAAGACTAGAATTAGTGTCAGGAATCAGAGTTTTCCTATTAGGAAAACTTCAGAAGTCAGGATGCTTATCCATAGGGTACTGATGTAAAATAACAGCAGTACAGCCAAACTCATATGTTTCATAGTATCTCTAGTCAATTTTATGATGGCTTCACTCAGTGTGTTGATGCCATATTACATGGAAGAAAAGAGGACATTTTCTTATCTGGGCAGTGGCTGGAGATGCTCCATACTTCAGTATGGAGCTTGTCACTTTGTCACTCAAAGATTGTGAGTGACAGTAAAAGAAAAAAGAACTGTGCTACAGATGTACATTCTTACCATCTCCATTTTGTTTGATTTGGGCCATCTTTCTAACCCTTTCTTAAAAACAAAGGTATACATTATTCTACACAAATGTGGAAAGATTCATTAATTTATTTTAATCTTCCAACTTACTTTTTTTAAAATTTTAGTTGTCGTGCTCCATGAGATATCTGTAAATCTCAGCTGTGTCCTGGTGCATAGATAGAGGTATGCTGATGGAGCTTCGTATTATTCACTGTAGGAATCATTGATACAAATGTCCACCAGAGAAATCTGCTAGTTCAGCCAGTTCATTTTTGGAAGAATGCTCCACATCAGCTTGCATTCCAAAACTGCACATTATCTATACAAACATCTCCTGATAATGTAATAAGTCAATACCATCATACTTGGTGGTATGATGGTATTGAATATAGGAATTGCAAATTCCTATAGATATAGGAATTGCAAAAAGCATTTTACATAGAGAAGGCTATTAAGACCAAGAAGTACAAAAGATGAGTACCCTATCAGGAAATTATTTATTATCTGTCCTTTGTGGACAAATATTCAGAGCATAATAAGATGTGGCATTATCAGATTTGCAATGTAGATGAGTGCTGCACCTAGCAGTAACTAGCTGGTTTTCAGGTGAGATATGCATTTGGTAGATTGTAAAACTCAGTTTGCCAAGAATGCACAATTTAGCATCCCTTAATGGTGAAAGCAGTATAATTGTACCTAGGAATAACTAGACTGACCAGTCAATGAATGGAAACTATTATGTTTGGAAGGGGGAATCTGCAGGAAGAGGTAGAAGAAGGAGGAACATGGGATTTTTCTATGATAATGGTACAGTGGTCTGTAATCTACACCCTTCTAATCCTTTCAGATACAGATTGGGAGGAGATGGTAAGGGTAATTCAATTTTACTTTTAAATAAATGTAATTTTCTGTCAGTAATTATGTTCATCTGGCAAGCTGAACAGCTAGAAACAGGGAAAACAATAAACAGAAATGACTCGAGCAACATCTTTCTAAAAAGAAAGTTCTGAGAAGCTGAGAAAAAAACATATGTGGTTTCCTGGCTGGATTTGTTTTCTGTGGGCTTGACTCTGCTCTCTGAAATAGTCTGCTGATCAGCAAGCCATGTGGAGGGTAGTTCAGATGTCTTGCTTTGAAAATAAATGATGATTCTGTGCTACCTCATACAGGGCAAAATCCATCTCCCGCGTCCACAAGACCAGCTGTGTCACTCCTTGTCACTCTGTCTGACAGGGGTGGTCCCTTACACGCCATTTCAGTTCTAACCGTTCTTATGTAGTGACAGAATTTAGAGAGGAAAAAAAAAAGGAGGAATTGTTTCCTCCCTGCTGTGGCTTTGTGCTAGAAAGGACGAGTAGTTCTGTCCTCAGACATTTAAAGTTTGATAGAAAGTTTGATCCCTTATCCAGCTGGTTTATACCCATCTACCAGACAGTCTTGAGCCCGGACCAGCTCATTTTTCAAGACTAGAAAAGCTTCCCAAGTGAGGTGTCAGAGGGTGTGCTTGAAGCCTGAGAGCCATTTGGAGAAGTCTTAAATGTTGCAAGTCTCTGGGAGTGTAGTTTAAAGAGATACTGGATTTGGCAGTAAAGCTGGCCAAACATATTAATGTTTCTGTACTACATCCTGCCCCAATCTTCTTTTTCCTGCTCCAGTGATTAAAATTTCCTCTTCCACATTTGTACAGTTATTCTGGAGCTGTGCCACAACCTGCATCACTAAAATTATACAGGCTAAAATCAACTTATTTTGGGGAGGTAATTCTTCACAGTAGCTTTTGTCCAATTACACTTTTCTTTTTCCCTTTAGAAATAGGCAAGAGACTGGGAAAGACATGACTGTGGTTCTGGGGTTAATTTGTAATTTATACTGTCTGGAGAGATCTCTGTGTATTTGAGTGATGCTATATTCTACACAGGCCTGACAATTCTTCACGTACAATGTCATCGTGCAAAATATAAAGGAAATAAGAACTGAAGTTGCAATTTACCACTGTGAAGAGTCCTACTCGTTGTGATAAAGTATTTATCATGAGAGAAGAGAAAGACGTATCCTTGCTTCTATAGGGTCTGTTAAGCAGCATCGCATGGATTTCTTAGCTAGAATTTAACAGATTCCAGGTTCAATTTCCAATACAGCTTTTCCTTTAGGTGCATGTTTTTCCCTTCCTTTCATCACTGAAAGTCCAGGATGATCTGAAAAAGTTCTACATAGGAAGCTAACAGATGATGGAATAAATTTGTAGATCTATGATGAATGCGAAATAATTGTTTCTTCAGAACATCTCTTTGATGCCACACCAGGAGACTACTGTGATTTAGTCAGGAAAATGTAGTGTACGTACAAAAGAAACATTTTGTTAATCAACCTAAGAATGTTGTTACATGTATTTGTTGCTCTTTTCCAGCTCCTTAAAGATAAAAGATTGTTCCTTTTAATATTCTCTCAAAATTCCAGCAAAATCACCTCTGACAACCCAATCTGGTAATTGTACCATATTTGCTAATGGAGCTACAAGAACAAATATGGTACAAGATTCTGCTCACATTTATGGCTTTGGAAATAGAGAAATAGCAGCAAGCAGATGAAGAAAAAAGAAGGAATTTATAACATCTGTGTCATAACTAAATGGTTATAACTTTGCAATACTCGGACTGTATCCACCTTTTATAGTACAAATTACCTGTATTAAAAGAATAGCCAAAGTAAGGCAGAGAAACATAGTTCTATTTAATTTATCAGTTAAGGTATTCAATTACTCCTTACATGAAAAAAGAAAGATATAGACCTGTCAGCTCTCATTACCATCTTTTTGTCTGAGTGGGCAGAACAACCTGAACTCTAACTTTTGTGTTTCACTTTTTGCATTTTAACACTGTCATCCAGTTGGGAAAAAGTGTGACTGGACCATAAACTGGGAGTTAGCGAATTTAAAAAAAGAGAGAGACTTGCCTTGACCTGTATAAAACCAAACTTCAGTGAAGATATAAAAACTAAAGAACTAAGCATGTACTCTTTTAGAAATCAAAGTGATTAACTGCAGTTTGCAAGTGGCACATAGTCACACACCTGAACTTTCCATGCAGAGAAAAATTGCATCTTAAAGCCCATTAGTTAAGTTTGAGTGACTGCAGTTTACAGACCTGTACTGACAGAGCTGGTCTTTACAATGAGGACTAGTATGAATTGTAGTGGTTATAACACCAAATGTTAAAGAACTGCTTTATGAGGAAGTACATTCAAAGTTAATTCATTTGTTTTTTAAGTAACTTTTCATACATATTTCTCCTTTGATATTTTGTTCTTCCAAAGGCAGCGAAGGGCAAGGTCTTTTCTTTATGTGCTGAAACTAGGCTAAGTCTAGAAATGTCAAAAATAATATTTGTCAGTGAAGACTGCTAACTGATGCTGATTATGATAATGCATCTGATTCATAAAAAGATTAAACATTTTGTTTTAAATAAAGGCACCATCTGCCACTATTCTTTCTGAAGGTCAGCATTTAAGTGCTTTTAAGCACATCTATTTCTTCAGTGTGCTTTTTGGCTCTTACTGTACTGCTTATTTCTTGACCATCAACAAGGTAGATTTTTTTTCCCAAGTGTTATTATGTTTTGGACAAAGTATAATAGAACTTTTGTATTCCAGTCTAATTAAAGATGGCAAACAGTACTACTTCCAACAAAATTTTGCCTCAACTTTCACTTATGGTCAATCTTGTTCAGAGATTATGTTTATTTTAAAAATGAAAATACTGTTTCATTAACCACTAGTTAAAATTGATCATACAAAAGAAATAGGAACGGCAGCATGGAACCTTCTACAATAGAGCCTTTTTGAAGGCCCAGCCTAAAATTGTGTGTGGTGCTTCCCACAGAAAGCAAAGAGCATCACAAGCGGACTTGCTGCTTTCTGCTCTAAGTAGGAAAAAAAAAAAACCCAACAAAAAAATCCCTTTGACCTTCTGAACTCACCTTCTGTAACATTAACACATATATATGAATATAAGCATTATATATATTACAGATGTATGTGCATATATGACACATAAGAAACCAGTTATTGAATATTTGACAGGAACGCCAAATGTCAGAATGTATTCAACATACTTAATATACTATTGGAAGATGCTAACAATATGATGCACCTGGCATAGGAATATATAAGGAGTAAACCAAGAAAAGATATATTCAATTACAATGTTATGTCTTAAACAATTTTACTGAAAGTTTATTACAAAGCTGAACAGTTCAATGTAATTTTGGTTGTATCTGAAAATTAACTTTCTTTTAAAATATGTAAATACTTTTCTCATAAATTTTTCTTTAGCTTGTTATACAGAAATTGCTACCATGAGTCATGCTGCCTGTGTTGGGAAGGTAGTATGGAATGCTTTCTAAAAATATAACTGTTCTTTCTACATTATCACCATTTGATATTAACCCTATATTAAGGAGGAAGAAAAGAGACAGATGAGTTTTTCTTATTCTTTCTCTTAAAAAAAACCTTAAAAGAGAGAGAAATTTCACAGTACATTCTCTTTGAAAGAAGTGCTCTTCTTTTGTAATTACCTGCACTGCACCTAATTCTAACACAAATATGTTCTAATTTCAACACAAATATATTCAAATTCTAATAAAGCAAATCATCTTAGTTCATAAATATGAATATAATTGCCATATCAGTGTGATATAATGGCTTAAGTTTATCACAACAAAAATGTCTTTTCCTTATGAAAATGTTTATTTTTTCAGTGAAAAAAGTTATTATTATTACTATTCTATTTTATTTCAATTATTAAACTGTTCTTATCTCAACCCACGAGTTTTCTCACTTTTACTCTTTCGAATGTCTCCCCCATCCCATCGGGGGGGAGGAGAGTGAATGAGAGGCTGTGTGGTGCTCAGTTGCCAGCTGGGGTTAAACCACGACAGTCCTTTTTGGCACCCAAGAAATAAAATAAAGTAAAATAGTAATAATAATGATAATAATGATAATAATAATAATAATAAAAAAAGAATATACAAAGCAAGTGATGCACAATGTAATTGCTCACCACACGCTGACCGATGCCCAGCCAGTCCCCCAGCAGTGGCCCCCTCAGCCAGCTTTCCCCATTTTATGTACTGAGCATGACATCACATGGTATGGAATGTCCCTTTGGCCAGTTTGGCTGTGCCCCCTCCCAGCTTCTTGTGCACCTCCAGCCTTCTCAGTCGGTAGAGCCTGGGAAGCTGAAAAGTCCTCGACTAGTATAAGCACTACTTAGCAACAACTAAAACATCAGTGTGTTATCAACATTGTTCTCATCCTAAATCCAAAACACAGCACTTTACCAGCTACTAGGAAGAAAATTAACTCTATCCCAGCCAAAACCAGGACAGGGGGTAAGATCAGCTGTACAGATTTGAGCCATGCTTTACCAGCCAGCGAGAGAGTGGTCGCTTGCCCATTTCATTTACTAGAACACACATAGCCAGGGAAACTAAAGTACTTAAAAAAAACCCCTATTCTTAAACCAGTTATTCTTCAACAAATTTAGCAACTGTTAAGTAAGACTTCATGAGAAAATATTTCCTGCTGCCCACTTAAATTATATATTTGATTAGTTATTTTCTTGAAATAGATCTTAAAATTTGCTGGAATTTCTTGCTGGGTCAAAAAATGTGGGTTTTTTTATTTGCTTTGTTTTGTTCTGTAATGACTGAGAAAATCCTAACAGATACAAAGGTACTACTGCTGTTATTTTAAGATACAAATCAAGCAAACAATTAAAATGCCCCCAAAATAGAATTATTTCCTAAGTTAGAGGTAAATTACTGTAACTTCATTAAGGAGCCTGAGAATACTGCTATCGTGTCAGCTCTGTGAGGGAAAGGTTAGGGGAGCAGAAGAAACTCACAATTTGCTGGCAGTCCAGGCTGAGATAAATAAATAGCGATCATCAGCTTCAAAATTTAGAAACTCGCTTAACAAACCAAGCATTTCAAATAAAGAATACATGATAGGTTTGAGAGAAATATTTACATCCTAGCAGAGCTGGAATTCTAGTACAGTTTAACAATGGCATTTGTAGATTAGAAACATATTAAACTAGATTCCTCAGAATTCCTCATTGATTTTACTGAGTGTGCTGTCAATAAGTCTGACCTGTTTTATAGTATATAATACACAATTCATTGACATCTGGTTTCAGCTTTCCCCACCTCTCCCTCCCCGGTACCATCACTTTTTAAATTCCAGAATCAGATAATTCATATTTTGGCACCTAAGAAATTGCAACACAGAGAATGAAGTGCTCAAAAACTTGAATGTTAAGAATTGCCTTACACCAGATAAGAGGTGCCTGTAAATTGATAGTCTGTAGCTGACAGCAGCCATTACCACATAAGCCTTTAGAGGAGTGTCTCCAACTTCCTGTGAAGAAAAATACCAGTGCACTTATATACTGCAGGCAACATTATACTTTCCTTTCCCTGTCAACCTTAGTTGTAACTTTCTCATCTCCAGCAGCCACAAGCAACGGTCTGCGATTTTATCCTCTTCTCTAAAGCACCAACCCTTCTCTTAACACTGTAGAAAATAATATAAGAATCTATTAGCCCTTTTCTTGACCCTTTGTCCCTTGACTTCACTTTTGCCAGTAAGACTTGAATCTTGGTTTAAAAAATAGCATTTTGGAAAAATGGTCATTTGATTAAAAAAAGATTGAGGAAGAGTGCTACGGAGAACCTTAACAATGCAGACTAGTGTGTGCATAGCATAGGTTTTAGCAGTAACAGAGGAAGGCAAGAGGCAATGTGATTAGAGGAAGAGCAGCCACAGAGGACCGAGCTGAAAGGGTGGAAACATTTACAGAAAATAAAAAGCAATTCAAAAATATATGAAAGTGGTGAAAGACATACAGAATAAAGGGATTGGAAAAGAGAGCAAAACATCATAGGACTTCTGGCAATGTTTTAAAGATTCTTTTCAAATGAGGGTAATTATTAGAGAGCAAAGATATATTTTATATGAATTGAAAAAGTGGCTTATACATATTCCAAATATTTTGTCTACTCTTCCTTCTTTCATTTAACTGTAGGGTTGTATTTTGGTCACATTTCACTCAGATCTGATCCTACTTTCTATGAATTATGGCTGCTTAATTTCAGCTAACATGTTGTAATTTGGCTACTGAAAGATGAGAAAAAAATTAAATTGTCAAACTCCACAGCAGCTGCAATAATAAAATGGTTTCTATTTTTTTCTAAACAATTTCTTGACTGAAACCTCAAGAATGATACTTAGAATTTAATTATAACTTTATTTCAAAGTTCTTACCATAATCTAATTTTTAGTATATGAAAACTACTAGGATATTAAATGAGTGTAAATTTTTTTTCCTATACAAGTATATGAGCATAGGCCTCAGAGGAAACAACTGGACAAGAGAATTGAGTTCACCACTTCCGTTATGCAACTGTGCAATAACATTTTAAACTAGAAATAGGCCACAGAGCATCTGTCCTGCAATTTGCTACTCATTGCAGGTCTCAAATCTCCTCCAAAGATTTTCAAACTATTTTTAGACTTGCAGGGTAAAATAATTCCAAGGAACACAACAGCCATCTTAGAGAAGGTGAGCAAAAGAAATAACAAACCTTGGCAAGGACAAAAGATGAACACAGTCCAGAAAAGCAGAAGGGCATATCATACTATATACCAGCAAGAAAAAAAATAATTAGTGGCCAAGCATTACCACATGCCAGTACCACTAAGTCCAGTGCAAAATACAGCTATCTTTGAACCAACATTCAACATGATAATCTAAGTACCAAAAGCAGTCTAGCCAAAGCAACATGGGGTCTATCCTGAATTACTGTGCCCTGGTCAGAATTAAGACCACTTCCAGAACTTGAGCTAGTCAAAATTACCTCAGATATCGCTACACTACAGCTGGCACTACCAACAGTTCTGGAGTTCCTGTCTTCAAGAGGTAACATATAAACTATATAAAAACATAATAAACTATATACAAAAAAAACCCCAAACAAACAAAACAACTACATAAGCTACAGTCTTCTGAATGGTTGTGTTCAACTAAAAAGATGTTACCTGAAGAATCAGCCTTCCATTTAATAATTAGTCTGCTAAAATTTACCTTTACTCCAGATGACAGAAATCACAGAATCACAGTACGGTTGAGGTTGCAAATGACCCCTGGTGGTCATCTGGTCCAACCCCCCAGATCAAACAGGGTCACCTAGAGCCAGTTTCCCAGACCACGTCCAGAAAGCTTTTAAATATCTCCAAGGAGGAAAACTCCACAACCTCACTGGGTAACCTGTGCCAGAACTCAGTCATCCTCACAGTGAAAAAGTGTTTCCTGATGTTCAGATGGCACCTCCTTTGTTTCACTGTGTGCCCATTGCCTCTGGTCCTGTCACTGAGCCCCACTGAAAATAGCCTGGCTCTGTCCTCTTCGCACCCTCCCTTCAGATATTTATATAAATTGATAAGATGCCTCCTGAGCCTTCTCATCTCTAGACTGAACAGTCCCAGATCTCTCAGCTTTCCCTCATAGGAGAGATGCTGCAGTCCCTGAGCTATCTTTGTGGCCCCTCACAGGTGCTCCATCTCTAATCTAGAGCAAATGTGTTCTCTGGAGATAGTGCAGCTGTGAGGTATTGCAGATGGGCAGCAAGATGGAGGTTTCTTGGGCAAGAAAAGGGCTTTTTGTGTACATATTGAACACTCAGGATACCTTCTACTCTCTCTCTGCTCCCACCTTCTACCCTCATACCTATAGAGAACCTTCATATACATATGTGTGTTTTCATACACATATGCATATACACACGTTCATATCTGTGCACATCTATCTCTGTCTCATTTCCAACCCCATTAATATCACATACAATACAATGTCACATAAGCAATAATGTTACTAATGGAGGAATAAATGAGCATTCAATTATGGAAAGCAATTATTTTTAAGTGCTGTACCTGGCATCTAAAAACTTTAGCTTTGGGGGCATTACAAATGTACTACATTAGCCAGTTCGAGCTCTAGTAGTAGCTTGCGTAGTCAGCACTATAGTTTGTAAACATGATGAAGTCGTACTCTGAGAACTCTCTGCCACAGGCTGCTATGGATAGTTCATACTCAACCTACTTCAGAACATCAACTAATCCTTATGACATCTATGAAAGGCAAATATCACCACCTTTCTTTTGAGATATACTTTGAACTCTGTGATGCAAGTTATACTAAAAGATGCCGAAAGTAAACAACTTTGCTACCTGTTACCATTATTCAGTTCAAGGCTGTTGTGCAATTTTCTAACTGGAGCATGATCAGCTTAGGAATGAAAATACCCTTAAGAATAATGGAAATATGGTTGTACATTAGAAACAGTTACTCATAAGCAGCAAGGAGGAGGTTCTCCATAAGAAGAGCTGAAGACAGCAAGTAGGAAACGCCTTCAAAAGCTCATGAAAAGAAATGACACAACAATCACGCTTTATGTGGTCTACTCCACTTTTCTGAGCTTCCTTCTTCTTGCTGAGCAATTTGTATTAAAACTAGATTTAATGGCTACCTTTTCTAGATAAGCAAGTGAGCCAAACAGCCTGGGACTATGGAGATACTTTTTAAATTGCAGGGTCTTTCAGACAAAAATGGACAAAGTGTTTCTAAGCAGCTAAAATTAGTTTGAGGCAGCTGTATCTCAGTGCAGAGCTTTGGAGCTGGAAACAACTGCTCTTTTTCCTATCAAAGAAAGCAGAGCCCAAGAAAACATCTGATCTGTGCACCTCTCAAACACAGAAGTGGGAATACAAGTTCTGGTGCCAAATAGCAAAGGAATATAGAGAGGATTCATGCTTAGATATGAGAAATGTTGTTCACATTTAAATACAAATGTTGGTTATTTGAGAGGGAAGTCTTTCATGTGAGGATTACACCTAACTCTGTAGATATAGAGTAACTTATTCCAGTGAGGGACCATGAAGATTAGGCCTCTGTGCACTATAGCAATACAGATAAATAATTTTTATAGGAAACGCTGTATTGAAATGACTTAAGTTAATGAACAGGTGTTAAAACACATTTTACAAAATGAAGTGTATGCAAATTAATCATATGGCAAAGACCTTGGGACGTTCTACAACTACTTTCTATGTACAGCTGGAACTAAGCAACCCTAAAGTGGGCATTTATTGGTGGCCCTGGAAGATGATCAGGACATCTGTATGCGCTGTGCACATCCCTTGAAACTCATGGGGCCTGAGAAAAATTATACGAGCTAATAAGGGATTAAAAAAACACAGAGGTGTCTTGAAGTACCTCTTAACTCTTTATCCTCTTCTGTGTGCTGTGATCCCTCCAGCTGCAGCTAAGGAGCTGAGACAACATCAGTTAAGTCCTTCCTTAATACACAGAAATGGAAATCCTTCCCACTCCTTTCTTAAATGTTCTGTCTTCAACCGTTACGGAAAACCTGGCAAATAGGTAGGGTTTTGCAGCATATCCTGAAGGTCAGCAGTGAAGGGAAAAAAAAAAAGTAAAACTTGGCACAAAAACAGCTAAATAAAGGACTGACATCTTGCCACTATTATCTATTTCCACAAGAGGTAAATGAGGTCATGCCTAACTGCATTTATATCAAGCTAAGCAGCCCAAAAGAACAGTTCAAAAAACCCTTTAGGCTTGCCAAGGTCCTAAACGGTCATTATCTTACATAGGACAAATTAAGGGACATTTATTGAGGGACTAGGAGAATCTTTAATTAAGGTGAAGAATAAATCCTGTCTTGCAATCCTTATACTTGTTTGGTTCCAAATTAGAGCATAAGTAAAATGGGTAGATTAAAAGAAGAAGAAAAGAAATAGATTCTTCCATAGGAACCTGCATGTCTGTGAAGCTTAAAGACATAAAAACATTGAAACCCTCCAAAATAACTATATTGATTTCTTAAACCAAACAAATAGAAAAGAAAGATGTCTTCTATTTAATGTTGTCCTAATTAATTCTGCAAGCATTATTCTTGTGCTCCTGTGGAGTTAATTACAAATCAGTTTAGTATAATTAGATATTAATATCCTCAGCAATATTTTCTAATAACTCTTAAGTTAACAGTATCATTGCTCGATAGAGATGTTTTATCACTGTAGGCCAGATCTTACAATCCTGCAAGAACCAGCTGATTGCTTGCTGAAGAAATATTAGACAGCACTGCAGAATCTGGCCTTAACATTTAAAACTTTAATGATACAACAGGATTCATGCACATTGTTTTTCAAAGCTATCTGAAGAATTCAGGTGCACTTATTCACATAGAATCATTCCAGTCTTTTTTCCAAAATTCAGAGCATAGTGTGAATTTTCATCTCAGCATTTACAAACACATTGCAAAATATAAACTGCAGGCTGATGTTATCTAAAGAAAGATTACTGACCAGTAACTAGAGTCCTTTGGGATGTGTGATTGACAGGCAGATTTGTCCCAGCCCTTATGGCCCTCTCTGGAGGCATACAGCCACCTAAGGCAAAGCATGGACACCACCACTTCAGTTTCCTCTCAAATGCAGAATGTAAAAGAGAAATTCTGAGCAGAAATCTGAAGGGTGGGAGGAAGGTTATGAGAAATGAATCAACACATGAACAACATGTCTTTTAGCCTAGCAGGTGAATACAATGTCCTTTCTGTCTTTTGGCCACCTCCATCCCACAGCTCTGTTCAGACTCTGTGAAATTCCCAACAGTACTTCCCATACATTCAGTAATTTTGGAGTTTCTGATTCTTCATGTAAGTCACAACTACAGGATCAATTTAGCAAGTGCTGCATCAGCTCTGTATACCACAGACAGGCGTAATGCAAGGTTAAGATATAGAGCTCCAAGTATCTGCTAGACAAATATCAGTCTTCAAAACATTTCCCAGGAAAGCCATAGACACAGCTTGAAATACAAAGAGATACCTAACTGTCATTTTCTTATTATATAAGTTTCATTACAGACTTCAGTCCATACCCGGTGTATGAATATTATATAGACATCAAGAATCACCTGATATTGTGGGTGTGAACAGCAGTCTTAGCTGAAGAAGTTTCATGAAAAAACAGGTATGTTGATATCTTGCTTAATTTGGAACTCAAAAATCCCCCTCATGAAAAATTTTGGGTCATTTTTTAAGAATTTCCTATCTTAAGATAACCAGAAAGGATACCTTCAGTGAGAAAAATAGCAAGGACCAAGTGCCAGCAACCCAAAGAGGCAGATGCTGGGAGCTCCGCGGGCAGATTCTGCAGGAGAAGAGAGTTGCTATTCGGGTAATAGGTTAACCAGTGCCCTTTGAGACTTGAGGATAGAACTTATAACTACAGGCTCATGACAGGCAGATATATGGAACTTAATCAAAGTGAAGAAAATCCATATTGCTTTAGTGGAGGATACCACTAACTTAAGGTTGGTGGGAAAGTGGTTTGTGGAAAGACAAGGCAAAGAACGTGGCTTATTTTGCCAGGTAGATGCACTACTCTTGCTGAGTCTAATAGGGACCTTTCTGCAAGAGATCAATATTCTCCATTAGTAAGGTCCATCTATATATCTATGTCTGTACCATGCTATAGAACAAGATTAGTTTGGATAGTGAAGTAGCCTGCATTAGAAGGTGTGGGAAATTAAGCTGAGTCCCTTGACTCCTCATTGATTGTCAAAGGCTCAGATACAAAAATTCTTTCAGCTATGTAGGATCATCAGTGCTATTTGCTGACACACTGGGACCAGGGCCTTTAGACCCAGAGGTGTCAAAGGCAAATTAGACTTGTCTGCTTCATCACAAAGCCAGGATCTGATGGAGACTCTCAACACTATTTTGGGTTTGAATGGCCACTGGGGTCTGAGAAACTCTTGGGGTTTTTTTCAAGTGCTACTTTTCAGGGCTTAACAGCTTTTTCTTATGATTCTGTTGTCTGAGGACAGGGTACACTGTACACTGCAGACGAGAAACCCGGACAAAAAAGGCTGTAGTAATGGATAAGAAAAAGAACAGAGCACCAAAAGAAAAACAGAAGGAGGAAAGAAGAAGAGAGAAGGACCTTTGTAACAAGAATTTTTGGATGGATAAACAACTCCACCATTAAGTATTTTTGGGTCCCCACAAGGACCGATCATGCAGAACTCTGCTTCAACTAAGTGGTTGATAGGATCCGTCATGGCACTTTGTGAGCTTGGCTTAACTTGTTCAGGCTGCAAGCTTGAGGAAATGAGGGATCCCCTACACATATCACAAAGTTAAAAAGTAAAATTTTACATTTGAGTGACGAGGCAAATGAGCAACCTCTCTGTGACTGTATATGTGGACTTTCACTGCAGAACAATAACAGAACTTGTCACTGCTCTAAACTGAAAAAATAACTGAGATGAAGCATGGTAAAATACCAATATCTTAAATTTTCATTCCAAATCCTATAGAAAGTTTCCAGATTCCTTCACAGACTGTAAATAGTGCTATCCATGATCCAATAAAATCATAAACACCTTTATCTAATTTACAAAGCATGAAAGAATTGAATCATACACCAAGGCAAGCACAAATTTTAATTATTTCAGGAAGACAGAGATGTCATTGATCTGAAACCCAACAAAGGGGCAAAGCATCATAAGCCCTTATTGTTTTTATTCCCCTAACTGTTATAATAGAAAGAGT
>NW_008825615.1:9572608-9593984 GCF_000699105.1 Pygoscelis adeliae
AGAGTGTGTGTGTGTGCATGGTCAAATATATATGGACACAGAAACTGTAAGTACAGCGGTTAGATAACTTACTGTTTGGAGAAACATTCAGAATAATGTAAGCAATCAATAATATCATCATGGAAAAACACTGTACATACATATATAGGGCATACAATATATAAGACAATAAAATATTTAAATATTCGTAAGTAAGTGTAACTCCAAGGAAAGACTCAAATGAGCAATTAAAAAGCCCCAGCTTTTTAGTTTTATCTTAATCTTCTTAGACAAAACCGCTCAGAATAACAGAATTTAAATGGAAAAGAAATCTCTTAGAGTCATTTAGACTTACCTCTTACACAACGCATCTCTAGTTCATCAATTTTGCATAGGAGGGAAATACTCTTCTCTTCTACATAAGTAAATACTATCAAGCCCAACATCTTGGGACATAGTTTTAGAAATAAATTGTATTACAGGTAAAGACTCCAAGTGATGAGTTTACTACTTTGTTCAATAAACCATTACAATGATTAATTACTCTCCCTCTAAGAAGGTGTGATTTATTACTAATTTCACTTCACCTAACCTCTATCATCAGATGTTAGACCTCATGCTTCATTCATGCAGCTCCATCCACCATGACCGAAATTTCTGCTCATCCACTGTAATTTTTCACAATATTTTTTCATTTGCTATACATTCTTTTTTACCATGGTTAAAGATCTTGTAGTAGCTTTCTGAAGTTAAAAGAGCCACCATCAGCTTCTTTTCCACCATCAATTTAAATATTTTACACTTCACATTGCTGTGTATTCCTGAAAATCTTTTGCTTTGTCATCAGCTTATCTCTAAATTAAGTGATGTGGTCCTTTTGTATGCAGGCAGTATATGAAGCATTCAGAGAAACACAAAAGTAAGTGGCAATTGAGAATATTATTTTCGTTTTTCTTTTATATTATATTTCATGAAGTGAATCAGAGCAAAATTTCTGCAGGGCCTAGTAAAATTATTTACCATCTAAATTAAAAAAAAAGTTCTGATTTTTCTTCACTCTTTTTACACCTATGTATGTCTGTTACTGTCTGTGGAATCTCTTCTGATTTACATCAGACAGAGCTACAATATACTCAGTATTTCTATATTTTTACAGATTTGTACATAATTTATTCTGTTACATTTAATATCATTAAGTGTGGACTCAAAGTACTGTCTGAGACCCTACCTTAAAGGTATTTTATGACATAAAAGTTTAAGCAGGAAATTTGCTGAGGGCATTTTTTCTGCCACTAGGTTCAGTATAAATATTAATATCGTACTAGCTATATTTTTAGAATTTAATTTTTAGCTCAGTTTTATCACTACCTTGCAGATAGGCAGTTTTAAACCGTACTATTTTAGCCTAGTAAAATCCCCTATGCTGTTTATCATAATGTATTTTATGATGTTTTTGTCACAATTCCAGAAAGTTTTTCAGAGGTCTAAATACTGCATTATTTTTACTTCAGTCCTTTTACGGCTTAGCTACAGCTATATTGACAGATTCTCACATGTGTTTATAAAATTAAATTTAACCTGTTCCTACTTCAAAAAAAGATACTCTGATCACCAGAAAGAAAAGAATTAAATTCAAAATAAAGATTTATAAACTTTGTAGCTTTTAAATAAAAAGTCACAAAGTTAAGCATCATTTTTCAGTGAAAGGTGGAGCTTCTTCACACTCAATTATTACTACGTTACTATTTTTCAGCCAAGTTTTTAATTATCTCTTTGTCAAGGAAGGAGCAGAAATATTGTCCAGTTTGTTAAATGCTTTGAGTTTTTACAATGGGAGGGACATCTAAACTATGAACTGTGGATTTAGGGGATTTTACAATACAATTCCATTTTAACATATGGAACTGTGATTGATTTTATTTCAATGTGTTCTTCCTGCCAGTAGAAATGCCAGTATTTTCAGAGATAGTTGCCTATGACTATGCAAAACATAGTAAGGAGGATTCTGGAGCCAAACTCTTTTTGATGCCAGGGACAATGCCTAAAAATTGAAACCTGAGAGTCTCAGCTTGGACATTAGGAGGAACACCCCCTGCCACATTAAAATCTGTGGAACAGGCAGCCCAGAAGGACTGTGGACCCTCCACCTTTGGTGGTTTCCAAGACTCAGGTAGACAAAGCCATAACCGATCTGAACTAGTGCAGGGTTACTCCAGCTCTGAGCAGGTGGGTATATTAAATGATCTTTAAAGGTCCCTTCCAACCAGTTTTTCTATGACACAGTGATTCTACAGTTCCATATTGCCTGAGTGTATTGAGTATGTACCTACAACTCACCAGGCATAACTATATCTTATATTGTCTCCTCTCTCTCCTAAGTATAAGATACGTGAACTCGGAAATGGACCTAGAAAGGAGAAGGAGGAGACCAGAAAAAGAAACTTTGTCAGGAAGGCAGCAGTGATTCTTCCAATGCCTTAGGTGCTGGCATGCAAATGCAGAAAAAATATGAGCAGGAAATCTTAACAAATTATAAGAATGATGAAGATAATGACAACTGAAATAACAGATGCTCATGAAAAAAAAATGTGTGTCTAGAATATGAATAAATAAGAGATTAATGGGAGACAGACAGGAAAAAAAAGTATCTCTGTGAGTAGATATAAAACTGATTAGATTAGATAACCATAACCCCTAAGTATCAGTGGTCTATTATCAACATGGAAGGAAATATCAAAGGGGTCCTGAAGCACTCCGACTTAGACCTGCTTTTTAAAATATTTTCATTAACAGCATTGAAGATGGAAAAGTGAAGATGCTTATTAAGATAGCAGATGACACCAGGTGCACAGAGATCACAGATACACTGGAAGACAGGATTAGAATTTAAAAGCATAATGAAAAATTGGAGGAATTTAAAAAAAGGATAACAGTCAAAAGAGAAATTCAAGATAATCTACGTGGGGAAAAAAATCAACAATGTCACCACAAGACAGAGAAAAAAAATAGCTAAATAGGTCTGCTGGATAAAAATTATTACGCTGTTGTGACGAATACAGGGTTGTAGACTAGACTGTATCTTGGACAGCATATGAAATCATCCTATTAATAGTCTCAAGAGGGGTAAAACCTCAAAAGCAGCAGTGTGTCCAGTTTTAGGCACTGCACTTCAAAAAAGAGATATGTAACGGCTGAAGGATGATAATGAGAAAGATCAGAACAATCTGGCAACAAAGTCTGAAACAACTGAATTTTCTCAGCTGCAGGAAGAGGAGGATAGGACAGTAGTGCTCAAGGATGTAAAAAATGCTTGCCAAAAAGAAGGAAATATTTTTCCTATGTCCATAGCCGATAGAAGAAGGAACTGATATTACAATGAGAAATCAAGCAGCAGTAAGGATTCAAGCTAAAAACTAGTAAGGGTAGTGGTGATAAGGGTAGTGAAGCACTGGAATATATTACCCATGGATGCTTAAATGGGCTTGTGGTGGTGGTGTCATGAAGGACAGGTTCAGGAAACACCTGTCAAGCATGAGAGTCATAGCAGATTCTAGCCTGGAGTAGAGAAGTAGACTAGATGGCTTTCCAGGGTCTCTTCCAGCCCTCATATTATGAATATATGATGTTGATTTGTTTATTGTTTTGTTTTTGGAGGATTTTTTTTTCCTCAGGGACAAAACCCCTAAGAATTCAAGGACTTTTTTTCCCCAAAGTTTTATTTTTAACATTTGCTGGTAGGCTGAAATTGTCAACTGAATTCTTCAGCTGTAGCTAAAAGTAACTTCCCAGATACAAGTATCTGAGAACTTTAGAAATTCAGGAGTTACTTATGTAGAGGAAATAAAAATGTAATTATTTTTTAATTAAAAAAAAGTTTTTTTTAGAAAATAAGAACTTGGTATATAGCTAAGACTGTTCCCTGTTGGAAACAGTAGAAAGGACAGAAATTATCCCTGCAACCCTTCAGTGATCCCTTCCTCCATTCTTCTCCTGCTCTTCTCCTAGAAAGACTTACAGTGCTTTTGCTACAGACTTTCAAATGTCTGAACAATTTAAAATGCAATTGCCAATACACTTGGTGATATATGTTGCAAGATGACAATTCATGAATGTTGATAGAGAAGGAAAATACAATGGAAGGAAAGGTGGTTACCAAAAAAAATGTGTCAAGTGGCAAAAGTCTTGAAACCAATGTCTGGAAGGAAGTGAAATCTCCTATGGCGTGTGTTAATGATGGCCAGACAAAATGCTCATATTCAAGTGCTTCAGGCACACTACTATAAAGGAACTGAACTTTTCACTAAATAATTTATGCTAAAATATGTATTTTCTGACATTAGATTTCACTGCTTGGAAAAAATTGACCGATTTACATAATATTCTTTTGCCAAGGATCTGACTCTAAAAAAGACCTAGCTTAATAATATGTTTTTAACACAACTTTCTTTTGCATATGTCAAATTAAGTTGCATCCTAGAGTATTCTTCATCAATCAGCAACTATGGACATACGTATTAAAGGATGTAAACCCAGATGAATTACAGAATTATCACTGTCATTTGAGATAATAAATATTTATATAACTCAATTTTTTTTTTCCAAATTAATTTGTCAACATTTCAAATGAGGGAATCAGGAGAACATATTAGATTTTACTCCAAGAATTTCAGAAATTCAGTAGCAATTATTGTTTGACTAAATAAGGCAGGAGAGAATGGGGAAAAGAAACCACCCAAGCGACCAAAACCACTTTTACAATTCAGCAGTTTGTCATTGCAGCACTTTACTTAAAACAATATCCATAATAAGCATTTGCCCCAGTCTAGTTTTCATGAGGTGAAACTAACCATGCTTAATATCTAGCACTTCTATGGTAGAGCCAATCTATAGATATTAAATTACTGTAGCAAACATTTTTCAAAATTATTCTCATTTTTTAAAGATGGGAAGCTGAAATATCTCATAGTTCAATTCTATATCTAAGGCAACAGTGTGACTCAGTGATGAAGGCAGAAATAGAAACAGTTTCCTGGCTATTAATCCAGTACATATGATGACATGTACCAAACACTGTTTTCCAGGAAACCGAACAATCCATACATTATTAAAATACATTTTAAAAATATATAGAAAGTGAAAATACAGATTACCGGGTATCATAAAAGGAAGGGCTTCATCTGACTCATTAATATAGGGTATGTAGGCACTGGATTGACAACAGACAAGCTAGCAGCACGTAAAGTAGATTATGCTTCAACTGTGCTTGGTATCTAGTGACAAGTTGATGGATGATAGTATCTGTCTGGTCTCTGGTTCACAATTTAATTATGCTTTTGATACAGTTAGAATAGCTGAAAACCTGAGAAAGAAATCTAAGGAACAGGAAACGTTAATGTTTAACCATTATCATACAGATATTTAAAAAAAAAAACCAACGAACAGATCAACTTCAGATTTCAAAGTTGTATATAAACCTTGATAAACCTAGTATATTTATGCCCTATTTTGGAGTGGGGGTGGGGGCGGGAAAAGAAGAAAAAAGTATTGAGAAGAACAACTGGAATAAAACTACAGCGATATGAAAAGCTTAGAAGTCTGTCAATATTCTAAAGTGCTTTTCTCTGTTGATCTTCAAAGAGAGCATCTAACATCTTCCCCCGGTCACCTGTTTATTTTGTCTGGGCTGAAAAGGTCTGATTGCGATGGTGTCTAAATATACAACTTTTTCAAGTATAAAAGTCAGAAATCAGTTCTGTTGAATGAAATCTTTGTCAATACAGATAAAAGGTCAGTGCAATTTTATCTACAATATAGGATAAAGTTGACCCTTGGAAGAAATGCTTTATTGCTTTATGGGCTGCAAAACATAGTCTTTTGACACATTAATTCTTTTCTCAGCCTTTTATCTGAAAACACATTGGTGGATGTTATAAAAATAAGGCATTATTATGATGCAATGTTATGTACCCCTTCTCTTAGGAAAGTTCAGTACCATCACTTATATTTTTATTGACTGGTTAACTTTCAGTTGGATACTCTCCCTTTCATAATCATCACTATTTCAGGCATCCATATTAAAATAAAATTGTGAGCCATACAAAGGTAAGACAGTAGTTTGAAATAGGAGTTCCTATTTCAAATGCTCGTAACAATCTGTGGAATGAATTTAACAAGCACAGAAAAGTTTTCAGGCATATTTAAACATATAAATTGCCCTGTGGGACCTAGAAGTCCAAGGTCCATGCATGAAGTTCTCTGACAAAACAATTATTATTTTCCCCTGCATCAAAAGCAACACATGCAATGGAGACTGCAGTCACTTTTCTAAGCAAGGTTGCTGTCAAGTTGCCTACATACAGAAAAAATGACTAGCTTTAGGTAGCTATGTCTGAAAACACTTGCCTAAAGCAGTCTCATAAATAATAGGCGACTAAGAAAGACTGTATTAGATCTGTAAGTACTCCTTCCTCTTCCAGAAGGGATGAATATTTTTCAAGCACGTAGCTGAAGGCAAGGGGATATGGATATAATTCATGTATACCTTTATGTACACACAGATGTTTACAATTGGCTTCAAAGATTTTAGTCTTTGTGTCATATGAAACACAGAATTTTCAATGGCTAAATGAAGTTTAAAAAATTCTTAAATGAAAACAGATTGCAACAAATTAATTTGTGCTTAAGATGCAGAAAGTTAACCAAACCTTTTCAACATGGCCACCTTCTAAATCAGTCCTTACATTACCCATTTGCAGAAACTAAAGCTATAATTTAATGCCAGTGAAGGAAAGGTTTATAAATTACATTAACTACAAGTGAATTATTTTTAAAAGTACAAAGCCTAATGGTTGTAAAGGTTTTATCAGTTTGGAGAGCATTTTGTAATTAAAGAAAGGGGAGTTTACACTAACCCATACCTTAGCATTAAAGAGTGTACACTAACGAGAACTGTTAATGAGGAATTAGGCGCCCAGCTCCTATTATTGTTAATGGAATTTTCATGCTCCATTCTCTATGCACCCAGTAAAAGATATAACCCTCAAGACAATGTTTAAAGAAGGTGCTGCCAAATCACAAACTGCAGAACAAGATATAATTTTTGAGAGGATATGTGTGTTCTAGAAACATCAGCAGCTTATCTCATGTATTATTACGTGAATGAACTTTAATGAAGTTGTGTGTATTTCACTCTTCTTTAAAGTCCTTGTGTAGTTCTCGGGTCATCTCAGCTTGTAATTTACCATCTGGAAAGCACTGCTGCATTTAAAAGGTCTTTGTGGACATTTTTTCCAGATTGCTTTTACTGTGTGAGTACAAAGGAGAGATTCTTTCTCACTGGCAAGCTGAGATACCACAGTGCTTACTTCAGGCACCTGAACTCCTTATGGAGATCTCCCCTCCTCCTTGTACAAATGCTCCTCAAAAGAGAAGACGCTGGATAACAGTTACCCTCTTAAATTCACTGAGGTAGCATCTAATCTGATCTATGGATACAACCCATAGCGTGCCTCTCATCACTCGTCTGTCCACTGTAAAGATTAAGGTCCTACTAATATTGCAGTGCAACTCCTGACTAGCTGGCATGTGCTTTCGAGGTTTCTACCTATCTCCATTAAATCTATGTAAAGTTCAGACCCTTCAGCAAACACATTAGCTGCCTACTGTTAAACAGTTTTAACATCTGTCTATATGTAGTCTTGTACTAGAACATTTAGCTGCATTGGTATTCAGAGAAAGTTACCTTGGCAATTAATCCTAATCATCCTTAAGCTTTGGTTATTGGAGAGAGGAAGTAGTGTTTATTTCATCTGAGAGTGATGTTTTGGTTTTTTACCCATGCAACACTTTTTTTTTGCATTTTCTCCCCAACTATCACACTGTATCACAGTATTATTTTCACAGCTGTATTCAGAGTCCGGCCATAAGTCCAGCTCATCATGGATTTTTGCAGTATGTATTATTGATAGATATAACAGTTCCATGGCTGTAATTTCTCTGGTGCCACAACATAGTAAGTATTGGCAAACACTGAATTTTATATGAAGATGTATGTCTTTGAGATTTACACTAACCATAGATCTCACTCATCCTAAATACAGAAAGCTCATAATCTATTTTTCTTGTATTTTGAAGTGTATTAAGAGATATATGTGCAATCATACCCTTTTTTAAAATATATATTTTGTTCAGCACTTGAATATAAACTGTCCGAATTCAGTCAAATCCTTCAATGAAACATTTTCATAGCTGGTAAATTAGGCAGCCTAACGCCATAGCTTCTGTGCAATAGAGTGCCAAACCATGCATTTAAAGAAGTCAGTGCTGCTGAAAAAAAGCAGTCTTTTCTGTAGCAGCACTACAATGACCATCTCAGCAAAGAAAGGGGGTTTTGCTGACTTTATGCAGGTTTTTTTCTCATACAAGCTGCTTAAGTGGGTCACTATATCTTATTAGTTTACTGGCCCAAGGGCAATTTAAAAATTTGACTGAATTTTATCTGTGTATATAGTGTTTTAATCTTATTCCCACAAATTTATGTTAGTTGCAGAGGAAAGCTGAATAATTTCTTTGTGATTAGAAACTATTGGAATTCACAGGGAAATCAATGTACCTCTGAAAGCCCTGACACTGAGCATAACTTTTACAAATGGGGTACAGACTTTGTAGAAGAGCTCTCATTGCCACATCGGATCATGTTTTTCCAGGTTTTTTTCCTCCTTCATTCTTTACAATTACTCCTGATAATTTAACCGCGTCCGTTTAGTCAACAGTGTCATTACAGCAGCAAGCTAACTCCTTCTCAAATCAATACAAGCCTTTCTGTACATTTTCATGAGAGCGGGATCAGACCACAGGAATGAACATGACTAACAGGCTCTCTGGCCAGCTGACACACCATTATAAATATGTAACTTCACAAAGACCTCTGTTTCCTGGAACTACAGCTGCCAGGGACAATTTACTTTTTCTTTCCTCCACAGCATATGAAGGAATAAAAGCAGGACACGTTCCTATCTCCAAACTGGTGATGTTACCAACAAATACTCTCATGCTCGAAGGTAAGAACAGGGATCTGCATGAAGAGTGCAATTCTTGTCAGAAGAAGTAAAATCTTAACCCATAGGATGTTAGTTTTAAATGACACTAAAGAATTTCTGGATAAAGGTAAAGTACACTGGCGTACACATAATTATAACTGTAGTGATTACCCTACCTAAAAAACTGTGGTATAAAATTATTTTTATGCATATACATGGAAAATTAAGTGAGACATCACTACTGTAAGAGCAGACCAAATTTCTCCTGAAACTGTAAGGTACCTGAAAACATACTGCACTTGCTTGGATTAGCGTTGAGAGAACAGTTTTCTAATCCTAGGCAATATGCACACATGGATTTTTGTGTTTGAAGAATAAGACAGCAACAGAAAACAGACTCAGCTATTTACCAAATTAAAGAGTAACACTGCATGAGGAAGAGCAAAGAGTGGGGCTAAAATTAAGCTACAGTATTGTCTGTGAGTATATATGTCCATGGATCTTAACATTTCTTTAAACTAGTGCAGAGAAATAGTACATTAAGAAAAGAGGAAAACTTTGTATTTTCAACCATAATATTTTTAAGAACAGAAAAAAATGTTTTTTTTTAGAGTATTAGCCACAATTGTTTACTAAATGTGTCATCTCTTACATGGAAGTTCTACCAGTAAAATATCACTGCTTAAAGCTGTTCGTATATACTGATCTATTCCACAAATTGTACCGATAAACAACAAAGACAAGATTATAGACCAAATAAGGACTAGTGATCAAGATGAAGCAATGTAAAGCTGAAGAATTCAAATAGTTCTACTATATTTACTTAAAAAAGCCCATTCAAAACTAGAGAATTAGCAGAGGGAGGGAAAGATGAAAAGTACAGAGTCCTTTGCATAGCAATGTTTATTGTTTGTGCTTAGGAAAGAAAGGAAACATCAATAAGAGAAAGATACAGTGTTCAATGAAGGTGACAGTGACACAATGACATACATTAGAGATGATCACTTCAAGAGCTATATTACTACACAACAGTAACCATTTCACTTCGTGCATGGATATTTTTAAATTGCCAGAGCAACCAATAGAGCAAGCTAAGCCCTTGTGATAACCTCCATTCAGTCTTCAAAAACTGATACTGGGATTCAGTTGTGAATAGCATCCTTTCTAAGAAGTATTGAGCAAAATGTCCAAATACATGACATGGTAGGAATACACTTCAGACAGAACGTTAAATTCAAGTTCTGTCTTCTTTGACCCTTCAGGAACTAAATGATAATGTGTAAAACTACATCTTTAAGAAATTCATACGTTAGCTTTTATCCCTTTTTCACTATGCTTCAATATGGAACTGGCATTAAATGGCATATAATCACAAGCAGGTGTCAAGGGCTTGCATTAAAAGTAACATAAATCATTGCTGAAATCTCTAGCATCAAACAGTCAGCAAAAGAAGTAAGTTTATACAAAAATTAGACAGAATTTCTACCTGAAGGCCTAAGGATCCCATCTCTTTTATTCACTCCATAACAAACATGGGGGTTTGTGTAATAACACTAATTCTCTTGGGATGGAATTTGTCAGACTAAATTTAGATATCTTTAGTGGTTTGTAATAAAGAATATCTCCAGAAGACCCAAATCCAGCAAAAATATGAAGATGTTCCACTGGCTGATTGAAAGGTCCAGTCATTGTGGATGAAATTCCTAATCTCTCAGTTACAGAAATGTTGCACTTTCTTAAGTTTTGGTGATGGTCCTAAGAATTATATTATAAATTGGCTGTTTATGGAGGTAGTCTTGTTTCTAATCAATATGTCCAAGAAATTATTTCAAAATAAATACTTCTAGAAGTCCTGCAAGAGGCCAATTAGGTCGCATAATGGAAGCTTGATGTAGGTGCTGTTCCATGAATGTGATAGATGTCTCTAATTTAGGAATTCCTCCAGTTGTAGACAGGATTTCTATAATCAGAAACCAAATTGTTTCTCATACCATTGAGTAGTTATATCAATTCAAGATTCAAGAATCTAACGAGTACAATCTTCCAAGTTTACAGGAAGTTAAGAGTGTGATTTCCAACCTTCTCTCTTGATTTGAGCAATTTGTGTGTTAACATTTCCACATTTTTAAAAACTTGTATAAAGCAAAAGTTATTGTCTTGCTCCTGAAGAAGAAAATACTATTAATTTCTTATATGCTGGTACTCATGGAAAGAATTTAAAAGAATTTTAATTTTCTGCTCCTAAAAATTGACCACATCTGTAAGTTTTAGTGATAGAAATCACCTGCATTTCAGAGAGGAAAAAAAAGGACTTAATGAAAATGATAAAATCAATTATTCCCCTGCATTTGACAAGAATAAAACAATTCAGAAATTCATGTTCCCTGACTCTTAGTTAGTCAGCAGTTTGCACCTTTGAAGTTTTTCAGCTGGAGGCCTTTTGGTCTGGATCTGAAGGATTTTTGACTTTTGGAGAATGAATGTTCAGAATAATTCACGAATATGCTGTTCAAATACAGCAAAAAAAATTTGTATATATATGTACATTAGAATCTTCTGATTTGAAACAAATAATTCTCCATTTTTTGCTTTTATATTACAAAGTTCTTTTATAAACAAGAGAACGAGCTGCACATTATATTGTCATATTTTAAATATTTATATATTTATATTTTGTCATATTTTAAAAAGAAAACTGGATAGAAATCAAGGATTGATGGCATGATGGATAAAGGGGATTAAAGCATCCAAGGACATTATCTACAAACAGACAATCAAGCATTTTAGAGGACTGTGAAGTCGCTTGTAAAGGCACTTAAAATGTGCTATGTGGATGTTTCCTACATCGGACAGATGTCCTACCTACAACATTTTCATGCTAAAAGGAAGTAATTTTTTTGCATATCCACCTGTCTCCATTGTATTTGCTTTATCTCATAGAATCATAGAATCATAGAATCATAGAATCATAGAATCATAGAATCATAGAATCATTAAGGTTGGAAGAGACCTCCAAGATCATCGAGTCCAACCATCAACCCAACAACACCATGCCTACTAAACCATGTCCCTAAGTGCCGCATCTACACGTCTTTTAAATACTTCCAGGGATGGTGACTCAACCACTTCCCTGGGCAGCCTGTTCCAATGTTTAACCACTCTTTCAGTAAAGAAATTTTTCCTCACATCCAATCTAAACCTCCCCTGGCGCAACTTGAGGCCATTTCCTCTCGTCCTTTCGCCAGTTACTTGGGAGAAGAGACCAACACCCACCTCACTACAACCTCCTTTCAGGTAGTTGTAGAGAGCGATGAGGTCTCCCCTCAGCCTCCTTTTCTCCAGGCTAAACAACCCCAGTTCCCTCAGCCGCTCCTCAGAAGACTTGTTCTCCAGACCCTTCACCAGCCTCATTGCCCTTCTCTGGACACGCTCCAGCACCTCAATCTCCTTCTTGTAGTGAGGGGCCCAAAGCTGAACACAGTATTCGAGGTGTGGCCTCACCAGTGCTGAGTACAGGGGCACGATCACTTCCCTGCTCCTGCTGGCCACGCTATTTCTGATACAGGCCAGGATGCCATTGGCCTTCTTGGCCGCGTGGGCACACTGCCAGCTCATGTTCAGCCGTCTGTCAACCAGCACCCCCAGGTCCTTTTCCGCCAGGCAGCTTTGCAGCCACTCTTCCCCAAGCCTATAGCGCTGCATGGGGTTGTTGGGGCCAAAGTGCAGGACCCGGCACTTGGCCTTGTTGAATCTCATACAGTTGGCCTTGGCCCATCGATCCAGCCTGTCCAGGTCCCTCTGCAGAGCCTTCCTACCCTCGAGCAGATCAACACTGCCGCCCAACTTGGTGTCGTCTGCAAACTTACTGAGGGTGCACTCGATCCCCTCATCCAGATCATTGATAAAGATATTGAACAGAACTGGCCTCAATACTGAGCCCTGGGGAACACCGCTCGTGACCGGCCACCAACTGGATTGAACTGCATTCACCACAACTCTCTGGGCCCGGCCGTCCAGCCAGTTTTTTACCCAGCGCAGAGTACCCCTGTCTAAGCCGTGAGCCGCCAGCTTCTCTAGGAGAATGCTGTGGGAGACGGTGTCCAAGGCCTTACTGAAGTCGAGGTAGACCACATCCACAGCCTTTCCCTTGTCCACTAGGCGGGTCACCTGGTCATAGAAGGAGATCAGGTTGGTCAAGCAGGACCTGCCTCTCATGAACCCATGCTGGCTGGGCCTGATCCCCTGGTTGTCCCGCACCTGCCTTGTGAGCGCCCTCAAGATGAATTGCTCCATAATCTTCCCCGGCACCAAGGTCAGGCTGACAGGCCTGTAGTTCCCCTCATCGAAAGAAAAACATTATCTTTGTCTGCTATGACTTTGAATGAAAAGAACTACAGTCTCCCTTGGTTTTCCTTCAGTGATACCTTACATATGGTGGAGAAAGGAAGAAGAAAGGCAAAAATTCCCAGGCAACAGACAGGCAGACTTTTAGGTAGCTGCTGTTGTTCTCCTCCTGGTGCTACACTCTTGACGTTTTAACTTATCCTTTTTTGGTAAGGGCGGGGTTTACTCGTTTACTGCTGACTTCTTCCCAGTTGTAAGACATAACTGAGGATCAGGAAAAAAAGCTGTCTCTTGCTGAACTAACCTTCCTCATTATAAAATGGACACTTGATAACTGTGGCTGTCACTTTAAATTAATTTTTTTGTTTTCAATTTTATTTAGGTGAGGAGCTGTCTCAGTTATCACTAACACAGATATGTGCCTTACCACAAGGCTTGAGCTCTTTTTCTGTTTTGTGCAATACATGGATAAGTAGATTTAAAAAAAAAAAAAAAAATCAAGTATTCTACCTAGAGATGGTCACTTTCCATACTCCATTTAATCAGTATTTACAGCTTGTTATCTTAGCTCTGGCAGATGGCTGTTGAGAGAGACAGACAAATGATGTGCTCAACAATTCTATTTTCTAGCATTGCACAACGAAGCTAGAGGGAGCATTTTTATTTTGCTTTGGTTTTGCTATTTCATACATAATCTATATATGTTTTTAAAATATATTTTATTTAAGTCTGAGTACTCCTTCAAGCAACTTGTAGAGTTTCACTGTAGTATGGTGTACTAATTGTTAAGATAAGAAAAATCTACAGGTAGGTAAATAACTGTACCAGCTCATTCTTAGAATCACAATGGTAATTAAAAAAGAGAGATTAAGCAAAAAAAATAAATGGCAGATACAATGTAATTGCCTAGGCAACATAGGATTCTGATCATGTCGTCCAATCCCTGTCTTCCTCAACATAAAGTGATACAATCATAAGAAATCCTTGTAGGAGGGTTTAGCGCTACATGTGGTAATTTTTCTGCTTGTTAAATCTATTCTTTAGAAAAGTCTGAATTATAGCTTTAGAAACATGTAAGCAGTTGTAGAAACAAGTGAAAATAGTGCAATGCTATTGTCAAAATCAATGACACTGAGTCACCAAACTAAAGAACTGTTTATGTTTTACATATTTTTATTATGCTTCATTGTGTTTCTACCTATATCAATATGCTGAAAACTAAATACAAATACAAGGTATAATAAATAAGTAATACTTTTGCCAGCATATTTTCTTTGAACTACTTACACTCCAGCATAGAGTGTGAAAGACTATAGTAATATCAAGCATTTAAAACTCTTTCCTAAAAAATGCACGTATACTAGAAACCAAAGTTCCATTTTGATCAAAATAATAAACTGAAATCTGACCATATCAGTATTGTTTATATCATACGTTGCTTTTCCTAATTTACTTTTCAGTTTAATATTTTTGTGTTGCTAAGAAGAAACTGCCTTATCTCTGTGGAGTGATTTATTAATCACTTTATTCACAAATCAGAAGATGCAACAGAATCAGTGATCAACTACCTGTGGGAATATAGGCTGTGCATACTCAAGCCCCTAGGCATTTTCACAAGAACTCTTTATATGTGCATAAAAATAACCGAGAAAGGAGAAGAAAAAGCCTGAAGCTCTCTCCCATGTTAAGGACAAACACACGAGATTGATAAAACCAAAGCTACATTTTTCAGCTTCCTTTTGGTCCTTGCTTCTATACAACGGTCACCATTTGGATGGTGATCCAAATCCTCCATCTCTCCCCTTCTCCATCTCACTCCATCTCTCCATCTTTCCAGCATTCTACGTGTCTGAGGTTTATTGTTTAGCTGGCTGCAAACAAGAGAGCACAAGTATTTCTTAACAATAAAAGCACTTGCTGAGAAAGTGGATAACTGGCAGTGGGAACAATTCAGCTTACTTTTCTGTCTAAAAAAATTTCCCTAAGAACAATGCAAAAGTTACAGAAAAGACAGAGATCTACAGTTGGTAGAGTATACAGGCACTCTCTTTATTATCTGTTCATAGACATCTAATGCTTTGGCAGTCTTCCAAACATGCATATATAATACAGGGAACCACTTTTCTGTAAAAAAGAAGTGTTTGCTGGCACAAATTTCAGACTTAGTTGGCTATCTTTTAAATCAGCAACTAAAGCTCAGCCCCTGCCCTACCATCAGGGATAAAGTGGTCTTTGTTACTCTGGCAGAGCTGAAAGGAAGAATTGAAACTTACTCTCTCCTCCCCCTAGCTTCGCTTAGATCAGAACTCCCTAATTAGACTTTTTTTTTTTCATTCTTGATATATTCTTTTCAGAATCATGAACATTTTTACTTAAATGATATTCATTTGTCTAATTTTGTGTCTGAAAAAAGAATTTAAAAAATTAATGCTTCATCAGATTTGACTGGATTGATGATGTATTAATTTTTTTTTTTCCTAGGTAGTTTCATGAGTAATAATCAAAAGTTATTGCTTATCAGAAGGCAGTTCAGATTGTGAACTTCAGTTGTGGTCTCAGGCCCTAGGAAACAAGTTTTCACAAATCACACACAAATCCTTTGCAAATGGTACTCGTTAGCTTCTTTCAGCTGGGAGGCTGAATGGATATGGAAATGATCAGGCCAGGGCAACACAGACCTATGCAGCCTTCATGCATTTATAAATGTCAGGTTAGTGAGCCCAAAAATGAGCTTCCAGCCTGTCATGCAGTTTCCCTGATATCAAGCTAAACAAAATACCATGCCTGTAGAAACATGAGTCACATGGATTATTAGTGACTTTTTTATCAGGATTTCTGTTTCTTTTTTGCATGAATTACTCTTAATTCTAATTACTCCCTAATCTAATACAAATAACATTGGTTATCCCTGGAGTCCTGCAAATGCTATGACAATTATCTCTGTCTATGAGAAAAGTACCACAGGTAAAGAGCTGTTCCAAATACCAAAGGCAACAAATGTGGAGGTCAACTGTATAAACATATGCTCAGCTCTATAACTGCATATAACTTTAATCGATGCTTGCTGTTAAAACAGAACTGGCATCAAAACTAGCTTGTACTAATCACATTAGTTCCACTTACTATTACTTTGGCCTATGGATGCCATCCTGTTGCAAACAGCAGTCTCTACCTGGACTGCAAAATCAGTCCTTCCTTGTGTTGCCTGCTCTCCATTTTGGACTAAAATTAATACACAATCTCAGTACAGGGCTAACAAAGAAAAGGCATTGACTTATGTGTTAGGCCATTGAAATATAATCACCCCAGATAATAAAGAAGCCGCAGACGAGGAGAGCTGGTTTATTAGCGCGGAGGTTGCCTGGTAACAGGTGCTTGGCATTTGATGAAAGCTGATCAGGAAGTCACGCTGAAGAAGATTGGATCATTATAAAAGAACAGCAATTTGCCCTTATGGCTCAAGTTGAGGGATCTAATACAGCAAGTGTCTACTGAGATAAGAGGTAACTCTATTTTTTTTCTCAGTGTAGAGGGAGAAAATTCTCTTTTTACAGCACCTTGCAGGGAAATGACGGAGCTAGAGCACTCTGGGGCGCTGTGCAGAGCCTCCAGGGGCTGTCCTGGTGCCTCCTGGGCTGCTCTGGGCACTCCATTGAGGCACCTTCCAGTTTTCTCATGCTCTGTGGTCTCTTCTGCTTTTTTCTCAAGCAAAAGCAACTATGAGTTTAGAAGCCCTGCACCATACCTAAAATGCTCATTTTAATGATAAAGCGTAACTCAAAAGGCTCTGATCTTTACTGAGACTCTAAGGGAAGAGGGGTTAAAAGCATGGGAGATGCTAGCCTGTGCTTTGTACATCTAAAACTGTAGGTTCCTGTACCCAGAGATCTGACTGAGTATTTCAGAATAAAAGGCAATCTTGCTCATATAGGAGACTTCCATGTTACCAGTGACTAGGTCCCCCAGCAGCTATTTAATAGGTAATGAGCAGGAGCTGCTCAGTCAGTTGCTGTCACGACGCCCCATGTTCTAGGCTAGGTAGATGCTTTCTAAATAGGGAACCATTTTTTCACTTTCCAAAGACCTCTGCAGTATAATTTACATTCTTTTACACTACAATTCAGGAGAATTATAAATAGAGCAAAGGACAAGACCCAAATAGCGGACGCAGCTAAAGTGAAATTTAAGCAGAACGTTTAGGAAAATTACTTTAAATAAGGGGGGGGGGGGAAGCATAACCTTCTTAGGAACCTGAAACCCTTTGGTTTCTGACATTAGCTGACATAATATTTTATAAGAAGTTAAAACTATATTGCTGTCTGGAAGTACTGCTATCTAGAGAGCCTAGTTATTCCCTAAAACTGTTCAGGATTGTGCAAGTAGGTGTTCCTGTATCTGGTGAAAGAGCTGACTTACCCAACTACATCAAGATCACAGCTGCTCTATCCTCCTTCTTGGCTGTATTTCAAGAGAAAAATAAAAGTGATGTAGTAACTAAGCCCCGGACAGGTTTTGACAAAAGCAAGTAGCTGCAGCCCTGACTGGGAAACCCAAGTCTGTGAAAGACAGCAATGTGTTTCATCTTCCTATTCCTCCTTCTCTGCTCCTAGCCATGCTGCCAGACCTCCTCCCTCACACTGGCCCTGGTTTTCACTTAATTCCATCATTAACTACTTCCACTCACTGAATTCAAGGAAAACTGCCTTTCTTTTCTTGCTGGGTTAGTTTTGTTCCAGGATAGTGAATGAAATCAGCTCTCAGAGGAGCCTGATGAGCTACAGAGCAGATGGAAAGTGCATGTCAGGAGTAGAGAAAAGACCTGGAGAAAGGGACAATTTCCCTTTTGCCAGAAGTGAGCTGTTTTGACTGCCTTACCTCACATCAGGTAACTTTATTCTGAATATTCCAGCTAAGAGGTCAATTCCTCAAGCCAAGTTTATGCAATTCCTACTCTAAATCCTCCTTAGTCAGTACTGTGATTTCCATTGAAAAGGCAGATGCCTAACTTCTAAGCACATCACTGCTTGCTTACCAACAAAATACCTTTACTGAGGCTTAAAATGAATACCAGAAAAAAAACCAATAAAGAATTCTAGAGATATTCACTCAAGAAATTCTGAAGTGTTGTTCAAATTTTGAGCAAGAGTTTTAGTCATAGAGATGTTAAAGAAATCACGTTACACTTGGAACTTGAGTTGTTGCACTGAATGGTGATATATTTCATAGAAGATAGAAAGCAACTTGATGACAGGGTTACCAAAAGCCTTGATGCAGAGGCAACTAAATGAGACAGTCAAGGCTCTGCCAACACCCTTCGCAGTAAGAACCACTCACCCCCACACGACACTTTGTGTGAATGTCATCACAGAAAATTAATTTCAAACTTTGTATCCAGCCAATAACTCTTGTAGCAGCTTATTTTTTTTTCTGAGAATGTGACTTTGGGCAAGGCTTCTATGATAAAAAGGAAGAATTCAAGGTTTTTTTTTCTGAAAGTATATTTATCCCATCTTCTGCTCCTCACAAGGATTTCAAAGACCTAGTGAGTTGTTCTACCTAATTTGAAGTCTATATCTTACTTAAATTTAAAAAAAGTATTGATTTGTCTGCTTTTTGTGAGCCAAGGGAGAGATGAAATTTTATTTGGAATATTCTTCTCATATTTATTCTCTCTCTAAAATTCCTTCATTTCAGTGACTGAATGAGAGTGTGTCTTGTGGGTACTTAGTAAAGTCTGGAGCAGAAATCCTCCTAAATTTCTATTTTATTAACACAATAGCTTTACTTATTCTGGAATTGTTTTTCAAAATTATTGAGGCATTTGAAAATGCAGATAGACCACAGTGGGATTGACAAATGTTCTTGGACAGTTTGAGATTCTACTTCTATGCTCTATCCAACATGTCTGAGAAAAGTGCTTACCTGCATCCTCAAGCATCTGACTTCTACATTTTTGTAAACTGGCCCTCTGTTTTAGATTTCAAGCATATTCTAAGTGTATTTTGCTTCATGTGTTTCTCAGGTAGCTACGCACTGCTGTGCACAGTGTATGTATGTGCCACAGGACTTGCTATGAGTCTACTTGTAAATGGCACAAACAATGGAAACAAAGTAGCTCATGTTTACCATAGTTCTTCAGGGGGGTTGCTCTCTCTTTTTGCTGAGTTTGTGTACTGTTTATAATAAAAGTTTATGAAAACAATACAAGCAAAATATAGTTGTTATTTTTTTACGTGGCTATTCCACAACAAAAATGGAACTTAAACAATCTGCTGAGGATGTTTATGGGAATGAACCATTCCTTTTAGGATAGAATAAAAATTAAAACATTTAATTTTTTTGCCCCAAACTGTAAATTTAGGATCACCTGTTCTATAAATCTTCTGATATTTAGTGGATACAGATGATAAACTGTTCAGTATGATGAACTGTTCAACCATTTGTTGCTTCTTGAAGACAAATATCTTTGGATGTCTTCTTTGAAAGAAGAATGTTTTCTGTAGCCAGGTCTGACTTACCATACCTCACAGACAGCCCTACCATATCCCATGAATACTAATATACACCTAATAGCTTTTAAGATGGTGGATACTCTGAGGCCTTTTAAAGTGCTGTATCCTTCAGCCATTCTTCAAGAAGTGTCTCTGTCTTTGTAGCTGAGGAAAATGCATATACTGGTTTTTGGTCATATTGAGAACTCCTCAATATGCTGGAAAAACTCTCAGCCAAGTTCTGAACTGCAGGAGAAACCTACAAGTTTAGGGAGGTTGTTCATCAAGCATCTCCCTTGTTTGTAAAACTAAGATTTGCTCCTTGGCTTCATTTTCAGTAACTGTGTTTCCAGAAGATGAGCAAAATAACTATTGTCAGCAGAAGTTTGTGCATATGTATTATGTGCATATCTGTTTGTGTAGATTGCATCACTGTGTGAAACTGAAGCTGAAAGGACTAAAGCAATAAGGAAAAAGAGAGAAGAGACTACTGCATGCGTAATTAGTGAGCTCAGATCTGGTATACTTTATGCTGCTCTGAAGTCTGATCTGTAGAAGAATATTGAAAAATTGGACAGGGTTTATAGAAATGCCACAAGAATGACTTCAGAGCTGTAAAAAGAAAATAAGATGAAAATGTTGAGGAATACCATCTAAAAGATGAGTTGATCATGCTTTATATAAAGCTCTATTTCATAGTAGAGGTCTCTGTGGTCTTTGAAGGTCATGAGAAACAAATTTTGTCTAGAAACTAAGTGTATACCTGGAATAGAGATTGTAGTTTATCACCCTGTGATGAAGTGGGTTCTCTATCATGGGTGATTTTTAAATGAGGATGATGCAGTTTTAGGGTTTTTTTGGTTTTTTTTTCTAAAGTGTACTCCAGTTAAACATCTAATTATTAGAGTCTACGTGGGAGCAACAGATAAATACTATTCCCTTTCCTCTGCAAAAGTTAAGCAAAATGAATCTTTGCATCCCTTCTGGCTTCCTATTAAACACCAGGGGCACTTCAGTTCAACATCAGACAACTAACAATGTGTGGTGTATATAATATTGATAAAATAAAGAACATTATATGTTGTTATCCTTGTAATAAAAGATACAAATTCTGTAATGATGTGTCAACATTCTTGCATTCTTTTGAGAAAGAAATGCATTTGACCACTTCAAATCTACTGAACTAAATTTTTCAATTCAGTGGCAAAAGAAATCTTGTTTCTTTAGTATATATAGAACCTTTACATGTTATAATGGCTATAAATATCATAGACTCATAGCATCATTAAGGTTGGAAGAGACCTCTAAGATCATCGAGTCCAACCATCAACCCAACACCACCATGCCTACTAAACCATGTCCCTAAGCGCCTCATCTACACGTATTTTAAATACCTCCAGGGATGGGGACTCAACCACTTCCCTGGGCAGCCTGTTCCAATGTTTAAACACTCTTTTAGTAAAGACATTTTTCCTCATGTCAAATCTAAAACTCCCCTGTAGCAACTTGACGACATTTACTTTC
>NW_008825615.1:9595150-9609322 GCF_000699105.1 Pygoscelis adeliae
AGCTCCTCCGCCAGCTCCCTCAGCACCCTCGGGTGGATCCCATCCAGCCCCACAGACTTGTGAGCAGATGCTAATATACTAATTATAAGCCACTTAAGCCATGATCTGGATTTTGATCTCCCTACTTTTAAGTCTGAAGATATCTTATCTTTCCACCTTTCACACAGCATATTGTCAATATACTGAAATATTTTTCAGATAAAATTAAGCAATGTACATAAAAAGCTAAAATACTTCACAGTACAAAGAAAAAAAAATAGGTAGAGAAGTCCTCCTGAGAAACTCCCTACATCTCTTCTCACCTACCTTCTATACTATCAAAAAAAGCTTCATGACCTTCCCAAGGATCTTTAGATTTACAAGAATTTTCAGGGGAGGTCAGGACTGTCTATAACCGAGGCTCTGGTCAATCTACATAACTTCAGACAATTTCATGTATGCTTTCTGGTAAAAGAGCATACCTCTGCAGGCAGCTGCCACTCAGGTTCTTAATGAAATACAGTTTTGAATTTTCTTTCCTAAGGCACATGCTCATCTATTGGCCCAGCCATCACTCATGGTATCAAGAAAAATGCCTTGGACTTCATTGTTTAGAAGATGGAAACAAAAACAGAGGTATGAAAGATGTTCTTGTCTGAGTAGATAGAGGAGAGCTGAAATAATTCAGAGCCGTTACAGCATCCTCCTTTGCCTGTTTAGTAATACTGCATCATAATGCCGTGCACTGTAAAGTGGATCCTGTTTTCTACTAAGAGAGGTAGCTGCATTTCAGTAATGCATGAAGTAATTCATCTATGTAGCTTATAAAGCACTTAGGGTTCCTTTGGGATAAAAAACACTTAAAAATGTAAGGTATTAGTATTTCTTATGTGTTTAAGTTGTCAAATCTTCTTACTTTCTTATCACTCAAATCAGCTTTAAAATTCACTTTTGCAATGAAACCCACAAATGCAAAATCACTTCAACTAAAAATCTATTGCCTGCACATCATTTTTAATGGAGGCAGGTGCTTGGGTAGAATACCCCCTTGAATCTTACTCATGCAATACGATGTGGTCGGCCAGCTTTCCCTGGCATTTCTACCCATGTGCAGGAGCAAGCAGTTCTTTTGACTGACTCACAATCTAAAAATCCTTTTGCTGGGGTCAAAAAAACATTTGGATTTGTCTGCTTTTTTTCTTCAGGATTTGCTACTAGAATGATAATGAACAAGAGATCGTTACGCACATACTTTCTTTCCCCTGTTCCTCCTCACTCTCCTCCCACTCTGCAAGGTTTCACTAAGTATAGGATGCCACAAATGCCATTTTCTAATCCTTCACCCAAATGCCATTTCAGTAATTCTTACATTGCTGAAGAAAGCTTGTACAAGACTTTCTAGTTAAGTGCTTTAGTGTGATGGAACTGTGGCTGACATTTATGTCAGCACCTTCTGTGATTTAAAAGGGGACAGAAGTGCTTGGGGGGGGGCATTAGCATATGTGCCCTCACTGCAGCTGTAGGGCTAAAGTTGGAATGGGGCTGGGTATGGATAGAGATTGGAGCACCACAATGAAAAGAATTTTCTAGATATTATTGAATGATTTTGTGAAATATTGTTCATTTTAAATTGTTCAGTAAAGTCAGACTGAAAGAAGCTTATTATTAAACAAAAAATATGCAAAACAAATTGCAAAACAAATTACAATAATTAATTATTTAATTTAGAAATTTGTTAAGATTCAAAAGACTATGCTTCAGAAAACGAGTATAACAGCCTAATAGCTTTTTTGGCTGCTAAAACTGCAAGTCACCATGGCTTAGATAGCAGCTGTAATAGCGTGATCTGAAGATGTATTTCTTAGATCTAGTCAATAATTTGCATGTTTAGCATCCTAAGAATGTGAAACCATTTGGTCAATAATCCATATTCTTTAAGATTTATTTATCTTTTAATTAATACTGAAGCTTCAGTTGTAGAAAAAGAACACCTAATGATGTACTCTGAGTCTTCTTAATGGAGGACCATCACGTGCATTACCTCAGCATAAAAAAGTGAGTTAACAACAGGGATTTAGCTTTAACTCTGAATTTCCTGGCTTTTTCAGGCTTAAACAAGACCCTTAATGTTACTTTAATGTAGTTTCTGGTGGTATAATTCTTCTTAATTCTGTCCATTGCAGTCCTTTGATACTTTATGAATTACTTATCTCACATTAATAAGGCTTAACATGGAGTATTAACCTCCTATACATTCCTAATTAGTTTTTAATGAATTTTAGTTTCCTTGTTAGAAAAAGAGCTAGCTAGTTAACTACCACAAATTTAATCTCCATTACTGGAGCATGAGACAACCACCCCTGGGGATGCATGTCCTTGAGATTTTCACGTTAAACAAGCAGCTTTATAAAAGAGTCAAGGAAACTTAATACGTGTGTCTCAGCTTATCCCCTCAACTTTGATGGTGTAATGAGTCCTGAACTATTTATAACTAGTGACACAATACACTATATAAGCTTTAAGAGATTTCTAAAATATGTTAAGATACTGCAAAAATTTAAAAGGCCAAATTGCTATCCACCTGTCAGCCTGATACACTGGAGTAAGAAGGGAAGAAAAGATGAATTAGTGCGTTTTCTAATACATGCTTTAGTTCAACAATAGCAACAATCATGATATTATATGCAATAGAAAATATAATTTCCTTTTTTTGACATGATAATCATACTTTTTCCCATGAATAGTTTTTTATGTGGATGAATTTTAAGAAATATATGTATGAGCTATAATTATTTTTGGTGTATAGTACCAACAAACACGTTGCAAGTAACTATTTTGCAAGGGAGCTACAGGAGTACAAGGTACAAAAGTTTATTCTCTTTTGGCAGTGCTTTAAATAAATATAAATGTGAATAAAATTTATAAACTAGTACATTGGGATAAGTAAAACAAAAAGAACAGCATCTCATTATCAACTGCAGCAGTAGTTCAGTAATAATTACAGAAAGGTTCTCACTGCCAGTACAGAGGATGCTCCTGAAGCAGCACTCGGTGCCAGGATCAAGTCAGAGAAGCACAAACCCTCTAAGCCCTTTGGCTCTATCGGGAAGGTGCTACAGGATGTTCTTCATGCTCGTTCTTCAACTTCAGGATTTGATTTCTTTGCTGATTTACCAAAGCCCTATAATTTTGCATTCAACATATACTGCAGGAGCTATTTGACAGTCCTTTATGCATCTCCCAAGGGGGTTGGGGAGAAGGCGTGGTTGTCTGGGGTTGGTGTAGGAGGTCTGCAGTGGAGGGCTCAGTTTGTCACACACTTGTCTTCTCTGACATTGTTCTACCAAGTACACAGGCATTCTTGGCGTTGGATGTATGAACTTTTAGAATGGCAAAACTTCTGAAGAGATATGGTTGAGTGAACATCTATGTTAAAGTGGTAGGCTGCAGTTGTATGTGTTGGAAAGTTTTCTAAGTGCAAGTAGACGTTTCCTTACAATATTACAAATTGTATTTCGGGAGATACATAAAGGACTGACAAATAGCTCCTGCAGTATATGCTGAATGCAAAATTATAGGGCTTTGGTAAATCAGCAAAGAAATCAAATCCTGAAGTTGAAGAACCAGAATGAAGAACATCCTGTAGCACCTTCCTGATTTCTTTTTGGCAACAAACAGGAACAAAAAAGAGATAATAGTGTCCCAGAGAGTGAAAATTTATACATGTACGAATACACATTATTAAAACATTTTAAATGCAGAAATCCAGTATAAAATACAACTGAAATTCATTTAAACAATATTGTTCTGAATTCTGAAATCCTTTCCATAGTGTTTTTACATATTTTCAAACAGAGAAAGATTATAAATATGTAATGCTCATCATTCATAATGGGGAATAGTGACTATGCTAGGCAAAAACAGATAGCTAAGCATTTTAACAGCTGAATTTCCAGACCAAAAGCATAGATGCTTCTCTGCAGATCAAGATGAACATGAAATTCTGCATATGCTGTAGATCTTAGTGGGACAAAGGCCTGGCACAGTAGTCTCTGCATCACTACTGAATTTCACTCATTAATCTTTTACTTTACAAATTGCTGGGTTATCATGCATTCATTAATTACACTGCACATTGTATGTTGCATGTTGAGACCTATCATTGTGTAGCAGCTGATGGGGAACAGAACAGTTGAAAATGAAAGGCTATCCAAATCCATGAAATGCTAGAGGCAACTTAATCACTGAACCTGACACACAAAGTGCAAACACCGTATACAGATGTGGTTTAGCTGGGTTCACAACCTTATTAACTTAATTCATCTAGGGGTTAGCAAGCAATAACTTGTACAGTGCGAAACATCAATCCTCTCCATTAGAGGCTGTCACCAGCCCATGACCCATCCATGACTGGCCTCAGCCAGCACAAGGCTCTCTTGCTCTCACTTTGTGTGATCGTTCAGGGGAAAGGGAGTATCCTCTTCATTACACAGAAAAGCATCAGTTATTGGAAAGTGCTCCTTTTCCCTAAATCCAGCATCGGGTGGTCAGGGTGTAAAAAGCAAACCAGTGCACTAGATAGCTGCTATCGGATAGAATTATCCATTCACTTAGCTGCCTTCATCAACCCCTCAGTTTTCCAGATGGTTAAACTAGCCATATCTACTTCCTAGTTTGAGACAAATACCACTTTTTCCTCATACGGTTCTGAAGACACCTGGACTGTCAGAAGGACTTATGTGCTCTTCCTTCTGTTATGCAGGCAGGAGATCGTTACTGCTCTCTCTCTCCGTCTCCTTGTCTCCCACCAACAGAGGTGAAGAAACCACTACTGACGTAAAAAATATTTTAACTTCAGTCATTAATACTTCTTCATGTATTTTCTTAAAATACTCGATTTTCTGCCTCAGAATACTCATGTGTTCTGTTAAAGAGAGAAGAGACAGACCAACCTAGGATAAAGGTGGAAGCCAATGAACCTTTTCAAACTCACCGTTGCTGTCTTTCCTCTCATCTCAGTTCCGTGCTGGCAAGGACAGACAACATTGCCAATCACAGCAGCAATATTTGAGGCAAAATATGAACCTCTCTAAAGACCTTATTTATTTTCTGTAACAGGAACATATAAACACCAGGGCTAGCTTCAAATATATAAAAATACAATTCTGACTGAACAACACATGGATTTTTTTTTGGCAGGAAGAACGGGAATTGCAAAAATGCTTTTCTGCAGCTACGCAGGTAGGTGGCTATCCCTCGTTCCTGTTGCTGAGTACTTTCAGGGAATTCCTCATGTTTATTCATAGAATCATAGAATCATAGAATCATTAAGGTTGGAAGAGACCTCCAAGATCATCGAGTCCAACCGTCAACCCAACAACACCATGCCCACTAAACCATGTCCCTAAGTGCTTCATCTACCCGTTTTTTAAATACTTCCAGGGATGAGGGTCATTATTCATGACCCTTAGATGTTTATGCTTTTATTACATTTCAAATAAGTCTTAACAGAAATTTTCCTCACTCTTAAACATGCTATTTCTGTAAAGCACACAGAAGCTTCTACAAAGGACTATGTTAATTTCTTGCAATGATTTCATTAGAGTGAATTATGATACTTCTGTGGTACTACTTTTTTCCTTGACTATCACAGCTGAATTGGCCAAATAGACATTCTTTCAAACTGTATCACGTGTTCATTTTAAAAGACTAATCTAGCATGACAGTTATTCATAAATGTGGGTACAAGAGCACCACTAAAAATGTAAAACTGAAATATGCAATTTTTACAAAATGGCAGCAAAAGTCTCAAGTGCTCAAATTGTCTTTGCAGCTTTTGGCAAGTCTTTCAGCACATATTGATCTTTTTAGATTTTACAAGCTTTCAAAAATATGACAAAATCTTTAGCATTTAGACCATTAAAACTGTCTTCTATTGAATACATTTATCACTGACAAATTTGAGAAAATTGTCTAATAAATGTTATAGGAAAAGATAGGAAGTAAAAGAAACAAAAGTAGGACATTGCCACATGAATAGTCATTCATTTTGAATATAATAAAACAATTTCCTAGAAGACAGGAAGGCTGAGGGTATTGCTACAGTCAGTAGGTGTGGACTGTCCATCAAAGCTCATTTTCAAGGACTGAATAAATTAAAAGTTGTATAGGAGCTTATTGATCTAACTTTGATTTTATCCTTACTTTGAGTGGGATGTGTGTTAATGGACGACCTTCACAGGTACCTTTTACCCTAAATAATTCTATGAGTTTCTGAAAGACTGCAAAGAGAAAGATAAAAGGAATGAGGAAGGGAAGAAGGAAAAGTAGACTATGAAAGGAGGAGTCGGTTTGGAGTAACAAGCTTTTCAATTAGAATGAACAGCTAGTCAGCAGGTAATAAGCATGTTCAAAGGGAAAGAATAAAGAGATAATAGCTTGATGACATCAGTGATCTCTAAGATGTGTATAGCAGCTCCTTCAGTATCTGTTTCTGTTAGTGGAGTCTCAGCTTCAACCTTGTTTTCCACCCTAAATTGCTTTGTCTCTTGAGTTCTCAGTATCTTCAGGGAATTTTTCTCTCATTGAGGTGATTATGTTGTTTGCAGATTCTTTTCTCAACAGTTTCTGGATGACATGAACTATTTAATGGCTTGAATGTTATTCAAATGAATTCTTGACATGACACTTGAGTCCCTGTGAGATTATTTAGGCTTAAGGTTTTTCTTTTTAGTGATTCAATGCTAAAATCGGCAACACAGTTTCTATTCTTCAGACTGTCTGAAGATGTGATTTTAGCTTTTGCTAAGTATCTTTTTTTTTTCTCTAGTACGTGATATCTTGACTTTCCCCAGTTGGTATTTTTCTCATCTTGATCCATGCAATCCTGTGCTGAGTATAGCTGCTTATTTGTGATATGGCCAGATTTGCTTCCTTTGGCGAAGCTGAATTACTCAATGGTGGGATGCCTCTTTTTGCTTTGCTCTGTCACAATCACATACACATTATTTTTGAACCATAGATAAGAAAGGTTGCTGATTTATAGAAAAGGTCATAGCATATCCAAGATCTGTAAATACTGCTGTTGATTTCAGCTGAGGAATAGCTAGGTGCATACTCTCATTCAAGAAATTATGGTTAATCTACTTCCCTGTTTGCAGCTAGCCAGTCTTTGCAGTACCATCATAACACTAATATTTAACAGATTGGAGACAGATTTTACACTGCTGAATATTCCAGTGATTTGTTTCCAAAAGTGATGAACGGAATAAGATGGTTGGAAACGCTTCTGTGCACAATCCCACTGTGTACACTGCTCAGTCTTTTGCCAATTTTTCCAGTAGGCTCCTAAACTTACATTTCTGAAATGTTTAAGGAAGATCACAATTCACGTTATTCATGTTTCATTTTCAAAAAGTTTTGGATAACATGGACTGAAATCATAGATTCAAAACAAATCTGGATGCAGAAGTTTAGAACTATGGGGTGGTGTTTTCTGGGGTTTGTTTGGTTTTGATTTTGGTTTTGTTTATTTCAGACAGATAAAAAATAAACAAACACTGGAAGCGCAAAAGCAAAATATGTGCCTTGAAGAAAATAGCATGAATATATGTTACCAAATGTCCTGGTTTTGGCAGGGATAGAGTTAATTTCCAAAGCTGAATAGTTCAGGGATTGAAAGCTTATAAAGACACTTTGCTATTGAAAAATCTCCTTAAAATAAAATAGTTTCAGCTCATTTTGAATAAAACTGTATACCACCAACATTACTAAAAAGGAGAAAGAGAGGAAGGAAGAGAGGGATCGGTATAGAAACCATTGAAAACACATCAATAGAATCATAGAATCATAGAATCATAGAATCATTAAGGTTGGAAGAGACCTCCAAGATCATCGAGTCCAACCGTCAACCCAACAACACTTGCTATTGAAAAATCTCCTTAAAATAAAATAGTTTCAGCTCATTTTGAATAAAACTGTATACCACCAACATTACTAAAAAGGAGAAAGAGAGGAAGGAAGAGAGGGATCGGTATAGAAACCATTGAAAACACATCAATAGAAGTGCATTTAAAAAACAAAACACCCCCCCCCAAAACCCCAAAAACCTAGTCTGAAAGAATGAGAGAAAGGAAGGACCTTGCCTTCTTGTTATTTAGCATATTCAACTTCTTGGCAAAAAGTTTACACAATAATCTGCATTTTTAATACAGACAACTGAGAAGAAACTTCCTATATTATTATAAAGATTTCCTATATAGAGAGGCAGTTTTCCTCCTCCCCACCCCCACCAGATAAACAAACTGAAGTTTAAATAGAGTACTCATTACCCATAGAAACATCTTTATACTGGAAAACTACTACACAATATATAACTGCTGGTGAAGCTTACAAATAGTTATTTGGTTACCTAGATATTTAACATTTAAATTTACTTGAAAGCTTGTCATTTGAGAAAAGGCTCTGATTATTTGTGGAGTGAGGTAATTAATGGTCACTAGAATAAATTACTGGTCCCAGTAATTAATGGCACTGGAATCTGATCCATATGTAGTAAATCACAGGACAAGTCTTCATGTTACATACAGCTTTTTTATTCTGCAAACAAGAATGGAAATGGATCTGTAAAATGCAAACATTTTTGTTTTACCCTGTAATAATGCAAAAACATGGCACATGAACTTCACGTTCAAGCTTGAGTTGCTTTATATATATTTTAAATAATTCTCAGATGATCTCTTGAATATGTATTTCTTGTCTTTTTTAAAGTTATTACCTGTAATATTCTCAGAAAGACTAAGAGCCTGAGTCAGAGAAAAGGAATGCTCTATGTGATTCACTGCTTTGATTCTTTTTTTTAGCCAGTGGGCTCCACTTACTGAGATACATTCATATCAGCCTAAAAAGTTTTCTTCCCTTTAAAAAAAATGTGTTTGTATAAATGATTTATAAACCATTGCCATTACACCATAACTTGCACTGATTTTCCTCCTGTTCAGCTGTATGACCAGGTATATTTTAAGAATTACAGGCAATCATAATTTGAGGTCCAATCCGTCCTCATATTTATGAGATTTTCAGATCTTTAGCAAAAAGCTAGTTCCACATCAAGTTGACCTATTGAGTCAAACTGTCAGTATGATTCTTCAAAGGAAGGAAAAAAAAAAGAGTAGCTCAAAGCAAGTGATTTCTATGTCATGAGCTCTCATTAACTCAGCTTTTTCTACCAAAGGTACCAGACAGTACTGTAGTGTAGACCACTGCAGCTATTAAAACTTTCCTTAATTGCTGAATTTCAGGGTAATTTAAAGGTAAAGCAACATGGGATGAATGGAATTGTCACCTAGGCAGTCCCTTTAAAATTATTTCTTGAACTAATACTCAGTCAAGCAAGAACTGTCTTTGTCAGCATTTTTAATTTAGAAGAAACTGAATTATTTATTACTTTCACACCAAACAGTATTCATTTTATTATTTTTGGAATCAAAAAATTTGCTTATTTTAGAATAGCAATGTCAACCTTATGGATCAAATCTCGCATTCTTCTTTCAAAACTTTCCCTGAAGAAAGTAGGTGGTATCTAATTTAGCTGGCACTTCAGCTATATCTTAAATGATTTGACTTAGGGATATAAAAGGGAGTATTCCATTTGCCTAATCCAATCATCTAAATTCCCTAGGCAGTCAGAGAAGCCCAGAAAATTTATGATTGTAGATTTAAGATTCAAGTACTATTTGGGTATCTCCAGAGATAAGCCCAACCCACTAACGTGAGAGGCCAGCTTGCTCGAGCATGAGTACAGATAGTCAATAGGAGGTTTTCCAGCCTCTTGAAATCCAATCTGTTTGACCTAGCCTGACCTATGGCACTGGATGCCCTGGGGTCTGTCCTATAATTGTAGATGAAACAGACATCTTCCATTTTTCTTAAGTAGCTAAACACAAACCCCTGAGAATCCTTCATTAAAGCTCTCCTTTCTCATTGAAACTAAAGCAATGTGCAACCGAGAATACAAGAATCATAGGTCTAGACACAGTATGCCACAAGCTGGCCTGAATCTTAATCTAGTGGTAAGAGTAATCACCAAGGGAGCACATATGTTCAGATCTTCTATTCTCTAAAAGGTTATATATTTCACAATATTAAATACAAAACAAAAAACAGACCCGGGAGAAGCATTTTCTCAGAGTACAGATGTATCAATCAATTGTAGGTATACATGCAATTCATAGCCCTGAAAACTGGGCAGATAGGCTGATATCTTGGATTTTGAAGTTGTCAGCAGGATTTAGGCAGATTGCATGCCAGTTAATGTCAATATAAGCTAAAGGGCAGGACTGTAATTCAAGATTGTATGTTCATATGAATATTACAGATTTTTTGTTAAAAAATACCAAAGCAAAGGTTCTATCTTCTGTGTTACGGGCAATGAAAAAAAGCTTACATGCAGCCCAAAGGGAACCTGATGGAAGAGTGGAGATAAGGATAACAGAAAGGATCAGAGAGTAATAATATATCATTAGTTGATTAGAAAGTCAAAAGAACAGGGGAATGGGTTTAGATTTCAAGTCACAGAGAAGGAGATTAGTAAAGGGAGAAATTGACTCCCCTTTTGAGTTGACCTTCTTTCATAAGTAATGCCCCTTTTTGAGGGAGAAAACTCCACACATGCATCAGTACTTGTAACAAAAAAGGATATTAATGCTGCTATTTTCTGTACCTGATGGTCAGCATGTACCAATAAAGCATGAAAGACTGAGTGACACTATTTATTGAGGATCTAATTTAATACCCATATGGCAGTGAATAGCTGAGTTCGTGATCAATCTCACAAGTGGGATAAAATTTAGAAAAAGTATTTTGGTAAGTGTAACAGAAACAGAATTTAGCCTATCATTGCAAGAAGGCTTAATTTTCATTATGTATAATAGGAAAAATCTAAACAATTTTTTTAGAGAAAAATCTAAATCTAATGGTGTAAGAAAGTAATAATACTAAAGGCAACTATGTAAACAAGTCATTTTGTATTTGAACCAATTAAAAACATAATATACAGCCAACCCTCAATTAGGAATCAGGTTAATGATGCACGTTAAGAGCTGTTATTTGCCATGTGATTTAAAGAAGGAGCTTATCTAGTTGACATGATCTAGCTTATGTTGACATGATTCCATATGCATTACTTCCTTTATTCAGTGTGAGACCACAGCAACAAAAGTAAGTCTTGAGCCATCTAATTCAGTAGGAGAAAGAAAATCTGTGCTTTGAGCTTGATACTTCTTGGGTTTAATGCTGTCAGTAGCAATGACTTCCCTTTACTTTGACTGGAAAGAGGCTAATCATAATAAGGAAAGGTGCCACAAGACAGCAGGGGAGTGGCCACTGCTATGTAAAGCACTGAGGCTACTTGGGACTCCTAGGAAGAATCTATAGTAATAAACTAAACAGAAACTGCACCAACTAAAAAAGCACATTCCCGTGATTAACCATACTGTCATACCGACAGCACCAACCCTGGTACTGTTTTGGTTCAATCCAAAGAATGGTCTGTCTTGGGTCAGGAGACATTCTCATTGCATAGTGTTGATGCATCCACCATGTTTTGCAGAGTAAGAGACTTACCTATATGAACATGAGGAGTGCCATGCCAGTCAGCCTTGGGGTCAGAGAACAGCTCCTGCCCCGCTTGGTGGTATAGATACAGCCCTACAAAGGAACTTTTCCTCACGGTTCATAAAACAAGAGCTCCAGCAAGTGCTATAAAGATGAACAAGTAGGAAGCATGATGCATAGCTAGTATAGTGTCCCCTGCATTTATTACCATGACCTTGGGAACTTTGATCTTAAGATACAGCAAAAGCCCAGATAAACTGTCTAATGCTTCAGTAGTTATCTTTAAGTTGCACAAAGTGCACAAAGTGCTGAATTCATATATATGCTATATATATACAATACAAAAGAAAAGGCATCATCCTCCATCCATCATGCTATAAAAAATACCAAAAGAACCTCAGATAGCTACAGAAGTTTAATGAAAAATTGTAACTCAACCAGCCTGTGTTTCACAATAATTTTGCACAGCCATGATCTGTTCGGTGTTTGTGATCACACCACAGTTGAGTTGAAAAGCACTGTGGCAGAACGGCAGTTTTGTTTTTTCTACTGGACACTCAGCATTCATTTAGGATGAAATTAGTATCAAGCAGAAATTTAAAATCAAAAGATAACATTAAAATAAAAACAACAAATCACCTTTCAATGAAGAAATCTTAACAACCATCTCACAGTTTACATTTTTAATTTTTTTGTTTTCTTAAAATGCTATAAATTGTTTTATTTAAAATAAAAAAAGTCATGAAACAAAATTCTTGAAACCATTATAATTTAAATATTTCTCTTCTATTTTTAGATATCAACTTCTTTTAAATTTGAGGGCGATTTAAAAATACTTTTACAAGCAATCAAATATATAAAAGTATTATCATTATTTATGTAGATTTATCAAAGTATAAATACTTTATCAAAAGTATAAGTACTTCACATAGAAATATGTATTCTTTAGTTTTGTATATTTGCAGTTAAGCTAAAAAGCCCGAGTAGTTATTGCTTCAAAGCTGCTTCTGTAAATCAATCATAACTTAATTTGAAGGAAAATCCAATGAACCAATGGACTTTTAACATCAGAGGCTCAGATGGATTTCTTCCCCTACTGTTTAAGCATTTTCAATAGTAAACATCTGAACTTATGCTCCAGATTAATTAGCTTCTTTTGTAGCATCTTGATTAGCTTTGGACTGACAACAATTTGCAAAATTTTCCTCATTCCCTTATCTTTCATATTGGACATTTATTTTTCTATTTAGTTGCTTTCACAAAAAATTTTTTTGAGATGGTTCAAATATTATTCTCAATGTCTGTAGACTGTTCTGTATTTTAAGATATTTCTTTTGTTTCCACTAAATTTGCTTTCTTCTTTAAACTTCCTACTGGAAAGTATTATCTGTAACACCATCCTTTAAGCCTCTGTCTGTTGGTGCAACTGATGGGAACTACAAATAATGTAGCTGTGATGCATCAAATTAATTAAGTCACACCTGAAGAACTCTGAATGAGATAACAACCTGCTTTTCTTTTATTATGATGTCACTTGGCTTGTTAGTTCTGCTTTAATAGTTATATTTCTGTATTCTTGAATGAGAAGAATTATGTCTTTTTTATTAATAATATGTATTATTAAATACCAATACTGTACTGAGCACTTTACAAGACTAAAAACAGTTATCCTCTTCTGTGGCCCTGAATTTTATATTGAGAGAATATGGTAGATCCTAGCTGAAATAAAATTCAGGAGTCTAAACAGAAGAAAGAAAAAAAAAGGAAAACATTTCAGAAAACAGGAAAGTGGGAACATGTAGAAGAAGAAATTATTCTTTGTAGCTATCAAAAGAACATTCAAAGAACAATGACTCCACATAGGCTCTGTATAAATCTGAGTATTTCATTCACCATCAAACCACATGAGTAAGGTTCAGCATCCCTTGGTCCTTGTCCTGTATCACTAAGGATAGGATTCATATCATCTAACCTTAAATGGCTACACTGTAGATAGCTGCATCTCAACTTCCCAACCTAGGCTTCCTTTACAATCAAGGAAGAGAAATAGGCTGTTCTAAAGTGCAATTCATATTAACTATTTTACATGCCTGTGTTGAAATAACTGCACTTTAGAATTAAAGGCTGGACCAGATGATCTTTCGAGGTCCTTTCCAACCTGGGCTGTTCTATGATTCTATAAATTTACTCTTCTTCTGTAAGACATTGACAATAAAAGGAGTGCAGAAGATCAAGTCAGATCTTCGATCTGAAAAGATTAATCTCATTCTGCATACCTAAATACCATCTAACAGACAAATTCTTTCACTTGCTTTCTTTTGTACATTCCTTCGAATACTTAGAAGTACTCCTGCTCTAGAAAGCTTACTTAGATATATCCAAACCCATCCATCATCATTTTGGGAAAATTTTGATGATAAGCAGTTGCGGTTCTCTGAATATGAGATGGCAGTGTGACCAGGTGGCCAAGAAGGCCAATAGCATCCTGACTTGTATCAACAACAGTGTGGCCAGCAGGAGTAGGGAAGTGGTCGTGCCCCTGTACTCCGCACTGGTGAGGCCGCACCTCAAATACTGTGT
>NW_008825615.1:9609661-9649287 GCF_000699105.1 Pygoscelis adeliae
ATGGTTGAGTCACCATCCCTGGAGGTATTTAAAAGATGTGTAGATGTGGTGCTTAGGGACATGGTTTAGTGGTGGACTTGGCAGTGCTAGGTTTACAGTTGGACACAATCTTAACGGTCTTTTCCAACCTAAATGATTCTACAATTCTATCATTATTTGCTACAAATCTAGTCCTTTTAGTTTCCAGTGCTTTCTGAGGAGGGGGAGGTGTTGGGTTTTGTTCGGTGTTTTTTGTTTGTTTGTTTGTTTGTTTTAACCTTAGAAATCTATTTACATCTTTGGTAGATTTCTGTATTCTCTATGCTTACATAAAGATGGACATAACATACAACCTGAAGTCAACCACACAGCTGCTTACTAATTCTGCCCCCACTGCAGCAGGACAGAGGTGTGAATCAGATGAGCAAAAGTGAGAAGACTCATCAGTCAAGATAAACAGTTTAATAGGTGAAATAAAAAAGGAAGAAAAAATGAAAGAAAGTAAAGCAAGCGATGCAAAGGCAATCACTTACCGCCTCTCATAAGCAGACTGACACCCAGCTAGTCTCTGAGCAATGGCTACCACCCCAAACCCCACTCCCTTCAGTTTTTATTGCTGAGTGAGAGATGGAATATCCCACTGGTCAGTTTAGGTCAGCTGTCCTGGCTGTGCCCCCTCCCAACTTCTTGAGCACACCCAGCATACTCACTGGGGAACAGAGTGGGAAAAGAGAAAGCCTTGATGCTGTGCAAGGACTGCTCAGCAATAGCCAAAACACTGGTGTGTTACCAATACTGTTTTAGTCACAAATCCAAAGTATAGCAACATATGGGCTGCTATGAAGAAAATTAACTCCATCCCAGCCAGACCCAGTACAATATACGAAGTTATAATCATTAGCAATGAGATGATTACTGATCTACCTACTCATGCTTGTAATTTATTCCCAGCAAAAACATGTATTTACATGAAATTAAGTTTAAGAGTATCACTAATTTAGAGGAAAAAAAAATATTATTATGTTGTGATTATCCCAATACCAGCCATTACAAAGCAGAATAATGATTACACTTACAGAAATCTAAGCAAATCAAGATACAGAAATGCATCTGAAAGACTGAAATGGTTTTAATCCTGAGTCATAGTACTATGCAGGAACTACAAGACATTATCTGAGACAATTTCTTACTTGTATTTCAGATTAAATTGCATATTTAAAAAAAAAAAGTTTTGCTTTTCATAATCCTCCTTCTTATATTATTGAAAGAAGTCTTTCATTAATTTGAAAAGCACCAGGAATACTGTGTGTATTACTATCATGAATGCTGACTAACACAATTATGAAATATTTCTCTTCTTTGCATGTGTGGAGAAAGAAATAAAGTAATATTTATATGAATGGGACAGCTTAAAGATTTTACAGTTCATACCTAGCTTGACCTTTGCCTGTAGTGTTATACAGAAAAAAAACCAATGATGCTATGTAAATACTCAGAGCTCTTGGTGGTCTGTTACATCTTAATGATTTTCTTTGGAAGGAGTCTGAGAGCCTGCCACATAACATGACCATCCAAAAGCAACAAAATTGCATTAGTATGATGTAACTTCTTCCCATTGGAGTTCTCTAAGTTGATATATTTCCACTGAAAAAAATTCTTAACAATAAAGATAACATAGAATCATAGAATCATAGAATAGTTTGGGTTGGAAGGGACCTTTAAAGGTCATCTAGTGAAACCCCACCCTGAAATGAGCAGGAACATCTTCAACTAGATCAGGTTGCTCAGAGCCCTGTCCAACCTGACCCTGAATGTTTCCAGAGAACATGTTGGGTTAAAATACAAATAATTCAGTTAGAAATATATATACATGATAGTTAAACATTATGTTCTATATATTTGTTCTGTCATTACTGTTGTTTATTCTCACCATCCAAACTCTTGAGAATTCAAATTGAACATCATTGCTTCTAAACACTACCAAGTTAAATTTTTTTCTTTGACAGCCACAACTAGCCATGTGACACTTATTTTTGAGGCACCACTTTATTGCATCTCTTGAATTCTTGATGCCCTATGTGCTTGGCAAGGTGGACTGACACTGTTGTCACACTGCTACACAATGACACAAAAAAGCTAAATCAAGTAAACTTAACTCTGGCTATTCAGGTGTGCCTCTCAACCAGACAAAAGCAATCTTATCCATTAAATTGTATTGACAAAACACAGTAAGACATTTTGTTTTTTCTCCTTTAGAGGACTGTATTTGACAGTTACTGGCACTGCAGTAAAAGACCCAAAGACTGGCACATACATGGCCAGTGGATTCAACAACCTTTCAAAATTGGGCATGCCTTTTCTGTGACCACAGGTCACAAAGAGGTGGAGAGCTGATCTGGTATTGACCTGGTTCTGGACCAATGTACAGGCTTTGATACAGAATTCAATTTAATTTCTTTAGCTTATTCTGAGGTGGTACAACATTTTTTTCAGGCTTAAAATTTCTTCTTACTCATGTTTAGAATGTCATACTTGAGTCACAATGGATGAGAGATACCTGAATTGGCCTATCTTGAAAATGCCTTAAATGATGAAGAACAGACTTTATCATAACAAGGTGACTTTGCTAATCTTCATTTTAAAGAAAATAAAAACATCCAGAACAATTTTTTTTCCTAGTTTAAACTATTAGGGCCCTGATGCTTTCTTCAAAAATATTTTTTATGTCCATCCATTACATCTCTGATAAATTATATCTGTATGTACTGAAATGAATTATTAGGTATCTAGAAAAAGAGGTTTGTTAGAAAGTTAGGTAAATAAACCTGTCAGCCTGGACAACAAGAAGACCAAAAGGGATGTGTCTCCTATCATCCATAACAGGAGCAGCCTGAAAGTAAAATGAAAGAGGAATCTTTCCATGCATAATTTGTTTAACTGCAATTACTATATAAACATAAGTGAAATTAATCAGTTAATGACAGATCTTTACTGTGAGACATATGTCTTCACAGTGTATGTATACTAAAGCAAACAAACAAAAAAGGTACAGTGCAGCTGTCAATAGTAAGGCAAGAGACAAATAAAACCAGTAAAAGTAAGCCTTTATTTTTCCATGCTGAAGTCTTTGCTTAAAGTAAAGCCAATTATTTTCTCTTTTCAAATGGAGACCTGTGACCATTTCATTGTGCACACCTATACATCTTAGTCTTAATTCCATCTTAGTCTTCAAAGAGATCTTCTGGTATGTCACAGGATGAGAAGAGAGTCTTAATTCTTTCTATTTCCAGCTTGGCCAGAAGTGTAATGTACCATGCATTTAGGAAAAGGCTGTTTTCATGGGTTATACTGACACAAGCATTAACATTTTCACTCCTGTTCCAGCAGCCATATATTGGTTAAAAGGCTTACACTGATGTAAAAGGGCTTCCCAAACTTCAGGACTTTGGCCGACAGATGACTCTGCCAGGGCACCACAGAATGCTGGCCTCTGAATCCCACATTGCAAACTGTGATGAACAAACTTGAAGTTCATAACAGAATGAAAGAAAAAGTACCTCAGTGGTAAAGCTGTAGCCATGTGGTGCTACAGGTAATCTGGTAGGTAGGGATCCTTCAGTAGTTTTATTGTGTAAACCCTTCTGAGTTTGCTAAATTAGTTTTACATGGCTACAGTTTTACCAGCAGCCCAGCACTAGCAGGACACAAAAGTGTGTTAAGGCATCTAACTCCTCCTCTCTAATTCCTGCTTCCTGTAATTTTACTAGTTTCTAATTTTAATTAGACCTCTATATTTCTGAAAATTATATATAGACAGAGATGGAGTACATTATATGGGACAATTAAGAAAGCTTTTATTTTTAAATGAAGTTTTTAACTGAGGCTAATAGGTCTAAACATATCAATATATATTCAACAAAACCGCATTGCTACAACATTGCTTCAGTGGACCCTCCCAGAACTACACCCTACTACTTTATGTTATTCAAAACAGCCCATGCTACTGTATGTTTGTATATAGAGGTCACAGAACCATGAGCCAGTCAGGGAGCTGGTCTAATCTGATACATTCATAATGTGCAGCAGCTACGGCCGTCAGGATTTCAGTAGTTTGGTATTATGAGGTTCCAGAACAGTCTGTTCAGAGATGACAATGGCTCAGGAAAAAGCTTCAAATCACATTAATACAAAGGTATTTGTAATAACTGGTACTATCACAATTTAGTAATGAATAGTGAAGCACAAATAACTGGAAATAGGGTGGAGAAAGGAAAGAAATCCAGGCTAGCGGAAAGACAAATATTATACTTTAAAGCACTGCAATGAATTTATCATTACTGACTTCAACCTCAGTTTATATTATTCTGAATGTTGTTTATTATGTGTCTGTTACTAGGGAGCTTACCCAGTTTGAACCTCTGACATTCTTATCTCTGAAAACTGATGGAGAATTTTTGCATTCATTAACCTTAATATGCTTTTATCAGTCTCAGAATTAAAAACAAACAAACAAAAAGGCAGCTATAACCTGAACAGTAAGAGGTTCAGCTGCAAAAAACAAAGTCACTGAAACAAGAACAAAAAGTGACAGTAAAAACCAGTTGATGAAATAGCTAGTGAAAGCACACTTGAGTAGAAAGGACTGAGATTGGAATAAAATAATCAATTATCAATGGCCAAAGGGCATTTGGTATGTGAAAAGAAGAGGGATTTTCCTTTTTTTCCCCCATATATACAGAGCAGAGCACACTTTCATATCTGAATTACTGATTTCATTTTAAGCGGAAAAACTATTACAAAAAATAAAAAAAGCCCCATGAGAAAAACACTATGGAACATCTATTTGTCACATAAAGGGCAGCTGCGCTGTACAGGATAGTTTTCAAAAGGTAAAGATGCACAATGGGAAATAGTCTATCTTTCAAACCTTTAAGCAAAAATTTGGTTATTTCTAGCTTCATATGGTATCCCGAGACATGAAATTCTGAGTAACATTTTTGCCATGTTTTTGCAGCCATAAAGCTACAGCTGATATTTAGAGCCCAAAGTAAAAGAATTCTGTTCATTTAAAAATCACAGCAGGTAAACTGTGATTAATTATTAATTTCCAAAAGTTTTAAAAATAATTACAATTAAAATTGACATTGTGAACACACAAAAGACCAATAAAACACTTACTGAGCCACTGTAGGTCTATTAAATTACTCAGTAAGTCTTCATTAGGTGCCTCCATACTGTGAAGTCAGTCTTTACACTTCTGCAGTGGGGACTTAATGCTGCTGTTGCTCATACTACATGGATTGTTGGTTGTTTGCACACTCTGACCTGGGACAAATATTTTCTGTGGGGAAGCCTGGGTGACAATGATCCATGCCAGAGTCCAGTCCTACATACTATACAGAGATGTTTAACTCGGTCCAAGCACCCTTCCTGTCATCAATAACTAATACATTTCAGTCCAACTGTAATTAGCTTTGAAATCTCATTTTATTGTAGTATCTCTCTGCCAGCTGAGTAAGATAAGGGTGCTAGAATAAAGATGATGAGGAGGAAAGGGGAACAGGAAAGACTGGTTTACAATTAATAGGCCCCTCTTGTGGTTACTTTCTGAGGGTATCAGGCTTACCATAACAGATGTAAATCCTACTTTAAGAAATAATAATAATTTACACCTGATTTTTCACTACGGGAACATTCAGAGATTCTAATTTCATGAGCTGTTTAAGACATAAATTCTAGAAATGCAAGATGAGCCAACTGTGAATTAAAGACAGCATAAACAGATACACGGATTATCAAAACTCTCACAATGTGTGACACATCAAAATAAATGCAAGACACCTTATTCTCATAAACATTACTCACTAAAAGTCCAATTATCACCCCCAGAACTCCTTTAAGAGCTCGGTTCTGATCTTCATTTTCCTACTATATACTAGACTGAAATTATGAAAAGTATACTATAAGAGGTATATTTTGTGTGCTTTGAGCTTTTAATATTTCATTATCAGTTTTGTAGTTTAAGAAAATGTGATTTCCTTCCTTTACCTGCTTTGTACCTGGCTGTGTATGTTTTGGGTCAAAGAAACACCTCTAAGAAATAACCTCAGAAGAGTCAATTTTGCAAATGTTCTCTTTTAGGCAGAACTGCCTTACAAGGCCTCCATTGCAATTATAAAACAATTCTAACACTTCCTTTTGAATTTTTTTTTCTTATAAATAATGTAAATATCTTTATAGTTTTACAGTGGACTCACACTGCATTATTTTTAAACTTTTAAAAAAATAATTTGGAGATAAAAATACTAAAAGCACCCTAAAGTTTAATTGTTCACTATAAACACGTTTACTTAGCTCTGTGTTCAAATTAAATTGGTTTTGTTCACATCAAAAATGAAAGGTGACAGGCCTCAAAGTTTGAGAACTTGAGATTTTTATGGTGCAAGAAGCAGTTTCAAAGATAACTGAGTCAAAAGACAACATGCAGAGATTTTCTACCACCCCTTTCCGATCAATACAAGTTACTCATATACTGCAAATAAGGGAGTACAGGCTCTCTGGGAGAGTCCTATAATTTTAACTGCACCCTAAAATCTGAAATTTTAATCCTCATACCATAGCACAGGATAAAATAATGACAGTTGACTTCAGAGAGCCCTCTCAGTCTGTTATGTATTCCATCATTAAAGGATTATCCAATTAAGCTCTCCAGTAGATGAAAGAAATCTTTATGTTGACCCTGTCTTGAGACACACAGATAGATCTAATGAAAGGTTCCCGCATGTCTGAAACTGCAAAATCACTCAGACACTGAAACCGTGAAGTGGGTTTGAGCTTCCAGAGCTACCTGCCAAGCATCTCCACAAGTGGTAGGAGAGACCTAACAGCTTCAGAAGAGTTTATCAAAAAAACAGTACACTGAGGAGAGGACTCTCCTCCACCAGCCAGGAAAACAAGCCCACTGCAGGTGTTTGATCTCCAGCTTGTGCTCCTCCTCGCTTGGGTGCCTGACCCAGTGCTGAGGAAGGTGCCTCTGTCCACTCAGGAGTAAATCCATTGCATTGACTTTCCACCAAGTGATCCTAAGTTTTCAGGCATAGGAGAGCATTCTTGTTTTCTTTTTCTGTCAAAGTTGTAGCAACATGGTGAAAGGAATATGAGATTTGTGGAAATAAAAAGGGAGACAAGGAAACGAAGTCTGTAGCCTTGTGCAGTATCATGAAATCTGTCATGTATGTGCCATTGGTCTGACAGAAACCAGAAAAGACTCCATAAAATTACTACAAAGCATAAAATAAATGACATCTAAGCACATATTCCCATATAACTGGCACATGTCACTGCCTGCTTTTGGCTTTGATTAGAACGTTTTCAATTATTGGTGTGTAAATGGAAAAAAAAGTGGGTTTTCCTAAACAAATAGTCTCCAGTCACCAAAAGCAGCAGCAAACAAATTGGTCTATGGATATTTTTCAAACATGTTCTGAACCACCAGGTATGAAGTCCCATGCTTTCTCCCATCCTTTCCTTTCCAGTAATGCTGCGGCCACTCTACAAAGCAGCCTTGTTCCCCAGGGTGAAACCTGCAGCACACCAGCTCCACGCTGCCGTGATCAGCATTCCTCTGGGATGTGTCTTCAGCCCCACTTGAAGCTCCCCTTGGCCTTGGAGCCCTTTAATCACCGTGATTTTTATCCTCTCATTCCAGCATGGGCATAGCAAATTCTCCTTTCTCTCTGAATCTACTTGCAATACAAAACCAGCTGCAGGTGAATTTTAAGATGAGTCCCACCCTGTTGGGAGGCCAGGGAGCAACAGCTGTCTTCTGCCCATCCCATGGACCCCCATGAAACTTGGGTGGGAGGAAAATACCTGGACATGCTTGGCGATGACATTCAGCCAGGGAGCAGAGCACAGCTGCAGACTGACTGCTGGGGAATTTTAATGCCAATCAGAAAGACACGTAATGAGTTTTAAGCACTTCCCAGGTTAGGCAGCTGCTGAGCAGGGGGTGTTTGGATTGCCTAGATACAGCCTTAAACCTAGAGTAACTGGCTTCTAACGTGAAAGCTAATTCTCTCTGATGTCTCAATGTGCCATTTATGCTGTGCCACCAGGGAACTAAGACGTGCTGCACTTGCCTACCTGATATGAATTCTCCTTTGATAGTTACCAGATTGCCTATTAGTTAAAGCAGTATAAATGTAGTACATGTGGTTTATATACCACCTGCATATTCACAGTTCTGCCATGAACTGGGAAATGATAAAACTTTTACAAACATTGATTTTATGGCAGACTGCCTCTGGGGAAAATCACTGCTTTTGTTAAGGCAATAGCCTTCTGCCAAATGGAAATCACGTCGCTGAAAATCCCCTTCTGCATTGTCCATTTAATCTCTGCTTCTAATTTCTGTGGTTTGTTGTTTGTTTTTTTTTTTTTAACCTTTTATGCTAAACAATAATGCTCTGAGCATCAAAAGATAATGCTGGCAGACAGCCGGCAATGGGGTATATACAAAACAAGAAATATGAAATAAGTTTTTTTTTTATTTGATATGTCTGCCCTATATGTGGTACAAGTTAAACAACGAGTCATATAAAATACCAATGTTTGGTATTATAATCTGATAGGATTTTGATTTACAAACACTACTTTTATGAGGATATGTGTGTAATAAGATAGCAAAAATTATCTGATAGTGTCTTTATGCAATGCTGATCAGTAGCACTAAAATTACGATCACAACTAATATAAAGAATATGACTTATCTGTCTGTACCTTTTAGTATAACTCTATGCTGTATAAGAAAGAGCATAAGAAAAAGGTTTTGCTAACGATAAATTCCCTTCCCCATGTTCAATTGTAATAATATCTTCTGTTTCTTCCTCTCCTGAAGACAGGAGCCATTTATAGATAGAACACAGACAAAAGGAACTGCCAAATTTATGGTGTACGAGATCAATTGATTGTAAAAATTGATTACTGTTCTTCCATAGAAACGACTCTGACTCTGAACCCCACATTGCTGTATCTAAGAGCTGGGGAAAAAATGCAGGAAAAACGCTGCCTGAGCTAGACATGACTAGTATATTCTGTCTTGAGACAACACAATGGGAACAACCTATAGAAAGTGGCTTTTTCCTTGACTCTTCCTACAATCTCACCCTTAGCCATTCAAGACAGAGGTGCATCACCATGACTATAGAAACAAAAGAAAGAGGATGAAGTTTTCAGCATCCTGCTTCTTTTCCCTCTTTTATACAGAAAGGGAGCATACAACTGAAAATCTATACAGGAAAAAAAAAGTGACATATTGTAAATGGTTAACAAAATATCCAGAGCTCAGTAAATTCTCATCCTGTATTCTCCAGGAGCAATTTTAATCTAACAGGTATTAAACTGTTATTGGTATGCAATATTGTAATTCAGTGTGACCAATGGAAATAGTATTCAGTCCTAAATAGCCAGGAAAGCAGCAGGTCCAAACTATCTGCATCTCATTTCAGTTTTAATTATTGCAATAACATCTCATTTGCTTCAAGGTATTATAATTATCTTCTCATTTAAATGGAGTGGTATTTTAATATGAATGCAGTTAATGAGGCAATAGGTTGAAAATGTCCATAGCATTGGGCTTTAAAGTAGAACAAACTATTTTAAAAATTGATCATCACCAGCAGTTAAATGCATTTTCATTTTGCCCAATGCAGAGTATACACTCAAGTGATTTATAATAATTTTTACAAATTTCAGTGAGTTTAAGTTAAAAATTGGTAATGAATGCAGGCATTAATTAAGAGTTCTTCTGCTGCATTTGGCCATTTAGACTGTATCAGGACACGATTTAAAATGTAAATGTTCATTTAATTTGAAGACAAAGAAAGAAGAAAAGTCTGTCACAACAAGCTTTCAGTTCTCTTGTACATTAATAAAAGTATTCTGGTCTATTTATAATTTATCTAGATGGCAAAAACAATTCCTTCAATAATGCTGTGTACCAACATTAACATTTTATTTCTTAACTAATATCTATTGGATTATATGCCTCAACACATATTATTTAAAAAAAATAATACTCTTTATTTATAATTGATTTTGAATTATAAAGTGTTCTCTGGAAACTTTAAAATAAATTATTATTATTATGATTTGCAATTCAAAAATCCCCCAAAGCCAAAGGAGGTGTTCCTGCATAACTATGTTATAGCCCTGAAACACTCACATCCATAACCCAGGATAAGATGTTCCCTAAGAAAGTAAATTAATTTTTTTTTATGTCATTGACAATATTTTGTCATTATTAAGGAACCTATTATAAGCACCTCAGCCTACACTAGTTATTTCCCTAAGGATTACTTTGAGACATTGAAACTGATTGGTACCATTTGCTAAGCCATTTCTGCTGCCTGTAAAAGTCTGAAACACTTGGTATTTTTCAAGCTGACAATTTCTATTTTGCCCTTAGAGACTGTCAACATTTTAAATTTTTAAAGTTTTCTTTCTTTTTTTTTAATCAGATGTAACATCACATATTTGACACACAGAGTTTAAGATGACTCAGGACTACGGCAAAAGTGTTTTGTTCCCTGAGCATCAGGGAACAGTCACAGGCAGACAGTTTAAAAACAGGTTTTTTTACAAAATATGGTGAGGTTACCATTAAATGATTACATTATTTTTCTCCTACTCGGCTTACATTTTGACTTTTGACCTTGCTCCAAATACTATCCCTTATGAAACCTGAGGTTTTTTCCTCTGTCTTTGTCACTTTCATCCTTTCCCCATTTTTTATTTTCACCCAACAAAGTGATTACAGGCCTGAGAATGCTTGTCAGAATAAAATTTTCTTTTACTTCAGTTTAAAGTGAACTTCTGCTGCATTCTTTCTGACTGCATCAAACATCTCTATCTGGTAACATTTTATTCTCTTCCAAATTTGCAGAATTTGCATCAAAACTAATCTATGAGGAGAGGAGCAATATGGAGCGGGACTCACACAGATTATTTTGTACGCATCTAATATGCCGATACCACAATATAGTTCCCAATTCTTTTATTCAAACTTGTGTCTTTCTCTGATTGGTAGACTGCTTGCAATCACTTCTGTGTTTCTACTGATTATTGGCTAGCTCTGGTTTGCAGTTTCCTTTCCCTGCTCCAACTTGACTACCATAAAACTTGCTTTTTACTTTTTTTTTTTTAAACAACCTATCAAAAACTGTTGAATGCACTCATGCTAACCATCTTGGATGGGTTACCAGCAACCACAAATCCCAGTGGGATACACATGCTTTTGCAGTACCTCCTGATTAAGATGTCCCAGAGTTACAGCTCTATGTTCGGAAAATATAATACTCTTTTTGCATATTCTGCTCTACATGACTTATGCCTGCTGTGCTAATCAGTCATGTCGCTCAATAGCTATTTTGAGTTCTTATTGCTTATTTTTTAAAACTGAAAAATGGATTCAATCAGGATGATGCATGGTAACCTTTTTAGCAACTTACCATTGTCCAGACTGTTCAGGCTGTGGAGCAACTACCATAAAGAAAATGGGTATCATCTCATCCAAATCTCCCAGCACTGAGATATAGCAACATACTATGTCATCACTTTGGAGGCCTTGCCCATAGTTCTCATTAATGAACATTTGTAATTTGAGAGTTCAGTTTTAACAGCAGGATAACCACTGCTAAGCTGGTAATACCACTTCATCCCAAATGATTAAGCCAAAAGCTTTCTATATTTGGGTACAGCCATAGGGTCATTGAATCCCACTAAACAGTACACTTCCATAAACATCTGGCTATTCCTTTATCTTTCCTGCCATCAGTATTACTTCTTTCCATGTCTTCACCTGTCCAGGAGCTCAGAGCAGGAAAATGATGGGATCAGTCACATATCTTGCAGTTTCAAATGCTCCATGCTGCACTACTGGGGTCTGTTATTTTATATTCTTGCCCAGAAACTGGTTTACATTCTTCTGCCCACAAATGAGGCCAAAATTTAGACAGGTGTCATAATATCACTATACTATTGTTCTCCACTTCCACTTCTGGGGCAGGCATTATTTTTATCTGTCCTAAGCCACTAGAATCAGCCTTCACTTTCTTCATTCTGATAAATAGGCTACTGAATGCTAGCATTTTGGGAAGAAGGTTTCTCTAATTTTATTTCTTTCTCCTTCCCTCTTTGTAAGCATTACCATCCTTTTCTGTTTTCTGCCTCACTGTCAGTTTACACCATGTGCAGGGAGGATGTTAGTTACAATGTTTTCATCCCACTGAGGCTCTCCTGCATGGATGTGGATACTCTCATAAACACACCAGAATTTTTCTTTTCCTCTGTGCTTGTGCAGAGCCATCTGTAGTGACAAAATAGCATTGCAAAAGTCATCAGTGTACTGAACATTTCATCTAGCTCTGTGTGTAAAAGCCAAATGTCAGGTGCCAGATTTATGACTCCACAGGATATAAATATTCCCTCTCTGGAAAGGTCATGCAAGATTATCATCAATATATGAAGCAGACAGTGACAACAGTGTCCATTTCAGTACCTTCAGTTGTTTGTAGATCTATAATTTGCTGTGCAGTTGTTTTACAACCACCATAATGATTAGCCAATATGCAGTAACGTTATCTTCTGATTCTACAGTAATGGTCTTTCATAGACTTCAAATCACAGCTTTGCCATGAAAGAGCAATTTCCTTTGAAAATGGCTTCTTATTCCTGGTTGTATAGAGTTGATTTCTTGTCCTTTACATATGAAGTTCATGAGTTGTCTCCAATCTCTAGCTTACAGGATTCATTTCCCATTGGAGTTCTCTAGAATTTGTTGTTAATTACTGCTGGGCTGTTACTCACTGTAAGAAAGCTTTTTTCTTTTTTTTTTCCTTTTTTTTTTTCCTTTTTTGATTGGATTTACAATGTTTTTTAAATAATTACATCTGGTTCTAATTCATCCCTGGGGAGTCACATCGGATTGCCTAGTTGAAGTGTAACCTGATGGTGTCTTACTGCTACTGCTGCTGCTTTAATTTTGACATCGTACCCAGATGTTTTCCTGTCCAGAGTATTTAATCTTTATATGCTCTAGGACTGAGGCCATTCTCTGATCCCTCACCCTTTCCACAGAAAATTTTGGTGAAATCCTTCCCTGGTTTGTCTCTATTGCATCTGAGGCTACCGTAGCTCTCACTGCAACAAGGTACTTCCATGCTTTCATGCCATCTGTCTCAGTAAATGTAACTTCTACAAGCATGGACTTGTGACTGTCATTTTTATGTACTGGGAGGGAAGCTAACACCTGGCTAGTCTTGGTTACTCATCTTTCCAGGATTTTCATTCTTCCATTTCTATATATTTGTATGTTAAAACTGATTTTAAGATTAGATTCCTCTTTCAGACCAGATGGTCTTTCGAATGGTGTCCCCTACACCAGTTTCCTTAAAATGCCCACGTTATGTGACAAGAATTATTCACAATGTACAGATCTATTCCTTCATACTTGCATTGGATTCTTTTGAGGATCTGTACAAGTACTTTAAGCTCTCAATTCCCAATATGGAAGCAAAGGCAAGCTTTAGAGAAACACACACTTTCCCCTTACAGTTCTCTTTTTTGCACAGCAAGATCTATGACCTCAGGCTCCCATGTCCACTGAATCTCCATTCTGGTTTCTCTCTCTGCTGTAAAATTCAGACATCTCAGTACTTCAGACATGCCAGTACTTCAGTACTGCAATGAATAGTGCTGCAGTAAGCACAACTGTGAGAAACAGAGCTTTCATGTGTGTACAACATGCTCAGACTCTGCTGTTTCCAACTACATCAAAAACAACTTCAATTATGCCCTTAGTCCATACTAATATACGTCCTTCATGAAAACTGTTCTTTTTTCAATTCTGCTATAACCTTCGTTATCTTTCCCGCAGAAAAAAAAAAAAAAAAAAGTCAGTTACAGCTGAGAGTGCATATCAGAAACTAACATAAAGCACATGATAGAAAAACTATAATTGTTTCAATATCCTCAAAAGTCAACATGAAGGTTAAACTGAAAAGAAATTCAAGTATGTTAAGAGAGAAACACACAGCATAATCCTCATGCAATCTAAATTCTTGTACTGTAGTAACACCACAAAGAAACCATTTGGTTTCTGTTAAGATTTTCAGAGCTTGTGATTCCAAATCTTGTTAAAATGATTTTTTGAACATATTGTCTTCTTTTTTCTTGATAGTTTCACACTAGTGAGAGATAATTCACACATTTCTTTACCTTGGCATGTCTCAGAACACAGAGTGAAGAATGCCAGTGTTTTTGTGGAGGTACATATTTAACCCTTCCACCACTACTCTCCATTAGCATTTGAAAGAATGCCTTTTAAGCAGTCAGAAATGCAAGACAAAGTTTGTAGGCAGATATCATTATTATTATTATTACTACTACTATTATTATTATTATGCAGACTGATATCTGTTTTTTCCCTAACTTTATGTTTTCAGGCATGTAAGCCTTGTCTGGAAGCAGAGGCAGCAAGCTTAAAACTGAAATATATGCTGTGAACAACAACTTAAACGGTAAGTTCGTATCTGTCTTAAAAAGGAGTTTAGTAGAAGCTTGTCTATTGAACAAAATAATCAGTGCAAAGGACTCAGTGTCCACACTATATGCATTTTGAGGGACTACTTTGGATTAGTTTTAGTATAATCCAGAAAACTAAAGGCCCAAAGTATTAAGATGCACTCCTAGAGCTCATCTTCTGGTTTGCTTTTATTCCATAGGAATACCTGGTATGAATTCTGAGCTCATTCCTTGCCATGTATCAAGCACAGTAAGTGGAGATGATTGAGAGATCCTACTCAAAAGCACACACCCAATGTGCACTAAAATGACCATGTAAATGCACACTAACTTGATCAATCTTATTAAGTTGAGCTTACAGCAACACTTCCTATCTTCACTTAGACCTGTCTGTATGCCTGAAAGCTCAGCTCTATCTCCCCCACCTCCCTAGTCCCCTCAGCTTGTACAATAAAAGACATAACTGTTTCCTACAAATCTTCCCACACATCTATCCTTAGACCCTCATGGCTCTAGCACTGCTATTTGCTAAATGTGTGCATGCTTATTCAACCATGCAGCTAAGGAAGATGGGAACCGGCTACCTACACTCACTGTCCTCTGCCTAGTTAGTTTATTGCTTCCTATGATAGAAACATGGCCAGAAAATGAAAATTTTCTTACCTGAAAACATAACCGGAAGTCTGACAATAATAAGCCCACAGGTTAGTAAGTGCATGGCCATTTTGTTGCAGAGACTGTTGATTGTCAGAGTCCTTCTTTTTTCCTATCAGCTCCAAATTAGAGGGCAGAAATTGGTTACATCATTTACTTCCTACATATCAAGCTTCTTTTTTTCCTTCTTTTTCTTCCTGAATGGGTAGAAATATTATATTTTGCCTTGTGGAGTATGGGTGGTTTCCCCTCACAAAGGAAGCTCAATGAAACAGCGAAGGAAACTTCTGCAGGACTCATTTAGTGCCCTAGGCAACATGGGAACAGTTGAAAAGCACTACTAGATAACTCTGGCACAAGTGTACTAATGCATGAGTAGAGTATAAAAAAATCCATGTTTGTTTACAGACTGCAAAAGAGGTACTGTGCATTTTTTCCATCTATCATTTTATTTTGGACACTAATATTTAACATAAAGCATTTTGGTTATCTTTGCTTCTTCTATGATATTGTAATAAGATACTTTTTCTTCTCCATTACCGTTTCCCCTCCTGGACATAGCTGTCCCATCACTGCCTCTCCCCAATGGGGTGAGCAGAAGGGCTGCAGCAGACTGAGCGTGGGAAGCACTTATTTGCCGGAGTTCTCTTCTGGACAGCTCCAGCACTCCCCCTCACTGTACTGCTCTGGCTTTGTGGGTTTTTTTTCTGCTTTTCACGATAAGCCAAATTCTCCTCTCTGTGTAGAAAGGCTGTGGGTGTATTGTGCTTGATCTGGCAGTATGAGTGTAGAAGAAAAAAAAATCTAAAAGTTTTTTGTACCTTAATAGGAAACCTCCATTAAATTTCGTGAATAAAACACTGATGATGCAAGCACAGGTTTGAGGAGGGTGCTAAATTACAGGGGGTGCTGAAGTAGCAGAAAGAATGATGTACATGTCTACAAAGCAGGTACATCTTATCCATTGTATAAGAAAGCCTTAAATTTTAAAAGATAAAATTTATGGCCTAAATGTACAAAATTGTCATTTAAACAAAAATGTGTTGTTACATTTATTTTAAACAGACTGTCTATATTAGCTTGTTTTTAGAATTGCATTAACAAAGCAGAAGTGACGTTGCTAGACTTCATTAGCCTGACACTTCCTACCAGGCCAGGTCAATTGAGTGTCATCTTGCCCTAGTGCGATATATAAAGTCTCACTCTTCTCTAAAAACAGAAAAGCAAACAGATTAGTCTGAAGGGTGTGCACACCTTACTGCATATGACTCTCTTAAGATGAACCTGAAAATTTAAACAGTCGAGTCATTTTTTGTTGGGTTTTTTTTTTAAGAGAAGACAGTGTCTTCCATAACACCTATATTATTTGTACAGACTAGCAGTAATGCAGTAGAGGACCTAAAACAGCTATTCAAACTCAGTCTGTTGCATTTGTGGGACTAGGGATCTGCGCAAATACTGACTCCACCTGGTCAGCTAAATATAATCCCCAAGAAAGAGACATCAATGACATTAAAAAAAAAAAAAATCACACGATTAATTTAAAACCCCCTTTTGATACGTGTAATTTCGTGTGTTGTTTCAATTTGCAGTATTTTTTACATCATGCAAAAATAACAAATGTAAGCGACAGCATATTTAACTATCTTCTGAAATAAATTCAGATGTCGTGTATGAAACTATCTGACCAAAAAAGCCTACACCAGTGACAATAATTAAGTTCTTAGAAATTGAATATTACTCCCGAGATCAGATTCCTTTAGTATCAGCAAGTTGAGCTGAAGTATGCAACTGGAATCTATACCTTTTCTTTTTTTTTTTTTTAATGGCAGTATGGATATGACAAAGTATTCCACTTTGACATTTTTGATTGAAAGGAATTTTTTTCCAATTTAAAATATTTCATTTCAACTAGTATAGGCTTAAGTCAGTCCCAATTACCATGGCTCTTTATACTTTTATTCCCTCCAACAGACAAAACTCTCAAACCACTTAGATCACTTTCATGTCATTAATGGTCTTCAGACTTCCTACAACATACAGTAGGAACCAGAGAGTTACTAACAATGATACACAAGCAGTCTGAGAACCATTTATGACTCTGATCTCAGTGCATTTGGAAAAGAAGTGCAAAAGTTGTCCTGCATCACAGACATAGCCTGCCCCTAATGCACAGAGGTGATTCAACCAGTTCAAAAACTACAATGGATTTTGACAGGTAAAGTCCAAGGATGGAAGGCACCACAGCTCTAGCTGTCATGAAGTGCTTGTTCAATGAGAAATAAATAGCTGACCAACTGATCTAAAGTAAAACATTTCAGTTTGGTATATCAGGTCAAAACATTTAACTTGCCTTCCATCTGACTTGAAGTATTTTTTAATGATTTTTTAAATTTAAGAAAATCAAATCAATTTCTTTTCCCAGGAAACCTAGTTTTGCCTAAGCTTTACTTCCCGCTTTTAAAAACTACACATAAAATTCTCAACTAGTTCAGAGATTGACATTCCTTGAGCTTGAAAAGAAAACAGGAATACAGCCAAGAAACAAGGATATTCTTTCTTCAAGTCTCCTTATCTGCTACAGTTTGTACTACAAGCAATCATAAACCAAGTTAATTTTTGGCAAAATCTGAAGAAAGGAGGCTACCTGAAACCTCAAGTTCCAAGAAGGGGAGCAGGCAGGGAACCAAGCACATGTTCCCAGGCTGCAGGGGCTGCCTTCTTGCCTGGCAAAGGCAAAAGAGCTTGTTTCCAAAACACTGACAAAACCCCCAAGAAGCTATGCTCAGATTGTGAATTTATGTTGGCATTTTCTTGACTATGTTTGTAAGTAGTGATCACTTTACATAGAGATATGCCAAGAATCACTGGAAATTACTTGGGCAAAGTACCACAAGAATAGCTTATACTGTTTTCAGAAATGTCTTTGCATCAGTTACAAGAAGCTCGCTGCAAGGAAGAGGACTCTGAAGGAAACAGGGCTTCAAGTAGTGCTTTTATCACAGTCCCAAATGGGAAACAGAAGATGACTCCATCTTATGATGCCCTGAGATACTAAGTCTAGATGGAAAAACTACAGAAGAAGCTCAAAACAGATGTCCAGTCAGAAACAAATTAATCCTCTTCTCTCAAGAGAGAGTTAAGATAGTCTAACCTTGACCTCCAGCCAAGAGTCTGTTTTCTTAACTGGATGTATCTGGTTTTAGCCATTCTTTGGTGTTAATTTTCTTTCATACTGTTTCATTTCCCAGCTTTTCAAAAAGGCAAAAAAGGATGATGACAGGAGAGTGACTTTTGCTTTGTAAGTTTTTCTAACTGTATGATTTAGCCAAAAATGAAAGCTCATTCACCTATAAAAAAGCACAATGTGCCTTTAAGGTTACCATGCCCTCACTGGAAGGTAAGATTTGATTAAATCATTGACAGCTAGCCCCAAAAGTTTCATGAAATGACACAAAAAGCTGAGCTCAGCTGCCTGACAGCTCTGTTGTGGAACACAGCTCTATTATGATTTCTGCTGCATGTGAAGCTCTACAGGGAAATGAGGAAATGAATACACATATGAATTAAAAAGCAGAGTATGTATTAAGTAGATAGCCCCAGCACTCAAAGCTATATTGTTCTTTCTTTTCCCTCACTCTTGCTTAAGTTTTTTTGCTGTAACATTGAGCCACCTCCTTCGAATCCATCAGCCCCCTCAGCAATCACAAATATATAAGCCCCTGACCACTGCTCACCCCAAAAAGCCACATCTGTTTCAGTCACTATGCAGCCACAAATAAGCAACAACACAATTATAACACAGCTCATAACATGTGAAATTCAAAATGTTGCTTACATTGCTGCTTGCAGTGATAACAGAATTATGAGAGCAACAACAAACACTGAAACCGTTCAAGCAAACAAACTAGAATATCTGGTAGGTTTTTGTGGCAGCCACATCCTAGTGCTTTCTCTAGGCTTTCTTCCTCTCTTGATGCAATTTTTGCCTTTGACCACATCTCACTTTACATCAAAAAAAAGTCATTCTTTCTTGTAGAATGTGCAAATTGGATGTATGGTATGAGATGAAGAAGGGTAGAGGGAACATGAATCTTAAACTGACAAATAAAAGAAGAACTGCAAAAGAAAGTTAACCCAAATAATCTGCTTGCACATATTCAGAAATCTTTGAAGAGCTATGTGCATATTGCAAGTTGCAGCAGGCCTACAGGCAGCTTTAATTTGCATGAATGACTCTAGCACAGAAGCAAAGGGCTGGATGACTGCACGACCTTGGCAGCATTCTGAGGGACACTGAAATGCAGTTTCTTCAGTGAGGCTCAGAGGGACTCCTTTGATAGGGTATATACCAGTATGTTCTTTCTTCAGATTTTTCTTTTCTTTGGCAAACATAGTTCCAGGTGCAGTAAGGCTGTAGTATTCTCAGTTGAAATTTGACTGTTTCAGAAATTTGAATATTTCCCTCTCTGAATATTATCTCACTGTATTTTATTAACAGAATGCATCTTGCAATTTTAGCAGTATTTTGGGACACTTAGCAGGCCATTGCTACTCATCATGATGTTACTCAACATAAGCTGTGTTTCTTAGAGATTTTGATTAATTATCATCAAATCAGCATGTGAAGATCCACTGCATGCACCTTTCCCTCCCAATTCTGAGATACAGCAGCAGAAAATATGCAGGTAGTGTGCTTCAGGCAGCAAAAGTGGCAGCATCACCAGGGTTAGATACCTATTTCCTAATTAATTCAAACAGTTTCTGCTCACTACCCACTGATTAAGTCTGTTATATTTTGGCTGAATACCATTAAACTGAACATAGTTATCACCCATGCTGTTACTATAAATAAACAAAAAATAAATCATTCCATACATAAAAGATATTATCCTAATAAAAAATGAAAGAAAGATCTTAAAATGTTAAGGACAATGCATGTGCCTAAAATATAAACACAAACCCAATAAGTTTCTATGAAGCAGACACTCAAATTTCTGTGTTAACAAGGAGAACTTATTTCTTTTCTTGGTGATAGTTCAAGTTTGCAATTAGATCAGTGTATCTCATGGCTAGGAGGATGGGTAGGATAAGTGCAGGAGCCAATAAAGATGAGATAACACAAGCTAAAATGCCAAACATATGTAGAGCTACTCCATTGTTCCAACACGTTTCATCTTCTTAAAAAAACTGAGCATACCAAAGATGAGACGACAAGATGACATGATGGAGAGAAAAAGGCACATGTTATACAGAATTCTGCCCAATTTTCTTGACCCAGAAATAATATCTCACAGGCTGATCCACTCGTTCTTGGTTTGTAGATTTGATTCCTGCACCTCATACTAAAAAATGGAGATAAGCTCCTTAAAAAGGCTCCATTTAGTAAGAAACATTATGTTTTAACTGCAATCCATTTTGCTTGGCAAAATGGATTGTCACAGACATGTCACTTTTGCATTCTCTTTGTGCTAGTTACCTCTGAATTCAGAGTCCAGTTCAAGGTCTATGTTCTGCTATTCATAGCCCTAGGAAATAATTCTTTTGTGTAAGGGGCCGTTCTGGTTGAGTAACCTTAGACAGCTGAAAACCACAAAAGCAGACGACGAAAACTAATAAAACGTAACAGGAAGAGCTTGATCCCTACCCATTGCTAAAATACCTCTAAAATTGGAATAGCAAAAAAAAAAAATCCTTTCCTCATATACTTCAGAAGGCAATTTTTCCTTTAGAAGTGACTGCAAAATATGCATGATCTAAGTCCATCACAAAAGAGAACAGCAAGTTTGGGTCCCACATTGAAACAGTGAATGGTGTCACACATATTGTAATGTTTAAAACAAGAAAAAAAGCACTTAGGATTTCTCAGCACTTTGTGTAGGGCTCAGCTCCAAATTAGAATATGCAAATGTAAGTGTCTACTTTTGAGTGATGCATCTAAACTCTGATTATAGCCCTTGGGAAGCTAGTACAGCCAGTGGAGCCTAGAGAGAAAGTCCAGGCTCTACTGCTATCACGTTGATCGTAATTTTGAAAAATCCGCATCAGTAATTCTGTAACATATTCTCTTTAGCCTAGAAAATCCCCTAACAAATATAAAAGTGCTATTCATTTTGATAGATCTTCCCGTCACAAATTAGAATTAGGCTATTCATTAATCCTGCTGTTTTCCAAACTCTTGCAGTTTTACAGGGAGTCTCAAATAATATTTTCTTTTTTAAAGCTCCAGATTTTGTATTCTCTTAAACCCATCAACATACAATTTTAAGACTGATGTTCTGTATTTGATGAGGAAACACTTCAACATACATGAGCTTCTCCATCCTTTAGAATAATTACTTCTTAAACTTTATCATCTCATACACTCCTCTATATATTTTACTTTATATTAATTATACTTTCCACTGTGGGTAAATAAAGAAACCAATTTTTTTTTATACTTTTCATAACATTTTCTTTACCTGTTTTTCCTTCATAAGGAAGTCAGCATTGCAGTTGATAATAAGCAATTCTCTTCACAATAGTCATGATTTGCAATGTCACTGCAATGTTTTTCAGAATGAGAGGCAAAATGAATGATTCTAAAGCATTCTTTTTTAAGTCATCTTTTAAATCAAGCTTTTCAATTTTATTTTAATTATCTTCTGCCCAGATTTTTAATCAAGGTCAAAGTACAACTAAACATTTAAAATTGTCAAAGATCTTTTCAGTATTTTTCTCACAGAAAATATGTTTTTTCTTCCTGATTTCAAACAAACTCTAAAGTCACGAGAAACTTCATGGCACTTAACTTTTATTCTCCGAAAAACTCTGCTTTGAAGTCTGTCCAAAACATTGCTTGGCTCATACATGTTTTGTGAGAAGATCTGTCATCAAAAAAATTTGTGGATAAGTAAAAATGTCCCTACTTTTATATGCTACTCAAATGATCCCTTGCTAAAACTACAAACTAAACAAAATCATTCTGCATGCTATTGTATTTGCTGGCAGTTATACCATCATGAGCAAACTGCCTAATTACATAAACAGCCATGATATTTCTGGGTCAGCTGACAATTGCATTTGGAGGCACAGAAGACCCAAGGAATATCTGAAAGTCATAACTGGCAAAAGCTACATCTGCAGTATTTCTGTATTTAACTTAAGGGGCAATGATTCAGTCATTCAACATTTGTCCACCAATCAACCAAATGCCAAGTCATTATTTTAAGCCTCTGGACTCAATATGCAGATGTGATTGTGTTCCTTCACAGACTAAGTAGCGTTTTTCAGATATTAAGAATGAGACTATTCTGAGCATTTATTACATAATAGACAAGCTTTTAAGAAAGAAGACAAAAATCAGAAATTTACAAACACATTAAAAGAACTTGTCCTTAATAAAAGATGAGACTTGAACAAATAAAAGCAGAAGTACATGGTGAGATTAGGATAAGATTAAGCTTTAAGTGTATATATATTACTAAGTTGAACAGCTAAAACTCTTCCCTGTTTTCTCACAGACATTTCTGCATTTCCAGTTCCTTCTTCGGAATTATTCCTCATTTACCATTGTTTAAATGAGAAGAGAATTAGAGCCTTTCTTTTTTATTTGTGCACAACGATCTTGATTCAGAAGGTCTAGTGCAGAGATATATTAACAATTCACCTTTTTTTCAGAGAGGGATTGCCATCCATAGGCCTACTGTATGGAAGGGGATAACTTTCACTCCAGTATGAACAATGCGGGGTATCTGCCACCAAAAAAGGCTGAGGAGAGGCTGTGATCTGCTGAATCTCATGCTAGCCTTTGTCTTGCTGTTCTTTCTGCAGCTACTTTCTATTGCTCCAGCCTAATCCTGTCCTGGATTTCTCCCTACTAGGTACCTCTGACAGTGTGTTGGCTTTGTCTGGGATAGAGTTAATTTTCTTCATAGTAGCTAGTATAGGGCTGTGTTTTGGATTTGTGCTGAAAACACTGTTGACAACACAGGGATGTTTTAGTTACTGCTGAGCAGTGCTTACACAGAGTCAAGGCCTTTTCTGCTTCTCACACCACCCCACCAGCGAGTTGGGAGGGGACATAGCTGGGACAACTGACCCCAACTGACCGAAGGGATATTCCATGCCTTATGGCGTCATGCTCAGCATATAAAGCTGGGGGAAGAAGAAGGAATGGGGGTACGTTCGGAGTTATGGCATTTGTCTTCCCGTTACGTGTGATGGAGCCCTGCTTTCCTGGAGATGGCTGAACACCTGCCTGCTGATGGGAAGTGGTGAATGAATTCCTTGTTTTGCTTTGCTTGTGTGCACGGCTTTTGCTTTACCTATTGAACTGTCTTTGTCTCAACCCAAGAGTTTTCTCACTTTTACTCTTCCAATTCTCTCCTCATCCCATTGTGGGGGGAGTGAGTGAGCAGCTGTGTGGTGCTTAGTTGCTGGCTGGGGTTAAACCATGAGAGACAGGAATTTATGGCATCATAAGATATCAAAACCATAAGGATGGAAGATGAAATATTTTATACAATTTTTCATTTTCAGCACACATTATTTCACTGTTCTTAATAGGCACTGATGACATGAACATGAAAAATCCATTAATTTGGATTCAAATACTGCAGTCTTTACTCATCAATCTCAGTTAAAGTTTGTTTGCATAAAGACTAAATTTAGTCCTTACACTTCAAAATAAATAGACAACTCCCCCACCTTCCACCCTCCACAATAAGCTTTCAATTGTAGGACTTGGAGAAAAAGACACATAAAGCCCATAAATGAGTCAGACCAAACTACCACTTTAATCAAACTTGTAGTACCTGGCTGTAAAGCACAACAAAAAAAGTAAGAAAAACTGAAACACCCTTAAGAATAATTGAACAAGCCAGGACTGCCATCATACAGGGAATAAATATTGGAAAAACAATAATCTAGAAAGGCTGATGCTGAGAGAATTAAATTAAATACCCATGGAAGTTAATTACTGGGAAAGTAAAAAGTGTATTAGAAAGAGCAAGAGAGAAGATAGACAAATAAACCTGCTACCAACTAAACTTGATTCCAACTATTCCTTCTTCTATTCCCCTGGTGTGTAAATTACAGTGACTAATCTGACAGGAATAGATTCACAGTAATGCAAGAAGAATAAAAGCCCCCACTTTTTCTACTTTATTAAATTTCACCTGTGTCTGTTTATTGCAATTCTTGGTAACTACCCTGGTGTTACAGATTAGGAAATGACAGAACTTTTCCAGTTCCTTTTTTCTCATTTCAACATTGTTTATTCTTTGAAGAAGCCATCCAGTGTGCATCCATTCCTCTATATAGGCAGTGGAGTGCCGAAAACAGTTGTGGCATTCCTTTGGTATTAATTTCTTCTCCATACAGGTGAAAAACACCCTGTTCTGGATTACAGATATCTATTTAGCATTTCATATAAAGACAAGACACAGCAAAGATGATGTGAGAACATCCTCTAAGGAGAGAGCTGAAGAGTACACATCGTCTATGTATTTCACTTGCATTTGGTGTTTCTCCTATTGGTCTCCAGTTGAAAGAAGGACACCTATTTCACAGCAGTGGCTGGAAGTAGCCCAAAGAACATGAAATGGAGCGTGGGAGGTGTAGTGATCCTACCCAGAAGACTGTACACATTGAGGAGTTAGTGATCCACATAACAGGCAACATGAGTAGCCACAGGCCTGTGCTGATCTGTATTACGCTGTATACACAGCATGGCTTTCAGGCCTGTGTTGTGTTGCACTTATCCCTTGGCTGCAGGATAAACTTAGATGGCTAATTGTGACAGAGGAGGCTGCAGGCAGCTCACACTTGGTATTGGTGATTACATCACCTGTGTGTCTTTGCCTTAAAGTGAAGCAGCAAGTTCTTATGTGAACATCCATTTCTTTCACGGTAGAAATGATGAATAGAGTAGTTTTCCTCAAAGAAAATACTAGATGAACTCTAAAGACTACAGTGCTGGTGAAATTCTGCATGGACAGGATCTGCACTGCATGCTATGCCCAGACTGGAGGTCCATCCAATGAGACTGCACAACTTGGGGTTGTCACATGTGAAGGACCATGAAATTACCTATCCTCTTTTTCATTTTTCTGTTAGCTCCAATAAATGGTATTCTCAGCAATACCTTATGGAGTCTGAGCACATTTCTTACTGGGATCATAATGAACACTGCCACTACTGGGGTCTAACACAAAAGCCATATAGACTTGGAGTTAAATTGCCCTGAACACTAAAACTCTTGCTACAATTCTGGTAATATCATAGTTCTCAGTGCGGTAGAAATATATTTTGCTATCCTTCTTTAAAAAGTCAATTATGAAACTGATACACATCTCACAAATTTACAAACTTTCATTATAATTCTAATGCTCACTTGTTCTTAGAAGCAGCTTAATTAAATATTGAAAGGTTATTTCTTTGAGGTCCCATTTTAAATGGATTGTATTAAAAAAATATATTTTAGAGAGCTGGAATGAGTTATAAAGATTTACATAGAAAAACTTTAATTGCCTTTCACCAAACTAGTTCAGTGCAGCGCTATGCATTCAAAACTACTGTAAGAGATATAATATACTATTGCACTCTTGAACACAGACTGTATCATGTGGTCCATCATACATGGAAGGGAGGAGAATGCATGTCCCATGCCTTGATGTTACCAAGGCACCCTTTGACATACCAAGGCACCCTTGGGCACTCTTTCTCACAATACCCCTGTAGCCAAATAACTGAAATACACGCTGGATAAGCGGGTAAAAAGGTGGGTAGAGAACTGGCTGGAATATTGAGCTCATAGGGTTGCAATTAGCAGCACAAATTTCAGCTGGCAGCTGGTTAACTAAAGGCATCCCTGGGACTGACAGTAGGGCCACCAGTATTTAAAGTCTTTTTTAAGAACCCAAATGGTGGGTCAGAGCTCACTTGTGAAAAGTTTACAGATAACACCAAAGACAGAGACAGACTTAGAGGTGGACAGCAGTATGATGAGAGACAACAGACACAGGTTGCAACATAGAATCATAGAATCTTAGAATGCTTTGGATTGGAAGGGACCTTCAAATATCACCTAGTCCAACCCCGCTGCCATGGGCAGGGACATCTTTCAATAGATCAGGTTGCTCAAAAGCCCCATCCAAGCTGACCTTGAACACTTCTGTGGATGGGGCATCCACGATTTCTCTGGGCAACCTGTCCCTAAGAAATCCACAATTTCTCTGGGCAATTTCTCTGGACAACCAGCATCTCACCACCCTCATCGTCAAAAATGTCTTCCTTTTATCCAATTTAAATCTATCCTCTTTCAGTTTAAAACCGTTGCCCCTTGCCCTGCCATTAGAGGTCTTGGTAAAAAGTCTTTCTCTGCCTTTCTTATAAGTCCCTTTTATGTCTTGAAAGGCTGCAATAAGGTCTCCCTGGAGCCTTCTCTTCTCCAGGCTGAACAATTCCAGCTGTCTCAGCTTTTCTTCATAGGAAACATGGGATATTCCAACTTTATGTACAAATTCACCGTGAGGGTGGTCAAACACTGGAACAGCTTATCTAGGCAGGTGGTGGAGATATGCCCTGGAGATATTAAAAACTCAGCTGTAAAATTCCCTGAGCAACTTGATATAATCAGTCTCCTTGGGTGGAGAAAGATAAATACTTACTATGTCTAAAACCTGAATCTTCAACAGCTTACAGTGCAGCTGGAAAAGGAATTATCTTGTCATCCTATGAATGCTTCAAAAATCTCAAATATTTTCCTGTCTTTTAACAGAATGTAAAAGAGAAAACATTTCAAATTTTCACAAAGCATTTTTTTTTTAATTTGGTCTAGGTCATTTGGTTATGACATTTAAGACAATTGTTTCACTAGGATTAGCTTATTTTTCAAAATGTCATTTGCTGGTGAAAAAAAGTGAGGTCTTTCAATTTGAAAAGGTCAAAAAGCTTTGACCTTTTCAAAACTCTTTTGAGAAAAAAAAAATGTCAGAAAAGTTTGTTTTGTGAATAGCTGAATGTAGCTGTTACAACATAACAACCCCATTGTGTGGACCCACTGCTTATATTAAAAACTTTGTGGCATGGCTTTCAGTAAATATACATGGTCTGACTTAAAAAAATGCTGACTCTTTCACCTTTTTTCTGCCTGCCTGAAGAAAAATTTCATTTTCCTTCATGAATAGCAGCAATCTACCAGGACACAAAAATTTAATCTCAGTAATTAACATATTTTTACTTCCAACTATAATTTGCTATAACAGTTACAAATAAAAATGCATAAAATTCTAAATATGTAAATATTTTTAATATTGTGTATTAGGTATAAAGAAGAGAAGATAAAAAGGAAAAAGATTCTTGCTCCATGATAGTGACCATTCCTGTCTGACTTACAATGTTTTTCTCAGCCTGTCAGAACTGCAGCACCGCTGGACATGACATTTCTCTTGGATGAATGTCTCCTCCACAGTTTGTTAGACATTGCATACTGATATGTTGATTCCCCAAAGGTGACATCATTACAAGAGGTGCTATCTTCTTCATGTTGTCAGAAACACTGTCCAGCTTTTTTTTTTAAGCAATCTTCTCCTCTTATCTTTCATTTTCTTTTTCCCCTTCCTTTCACAGAGTATTTTTTTTAAGAATAATATTTTGGGCAATTATTGGCTCCTTCTGCTACTTGTTGAAACAAGATTTTATACAGCTTCTGAGTCCGAAACACCAAGAAACAAATTCTCCACATTTTAACTAATGAATCCTTTTTTTTGTCAAGGTTGTTCTGCAATATCCTTCCCCAAAAAAGGACTACAGCAACATATTAGTTCCTGTGTTGCACTAATAACTTACTTTAATCTTGATTTTGGTAGAATCCAAAATACTGAGACATTCTAAACACCCATATTCTGTCCCAGGTTGCTAATACCATTTCTGAGTTACAGGTTCATAAGGAATTAAAAGTAATCAAAATTTAAATAATTTCATTCCAATTTTCCAATTGGATCTTTGAAGATGGACTTTTATTCATTTATACACTTTCCAGTTCATTCTGAAGTCACTGAACCTCTGCAAAAATGCATAGGCCCATCATGTTTTTTCAGACTGCAATATCATGGTTTAAAATTGTACAGGATAGTCGTAGAAGGAATGAATTATGGAAAACTTCTTTGACAAAATTAATAAGGTGTTAGCAACGTTAACTCAGCAACTTCTATCAAACTGCATGAATCACTCATAGGAGGAGAGAGAAGGGGCATTCATGTGGCTCACTGCAGACTGTGTTAAGAGAAATTAGGAATTTAAATTCCCTGCACCCTCATACAGCAAGACGGCAGTGCCTGTATGACAGCGATTCAGAATACCTAAACCAGACTTCTAAAAAAATAGATGATGAGAATACCTTTGATTTGCTTAGCAAGTAGAAGCAATACAATGGATCAGATACATCCATATCCAACAAATACAAGCCTAAATGGTCCAGAATAATAGGATCCAAATGGGGTAGGTCTGGCAAAAATGAATGTCAAAACTGCAAAGGGATGCCATACTCATTTCTCTGCTTTGCTGACAATATCCCATGTTTTGATTTACAGCTGTCCAGCAGTAGTCCTCACTTGAGCAAAAGCTGCCAATTCTATCAGACTACCTGTACATAATTATATCTTCTTTCTATCACAGTAGTTCCTGGAGGTCTTAAGAAGACAGTGGTATTCTCACTCCCCTGGCAGTCACTGTCAGACAAACAATAGCCTTTTGTCTGTGCAGGCTGTGACAGGGAAACATAAAAACAGGTGGATGCAAGGCTGGAAGGGAAGGGGCTGCTGAGCTCCTCCTGGGGAAGACCCAGCTCCCTGAGACACCCCAGCATCCCCCTCCAGCAGCACTGGTCCTCCCAACCTTGGCATCCAGGAGGACTTTAGAAGGACCAGCATAGCAGCAGAGAGAAAGGGTAGATATTCATAAGTCCTATTGTATAATAATTTTGAGAGTATCATTCCAAATGAAGCTGTACTGTATTACTTGGCTACTAAAAACACTTGCATTATTATAGTTGGACAAAACAACCGTTTGGTGTATTTCAATGTGATTGTTCAGTTTTCAGTTAGGCTAACAATAAATCCTTGTCTCCACATACATATGATGTATTTTCTTCTGCCCAAGACAAGATTTTGAGCGTAACAATTTTTAAGTAATTAATGCAAATTTCAATGGGGTCTTAGCATACACCAGTTCTGAATGATGCAGCTATGCAGGAACCAAAGCACCAAATCACCTCCCTAATGGTTTTCTGAGGAAACAAACAAACAAACAAACAAACAAAACCTAGAAATGTACCGAACAGGATTTCTGCAGAAGTATTACAGCCTTTTTAAAGTCTCTCCCTTTGTATCAGATTTTTAACAGTATTAGCTGCAGTATTAACTGCTATGGAAACTGTTACTGTTGCTGCAGTGATATCAGCAGTGGTCAAAATGGTGCTTCAGAAAGAGAAATGCAAACACAATCACTATTCTGCTGCTCGGGGTTTTGTTTTGTTGTTTTTTTTTCTTGCACAAACATGCCATACAGCTCTGAGACATTTCAGACTGGCACAGAACAGGACGTTGTAGCCACTGGCTGTCAGGGACTTGAACAGTGGTATCATGGCTGCTGCTAAAACCACTTGCAGGTCCACCAGTGGGGGACAGCAGTAGCATGGACAGACCAAAATTCAGCACAGCACCTCCATTTTTATGCTAGTATCCCGGAGTGTCCTGAATTTTCATTGCGTTTGCACTCAGAGTCACTTCTCCCTTCCTCCCTCCCCGCATCCCGAGGAACACCCTGGAGTACTCTGCCACCCTGCTCCCGCTTATGGCAGGGCTGAAGAGCCGGCCCTCACTTACAACCTGGGCACAGCTTGTTTACTGTTTCCATCCTATAAAAAATCCTATAATAAATAACAGCAAAAGGAAAAATATCATTATACTACTCACTTCAACTATATAAACAGAAAGTAGCATCAGTAGTCTGACTGCGGCTCTTCTGTTCTAGGTAAGTAATTCAGCCCATGCCTAGATCTAGAGAAGATCTGGAAACAGGAACTAAGAGTTATAGAAGGATAGGGAGAATTTCTGTCATATACTTTTTTTCAGGTATCTTATTCCATAATTTCAGTAGATAGTCAGAAGTAAAAACTGTGTTTAAAAAAAAAAAAGAAATATCAGAAATTTCAACCTGCTCATCATGACTGAGACCAAGAAGAACATTTGCCATTTGCCCTCTTTTTTTCTAAAGCAGGAATAACTCCAGTGCAACTTCCAGCTGGGGATTTAACGCTATGTAGGAGGCTGCCTGATTTTCAGCAGCTGCTCTCTCTTCCCAGTTCTCACATCAGGAATGGTCATTCTATAACCAGTGAGCCATAACTCCACAAATCATGCATGAAGTTTGCTTTTGCTGTAGCTCTGGCAGGAGGCAGGATGCCACAGAAGCTCTGCTTAACATTTCTCAGAAACAGTCTTAACCTGGTGCTGGCTCAGACTGCCTATCTGCACCAGAAGACACGAGAGGTTTTCAAACCCTGTGAACAACTAAGCATTGAACAGAAAGCTTAAGGTCTATGATGTATTGCTGTTGGAGTTTCAGTAAAGCCAGATATAAGTAAGGATCTCATTGGACATTCATTTCCTCTAAGTTAGGGCCTCAACGGAGCCCATAGCCAGTTACACTGTGGTTTCTGAAAAAAGTCCTAACTGAATTATCAATATTGTATTTCTCTCAAGAAAGGGCAGCTTGAAAAAAAAGTAATGTTTGACTTTCTTTGGTAAGCAATGGGGAAACAAGCCAATTTACAAATATATAGGAATAAAATTTACTTCTGGGACTAGCAAAATTAAATTGAAATACACTTTCCAAATGTTGCTGTTGTTGCAAATTCCATCTGTTCTACAAGTTATAATCCTGAGCTGGGAATACCATAAAAACCAGAATAGAGTGCAAGCCATCAGAACCTCATTAAAAGAAGCACTTTTTAAGCACATCTTTTACAAACACTCTATATTTATGAAGTTGCTATAAAACAAAACAAATGCAGATGAGGCGTTCATGACATAGAATCAATCCCCAGCTAGTTTATGCATCAAGAAAACAAAAATAAATGGAAGCCATATATCAAACAAATAAATATAATCTAATACTTATTGTTATCTTTCTGTTAATTTGGTAGAATAAAATCAATTTCATTATTTTCACTGATTTCCCACAGCCTGCTCCTACATAAGGATTCAGTAGCTGGTTTAGTTTAGCTGTTTTTGAAAGCATGATGTATCCTAATGACTGACAGGATGACAGAAGACGTTTGACCTTACTACCACTTTCATAATGAAGTTTCTCTACTCAAAGAGAAATGTAATTCAAGAGTTGTATTACTTCTTTTGAAAGGAATCTTCCATACTTTGAGACAGTGACCCCAGTAGACATTTTTTTTCCCAAGACTACTCACCAACAAGTACAAAAAAGAAAGAAGCTATTTGAAAGAAATTATTTTCATGTTATAAGATGGCTGTTTTGTCAGAACACAGAACTAGGGGTACTTCATGAAGCTAAAGCAATAGGATTAACTTTTCAAAGCAAAAACGCTCTCTAAACTAAAAAGATGACAGAAAACTATTCTTACTTTGAGAAGTCTATAAACATTATCTCGTTTACTTGCTGAATTCTGGTTGTTACTGTAATATATGCTAAAACACTTTTTATAAGTAAAGATATTTCTTTACAAGTCAAAATGTTTACTGACCTTTTGAAAATGAATTATAATTTGTAGCTGAGCTCTCAATAATAGATTTACAATTAGTTGCAGTCAGTAACTGCTTCTTAACCTGTAAAACTGATGCAAAACTGATACCTTTCTTGAATAAATACATCATCTTATTTCTTATATTATAGTAATGTATTAAAGATTAGTGCATTTTTGGTATATGTAAGAAATTAATCATCTGTGTATAATTGAAATGAATGTAAAAATATTAGTAGATACGATCTGCTAAAAATCTCTTGAACTGAATTTTATTGGGAAAATATGCGCTAAGTTATCACCTGCCATATTTTCCTCCAGCATTTCTTTCATTTGCTTTTTTGAGATTAGGTCTAGCTGGCTCAAGGATCACCCTTTTAATATCCTACTATTTGATCTATTACACTACTCAAACATCATGGTAGGAATAAGCCACACAAACAAAATTTCATTAAATTAGTAACATGTTGAGCAACAGTAAGAATATTTTGACTTAAAAAATCACATTCTGATACACAACTATAACAGATACCATGTTAAAAAAAAACCCACTGCCTTAAAATTAAACAGTATAGGTAATTGCTGAAACTGCTATGTCCTCAAAAAAAAGTTTTGTAAAATGGTACTTTTGAAAACTCTTGTTACAGTTTTGTTCAGTGAGTAGTGGTTCAAGGTCCATCAAATGGTTTTGTACTTAAGTTCGTATCCTAAAAAAATTTGCTCACTTCTTACACAGAAAAACTTCCACTAAATTTAATGGAATTTCGCGCGGTTAAGGACCCTCAAGATCCCTGCATTAGTGTATTATGCACCATTTGATAAGTGAGAAAGTAATGACTCAGAAAATGGTAATAATTTAGTTCGGTCTCCTCACTCCTAAATGGTTGAAAATATCTTCCCTTGTAAATTATAACTGTCATAAAACCTGTGACTTCAAAACTACATTTTGACCAACATTAAATAGAAAAACAAAGCAAAACAAGGTGGGAAATTCATTCTGGTTTTAGGCTTGCTTTTATGATGTCTTCAATTATAATGAGCAAATCATGGGTCCTCCAGATAAAATTGCCATAGCAAAGTATCAGCTGTAAGTTCTCCTTGTCTAAAGAAGCAGTAGGAAAATGCTAGCTCAGCCAAAACAAGAGACATCAGTGACCTTGGCACAACCATGACCACCAGCCAGGTGACTGAACAATGCAGCACAGCTCTCATGATAAAAAAAATTGTTTATTATGTAAATCAAGGCTGAACTCTCCTTGTATGCTACTTTTAATAATCTTCATAATGTTAATTTTTCAAAATCTTTTTATTTCCAAAATCTGGAAGGATGATATTCATAATGGAATAGATATAAGAAGACATGTAAGAAAGAGCCTTTTGTATAAAGAGATGAATTTTTTTTTTTTTTTTTGGCTTTCTTTATAACATCTGTTTGCATAGGTTGCCTAGACATTGTGACCTCCCGAGAAGACAGCAGTTCCTTAATTGTCACAGCTTTTCAGCAAGCATCCAATTTTGCAGTCAGGATACCAAGGAAAAGAGTATTCAATATGTCTTTACATAGGATTTCTGTGACAGATCTATTGACTCTCATTCTATTGCCTTCAACAGAAAAGTGCTTTCCTGTGGTCATTTTGTAAACTTCTTTCCATGAGTAAATCAAAGTGGGGCTAAGAAGATAACTGTAGAAGTTTTAATTACCTACTGCTGCTGCACAATATATTAGAAAAGAAAATGTACAGAACAATTCTGCATGCTTGGAATGCAAGAGACGAGGAGTTTTTGTCCAAAGCCTATAGTACAAGGATTTGCATTGCACTGATTAAAAAAGAGAAAAGGGAATATAAAATCAGTTTAGAAACATTATAGGAGATTTTTCTTCTTCTCTAGGTATTATACTGATTTTATTATATAAGAAGTAAAAGCAGATTGAAAAATACTGGTGTTGCCACTACTATTTATTCAATACAGTAATTTAATCCTCGATATTTAAACCTAAAGTAATGAAACTCTAGTTCATGCAGATGACTGAAAGATCTTCTCAGATTGCAGGTCTTCCATACCCCTACGAATGCCCCAGCAGTTTTCTCTTGACAAACAGATCTTTAATTCCTTTATATGGAATGCAACAGCTTCATCACGAGGGGTACCAAACACATAATTCAGCCCCATCCCAGACACATCTACTGCCTGATCATTAGGCCATTGTCCTGGAAAATAGGAACATGTGTTTGAATCCCTTTGACATCTGAACAAACTAAACATCAGGCTATTGAAGAAAGATGGGAAGGCATAAGGGTGGTTCCCAGAAAGAAAGTATTAAGTCCTTTTATGTATGTATGTATGTATGTATGTATGTATGTATTTATTTAATATACTGAAGAAACATTTAGGCCAGGAAATGACTCAGGACTGAAATCCTAAGAGGATGGTAATGCTTCCCGGTAGTGCTGAGTAAGGTGCGTAAATCTCACAGAGATACGTAATTTAAAATGTATTTCTGTGTTCAGCATGTCCTACTGGCTAACTCAGAGGCTCCCTGCTCAGCATGCTGCTTTTTCTAAACCCTTTTCTGAGACACCTAACTCTGATATAGATTGTATAGGAAGCCTTTGTATTTTAGTAACATAGATTTAGATGTCAGCAGGTTATGAGTTAGGTGCTACAGTACTATGCAGCTGTGTCTCATCCCTTCATGGTTCTACAATCTTACAAAACAATTTAAATTCAGATTTTTCAGCTGATACCAACTTGCTCTGCTACCTCAAGAGAACTATATCAATTTACACCAGCGAAAGGCTGGCCCTGATTCTATAATTAAAGCATGAGCTAATATCCGTTATAACAAGCACTCAATCACAATCCACATATGTAAGAGAAACCAAAGTGATTAATGCCTCAAAACTGATATGAGAATGTTAATTTCTATTTAGACAACCCTAAGTAATAGGCAAAGTGAGCACCAGCTTGACAGTATGGTTCTTTTCTAGACCTGCAATTTGTACACAGGGCATAACCAAGACCTGATGAGTGATTTGCACAGATTACCTCTTAGCCAAAAGGAAAGAGGCATTCTGTGAGAATGGCTCAGTTGGTAGTTGTCCTATTACAGAATGACAAGTGATTTGATTGTGATACACAATGTAAGTGCTCTGTTCTCATTAAAAATGAACATGCTGTGGGAGACTTTTACCGCTTACTCTACAGGTACCCACTGTGAAAAGCTAAGATATAATGAATATGTAATTTGGATATGTCTTTCACAGAAAAATCCAATGAACCCAAAATAAAACTTGGGAAGAACCCCTAAGGTTAGATATAATTTTCCTTGCCTGTTCTACCTACAGTTTTAAATGAGGTGACTTGTCATCTCTGAGCTGTAACATCTTTCCTTTCAAATATTTACTGGATTGCCATGTCAGACTGTGGCACATAGTACTACAATAGGATAGACAAATGATCTGCTACATATTATAGCTGGAGTTCTATCTCTGCCAACAAGAAATTCACAGAGTCTATACACATGTCATAACATGTGCATGGTATTTCCATGGAACATTTCTCATTCATCCTTGGCTATCTTATCTGAAGCCTGCCCGCTGCTTGTAGGGATGGTGTCTGATATTCTAATCATCTGGGCAGGTCCTGCAAATACACTCTTTTAGGGAAAACAGTCTCACTGACAGAGGTATTATTCTTTTTTTTCACAGCCTGGAACACCAACCCTCAAACATGCAATCAAAATAAATGAAAAAACCCTACCACACTTCAACTAAAAATGCAGAAATTGATGATATTTACTGCTTATAATAAAATGACAGGTTTGAAATCTTGTGACCAAGCTTTCAAGGTGAAATTTTTATCCTTAAGAGGAATATCCCAGCCTCAGCATAAGTTATAAAATACCTACTTCCAGTATTAAAAAAGGTCATAAATTCAGCCTTTAGTCTGTGAAATACAGCATTAAAAACATGTTACACAACTACACAATGATTTTTTACGTATCCCTCTGACATGTCTGCAGTTGTATGTTTGAAAACTAAGGCATCTGAAACGTTACAGAGTAATAATGGAACAACAAATAATGTGTTTTTTTTTTTTTTTAAACAATCCTCTTTGCATAAGTGTCATACATAGAATATATAGAGTGGGAGAAGTACCAGTGTTTGCAGAAGTCTCTCGGAGTTGCATACGGCTTCCTCAATCATTAGTTCTGTAGCCACTTCCATGACACTGCACACACCCATCAAACCTGCTTATCTGACGAAACACACACATGTATCTACAGAATTGCATCAGAATTTGAAACACAGTAAAAAGGTTGAGTGTATCTAGAGCAAAAGGTAACATGCCCTCATGCTGTCATGTTTCCAGGATCAACAACGTTAATTTTCACTTCTCAAATAGTCAGAAAAATAATTCTTCTTTAATTTTCAATCACTGAACGATAATTTTGGACAGTGCTGAAATGGAGTCAATTAAAATCTTTTTATACTCTCATCAATAAATCTACTACACTTGAAATTGAATTATTTAAAAAGAAAGTAGAAGTTATGAAAAGCAGCCAGACTGTCTCCTTCATGGAGCATAAAGCAAAAGTCAAAAGCAGAGCAAATCAGAGATAGAACTAATCAGATGTGCTAAGAAAAAAATCAGTTTTGTTCTATGTTCAGCAGATATATCTGTATTTGGAAAGTTAGTAGACTCTGCCATAAACACAGTTCACTGCATCTAATTGTTTTTAAATACCCCAAAAGGACCTACACATAACAAGACATAAAGGTATTGGAAGACCCACAGATTCGGGCACAGGATCCACTACAGAAGCTCCTTTTTGGACAAAGAAATTATCTAATCTGTTTCAGATTTGCTGCATTAATATGTTCTATTTCCTTATGAACTGAAACATACAGAATCCAGTTCTAAAAACTCTGCAGCAAGTTCTAACTCATAAAAAGGCTTATCGATTATGTGGTGTTGGCAGGGGTCCTACCCTACCTATTTTCTATTTTGCAACGGTGTAGCACTTTTGGTTCGGAATCAGGTACTACTTCTTCAGACCTACTAGTCCCAATTCATCTCAGCCCTAGTCTTTAACGGTCACTTGGCTGAAGAAAATATTTATTCTGAATCTGAGGAAAATTACTTAGTAATGTTGTTGTGTTGCAGTCAAGATGATTTCAAACATCATACCAAACCACAAACACATATGAAGTGTTATATGATGTCTGGTCAAACTTCATTAGTTGGACAATAACCACTACTAATTTTGTGTATCTGGAATCCAGCCAATCCTCAAGCAACTGCAAGTGGGAAGGGAAGAAGGAGTCTTGTCTTTTTCCACGGCCTCTGCAAATGCAATGCAGAATTGCAGCAGTCCTAGCCAGCACTCAAGGGAGTATATGGATTGCTGCCAAGTTCTCTACTCAAGAGCAACATACAAACGAGGAACGATAAAGAACCGTGGAACAATAGCCCTCCCGTGCCCTTGCGCTGATAGCCACTGTCCTGCCATGCTAGAGATCGCTGCTACATGCATTCCCTTTCAAGGGATGTCACACTGCTACCAGGCAAAATGTCTTCTAGTGTGGCAACAGGAGCAGCACTGTAAATTTAGCTCATAATGATTTATGTGAGTCCTTCCAAAAGAAAATGATAGTTTTACACTGGGAAGAACTTTCAAAAGCTTCTAAGTGCAAACCTCAAAAGTGTATTAGTCACTGAGGTGCCTCAGTCCCACTGAAGGACATGTGGACCTAGCTAATTAGAAATGTATCTAGTATGAGTATCTTTAAACTATCTCCATCTATTCACACGTTAAAGGGGGCACAGTACTTTGTTTCCTTAAAATTAAGAATTGACATTAAGAAGGCTTTTAAAATTAAAGTCCGTTAAGTGCTGCTTATAAATTACTAACTGAAAATAAACCCATGGTCTCATTCTTGTTTTTATATTTGAAATACAAGTGCATTAGAGAAACATTCAAATGTATAAACTAAAACAGAAGCATCACTAGTTTGAATAAGAATGAGGCAATGGCAAATCTGATATTAGTGCTCCTTGCACAGGATCAACAGTATTGCTAGGCACTGAGCGAGTATAAGCTCAGCCAGTAACTTCAAACTGTCCACAATTTTTTTGATAATTTAACCTGTTATCAAAACATTAGGTCCAGTGTTCTTCATTAAGGAACTTGTTATGACTATATTATATTTATATTAACTTCTGCAAAACTGTATTTCTTGGGCTTTATATTCTCGGGATGTACTTCATATCCTCAGACACCAGTACTATGAACTGTATAAAAAAATCTATTTGCTGTTGTGCTGGTTTTGGTGGTTAAACCATGACAGCTGTTATAGGTTTAATATGCTCAGCTACTTTACGCGAGACACATAGTATTAGAATTTGGAGGTCAGAAAACTTTGAATAAGATGAATAATAGAAAAAATGTTTGACAGGATATTATTTTACCTCAGTATATAATTTGCAAGTGTATAAGATTTCATCATCCATATAACTGAAGTTATTTTGAATCAGGAAGATCAAGGATTAATCTTTGATATTCTTTCATCACATAAGCTTTTATCATATGTTAATAATATAACTTTTATGTGATGTTAGATGTAACTCATCAAACAGTAGAAAGATTAAAGTAAGAAAAAGAAACATATGTAGGCCACATGAAAAAAAATATAGATGGAAATAATTAGAAACTAGAAAAGTAAACAGACACAAAATGCTAAGAACAAACAAATGCAATCAAAAGGAATTTAAACAGAAACATGAAAATCTGTCACACACAAAATTAGAATACCCCTGGAGAGCACACATTCTTAATGACTGCATAACAAAATAATCATTTTAATTATTAGTTGAGGGGGTCCTCTTACATTGGTTGGCAAATGTACAAAATTATGCTTTCAAAAAAACCCCAACCTGTTGTAAGCAGGACTCATTAATAAGTGCAACACAACAATATGCCCCTTAGGAGAAAAGGCTTTGTAAATTCCTAAACTGTTGAAGATAATGGAAGCTTTTAAATGAAGAAAAAAACCTCCAGTATACAGTACAAATGTGATGTTTAAATATCAGATGTGATGTGGAAACTGAAATGTATTTGAAGTACCACTTAATCTTACACTTGTCTAGAAGCTAATCAGTTAAAAAATGTACCTGATTTTATAACATTAAATAAATTCTGGTGTAACCATTTCACATGTATTTGTTATCAAAACACTAAATATAAAGACAAGAGTACAGCTAATGGGAACACATTGTGAATTTTAGAGTACCCCAGTGAATGCAAACTGTGTGAGTCTACAAAAGGTTTTTCTTATTCCAGAAGGAGCAGGTTTCTGTCCCTGCCTGTCACTGAGCTGCAGCTGTCAACCAGAGAGAGCCCTTATCTTAATTTTTTTTTTCCTGAAGATGGCGATCAAAAGAGAAGATGTAGCATCCTATTGTGAATTACAAACATGCTGCCTTGTACTCCTGCAATTCCCCCGCTGTCTGGGGGCTATCATGGCACTACAACATCTCCTAATGTTTGATATTCTACTTAACCCCCAGCTACTCAGAGCATTTGAGAGGAAAAAATACAGAAGAAGGAACAAACGCTCTCTCTGAAGCCTCACACCATCACGGTCTGTCA
>NW_008825615.1:9649319-9667797 GCF_000699105.1 Pygoscelis adeliae
CTGCAAAGGACCCAAAAGAGTAACATGCGGCAGTATGAGTCGGGAGCTTGCACGCATTTGGCACATTCAGCTGCTTAAAACACATCACACTGCTCATCTCTGGAGCAATGACAAAGAGAAGATGATCATGCATGTGGCAGGTAATATCTTTCTGTCTGCTTGCTTCTGTGAATGGACAGTGGCATGCTCTGCCTTAGTAAAACACTTCTCAGAAACTGAAGGTATCAAGGGAGCAGCAGGAAAAACACGACCACAACTTTGAAAGTGATGCGAGACGATCTGCCAATAATGGGTCACAGCATGACTAACAGCTAGGTATTTCCTTGGAATAAAGTATTGGAGAGTAGGGTAAACTTTTTGGGACACAGATAAGTATCCATTTAGTCCAATATTCTGTCTCTGTACTTCAGAATGAAAATGTCAGAAGCTCCCAGTATTCACATCTTCCTGGTCCCCTTCAGCCAGCAGTTAGCTGAAGTACTAAAGCATAAAGGCTTAGATCTCATTTTTTTTCAGTTTAATGTAACTCTGAAAACCCCTTATTTCTTACAGAAGTAACCCTTACTATGAGCTACGGTTGTTTTTTTTTTTTTTTCCTGTTCTGAGCAGATACAGTTCATTTAGAATGCAACAAACTAAAACAGGATTTCAAGTTACTCCTCCTAACCTGCATTGGCATGCGTCTATAAACAGCACCATTAATTAACTGTCAAAATACTTATTCAACTAGTGTTGTTTCCCACTGAAGTTTTTCACTATTCTCTCTTCCTGACTAAACCAAGCTATTGCATCACCTGTGCCTGGAAAGGCACTGCATCTCTGACATAATCGCTTCATTTTGGTTGATAAAAATGTATTATATATGTAATGCCTTGATTACCAGAATTCAAGCCTCCAAGCACAACCTAAATCTTTTCACAAGTTGGTAGACAGAGAATAACATTCCTCTTTATCAAATCTTATATTACAGACAATATGTCTACATTTTGAACCAGAAGGCACACTCTTAAAGATTTCTGAGTAATTATTGCTTCTTTGCTTACCAAAGCCATTAATTCCCCTTTTTCTCCTCAGTAAATTAAAAAAAAAAAAAAATCTATAGCACAGACTCATCATCATCCTCACGTCTGCACAATGTCTTTCCTCTCTCAACAGCAATTACTTCCAGACTTTTCCACTGGCCTTTTACTAAACCTTTTTGTATCCCCACCTCCTAGTATAGCAGTATCTTCCCCTGAGCTCTGGCAGAAGGACAAAGCTTCCTACACTCACAGGGTTCGTAGCTCACAAACAATTACTTGCTGTGGCCATGTATGCAGTCAAAGGAAATTTATAGCAACAGAGTTTCAGCAGATCAAATATCCTAACTAGTGCCTATTTGGAAAAACTGATTTTCTCATGCCAGACACACAAGGAGTCCTTGTCACTAAATGACAATAACTGGTATAGGTGTTCTCTCTCTCCCACCTGGAGGGAGCGCTTAATTCATCCTTCTTGTTTCTATAATAAATTAGTCTCATCTGTATTCTTCATTCAGTGGTTCAATAGCTGATGAGTACAGATTTACAAGGTAGGTTTAGAGAGAAACAAGAAAAAGTCCCCTTTTTGATAATATGCCTTCCGCCTATTTTTACACCGTCTTGAAGCTTCCCATGCTCATTCGGGAATCCAAAGCTGACAAATACATTTGGGGACTCTCCTGGAGACAGGTGATCACACAAGGTTACCGACAGATTTGTTCATTCTCTTTTCCTGATCTCTGATAAATAGGTTGGTCTCAAAGCATTATAAAGCCCACTGCTCACTTTCTCTTCTTTACCCTCCCTTTTCCTGTTTACCTACTTTTCAATAGATCGGTCTTTGCCTCTCGTCTCACATCAGGGAAGTTGAAATCCTACAGTTCTTATGCAGCACTTAAAGACAAGAAAGAAAGTCCTATATCAGTTAAAGGAGAACATGCACTTCTTGTTTCTTTGATTTTATTCTACAATCCAGGCAGCATAGCTTGCAGTCACATCGACACAGCTAACCTCAGCAATGCCATGATGGTAATCATGTTTAAATGGACCCATTGGATACCTTAATGAAACCATCTTTTGTTTGTTCTTATATATAGAAAGACACCTTTCCTCTCAGCTCTTCAGGAAAAGCCCTAAAACTTCATCTGTTTTAAAAGGTAACTTATGCTAAGGATAACAGGGAGTTAGGATTAGAGACTTCACTAGCTATTACTAATTTCATAATACCAAGAATCCCTTTTTTTTTGCAAAAAATGGTGTAGGTGCACAATGTATTTTAAGATTAAATTTACTGTATATCCTGATTTGCTCTAGGCACAGTAATTACCATGTAGATCACTCTTAACACAAATTGATTTTCTCAGTTTTCTAAGAATATGCTCAATCTCATTCCCAAATAAAACATTATACCTACTCGGAAAGCAGAATTCAGAGGGAAAGCAAGTAAATGATGAATTAGCCAATACTTCTGGAGAGACAGGAGAATGTGCAACTGACATCAAAGGTAATGGGAGCATTTTATTCCCCTTAGGATTTTGGGTCTTAGTTATGAAAGCCTTTTAGCTGGGATTTCTCTCAGTGAAAAGATGTAAATCTGCTTATAAACAGTGTCTCTTATAAAGAAATGGTAACCTCAGTTAATGGAGACACTGTCAGCAAACTCATGGTGCTAAGTTACCGTTTCTGGGTTTTTTTTTCTCTCATGCTCTTCCTGACTATTTACTTCTTTGATAGAAGCTTCTGTTGTTGTGATAAAATCTAAAAGTATATAAATCACCTAACTATGGCCTGTTCCTGTTTTCTCTTTCAATGCTAGCAGCCACACACTAGGACAAATTGCCAGGAATATCACAAAAGCCACTCAATTTCTGGCATGGGTTCAAGTCTTTTTCATACATCCATTTGCACTTCTACAAAAATTCTCTCTGCAACTCGGCAGTTACCTTTACAGAAATACTAATATTAGAATACCACCTTCTGCTACTCTGTCACTACTGTTAATAGGGATAAAAAGTCCCCCAATTAAACACAGCTTTCTAATTAAGGCCATGGTATTAACTGCAGCACTGCTTTTCCACAAGAGAAAAATAGAGGATTAAAAATTATCCTGGAATAGCCTATGGGTAGTCTAAAGCTGATAAAGGGAAGAAAACAACAGTACAAAAAAAGGTTAAAAGCTTTCACATAACTGCATTTTATTCTGTAAAGAGTATACTATTAAAAAGTCAGTGTCTACCAACAATTACCCCAGTCCTGCATCTGATATATTACTGCTATCTCTTTTTTTTTTTAGTAAAAGAGAAAAAAGTGCCTAGTTTTTAGAGAAGCTAAAGAATCACGCTTAGTTGAAAGCTTAGTTTATGTGAGACTGGCCTGTTTCCTTCAATGAATGGAAATAGTATGCTGACACCACCTAAGTTAATCTTAGAACAATAGTCAAAACAATGCATTTCATTATTGAACATTTTCTTTGTATGATTGTACCTCACCAAATTAGGTCACATAACTAACATGCTTACCCCTCCCCAAATCTTCCATTAATTTTGCTTAGTTTCTCTACAATCCTTTTATCTCCTAAAAGGATTTTCAAGTAAAATTTACTGACAGTGCAATTTTGCTATTGACTCTTGTGCTTTTAGAGAAAATTAAACTGTACTGAAACCTCCCTACTGCAGATGTTTTATTCTGAGTACCTTGCAATTTATAAAAATTTTTAGGTATAGTAGATAAAATAGTTCACAGTACTCTAAAATCTTCATTCATTTTGTAACTTTCTCATAATTTATAGGTTTATCAATGAGGTTTCTAAACGCACATTAAAGTCTGGCATTAGTTTAATTTCTGATTTCCATTTTGGATTAATTAAAAGCTTCTTAAGAGGTAAAATGGCTCCTATGAATATCACCCTTTCGTCTCTATTGCTCTGATGAACAAGCAAGGCAGAAATACCTATTCATCCTCCAAAACATCTTTCTCTAGTCTAGAATAACCGTTTTCTCTGATGACCCACACTGAGGACTGAGTGACAATTAGGGACAGCTTAACTTGCAGTGACTGGTGAGGTTTCAGCCTGCGTTTTCTCGGGGTCTCGGGGCTGTTCAGCAGTCACATCCTGAACCCCAGTGGTTCAGCATAAAATACCGTGATGGAGGCTGTGACAGTTCATCAGCTGACTGACAGGCAGTCCAGTATCTGTGCAGTGCAGGTGGTGAAAAGAGCTGGAAGCAGTAACGTCAACATCCATTAAGCTGTCCCCAGTTGTCATTCAGATCCTTGAGCAACCACTCAGCTGTCTGGATCATCCTGCAAGATATAGCCAGTATATACCTGCCAATTTTAATATTTATCCCACAAAAACATAAAAGAGCTTTTAAACAGCCCCTTGTCTAAAGTGCTACTAGTTTCCCAGAAATTAAATTCAGGAGTGGGGAGCAGTGATAATCTGCCGCAGAATCAGGGGGCCGTGACGGTGACAGAAGTGAGAGCAATGGCAGGTCAAAAACTCCACTAAGACACAGCTCCACTCACCAAACTATTGAAGAGTAGCTCTGCTGCATGCATTAAGAGGCTTCACTCATACCTGCAAGGCTGAGTGTATTTCATGATAGGGCTTTTGATAGTTCTAGTAATACGAAGAATTAACTGGAATTCTCTTTTTTATATATAAGCAAGGGAAGGAATATAGAATTAGGTATTAGGAAGAGGGGTATGTTGGTTATTAACCAGTACACAGACAAAACAAAAAAGACTGGAATGAGCAATAAAACTGAGTCGTCTCCCTTTTACTATTTTGCTTTTCAGGTTCAAAAAAGTGGCAGTTCTTAATATGCTAACACACTTTCTCTAGCTGTTGAACAGATATTCACATAAGGTAAATTACACTGAAATGGTATTTTAGGGTTTCAATGGTTTTTTTTTAAACTTGTTATTGTAAAGCAGTGCCACTCAACTTCAACAGCATTTTACCAATCAGTCAGCCATCTTGTCCCATGACCTTGTCGCTGCCCAGTTCTGCCATGGACAGTTTTGGTGAGCTGCTGACATGCTGGTGACCACATCTCAGGAAGAGACAGACCCCTCTGTATAGAGCACAAACCACCAAAACTGTTTTTGACCTCCTCCACTCATTTTCTCATTTTTTTACACCATTTCTTCTGTGTATGAGTTCTTGGAAGACTGACAGGGTTTTTTTTGGTGGTGGTGGTGGTTTTTTATAATTAGCATAGAAAAGTCAATTGAATTTATGAAACTTTGAAAATCTGAGGTTTTTATTTCTGAAATTTCCTTATTTTAATAAATTAATAATTCACTTGCCATAAAATCGTCAGCATCCTTTAAACACTACTAAATAATAACAATTAATACTATAGTCTATTTTCATCAGGTAAGTTGAAAAGATTTCAATTACTGAAAGAAGGATGTTTTCAGTCCTCCTTTTTTATAAATTCAATGGAATGGTCCGCAAATATCACCATGAATGCTGCAAAAAATGAATTTGTTATAATCAGACCTTCATGAAGAAAAGAGAAAATAGCAACTTTAAGAACTTGTTATGTTATCTAAAATCATAAGTGAGCCTTAGAAAAAAGTATTTGTTCCCTCATTTATACATGGCAGCAAATGAAAGCCATTATATTCACATTTTTTGTTGGCTAAATTCTTCAGAGCTTTTTTTCCCTGAGATGTGTTATGATCCCTGTTTGGATCGGCTTGGTCAGACATCTTTAACCATGTGCAAAGAAATTGGCAAGCAGGATACACACAGCTTGAAAGTATAAAGTAATTATTTATTGCCTAAAAAATAGCTTGGATTTAATAAGCTATCAAGTTAAGCATTAATATGCTCACCACACCCAATAAAACACCTCAAGAGTCTTTGCTGGCATGGCAGGCATCAGTCGGAGGAAAAAAGGCTGGTCTCTGCTGATCTCATAGACAAATCCTCAGTATCGCTACATTGCATCATCCAAACCATCCAGTCCACACCAATGACATTGACTGGTGATCAGGCTGATGACACAATTGCCTATTTTTTTCCACTATTGACGACACAGAGGCCTGTGACACCAGTTAATTATAAATCTACTAATCAGGACATAATTAATATTTGCTTGCCTTGGTTCTGAATATGAGTATACTAAAACAGTGCAACTGATAGTGGTATGTAGGTATTCTGTGATGGCATAGCCAGACAGTATGTGAACAGTGTGATCACTGGAGAGGAAAACAAAGAGAGGTGTACCTGCAGGTAGAAGGCATCCAAGTAACAAATATTGTCAGAAAGAGGACAAAATAAGCACAAGGGACTGCAAATAGGTGGGATATGCTCCCATACACACAAGGAGGATGACTGGCAAGACAAAAAGAATCCTCAAGGTAAGCAGTATCGGAGGCAGAGGAGACCATCCTTTTGGGAGGAGGGCAATAGCATAAAAATATCGGTTTAAGCAAGGAAAATCAGAGGAGAAAGAAGACAAGCTCACTTCAGTTTTGAGTCTTTTTGTCAATGAGCTCTCAAGACTCATCTCCTGGGCCTCTGTGACTAGCAACCACCAAGGATCATAGACATCAACTCTAATTAAACAGCTTCAGCTCCATGGTATTGTATATTCACAGATAAATTAAGATACAATTGTTAAAGACTAACAGTTTGGTATATGCAGTGATAAGATGGTTCAATATTGTGTAAGAACTGACCATTAGCAAGAGGTGTGTTGCTAATTAATGAATTTAGTAAAGTCTAGTTTTACAGCTGAAAACTGTCCTGATTTGTCCATCTTCTGAATGCTTCCATTGCAACAATCTCTAATATATATATGTACACATATATTCAGTTGCAACATCATATTGGTGTTTTCACTCCTGAAGACTTGAACTTCTAAGAACCCCATCAAAAACTTCCTGCCTCCAATTGTAATTTTACTTTACCTTTCTACAGACTTTCTCAGACCTGTCTCTCACCACTTCACAATTTCCCCAAAGAGTCTGAGCCAAAGTTATGGAGCAGGGCCATGTCAAAGCTGGCCCTTGGATCCAAGCAACATGGGGAGCTAATGTTATCTCCCTGCAAGCATGGAGATAACATTAGGTAGAGGTTACAAAGAGATGAGGTTACAAAGAGATAAGGTTACAGGGCGCAAGCTTCCGTAGTATGGAAACTATTGCACATTGTAGTGCCATAATCTTCCCTTTCTATCAAAGTTTTTATGATTAATGTTATTTAGTACAAATGTAGGGTCGTGTTTGTTGCTGTATACCAGTCTCTCTAAACCAACTCTGATTTTGGGTCTTGTTTTTAAACTGTATTCATTCTTCATAAACCTGGGCTGTATTGGACAGTTATATGCTGGTAAGACATACCAGCATTTCCCTGCAATAGCTTCCTCCTGCCCCAACCCCATCAAAGCATTCATTTAAATAGCAGAAAGGAAAGGCTTGGCATCTTCTTCTGGATCTACCCAAAACTGTTGAAGAGGTACTACTCCTGTCTATTTATCACTGCCCACTAGCAGGACAGTACCGTCTTGACACCTTAACTGGCAAAAAAACACATGAGATTGATCACTCATTCCATTTTTTCTGCAGAGGCAATAACCTCTAGCTAGCCAATGGTAATAGGCAGCCAGTGGGCAATTACATATTAAACAGCTCCCATCAGTAGTAAAGCAAATGAGCACTAAGCCCTGAGATTTTAAATGCTGTGGCTGCAAAGAAATCATGAAGAAATCCAATCAAACATAACAAATATATAATGTCTAACTGTCTCTCCAGACAATCTAGGGGATAAGGGGGAAACAAATCCAAAAGTACCTTCAAATGGCCTTATATATTTCTGTAAGTTGCTAATTCTGCAACTCAATTTAGGTATTTCGATTGTCAGCATTGTTAACCCTACTAAAAAGAGGTACAGTGGTGATCAAGACTGTAAGTTAGAGAAATTGCTTTGTATTTGGTATCACAAGCAGGAGCACTTAAAAATACCAATATTTTCCCCTTCTTCCACTCCTCTAACTCAGCTTTTCCTATGTACTGTCCTGGTTTCAGCAGGGATAGAGTTAATTTCCTTCCTAGTGGGAAGCTGATCCGGAGTGAGCAAGCGGCTGTGTGGTGCCCGTTGCCGACTGAGGTTAAACCACGACAGTATAAAGAAATCAAACCCAAACAGCTTACTTGAATAAACAAGCACAGTCAAAGCCTCATCATAACCATGACCAGGAATATCAATGGAGCAAAAAATTGTTTGATTATATTTTGAACATCTATGCAATCTGCTAAAAGAACATTTTGTGACAAATATAAGAAAAAATATATTTTGTGAGTGGGGATGGAAAACCATCACACTGTTTTCAAGCTTCACTTTTGTTCATAGGAATCAATTAACTGTTTTACGCTTATTACATTCAGATTAATAGGTTCTGGAAATGATTTGCTCTGTTCCCAATTTGCTACTTGACATATGTGGTTGGTTACCTAAGGTCTTGTCTGTATGGATGGATGCAGACAGAACACCATTCACACTCAATATAGTCAGGCATGAGCTCGTTTTGGGCCAGAAGTAATTTAGTCACATTAGAAAAGTGCCACATTCCAGCAAAGGGGCTTTACAAAAAGGCACAGAAATTCACTAATTTACAATTCACTAATTCACTGGTTACATCATTTTTGGATCAGAGCTGGCTCGTATCCAGAGAGCTCAGCATGTAAGCAGAGGAGCTCAGGTCCCCCCGCACCCATTCATGCGGATGTGCCTGAAGTCATATGGCATTGTTTCTGCTCTTTGACAGTACAACTGTAATGTTTTTCACAGGAGAGCAACCAGGGTACAATAAAACTCTAGTGCAGAGGGTAGTACACATCCTATACACTAAGAGCCCCTAAATTATGGTATAATTTGCTTCACTGAAAATGGGAGTTAACTTTAAAAGCTTAAACAACACATAAATTGCAGTATATTCAGGGCTGTATGACTGTTACTTAATCAATCATATATTAATTCTTACTTATCAACAGGGATACCATGACAAACATATACCCATTACATGAAAACAGAATTATACAACTGATGAGGATATTGCTCCTTCCTTAAAGTTCAAACTATATTATTAATTGCATACTATTATTCTTTTTTTTTTTTAAATTTGTATGCTGTTCTATATGCTGTTTATTTCACCACAGTAACTGTAAGAAAGGAAATTGGGCACCTTTCAAAGTGTTCGCCAACAATTAGGAATGGCAAATCTTAGCCACCTCTCTGTATGCTGGTTAAGTACCCTAAGCTGAAAGAAGAAAGCTAGCAGTTGGCTGAGTGATACCAGTAGATCAACTGTAACACTTGGAGAAAATTACACACTGTCCTCTAAGACAGAGTTTTTTTCTGCCGATGCAGAAATAAGGATAGGGAAAAATGCAGTGTGTGAATTTACATGTGAACTTCCCATGCTTACCATGTAAGAAAAAAAGAAAAAAACAAACAAACATGTATTAACAAAGTTGTCTTCAACATCTACAGTAAGAAAAAAATTTTCAATGACCTTCATTCTGGGAAAAAACCCTATTTGGTATTCAAAATTATTTGGTATTTGGTTGCAGTCAATGGCTCAATGTCCAAATAGAGATCAGTAACAAGTGGTGTCCCACAGCAGTCCATATAGGGACCAGGTTAAATATCTTTATTAATGACATAGGCTGTAGGATTTAGTGCACTCTCAGCAAGTTTGTGGATGACATCAAGCTGAGTGGTGCAGCTGATTCACTTAAGGGAAGGGGTGCTATTCAGGGGCATCTTGACAGGCTAAAGAAGTGGGCCCATGTGAACCTCATGAGGTTCAACAAGGCCAAGTGCAAGGTCCTGCATCTGGGTTGAGGCAATCCCCACGGTCAGTACAGACTGGGGGGATGAATGGACTGAGAGCAGCCCTGCGGAGAAGGACTTGATGATATTGGTGGATGAAAAATTAGATGTGAGCTGGCAATGGGCAATTGCAGCTCAGAAAACCAATTGTACCCTGGGCTGCATAAAATGATACATGGCCAGCAGGTTGAGGGAGGCAATTTCCCCCCCCCTCTACTCCGCTCTGGTGAGACCCCATGTGGACTACTGCATCCAGCTCTGGGGCCCCCAGTACAAGAAAGACATGGACCTGTTAGAGCAGGTCCAGAGGAGGACAATGAAGATGATCAGAGAGCTGGGACACCTCTCCTATGAGGATAGGCTGAGAGAGCTGGGGTTGTTCAGCCCAGCAAAGAGAAGTCTCTGGGGAGACCTTATTGTGGCCTTTTGATGCTTAAAGGGGGCTTATAAAAAAAACTGCAAGAGACTTTTTACCAGGGCCTCTACTGACAGGACAAGGGGCAATGGTTTTAAACTGATAGAGAATAGATTTAGATTGGACATAAGGAAGAAATTTTTTATGATGAAGGTGGTGAGACACTGGAACAGGTTGCCCAAACCTGTGGATGCCCCATCATTGGTAATGTTCAAGGTCAGGTTGGATGGAGCTTTGATCAAACTGATCTAGTGAAAGATGCAGTGGGGGATGGACTAGATGATCTTTAAAGGTTCCTTCCAGCCAAAACCATTTTATGATTCTGTGATTCTATGATTCTACAAATTAGCTGGAGAAAGAAAAATGTCTAGATAAAATTAACATGCGGTAAAATAGATGCAAAACTTAACTGGAAAAAGTACTCAGAGGATTAGAGGATCATTTTCAGAATAGAAGGATTTATTAAGCAGAATTCTGCAGGGTCCTGTCTGGGCTCTGGTTCTATTCATATTTTTAATAACACTGGATAACAATACTCTAAAGATTACACGCAATAATTCTAAGCTGGTAGAAAACAATGAGAATTCACAATTTTCTTGGTGTGAGTAATGGCGAGTACAGTGTTACTCATTTAAGCAACAGCTACACAGACATTGGAGGAACAACTTACTAGGTAGCAATTCTTCAGGAGGAAATCTGGAGGTCATGCTGGAATCCTAACTAAATCAGACTCGGCAATACCCAGTAGTTCTCAGAAAGCTAAATGTTATACCTGTCATCTGTGTCATCTGTGAGACATGGGGAGTAATCTGTTTGAACTAACAGCTGGTTTAAGTTCTGCATCTTGCTTTGAGAATTGCTCTTGCAGAAGGTGGTTCACTTGGAGGCAATCCAGAAGAGAAAAACAGGAATTATAAAGCTATAGCAAGTGATCTACATGGAAATGCTGAAGAAATTGGAGATAATTAACCTAGAAAAAAGGAAGAGTTATGGATGGAATGATTTATTAAACAGTAATCACAGTCTTCAGTTACATAAAAGGTACCTACCAAGAATAAGGGAATATTTTTTTTCTTCATATCCACAATGATTAATAAAAGAACTGGTTAACGAAGAACGTTTGTTAGAAATAAAAAATAAAACCAAACAAAATTTTTATTAAGGACAGCCAGTAAAACAGCTTGTCTGGGTGGCTGACAAATCTGAATTCCTGAGTGTCTAAAACAGGTTAGATGTACATCTCTCAGGAATGATTTAGATATAGTTCAGAATTTTTTTGGGGGGAAGGAGGAAAGATACAATGACTTCCCAAGGTCCTCTCAAGCTTTTTTATTAATCAAAGACAGTTTTAGACATCCAGTTTAAAGCAACTCGCTCAGGTACTGAAAGCACTTCAGGTATTATAATATGAAGTACTAAAGATCATACATAGAAGATAGTCTATCTTTTGTAAAAATATAAACTGCAGACATGCTTCTTCTAGTACTTATTCTATTCAAAGTTAGTTTAAAGTAAAAAGTGTACTGCCCTGTAGTACAGCCAGACCTTAACAATGTAAAATGATAGCTGCTAAGTCAGAACTGCAAACACGACCATTTAAAGGAAATAAGTACAGACAGTATGTTCTGATATGCCATGAACACCTCTCTCCTGCAACTTCTATGAAAGGTAAGTATTAATTAGGATGGAGGTGGTAAAATTTTTCATCCCATAACATGCCTGGGTACACCAACCAACAAATAAAAACAGGAATTTAGAACACAAGCATTATAATAGACCTACTATTGCATACCCTTACTCTGTGGTCTATGAACTGTATCTAAGAGATCTCAGACAATCAACCGATAGGTTCAAACAACTTTATGAGAAATTTCACTCAATATAATGAAATCATAATCTGAATTCAGAGCATTGTGTAGACAAGGAACCAACCCAAAACTAAAATTTTTAATATTTTTTTTTCCAACTTGTACATGAGGACAAGACAAACCTAAACATCCTCAGATTTTCCATAAAAGACAGACAATATAGGATCTGCTACATTTGGTTGTAGTACTCCTGGGCAATATGGAAGACCATATTCACATCCCTAAATTGCTAATATTTTTCACCATAAATAAGTTGCCCAATTATTGGACTACAGGGGTTTTGTCTTTCCCTTACAAGTAATCTCTGTTTATAAAAGAAAATAGTTTTAACAGCAAAAATTGAAAGGAATTTACCAGAAATCTAGTGCCTTTTGGAGAGGGCAGATTAAGCTCATGTCCTTGAACATGGGCCTCCCACATCCCAGTTGCATTTCCTGACTATTTACTACATCTCATTATTTCTCTGTGTAGTTCCAAAGAGAAATCCAACCCTTATGACAGAAACTTAAACAGTCCCTAAAACTTCCTGTTTAAATGAATTACCATTTTTCAAGGAAACATTTTACTGAAAAATATCTAACCATTCTAGTGAGCAGCTCCTTGAGATAAATGTCTTTATTGTTATAAAATAAGACATAGGCACTAAAAAAAAAAAAAATTAAAAAAATTGTGCAACATAAAATCTGGTCCAAAAATAGCTTTTTTTTTTTTTTTAAATCTTTACATTAGAAATCTACTGAACACAGACAAGTGTCACTATGCATAGAATGACTAGGGGAGTTCCATAGGTGCAAAAGTAGAGATATCAATGTTGCTTTTACAAGGACCAAATTTTTACAATAATTTTTTGATACGGATACAAAGCTCAATGTACTGACACTCTAAATTTAAAGGATTGGGATTTTAAAGAATGCATAGTGCAATTTTCTTCTACCAAATTCAAGATTAAGCTGAATATTTTCTTCTATTACTGCTTATTTACAAGTCAGAGTCAGATAGATGGAATGACAGCCATGAAAATTCATGTCTCAGGATTTTCAAAGACAAGTTGCACAAACACTGAAATGAAGATTTAAATTGTGAAATGAAAATACACTTGTCTTCTACACAGATACTGCAATTCGCACATTCTTGGTTTTGGGTTTTAAAGGATTTGTTTGAACTGACTTGATTTTATTTTTTTGAACAGTTTTAAAATTCTTTCAAGTATGGAACAGAAGAAATGACATGTCAGTTATGTAAGCAATCACTAATGGTCAAATGGCTCAAATCAAAGATTAAAAGATAATAAAAATCATAATACAATTTATAAAAGAATACATTTAATAAAATCCTGACTGGGTCACAAGTTTGCTTTGAGGAGGATGGGTAAACTTATCTATTAACTTGCTCATTAAAGAGCATTCCCTGAGTTGTGCTAATAAATATTATCTGTAAGAAATTAAATTATTTTATTGATACTTTAGTGTATCAAATCTCACTATCGTTGTCTTCACTGGGAAAAAAAAAAAAAGAGGAATAAGCAATTTACAACAGGATTGGGATTTATTAAAAAAAGGATTATATAATACTTCTGGAGGTTGCAAAACCTTTCAGAATAAAAAATATGATTCCTAAATTGCAGAGAATTTTACCATAAATTGTTTATGAATCAATCAAATGATGGCATAAGATGCTTGTTTAGCAACAGATTTGATAAAAACTCTATCCAGAAATAAAATATGCCAACAGACTTAATATTATGTAAGCTTACAGTTTGTGCACTATTCCAATGATTAATTTTGTTTACTTACTGTGTTTTTAATATATGTTCTTCAATAAAAAGTTTAACAAATCCATCTATACCCTGTTGTGTAAAACCTAATATCACATTTCTGCTCTGTTTCAAAGCCTGCTTCTCTTGGACTGAATATCATGAACAGTAGCATAGATTGAAATCAGACTTTTTATAGGAGGTTTACATTCTAGAGGCTGAAATTGCTATTAAAAAATAATAAATCTACTGATGTTTTTAGGTGAAATGGAGTTATATATATAAATCTAGGATACTATTTGACATAAAGCCTTGAGCATGTTAAGGTACAAAAGTCTGTTATTCTATTGGCTTTGTGGATCTGATGGAATCTAAAGTGAAAAGCAGAATTTTACTGCAGACAAATCATTGAAGAAATGTAATTCATACTTCTACCTCAAGAGCCCAAGGTAGGATATATCTGAGAATACATTGACAATGCAGAAGTGGAATTCTAGTTATGAACAATCACCAAGATACACAGGAAAAAAAGAACCTGTTATTGGTTGATGTGTAAGTCTGGAAAGAACACATTTATTGCTTTTTCTCAAAGATAATGTTGGATTTTTGTTTATTTCTTTCCATGTACCTATGTTCATGGATTACTTTTTTTTTGTTCTTTCCTTGTTCTCTTGAGCTATAGAAGAATACACAAAGAACAAACAATGCAAGGTAACTTGTCTTGTGTAAACCAAGAATATATACAAAATGCTGTTTCAATGTTTCTCTGCTGGTCTAATTAGCTATGTATGTAAATGAGGTACTCAATATAAAGTATAATTCTCTTTGGAAAGAGTTTTGCAATGACATCTGCTAAAAAGATGAGATCTGGCATTTATCTGTAGCAAAGACTTCAGAAAGATCTATTTTCTCTTAAATTAAGAGATTTCTATATAGTTCTTCTGTACAGAACACAGCATGCTGAAAAAAAAAAAAAAAAGAGAAATTTCCTTGGCATTTTGCAAACTCTAACACATTCCTCCAGGCACAAAGTTTATTTTTATGTCTCCCCAGCAAACTACTGTGCAAAAGACTCCAGTTTTTTTGAAAGAAAAACAGTATTGTTTGTTTATTTCTGGTGTATGAGAAGAGCTGAAAAATATGCAGGTCCTTTGAATGATGTATTGTAAAAATAACAGAAAAGTTAAAATTTTCTATAGAAAGCAGCTCTCTATGTGCTTACAATATCAAAGTAGATTATTTGCGGGACTCATTCTTCCATCTTTCAGATCCCTTTCATTTCAGAGGCCATTGTGTCCTTATAAATGGCATTTCACATTCTCTGGGGGGAAAAAATACGTATACTTTTTAAAGCCACAATTTTGTGAACAAATACATGACCTTAATCTATTGTAATGTATTTTCTAATAAGGATTTCTTCTTTCTTCAAATACAGCTTCACTATGCATCTGTTCATAGGAGCGTAGGAAATACCATACTGGATCTAACAAGGACATATCTAATTTAGTATCCTCTTACTAGAAGTGTCTTGACTAGGATTTAAAATATGTTAAGTGTGGCTCCAAACTAATAAAGCTTGTATTACAGTTTTTGAACTTTCTGTATGTTTAAGAAGGGGAGCCTTCCAGAGTTCAATACAACTCAACTGACATGTGTCAGGCTCTAAAGTTTTCTTAAGCGTTGAGTTTTGGAACATATAGGAATATACCTCCTAAACACACTTTTAAATCTAAGATAAACCTTACGACAGTAGAAGAAATCCAAAGGAGACAAGTTTTTTCCAAACATCTAAAAAGTAATTATTTTGTGCTGTAAGAAAAGAATTAAACTCCTCTCTTATATAACTGGGGATGTTCTCTTTTATTCCTATAGCTGTCTAATCCTTTTTACAAAGATCTCGGTCTCAGTGAATTAATTCTTTGCTTTGGTGTGACATGCTTGGTGTATTTAGCCCTAAGACAATCTAGGGGTGACACAGGAAATCATTGCAGGCTTTCCCCAGAGTATATTCTTCTCTAGTCTTGAAGGAATCAATCCTGCAATGAGAAATTGAGAAGACAAACAAGAAAAAGTGCTGGAGGCCGACTGAAAGACTGCCTTTACCTTAATAGCAGAGAAGAAAGCTGGGTTTCTGTATATCCTGTGACCCGTTAAGAACCCCTGCAGGGTGAAGTAAGCCTGCTTTCCAAATGAGATCCCTGGAAAGGCTAGGTTTGTTTTGCAGGTCCAAAATGTTTTCTGGAGATATTTAGGATAGAATTCACCTTACAACACAGAGTCAGGAAAAATGCTATGCACCAGTTAGGTTCCATTTCAGTCTTGCTGTAAGCACTGAAATATATAATTCTTGAGCTGTTTTTCTATTCTGAAATAAATGACAGTTTAATGCTCAGAAAACTCAATGAACAGAAAGGCTCACCCTGGAGCAATGGTGATGGTTGGTCCAACTTGCTATCCCATGAGGTATTAAACCTTCCTACCCACACTTAGGTTTGTGTCATTCATGCCCACTGGTCCTTCTATCATTCATGGATCATTCTTATCTGTCATTAAAAATACCAAATTAATTTAGGAGTTAAATTAGCCTACTTTGCCTGCCATGTCTTAATTATTTCATGTTCAAGAGGACAAAAGTTTATTTTATTAACATATTTATTTATGAGTAGATACAAATCCTTTACTGTCAGATCATAGTGTTTTGAATGGAAAAAGCACCATGAGTACATACATATGTGTATATATAATATACATAATATATAATATAGTCTATAAGATATATAATGCAATTCATTGTAATACGTTCACTGCGTAAAGAAGAAGATGTAACAATAATGCCTCTGTATAATGGATTGGGAAAAAAAGAGAAGTGCTGTATGAAACTTCACCATATATTACATAATTCTATGATTCTATGATTCTAATTTCATATCCTTCTCTTTTGTTCATGCTTACCGCTGTCTCTTCAAGCTTGCATACTCACAATAAAATTCGGAAAGTGTGCTCTTTGTCTTCTAACCCTCCCTTCCCAAGTGCTTCAGCCCCCCACTAGCATACTAGGAATAATTCATTTCATTTGTAATTAATTTATTTATATCTAGTGATGGTGCTTATGCTTACGGCTTTGAAAATTATACTGCATCTAAACAGATTTTGCAGTTAGTTCTGGTATTCAGCCTAGATTTTCTACTTTTTAAATTAAATTAATTACTTTTAATTCTGTGTCTTGAAGTTTTCATAAATAGGTCTTCTCTTTGACTTGAAATGGTATTTTAATACCCTTCAAATATTTGGGGATATACTGCTAACTGTGCCTAGGTATCTTTTAGCTAGATATTTTTCATTGCTTTTAATCTTCTGTCCTAAACCATTCACTTCAGTGTCTTTATTGTAGGTGCTCTTCTCTGAAGTCTGTGATGTACCATGATCTTTTTGGTATAAAAATTAAAGACTTGTAACTGTATATCCAGTCCACAAAGAACAATAAATTTAGGTCAGAAGCCCCATTTTCAGCCTTTGCTTACGTAGGGACCTTTTGTTTTGAGTTCCAAGTCACTATCAGACATCTCTTCCTCCCTGCAATCAGCTCCAAGTATCATTCTCCATTACTGCTTTCAGGATTTCCCCTTCCCGTTTTATTTCAATTTATTCCCAAGACAGAGCATTAGTTTACAGTATTCTGAATTCTATTATCATATGTCCTGCCCACATTTCTAATTGATATAAGCCTTTTTTATTTTCTCTCAGTCCCCACTAGTATTCACATTTCCTCCTAATTTATTGTTGAACTGCAAGTTTCATCAAGTAGATTATTTCTTTTGTTAAATCAGTACTGAAGATCTGTCCAAATATGAATTCACGCAGGTGTCAGTACCTCATTGCTATTAACTTATAGTGTTTTGTATAGCCCACAGTCCACTTTTACAAACTGTGTGAAAAACTAAACAAATCTGAATTAAATTTTGAAGGGACAAAATAGAAGTCTGAATAAAATCCATATACATGCACATACACTCTTATTTAATACTTTCTTTTCATTCACCCATTTTACAATTTAAAAAAAAAGCTGAGTACTATTTATAGTACTGGAATAAATTTAATAATACAGAAAGTCACGATAATTATTATAATTTTGTTATTTCCACAGAGTTATATCCTTTCAGCTTCTTTTCATAGCTTTACTCATCTAGAAATTAGATTCTTAAAACACTAAAGTTAACTATTTTCTCGTGAAATTTAAAAAAAATGATTATACAATCCTATTATTTTCTTATAGTTTAAAATGCATATTCCGTGTACCATTGGATTCCTGCATACTCAGATTTCCCACAGATGACCTTATTTCTTGTTTGTCAAGTTCTTCTTACTTTTTAATTGTTCTAGAATCACCCTTCATTTCTTATTCCTAAAAAGAAGCTTTTTAACTCAGTTATTTTAAATAAGATTAATATCATCCCCTTCAGTCTTTCTGGTATTTGTTTTTTTCCCTATGATGTAAGAAAATCCTTATTATCTTAACCCCTTTGGCTAGCATTAATCTATTTCTCTTTTTATACTGCATTATCTTTTCCCTAC
>NW_008825615.1:9667817-9676795 GCF_000699105.1 Pygoscelis adeliae
ATATTCTTGTCTGGCTTCCTCTTTTTTTTTTCCCCTTTCCAGAACACTGTTCAACAGTGATTCCTTATCTTGTCTTTCAGTGCCAGAAGCTACCAACAGCATGGTACAGCTGTGACATATCACAAGCAAAAGGGAAGGTACACAAACATGCTCTCACTTTGTGTAGGTGAGTGATGTAAAATACTGTAAGAAACTATTAATTTTTTTTTAATACAACCTCTTGGTAACACTGAACCTGACTTGCCAAATACCAAACTGTTTCAAAAATCTATAGATTAAGGCTGACACAGCCATTATTATTTTTTGAAAACTTTCTCTAGAATTATTTATTAGCTATTCTTCACATTAACTATTTTGGCCGTTCTGTGCACTGTCAGTGTTTTTTAGATCATTTTACCCCTAATTAGAATACTACGACCTGAAGCATGTTAAAGAATAACTAAAAAACCATGTACCATTACACTGACTGACCGGAGTAACAAAACTCACTGACACACTACACACTAGCTCCGATTATGGGTAGCTATTTGCTGAATACTGACATATGTACAAACTGTTAAGAATCAAGAAACCTTCACTGTGAACGAAAGAGAAGACTGAAATAAAATATGCAACTCAATTAGTTTTACCCTGAGCAAGCGATTGGACTATATGACCTTCAGAAGCCTCTTCAAACCTAAGTTTATCTATGAGCCTATTTCACATAATTTCAAAAGTATTTTGGAATCTATTCACAAAAATTGGTCTGAAAGTAAAACGTTAGCTTCAAGGCACCACCCTTAAAATCTCTTGAATTTATTATTACATCTGGTTGCATGAACACAATGAACTACTCTCAAATATGAAAGAACCCCAAAATCTTAATATGCATTCATACATTAAAAAAATCTCTATTTCAATAAGTTAAGTTGGAAAGCTTGAGGTCTGGTCTTCTGGAACTGCTCAACATCTGAATCCTGCACACCGCATCACACCAGGGGAATGCTAAAATACAACCAAACCATGAGTATAGCCTCCTAACTTAAGTGATCTTCCAGGGACCGCCATCAGTTCTAGAAGCTAACTTGCAACAAAAAAGTTGTCCAGCTAACTGTTCTAATCCAGCTGATGATGTAAACGATTCAAGCTTTCAACCTCATTTACCAACGTTTTTCAGAGGTTTCCCAGTTCTAACTTTACAACTATTTTCTATCCCTTCAGAGCAGAATCTAAAAACAAAATGTAAAACTCATATGTTTACAAATTTTTTTCTAAATAGAGAAATATATAAGGACTGCTACAAAGAACACCAGCACTTTGTTAATTTATTTCATTAGTGTTGAAATGCCTCAGAGACCAGGATCCTGTTGTTCTCATAAACTTCCTAGACTTACTGGTGGAGGCATAAATTACCTTTTGATAGCTGTATATCAACAATTTCTGCAGAAATATAGGAAATAATTTAATGCACATATAAAGGAATAAGAAAGACACCATCTATGCAAATTTAGTAAAAAATATAAATTCAGAAGATACTGTTTAACGTCATTAGGAAATTTGTTTAAACATTATAACTGCATATTTCTCAGTGAGATGGCATTGATTTGTTCCAGATTACCATGGATTTGTACATGAATGGAACACAAAATTGTTAGTACTATAAAACTGAGTGCTGTGTGGTTGTGCTTATCATGTGACTAATGAGTAGTGTACATAAAAATGAAACTTCTTGGAAAATAGAAATGCACACTCAGAGGCTGTAGGGGACACCTGTGTGGACAAAGACATTTATGTATGATATCTGGCCAGAGTTCAAAATTCATGCTACTAAATGTTCACCTGGGAGAACTAAGACAAATCCAGCTGTGGCAAATGTGCTGGAGACACATTTTAGTCACGGGTGACTAAAAAAGGGAGGGGGTAATTTATAGCATTTTCTTGAATACAAAACAAACAAAAAAGTAAAATAATACTGTGATTGGTTGTTAAAGCTATTCAGTGATACAAATGAAGATTAATTGAATAAAGACAGCTCAGAGCAAGAGTGTTCCCAGCACCATTGCCACTCAAAAGCACATAGATCTAACATTGCCCTGAAAAGGTCATCAGTCCATCTGTTTCTTCGACAGAGGTGACAACTAGCCTACATGGATTACTCTCTCCTAGCAGTATTTAACATTCCATAATCCTCAAACCAAACAGAGACAATCCCATAAAAATCCGGGGGACAATCTAAAGCATTTCTATGCTACTGCAGACACAATGGGCTAGAAGAAACACAGTCATTATTCTGTGGCAAAAAGCACCGATTTCAAGTTTCTGATAAGCTAGATCCTCCAAATGAAAGTGTAGACAATTTATGATATCATTAGACTCAATTGCCTCTATGTAGACAATTATTTCCATTTCTCTGAGCTTATAGTGTGGTTTGTGGTAAATAATTTAAACAAGAAAATGTACAACATACATTGAACTATTTATTTTAATAATTTCATTTGTCACACATTTGTACTCATAAATGAAAGTATTTCAACATTGTTTATAATTCATGTGATTTCGAAGGCTTCTTATGTCATTTAGATTAAGGTATTGTCACATTTGAGTAGACCAGTGCATTTACACATGGCAGATCTATTAAAAATGTAGTAATCATTTGTGACTGTGAAACCACTGCAATAAGAAAAATAAAATCTTGATTAAATAACACCCATATCTCTGTCTTTCTTACACTAATGAGTAACTAACTTGCAACTGTGCTTTTATATAAACAGAAAAAAGAATGTTTGCTATAAATAAAATCTAGACATTTCACTGAGAATTTAATTTTTAAGAGTGCATGTGGCTCTAGTAGTTCTTGTGCTTAAATTGACAAGAACCCAAAACCAGAGAACATGAAATACTCTCTGGCTGACCTTCTCACCTTCCATCCTACTGACATCAGTGGAAATCAAATACTAACATAAGCAAAGTTTGACAAGCAACATCATGAAATTCTTGAAGGTTACTGCAAACGAATTAACGCACAATATTTGTACATGGTCTAGATACCTGCTTTGGTGAATAAAACAGGACTGAGCAGAACTTAAAGCTTCATTTCAAGCAAGTGGTGCAGATGGCCTGGAAGTAGCTCCTGAAGCGCCTATGTGGGGACATCCTCGTTCCCGATGGGCCTAAATAAAGTCTTCCAAGACTACACATTGTACTTTGTTCCCTCTTCGAGCCTGGTCGGGGATCTAGGTGATGACATGAGTCTGCTGTGTGCCAGAAAAAGGCATCTAACCTGCTGATGACCAAACCTCTATGCGCTCTTGGGCAATGCTATATATCTGAGAGAGTACTGAGCTGGACCCGAAGACTTTTTGCTCACTTTTATTCAAAAATACCAGCTATGGAAAAAGATGTAATATGCCTTTCACATATAAATATGCTACTTAAAGTAAGTATCTCTTAAGGAGGAGGAGATACAAGTTCATGGTCATCCTTAGCCTGAGGAAACTTAAGCCCATATTTTCTCTTTCCTGGGATACTGCCCTCACTAGGAGGCAAAGGTATGTTAAGTGTCGGTATGTTCTGAAATTCCTGTGAAATTACAGTGCTGCAAGAAATAAGAAAGTAAGATTGATGGGGTCAGCAGAAGCAATTCAGAGGAAACCCCACACTGTACTGGTGGTTAAAGTGCTTCCTGACTGAGGGAAGACTAGGCTGTGGGCAACATACACATGCAATTCACATCCTAGCTTAACCCACCGCAATTTGGTTGCCTGCCTACACTCTACCATCACAGCAGTAATGGGACTTGCAGAAATGAATGGGGCATGGGCTGGAAGGCATATCCTGCCTTTTATGACTGAGCATATTTTGTGCATAAAACCAATGGAGAAAGCCAGTAGAAGCTGATGGCACAGAGCAGCGGGAGAAAAGAAACAGATTTGAAGAGAATTCATAACACAGAGGAATCATGTGCAAAGTAGAGTGGCAAGCTGGGAATACTGAACTCTTCACAGACCTTCAACTTCAACTGGTTGTGTGACTGGAGTGATGAGGAAACAAAACCAGGCAATTAAATACAGGGATTCTATTCCTTTGTCCATGCCTGTGCATTTCTTGGGATAGCTGAAATAAAGACTGTTTTTTCTTTTGTTTTGTTTTGAGTTTTTTTCATTTGGAAGTCCTACAAAGCTTCTGTGTTTGTTTACTTCACCTATTTTATGCCCCAGAAGGGATAAACTGTAAGCTTAGAGTACTAATAAGACTGGAGTTCTGTAAAAGTGCAAGCTTCTGGGAAATCTGAGGGTTTAGCTGAAGAAGTAATGTAAAGAGCTAACAACCTAGAGACAAGACAAAGCACTGGGAGACCAAGGGAAAAAAAAGCAAAAAACATGCTTAGAGCCAGTATAATTTCAAGGGAAGCTTAAGTATGCATAAACCTTGTGTTATGAGCTGCAAACCAAGAAGCCTGCTCAGTATTTAGCTGTAAGCTCCATCAGGGCAATGTGACAATTTCTAATAGAGAGCTACAAGTTACAAATACCAAATATGCTGAAATGGACTTTGTGGCCTGAGGGTCTGTCTTATGAGAGGAACAGTGTGTGATCATCCTTCAAGTTAGCATGCACATAATGTATTCTCTGATCAACACAGCACTTCATGTCTTCACCAGCGCATCACTACTACCATGAGCAATGCGTGTCTGCCAAAGGAACAAAGGAGAATACCGGGGGTCTTTTTTGCCTGCATGCCAAAAGGATCTCTGTCCTGAAATGGCAGGATTCCCGACTATATCACTGTACCAGACACCATCTTGGTGTCATATCGCAATAGTGTCTTTCAATAGAAGAGATTTAGCATTTCCAGTATTTCTTTCCTCAAGAAATCTCCAGTGTACCCTATGCCTAGTCTCCATTGTTTAATTTACTTGTGCATTTTGAATTAATCCATATAACAGACACAAATATTTTCTAAATTTTCATCTTTTCAGCTGATTTGGAATCTAATTTTCTCCCTGTGTAAAGGTCTGCATAGACTTCTCTTCAGAATACCACACTGATTCTCCTTAATTCGCCAAAAAAGATCACCTTTAATTAACAGTATTCACCCTTAAAATGTACAAAGACTGTAAGCAGTCATGAAACATAAGCTCAAAACTTGTAATGATAACTGAGCTGTAAGGAAAGACTGAATGGGCAAGACTTTTAAATCCTTGGTTGGTATCAAACGTAACAAAGATCCATGTTAATAGGGCTATGCGATTCACAACGTTCTGTGTTGCTAGCAAAATAACTTGTATATTTTAATTGAGATCTCTCTTAGCCAGAGAAATAGCAACTAGATCATTGAAAAGATCCGCATTGATTTTAATGCAAAATGATTCTCTAAGATCTTCCATACCCTACTCTTTGAAGTGAAATATTGTGGTCGAAGTATACGTGCGATAGAAAACAGACCTTAGAAATGTAAAAAATCCTTTGACACTATGCCACAGCATTATTGTAAGATATTCAGTTAGGATTTTAAAAAATAGCAGTTACCAACCTCTGAAATCTAATAACTGCTGGACAGTGTTTCGGTAGATCACCAAAACATCCTACGTGCTTGCTTTTGCAGTTCTCACCTCATTCCATCTAAGTAAATTATAAATTCTGTTGTTAAGATGATCTTTTTGTCATGTTTTTTGGTAACCTTTACTATGTATACTCACATCCTTCACAGCCACATATTCTTCCACAGCTCATAATACAATAAATATTATCTTCCAATACTTCATAATTTAATGCCTTCTCCTTCTTAGGAAGAAACTCCCTGACAGTGACTGTCATCTTAAGTGACTGTCAACTTCGTGTTCAAACACATATTATATATTTAAAATGTTTGGTGAAAGGAAAAATTTAGAGACAAATACAAACCCAAATTTACACAAAAACTAGAATTAAGAAGCATCTATTCCTGCAGTAGTTGTGTCGGTCATAGCCAAACATCAGCTAACTGCTCCTAAAGTGATTCCTGTTTTTATCCAGATGTGTCGTGTGATACCATTTGTCAAATATAAATCAATAAGGTGATACTACTTTTTCTTTCATCTAATGAAAAAAAGATGCAGGCTTTAGAATGCTGAAATTTTGTAACAAACTCCATGCCAGCTCCTGGACATATTCAACAGAAAGGAAAAAAATAAAAGTACAATGATGATAGCCAGTGCCATTCTTGCTGATTAATTTTAAATGGTTTTTAGTGTAGCCCTGTATCCCAACAAATACAGCACCGCTGTTGCCATTAAAAAACCTCAGGACATATCATGTATTGTCTGAACTTGTCTTGTTCTTCCTGGAGCTTTGTTTAGCTTGTTTAATGACCAGCCAGCTATTGCCTGATTTGTTTAACTTTTGCTTATCTTTGTAGAACCACATTCTTTTTATAGATGGTAGCAACAAACAGTTATTTTGTACAGAATGACATACTTATTACCCCAGCATAACGATGCAATGCAGAAGAGCAGAGTCATGACAATGAGAAAATGGTTTGAGAGCAGAGGTGTCCAGGCAGGAGACACTGGATGCAGTGCAGGGGAGCACAGGTCTGGCAGGGTCAGTGAGGGGCAAAGAATGGCACTGGGGATCCCGGAGCTAATGAAGAATACACTGATGATCAGTTAAAGGAGTGCAGACCTGGGAACTGGACAAAACTAGATTCTAGGATAACAAGAACAAAGAATACTTATCCAACTTACGCCAGACAGTCCATATATAGTAAATTCATTACTAATTATTATTAATATTCATTAATATTGATTTGTTAGTGATTTATTATTTATTGTTGTAATTAATTTGTTTAATAATATTTAGAGACATTATTATTAATAATAAAATAATGGTTTCCTGTTCTAATATTGATTAGATATATTTAAGGTACCCACATTTTCAATTGAGGGTATTTACTGGCAAACCTGCTTTTAATTAAATCCCATTTACATGAATAATCCTGTTGATTCAATGAGATTAATCACGTACAAGTAAACACAAAAGCAGGAATTTAGTCATGTCTGAAAAATATTTAGATGCTACATTCCGGCACGCTTGGGTTCCCCTTCATGTCTTATTAATGATAGAAATTCTTTTGTTATAAAGTTACTGCACACTTTCTGTAATCAGACTAAAATCTATTTTTTGCAACACTTCAGATTTCACATGGACAAAAATCCATTATCCAAAACCTTAAAAGCATGGAACAGGAGATAAATGTAAAAGTCCTTCGTTCCCTTCATATATTTCATCTGCAAAACAGCCAATAAAATCACACTTTCACTTCAAGTACCAGAAAATACCTGAAGACAACATGGATTTGATTTTCATCAGAACTGTGGGGGGAAAAAAAATCTTTCAGGTTTAGCAGTGATGGCATAATCTATATATTTTAAGTACCTGTATGATACCGATTACTGAGCAAACTATAAACCTTGATGTATTTATCCTCATAATATCACCAGAAGGCAAGGCAGTACTATTATAACAATACCGCGGGGACAGGAAGCGATGCACAGAAGCTGTATTTACAAAAGAAATCAAATAAATTTACAAGCCTCATCATCACTTCCAAGGCCTACATCCAAAGTGGGGCCCTCCAAAATGTTCATCCCAGGGTAACCCACACGTGCTGGTGTCTAAGAGCCATAAGCAACACGCACAAGGTGCACACAAGGGTCTCGGCATTGCCTTAGCTGTGAGAAGTAGCAAACTCCTGAGAGTCACTTGCACCTATTTGCCAGTAAGACCGAATCCAAGTGGTGGTCTTGGATCACATCTACTTGACTAAGCTTTACACAAAACACAGCCAGAGATGGCATCCTCCTTTTATAATGGCATCCTCCTTTTATAATCTTCTGCGTATATACTGCCAACCCAGACCTGAATGCCCTGTAAACAACTGCAGCACCTGGAGCAATCTGGACTCAATGGCTCTGCTTCTCAGAAGGTTATGTCTGGTCAAGAAATAGGAATATTCTTCATTTTTCCCAAATTTGAAGCTGCCCCAATTTTTGTGGATAAATTAAAAATTCAGTGCAATAAAGAGAATGAATACGTAATAATTTGACCATTCATTTATGACAGGAAAACATCGGTTCCAGGCCCGGCTCCAATTATTTTTAAGTATATTACATTCTCCCAGGACAATAACTATCAAACTTCTGATCATAATTCTGCTTCAAGAGGTGAAACTCATATCTATTGCATTTATAAACTCAAATAATAGCATAATCAGCTGAAGCCCTATGGCCCTATACATAACTCCCACAACTTTATCAGGTGTTGATATTGGCTAATATCCCAGCCTTGGCACCGTCCTCCCTTCCAAGGAGAGTGAACCTTCATGATACTCCCTGTATTATTCGTGACTTCCTAGACATTTGGTGCAGACGGGACCAGCTGGACTAGGCTCTGTACTCACATTACACCTGCAGTGCTGAACATTTTTCCTCGTCTCCTTTGTCAGTATGAAGCACATCTATCAACCTTCAAATCTACCAGTATGGAGCATCTGTATGTGTGCCAATCACTGCAGATATCAGCCAATGCCACAGAACAAACAAAACACTTCCAAGGATAAAAACATAATTCGTTGTAGTTCAAGCTGAAGTGCCCAGCTTTGCAGACAGATGAAATCTTCTATGTATACAATACAGAAGGGACTGCAAAGAATATATTCATAGGATAGAGAAGCAAACACTGTATAAGAAAAAGTGAACCATTTAGGATTCAAAGAAATATTCCACATGAAATCTTCAGACTTAAGATTTTCCAAAACCCTTTTGGGAAAAAGTGTTCTTGCATGAAGCATGTACAATATTATTCCTCATAACCAAGAAATAGCATGAATCCAATTCCCTGATTTTCTAATCTGTAATTTAAGCCCTTTCTAGCTGCACTACAGGAATGAGCTCCAAGGGTTTCGCAGGCTCATCCCTGAGCACTCTGTGCACACTTTCACAGTAATCTGCACCATGTTTT
>NW_008825615.1:9676822-9683583 GCF_000699105.1 Pygoscelis adeliae
ATGTATCTTGGACCCTATTTTGAAGGATCAGCCAGTAATACTGTAACCAAACCCGGTATAGCTGCCTAGAAACACAATATGATGTAACTGGCTGATAACACATGCAAAAGAGTGGGCAAGGGTAACGTGTATTGACCACTTTTTGATAGACTTTTTTTTTTTGCCTAAGCAAATCTAAACTTGGCTGAACCAGCACCACTGTTCCTCTTCAGCTCTTACTTGTGCTACTTTTTGGTACTGATGGAGGCTTAGCTGGGCCATCATAGCATACTCACCTAACATCAAGATCATCCAACTAAAAAAACCCAAGCTGAATAGTTTTCTGCTTGGCTGGTATATTGACATAGCTCAGCAAAGGGAAAGGAGTGAAGCCAGAGCCATCTCAGCAGCAATGGGGTCCCAAATTCTCACAAGCAACTTGTGATAACATACCTCAGTTGATGACACTGGTTAACAAATTCTCACTTAACATAAGGTATTTCCAGTGCCAGTTAGAAGTGGTAAGGTTGGAAGTCCTGTCAATCATTTTCCACAGTTAAGAGTTGGAGAATTGCTCTTTTGATCCTTCATCCTCCCATCATCCTTCAGCAAAGCTGTTCAATAGCACAGAACTATCAGCGATGGCTGAAAGTTATAAACCATGCTATAAACAAACACTGTCTCTGCATAACTGATGAATGAGCTAGCAGTACATGATGAAGAACAACAGGAACCAAAGTCAGTTCCCGAAGTGGTTTACATCTCCTGAAGAATAAAAGAGAGCAAATTGGTGAAATTGCCCAAAAGGGGATGACACATTGTTCTCCCCATTGTCACCATTTTTCTATCAAACTACCAAAAAATGGATGGTATTCAAAGTTTACATTTTTTGTTGTGTTTTTGCCATTTCAAGGAGATATAAATAAAATTTGAACCAAATAACTGAAAATAGCTTGCTTCAATTTCAGTTGCACACATTTTCAGCACCATCAAAGAAATACTAATCTGAGTATGTGATATGCCTTGTTTCCCCTTCAGATAATGAAGAACAACAAAAATGAGAAACTGAAGTAAAGCACACAAAGAGATAGGCTAAGCAGCTAAAAGAGAAAGAAATGTAGCAAGCAGTTACAAAACTGCCTTTTTTTAAGTGCATCTGCTTCACTCTACCAAATGTCAAGGATGGTTTCAAAAGTAAAACTACAGAGAAAAAAAATCTTAATTAATACAAATTATGAAATAATTTGCTTTTGGTAGAAGGAACACATGCTATCACTGTTTCACATCTCTTTTGTGGGCTCTAATCTAATCTTCATTTAGACCAAATTATACTGATAGCATGGGGAATTTGCCTTGAGTAAGGACAATAATTTGGCCTTTGCAGAGTAAAGTAACAACACCGGTCTTTTAGACTGTTATTATAGATTGTTTTTATTAATTCTGGTGGAGGCTAGTCCATCAGAAAAATGTGTCAATAATTTGACAAAAACTTTGTTTATAACTTCTCTAAGAGATTAACAAAACTGAGAATGACTTTGAAAAATTTGACTGTCTTCCTCTTGAGATTTAACTAGCATCAGAAAGGGCTCAAACTCTGAAATATTCATAAATCAGTGATGCATAATTTGTAAATTTGTACTTTATATCATGTACAACTTTCTCTATCCTAAAGAGCATTTTATATTTCTTGTTAACAGAGAATGTAAATAATGCTCAATGGAATTCTGCAGTGACCTTTGTTTTATTATAATTACTGCATATTTATAAATGAACAGCTAAACTTCAATTTGAGAACTACAACAACTTTGAGTTGGAATCCTTTGATAAAACACAATTGAATAAACTTCATAAAATTAATTCCCTAAGAAGAGAAAAAGAAAGTCTCCTCTGAAAATTCCTCCATGTATACCAACACACAAAGCAGGTTTTTCCATGCTTTTGCAAATAATAAAGTAAACAAAACAGCAATATGGATAGATTTGAACAGAAGAGGATAAATTGCTTTAAAAAGAGCACAGGAGAACATATTAAATGTAATAGATTGTATAACCACTGTATTATATAAATGTATAAAATATAAATACGTAGGTATAAAACACAGCATAATAATAAGAAATGCAGTACCTGCATTATGTCATAAATATAATTCCATGTAATGTCACTGAGATCTAATAACTGAAATCCCACTATGTAGACAGAATCACCATTAACTTCTGTTAATGCCTGTTCTACACGTGAACACTTCCACATTTTTCAAAAGCACAAGCGAATCAGAGGACAAGGTCTAAAATACAGTAAACATACTGTATACTCTGCCCACCCAGACAAAGTGTATTTGAAGACAAAAGGCACAGCTTACTGGTATGAGAAAGGCAAACAAAGAAGGCATGACTGGTCTGAAATATTTGATGGTACAGGACTATCGAGTACTTGTTCACTGGAGCCAGCAGCAAGAGTCAGAATTCTGTTCCTAATTTGGATATGCTTTGCCTTCAGTCTGAACACTTAATTTCTTTATATATCTTCCGCATTCTTTATCACTGGGTCCTATTTATGTTCTGTGCTCTTTAGAGTGGAGGTGTCTAGCAGCATTTGTCCCCAGCTGAGAGCAGGTCTCCACAGTGTCTGATGTGCAATAATGCACATAAATAGAGGTTTAATTCAAGCAAAAACAGCAGTCTGGGGAACCAAAATCCTGGTTTTGGTTATAACACAGCTTCCGACATATTATTTCATTGAAGCCATGAATGTTTTAAGCAAGCAATGAGTTCATGAAAGACGGCTATTCAGATCCTATAGAGAACATTTGTGATCTCACTGAAGGCAGGGCAAACACTTGACTGCAGTAGGCTGACCTTCCCTACAAAATAAGTAATATGCCATCTTGTTGGTGTGAGAAGTGCTGAACAAGATACTGATAGAATCTGTGATACGAAAGAAATTACCACTCAGACATATTTATATAACCAAGTACATTTACTAATAAAGCATTTAAATAACTGGAAGCAAAGACATTTATATAGGCTTTTCCTACCGTAAGGAAATTGTCCAGGTATTTTCCTTTTTGAAGGTATCAGAAAATTCACTTATGGATTGACTCAAATCCCACCAAATTCAGTACACATATGTGAAGTGCTGATTATTCTTGCACACAAATGTCTAAACTTTACATCAAAACAAGAAGTTTCATAGTTTACTGAAGTAAATCAGGTGGAAATGATCAATACAGCAGAAATGGAAGTACAATCATTAGTGATAATAGCATATAATCCTTGAAAATAAAGGTAGGGCTTATTGATTAAAAGCGATTCTGATCATTAATGCTTTTTCTACAGTGCATCGCTTACAAAAAAAAAAAAAAAAATCCAAAATCAAACTTGCATGGCTCTGATAAAGCATTCTATTATGAGTGGTCCATAGTGACCCAAATGTGTACTAAGAATATAAATGTCTAGGGTGATTGTTTTCTTTTAGCAAAGTCAGTCAAAAAGGGCATTATATGAAGCACACTGGAATCCATAGGGGATTTTGAAACATTTCCTTCAACTGGGAACCAGACCCATAAAGAAGAAACACAGTATCTCTAACTGATTTTATGAAAGTTTCTATGATGATTTTGGCCATGAACATTTTAGGAGGAACAATATTAATGTAAAAAATTATTTAAAGTGAAATTATTTTTCTTTACATTCTAGATTTTCACTGAGATCAAACTGCTCGTAACAGTGTGATAAAAAACTGCTCATAACTGCTCATAAGCTGCATGGTAACAGGTTATTTTAGGATATCAGTTTTAAGTTTTTAAACAATATTTTATAAGTCATAATGAAAAATACTTTTCACGCAAAATTAAAAAGCCTGTTCTTCCATTAGTGCTCATCTTCCTTTGTCCCCTTGAACTCATGGATAAAAGAACCACTGCAAGCAGCAGGATATAAAAACTACTAAAGAGTCTTCCAAGTGTGTTACTGTACTCATTCAATATTCTGGACAAGTTTTATTTATTTTGGATTTTCTAAATTTTGCTTTAGTCTCAAATAGTTGTTGCACACTAAATATTAAATATCCCTGTAGAAATGTATGGTTGTTAGACTACATTTTGTAATTTCTGATCTTCCTAGACAAATCCTGCACTGATTTAACAGTTTAAATCCTCTGATGGAGCCATGTTATGACATGTTATTACTGCCTCTGACTTTCTGACTAGGGATGTCCAGCCTACTCAGCCAGCTAGTGACCTCTGGGTATGTGATAAATATTATAAATTCATCTTAAATGTGTGCAACAGGAGGTGGGCATTAGTGGAATGACATACAGATAAATGCATACATGCTATGAAAGCTTCACAAAACTATCTGCATCCTACATCTTACTATTATTCAACAACGTGTCATAAATTATTGTTTTAAAGAGACATCTATTATAGTAAATCCTCTGTTAAGATATCCCTGTTGTTTTCAGATCCGAAATCAGGAAAAGAATAAATAAATCAGTTGCTGAATACTGAGATGCTGGTACACAGTGAGCTGTTAGACTTTGTGACAAAGTAGACCAATACTACATTTCTAGCATATTAAAAAATCCCTACTAAAATTATTTTAGACTCCTGAACAAGATATACAAGATTAAATCTGGAACTCCAAATGCCAAGATTTAATTAATGTGAATATCCCATCTCTTCTTTTCTTCCATTGGATGAAAGTAGGAAGACGAAAGAATTATTTTCATCGTTTTATGAGGGCCCCTGTCAGATACAGCAGTAAAACACAGGGGAAAACTCTCTTTGTTTCTGTCTAAGTAACTATTATAAAACCCCACAATAATATTATGGCTCTGCAATGGTCACAATAAGAAAATACATTTTTGCATGCTTATTGTCATAATTCATAAAATTGTATGGATTGACTACATGCAAAGGCATTACAGGTCCACTAAAGTTGGAACTGAGCCCTGTCTTATTGACAGAAACTTCATGAGATACTTCAGTCACAGCAGTGAAGATCAAGAGGACAAATTCCCCTGAGCCCTTAAATTCAGGACCCTGCCAGAGTGTTCATTGAGATCTATTTGCTAGTGCTTTGATCCAGGCTAAACACCTCAGATGTAAGGCTACGAAAAAGGATCAAGATACAATTAAACCGAGTCTTAGTGAAAATGTGGCGATTTTCAATATTGCTTTAATCAGTGGCACCGAAGGTGATCTGCCTACGGAAGAAATGCTGATTAAATCACATATTTCCAAACTATTTTATTTAAAAAAAATAGTTACAGCTTCCTTTTTTGACCTGATTTCTTTTATTGTTCAACATCAGCACTTTTAGAAACACAATCATCAATTGTATACTTGTCACATCTTTTGTAAAATGCAACACTTTTTTAAAAAGGAAAAATACTGACTTTCATCCATTTTCCTAAGCCATTTGTCATATTCAAAATTGTAAAAATCTTCAGAGGTTCAAAAAAGAAACAGTAGGCTTTAATCTAAATGCTCTCTATTTACATTATGGTTCTAAAATATGACTGGAAATAGTTTTGGGAAAAGATTTTGCACTTCATACAGTCGAGCTTGATGAAAGCAAATCTGAATGATGGGAGGGTACGCATAATGTTGTAGAAAGCTGTCAGGTCTTTGCAATTCCTTTCCAAAAGTCATTGCTAGGCAATGTCAGTACCAAACCTCAAAGTAATACATGAATTCATAAACCACAATTTTACCAAGTCCAGAGCATTCTCACAGTGTTAGGCAAACTCCATTCCCCTTAAAACTCAACATAAACTAGCAAAACTGTACTTTCAGTTGCCACAATGAACTCTAACAACAAGAAACCATTCTCTTAGTTATTGGTCAACCTTATTTTTGCTACCTGTGCTGATCTAACTTGAACCAGATTGCCTGTGAAAACAAAATTTGCATTTCTTGCCTAAATGTTTGCTGACACAAATGATGAATTGCATTATGTCTGTGGCAGGAATATTCTACGTTTTGATCCCTCAATAAAGCCTCCAACTGAACCACAAACCAGCTTTTGTACAAACAAACACACTGACTGATATGCTTGATAAATGCGACTACATCTACGGAAAACAAAGACTCAACACACCTCTCCTGCAGATTTTACCCTTCTGAGGAAAGGGGAAAAATGCTTTAAATGCTGAGTGGAAGACAAAGAGCGTACTACTACCGAGAAGTACCGTGAGGCTTAATTTGCTAACTGATTATAACTTTTAGTAACAATCTGATGAACAATTTCCAAGCGCATTAAAGTAATTAAATAAAGCTTTGAAATAATTGTATTACTGTTAAAATTCTCAGCAACACCAAAAAACCACTGAGTACAGTGAAAAACAAGTGAAGGAAACCTTCCACCTACCAAACAAAATTTCCACCCCCTCTGAGAAGCAATGCCGTTTCTCAAGCTAATATCCAGGAAAACCCACAAGTGGGGGCAAGAATTAAAATATGTCTGAAATTGGAAGCGAAATGTGTTGGAAACGTGTTTCAAAATTTAAGGGGGGGGAAAAAAAAAGTGTTTGCCCTAAACTTCCTCTGTCCTTTCCACTAAGCACATTTCAGAAATAGGTGCTTTAACTGGGAGACACGCATCCCCCCGGAATTCAGCGTATTTTTGCGAGCGGTATGAAGGGCCCCCGGCGGCCTGTGCACCCCTCTGTGCTTGCACTCCTTCTCCCCCAGCCCCACCAACGAGGTGGTACCTTGGGATGGAAGTCAGGGCCGGGGGGGAGGGAGGGATGCGCCTTTCTCCTACGGTGGTAGTGACTCC
>NW_008825615.1:9684107-9688599 GCF_000699105.1 Pygoscelis adeliae
CCCCCGGCCCGCCCGCGGCCGCTGGCACCGCGGCAGCTGGAGCAAGTTCAGCTTTTCTTCTCCCACAGCACTGGGGCTTGGCTGCCCTTAAAGAAAATCCTCTCCTAACAACGTGTCAATGTTACATTCCTCCACAAAGCAACTTCTATTAGGGGGGCTGGGAGCTTGGCGCTGCCTCGCCACAGACTGGGAGCTTTGTGGCTATGCAGAAAACAGGGAGAGAGGGAACATTTCCTGCATTAAAATGCAATACCCTGGGCTCGATGATTTATCCCTTGCACAGGGGCACATCCCCCCCTTCCCCCATTCCCGCATGGCTGCTCTGAAAGACCCCCTCACCCATAGGTTACAGCCAGAGCCCCCCATCTAGGTTCAGCCTATGCTTTCTCTGCCTCTCATCCCTGCAACGTCCTTCCCAAAATCACCCCCCGACCTCCCCAAAATGTCAGGAGGCCAAAACAGGAGGTATGAAGCAGAGCGGCTAAGCAGAGGCCTGCCACTCTAATTGCTGGTCCTCTGTTTTCCCATCCTTCCACAACCCCCCTTTTCCAGTAGGGATACAAAGCAGCTGCTGGGACTGACACATAAACCCCCCCTCCCCACTAATATCGCTATGAGATTCAGAGCCTTCGTCTCCTGGAGCCGAGGCCACCTGGAGAAGGGGCGCAGCAGGAGGCCATGGCTCCTTTGTGGGGCTCCCAGCAGGTCAAAACAGTATGTGCTGACTCTGTGTGATGCCTCATGTCTTCAAGCATCGCAGGCAGAGGGTTAACCCTGAAGAACTGCATTTGCTTTTGGTTTGTTTTCAGGTTGTTGAGGTGTGGCTCAGTTGGGACCAGGTGTTCTGACCATGGTACATCTCCTGGTCTTTTAGTCAGGTTACCCGCATGCCTTTGGAAATGTTTTCCTTGCAAAGTCAAGGGATCATATCAAGAGGGCCAAGATTTTGTAGTCGAGTGGTTGCAGTAAAGAGGTGGTGAAGGGGAGAGTGATTCCTGGCTTGCAACCTGTGGGCAGTACTGTAAGTGGGGGCTGAAAACAGATGGATCCTGCTTATGAGGAGTTTCAACAGTGCTCAGCAGAACTATATGCTGAAGCTTAGGCCAGTTTAGAAATGAAAATGCATCCTTCCCTGCCCTGAGGGAGTGTGCATCTTCTCCAGCCCTTTCACCTCGTCTAGAGGCGAGCTGGAGTGGAGAGCAAGTCAAATGAATGTGAGTATCAAGGAGAGCCAGCAGCAGGATCTACACACCGGTGTGTGATGCAGTACCCCCCCCTCCAAGAAGCACCTACCTTCTTTTGGTGGCCGTTTGGCTTCTCTGGTGAGGTTGCAGACCTGGGTAGTTTGCAGCTCCTGGGTCAGGCAGCCCTCCGTCTGCTCATTGAGGGGCAGCACCACGTTATTGAGCAACACTAGGGACTGGTCATCTGTTCCCCATTCTCCCAAATGCTGAGGGCAGGTGCATTTTGTATACATGATCCCACAGGACTCGGTTCTCCCATTCTCGGATTTCAAGCAGCTCTCCAACCAAGTGCATAACACATGGCACCCAAACTGGCTTGGGCTCACCTTGTTCAACACCAAAAACTCAAAGAAGGATTTTTGGTCTTCTTCTTTTTTGTGTAATCCTGGGAAATCGATAGGATAGACACGGCGTATCTGAATAAAATTCTTATCATACTGCAGAAATACAAAAGCATTCTTGGAATCGCAAAGCTGCATTATAGAATGGTTATTTTTTAAAAGATCCTTTATTTTTTCATGGGAAAAATGATCAAACTGATAAGCCAAGAGGGAAAAGTTGGAGCAGCTGAAGTCCTTTTTGGAAAATTTCAGGTAAATACTATATTTGGTCGGATCTGGATTTTCCAGCGTCCAAGTGCAGTTTGTGAAGTTTTTAGGAAACATTTCACTTACAGAATACGATCCATAAATGACCCCCTTCACCAACGTGGAACACCAGAAGTCTTGGGCAGCATTAAATCCAAACATAACCAGTAGATAGGTGGAAAATATATAAATCAGCAAATTACGAACAGCCTTCATCCTATGTCATTTGGCCTGCAGGAGATGAAATGAAATAAAAATGCAAGTAGAATTCTTCACGCATTGAAAACCAAACTCCTTCCAATATTCGAGCCAGCTGTTTTCAAGCTTGCCGTTAGAGCCCCTTTCAGAAAAAAAGGGCAGGTAATTTTTATTTTATAACGCAAGGGACGGGTTTGCTGCTGTGTGCACAGCGCCATCACGTGGCCATCGCAACAGCCAAGTCTTCTACAGTCAAATTAAAAAACAACATCTATTAGATTATTAATAGGAATGTCCTCTCCTGTCTAGGATGTAGTCATCATGGCGTGGACTAGAACTTCTCAACTTAGGTATAAACCTAGACGCCTTACCCGACAGACCAAGAAAAGAGAAATTTATTTATTTATTTCTTCAAAAAGTAAATAAGTAGTCTGCTATAGTAATATATATGCATATACAATATGCACATGCAGAATTTCACTGGAATAGAACAAGAAAGCCAGTAGCATCTGTTGTTATATATTATTTTTCTATTAAGTCTGAGAAGTAACTGTGAAGAATTACAGCCATAATTTAAAAACGCACAAATTATTATTTATTACAGATGGAACATTATCTCCCATATGCCTACATGCCTTCGCAGTGGCCACCTGGTATACAGAGGTCTCTATAAAAAGAAAACCCAGGCAGGCAATACTGAGATTAATGTATTAATACAATTTTGAGACTATTGGAGAAAGAAACAAAGACAGACACATGAAACCAGTACTTGTCTGACACTACCACTAAATGCCAGCTTTTTAAGAGCAAAATTTCAATCTGCTACGACCTCTTAAGATATATAAAACGGATCACTGTATTAGTATCTACAGCCAGTACCTCTATATAGCTGTCAGTGCTACAGCAGGATCTCTGCACCTATTGGACTGCACTTGCCCTCTTACTACAAATACCTTGTACTGTCTGATTAGCTGTGCTTTGCAGATGTGCGCTTGAATGATGAAAGACATATTACATTTTCTCCGCTAGTATCTCCAAATAAAGCTGTTTTACTGCACCTGTCAACTGTTACAGCCTCCACATGCGCTGTTCTCTTAACAGTGGCCTAGGTTAATAAAGCGAACCTTAGTTATATTTACCTCTGTAACGTTATCCAAAAACTTCAAATTGACGGTTTTCAGCATTAACCTTTGAGAAGTTGCTTATCTGACAAATGAGTAGCTTTTCGCCTTCTGCTGTCAAATGCAAGCAGACAGAAGTGATGCCAAGCTAATTTCAAAACTCTCTAGATTGCAGTCTCTTCCACTGTTGCTCTGTAAGCAGAGGCAGACATACACACACAGACACCGTTACTGAGTTTTGATGTGTGTCTTTGCCTAGCTTTTCATCTCCTCACCAAACAGCAAGGCATCTTCTGTCTCCCGTTGCGTAACACACAGCAAATCACCGGTTTAAGCTCCCTTGAAGAGATTTTTGTATCTCCTAGATTATAATTCAAACTCTGAATCTTGAAATAGGCAAAGCAGCACCAACTCCAACGCTCTTTATAGCGGAGGTTTAAGAAAAAAAGCAGAGCTGCTGCCGGGTCTATCCACACGGTTAGATTTTCTCCTTTCTGAGCATCTATTTCAATGAATGACACAGTCCTCCTTCTCCAAGTAGGGCTGGTACAGCATTTAAGGTTTGAAAAAGGAGAAACTTGTTGGGAATTCTGGAAACAATTTCCCCTTTGCTGAAGCACTTTGCAGGCAATGCAGTTCTGCGCAGTGTTATTCAGGATGGTGTAGGCGTTGAAAGCCAATGTGACAATAAGTGTCTAAATTAGGAATTCCACCCATGAAAAAGGATTAATTTTATAATCTGGAAAGCAAAAAGGAGGCTTATTTGCTTTTCTGTTTGAGAAGGAAAAAAGCCTCCGACTTTTCCCATCCTATGTAATATTTGCACTAGAAAAATAAAGACGTCTGCAGTGCTAGGCTGTTTTCTATGAAGAAATGTAATCAAATAGCCCTCATTTTAGTTGTGCGTTTGTTCATGCAAGGCTACTGAAACACAACATTGTCTTAATCTCTCTCTCCCTGTGTGCATTACACACACACACACGCACACACACACCCCCAAATGAGTGTGCCAGCAGCATTTCGTTTAGTTTGCAGTATTGCTAAATGCAAGAGTGAATCTGCTCACTGAACGGATTAGGCACTCGGATTAAAAAGATCTTTCTTTTCCATGGAGGAGGGAGTTAAAGACGGCCACAGAGGCTTAAGGTTGCCCATTTGGGAAGGGGGAGAACCCTCGTCTGCTGAAAAGCAAACGGGCGTTTAGTTTGGATATTCCCCAAACTGATTTTCTAGGTGACACTGTAGTTTAGCCGAACATAGACGGCGCCATCACTCCATTTATTTTTTCCCCCAACAGAAGACCCACTTACTTCTCTTATTTTAACTTCCTATTAACCTAACA
>NW_008825615.1:9688719-9689504 GCF_000699105.1 Pygoscelis adeliae
GACTTCTCTAACTTTCAAACTGCAGCGCTGAAGTAAATGCGGAGATCATTTTGTATGTGCTGTCTCTCTCTCTATCCTTCAGCAACAGCCTGTCCCCCTCCTCCGCCGCCTCCTCCCCGGAATCCCAAGCTAAAAGCTCTCCAGTCGTAATCCCTGGAAATGGGAAATGGAAATGCCCCGGGCACCCTTACCTTCCACTCCGAAAGCTGTCAGGCTATTTCTCTAAAACACTAGCACCACAGGCACACGTCCCAACAACAGTGATGGAGAGATTCCCCTTCTGTCGGAAGCACCGTTTCCCATTTTCCCCGGCTCAGGTTCAAAACCAAGATTAAAAAAAGCAGCAGCAGATCAAAAACGCAGCGAGAAAACCCCCGCACGCCACACACACACCCCACCGAGGAAAAAAAAGCAGCTTTGGCTCCGGATCCACCAAATCCAACCACATGAAGGGAAAGAAAAGCAAAAGAAAAAACACCTCAAACCAGCGAGACTGCAGGGGAAAAAAATGGAAGTGGCTGAGCAAGCGAAGGTTTTTTTTGTTGGTCTTTTTTTGTTTGTTTTTTTTTTTTTTTACTTGAAACAAAGTCTCAGCACAGCAGCCCGATGAGCGGCGATGCCAGGCAGGCGACGGTCTGAGAGGAGGACTAAGGCGCTAGTGCAGATTTGTTGGTGGGTTTTGTTGTTGTTGTTGTTGTTGTTGTTGTTATTAGACTTATTCCTCCGTCCTCCCTCCTCCTCCCCCCTCAGGCACTAATGGCCGGACAGCGGCGGGGGGGGGCCTG
>NW_008825615.1:9690685-9707962 GCF_000699105.1 Pygoscelis adeliae
CGGCTGCGTCTCTCCTGCTCCCCAGGGCGGGGTAGGTTGTCCTCTGGCCTTTCCCGCTGGCGTGAGAGATCGTGGCAGTCTACGCGACAGCAGATATCCGGCGTTAATATTAGGAGATGACATTTTAATAAATACTGCTGTCAGTCACCAGCTCGCAGCCTGGCTGCTGTGCGCTCCCACGACTGCCATTCAGCAAGGAGAACAAAGCCTTGCCGAGGCTGTGTGGTCCGGCTCCCTGTTACAGCCCCTCTGCGCTTTCAGAGTTCACGTGAAACATGACTGCGTGGTTTTGAATGCGCCCTCACACCCACACCGATGAAACGAAAGTTTAAACTTCTGGACAACGTCCAAACCGATCAGTCCTTAAAGCAAACAGTTTTGTCCCCTACACCCCCGCCCTAGCCCCGGAAAGGTTTGAATTCCTGTAATACAGAGCTTTTATGATTACAATTTCACACTGCACAAATTCCGATCGGAGGTATTGCTGGTAACAAACCACTTCTGACCAAAGTAAATGAAAGCACGGTTATAGCTTTTTACTGTATTTTCCATAGGTACAAGCTGTAAACCACCTCCCTGCTAGCTTTTACAAACATAAATACGTCATGCCCCTGTTGTCAAAATAAATAATAAAATCTCTACCCAAACCAAGGAAAATTTGAGAGACGTGCATGATCTACACCCAGCAAATGCAATGCAATGAAAACTGAACCGTTACTGGCTTAGAGATAATCATATTCTCTCACATTCGGTGACACTCCATATTATCTGTGGGTGATCATCACGTTGCTTGAAATACTTCAAGGGAAGTTCGGTTCATTGACAGGTTGATATGAGTAGAGCAAATCAAAGGTGTACATACAATGCAGCGTTTAAACACCTTTTTCACCCCCTTTATATTAAATGAAGAACTTGAGGGTAAGTCACAGAGAAAAATATCCTGAATGAACTCTTTCACCTGTTTCCTATGGCATTAGCAAGTTGTAGCTCCTTTAATTGTGAGTGGAAATGGAAATTAATAAATAACACAATGTATGGTAAACCACTGTCTTTAGCAATCTCCTAGGTATCCCAACCCAGTGATTAACTTCCACTTTTCAATTTTGTGAAGACATGGCAATGCTGGAGAGGAATCTGGGAGGGAAGATTCCTTGCTTGGCTTCTTGTCCGCAACCTGAAGGAAAGGATGGAAATTGCACAAGTCATACTTAGGTTAGCTATGGGAGCTGAGGAACAGAGGCTCTGGCAGCACAGAGCACCCTGCAGATCTCTTCTCAAGATGTTGCAGTGAGACTTGAACAATGCAGGTTTTAATTACTGGAACTAACTCTAAAATAAGCTATACCATTTGTAAGTACACACATATCCATGATCCACTTATAGGTGCCTTTCTACCTGAACCGAGGCCAACTTCAGAAATAATTTGTTTGCCAGGTGTCATGCAGCTGCATTTGAGATAACAAAAACCTGGAATTTTTATAGTCTAGAAGTGAGAGTCAGCGTATGTTTAAGTCTACAAAATATAAATAAATAGAAATGTAACAATATATTTATTTAAATTGGGGCATGCAGATAATTTGTGTTTGGAATGGTGCTATTTTGTATGTACGTTTAGTACTAAACTGCAGTCTGAAGGGCAGATGTAAAGTGAACGTATACACATCATTCAGAAATATTGAGTAGATCCAACTTGTTTGAGTATCTCTGTTAAAACCTAGGAATAAGGTATTAATACAATCCCACACTGTTTCACGGAGGGCTGTCAGAACTGCATGGCACATGTGGTACCATCTGTACTACAAAGAAAGTATCAAGGCACTGAAAGAAGTGTTATGTCGCTTAGTAGTAGTGTGGTAGGGATAGGCACAACATAGTGAATGCTAAATTTATAGTGCTGCTTTCTAGATTCAATGCAATTGTTTCAGCAAGGTTGGGCTTGATCCAAACTAGGAAAGAGGGAAGAGAGTAATATTTTTAAGTAATTTCTGTATTACTGAGAAAAATGAGGCTTACCCAATTTAATCTGTTGGATGGAATAAATTAAAGGGTTTGTTTAGTTGCTTTTTTTTTCTTTTCTTCCAACCTACAGTAGCACTCTGAGATCTTTGGTATCTTAGTCACAGCAGCTAGATGATTTCAGTCCAGGTTTTAGTGAACACAGCACAAAATTCAACACAACTGTAACTGGAATTATAATTCACTGACATTTTTGGTATAAATTTTAAAAGGGAGGCCACAGTTTAAAGCAAGTGGCTTTGGAGAATGGACTGTTCTCTCACTCAATCACCTGTCACCCTTAGGGGCACTCTTTACAAGTCAAGGTCACTGTTGCAGCCCTCAGTGTCACTCCTTTGAGCAAATAAAAGACAGTCTGTGTCCAATACTGAAGGCACGCATTAAAAAAAAATAATAAAAAGGTTTTTCAACAAAGACTTTCATACTTAATTCTTTATTATTATCATCATAATGTTTAACTGACTACAGAGTTACAGACACTTAGATATGTCATCTTATTACACACAGTAATGGAAACCGTGCTTATAGAGCCAACTTACAGGTAAGAGTCAAGTGGTAATTTTACTGAGCCTCTTACCCTATGTAGAAGTGGCACTGGTCTGTTCCCCACAGCCAACTTTATTCAGACAGGCAAGGCCCTTCAAAATCCTCTTTGGCAAGCATAGATTTTCTAGTCTGCATCACAGATTCTGCTGCATAACACCAAATTTCTGTAAGAACAGTATTTCCTTGCTAAAAGTGAGGGAAAATTTTAAATCCAAAGCTGGTGTGAGCATCTCAAAAGAAATGTTATTTAATTTACTCTGAAGCAAAAAAATAATATGGAAGATGCTGGCCATATTACAGCTATTATAAAATCAAATAAATACCTAAATATGAAAAGAAGAAAAATCTTTTGTTGCTCTAACAAGTTGAGAGCGAGTGTAAATTGGAAATAATTTCATAGACTTGTATACGTTTTCTGGTCCAGTATTATTACAAACCATTAAGAAATGTTGCATTTCTCTACTGAGTTCAGATTCTAAGTGAATTTCACCAATATTAATTTTCTCTCTGTCATCAAGAGGAAATATGAATTTAATAAATAATAGGTTATATTCTGCCTTCTCGATTTTAAATATATTTTGAAAGATTATAGGATTATATTTAATTTTATTAGATAAATGATCTGTATTTTCATAACTAGTTAATTAATAATGCAGCACCAGTAGATGGTGCTCAAGAATATATAGCATAACTGAGGGGTACGGGTGATTAAAAATTTCTATTATAAAATTGAAAAATTTCAAGGAAAGTGTTGGTTTTCTTTTGATAAGTTGATTTTTTGTCAGAAAACAATGTCTCCTTCCAAATTTCAAGCAAACCTTTGGTTGGTTGACAATTTTCAAGTTGAAAAGGTCAGTGATTCACTTGCTTGTTTGGTGGTTTTCATTCTTTGTATGGCTTCTTCAGTGAAGATTTTTACAATAACTTTTAATTTTTGCTGTTCAGTTTAAATATTTTGATGTTATTCAGTCACAATTATTGGGCTAGAAACAGTGAAATTCATGCAATAGGTGACACTAAGAGCATGGGCAAAAGGGGTCTGAAGCACGCCTGAGGCCTGTGCAGCATCCTACCTCAGACAGTAACCCTTAAACACTCCTGAGGAAGGTGCAGAAAATCCAGAATAGGAATATTTTTTACAATTTGGCTTCATAAAGTCTGACCTAGTCTCCAGTATTTAGAGATCTATTTAAGTCTCCAAATAAGTTTCCATTCTCCTGCAATACTCATTTAGCTAGTTTAACTCCATACATTCTTGTTATCCACATAAGCATCTAGTTCTTTTCAATCTTCTGTTTTTTCCGGCTCAGCATTATCAAATACGAGTCCCACAGCATAAACGTATACTATGTGAAAACTGGTGTGTATCAATTCTGTTAAATATGCTGCCTTTTGATTTAACTGTGTATCACCATATTCTTGTATTAAGGCAGGGAGAACTTAGATTCTGGCTTACCACTAGCAATTATTTAACATATTTTTTATCTCGCCTCTTTTTAATTTCCTTTTTAAGATAAGTCCAGTTATTCCAATCTATTTCCACAAAACCATGCTTTTTAAGGAACTTCTATCACTCTTGTCACTTTTCTCTCAAACACCCTCTAGTTTTCTGGTATCTTTCTGAGATGTAGAAACCAGTACTGCACACAGTAGTTCAGATCAGGCTGCAGCACTGATTTATATAACATTGTTTATCATCTCAGTCCTGTTCTTGATTCATTTTAATATCTTGCTTCTTTCTTCTGATAGCTGCTACACTGAACAGAGGTCTTCAGTTAGCTGTCTGTGCCTCTTCTTTTTATCAGTCTCCTGTGAGAAACTTTGTCAAGGCCTTTAGGAAGTTTAAATAAATGATGTCAATTGGTTCTCCTTTGACCACTGCAGCATTTTACTGATGTGTTGAAAACATTCTAACAGATGAGTGAAGCATCGTCTTCCTTTGCACAGATCTATCATCCCATGGTCTTCTGAGTGTTTTATTTTCTTATGTCTAATTTGCCAGGTACAGACGTAAGATTTATGAATCTTTGATTCCCTGAATCATCCTAAAGCCTCTTTATAATATATATGAAACATTTGCTACTCTCTAACCTTCCAGTACAGAAGTTGTTTTTCAATTAGAGATTGCATAGCTCAACTGCTTCTTGTTCAGGATTTTCAGTCCTGGTGGCTTCCTGCTTTTTAAATGATTGATTTGTTCCAGCACCTCTTCATCTGATAGTGCCTCATTTTTATTACCCAAGAGTAGATATCTCCCTAACATCCTCTGTTGTGAAGATTGATGCAAATAAATCTTCTATCTTCCTAGCAACGTCCTTCTCTTCCTTAATTGCTGTCTTTATTCTCTGAAGTTCCCAACAGACATAGTGACTCTTATAAGCTTAGAGCTTTTGATATACTTAAGGAGTTTCTTTTATTTTGTTTTTATGTTTTTAACTGTTTGATTTTCAGCAGCTACCTTTGCTATCCAGTTTTCCTTCTTACCTCTTTCCTATTATAAAGTAAAGCTTGCGATTGTTTTCCTCATTTCATGAACACTGCCGTCGCCGATTTTGACAGTACCCTGCTTAGCTCAAGTAGCGTCTCAAATCCTTTCATTTCACTCCACTGGTTTGCAACTTACCTTCCTTGTTTATCTCCTCCCCTCCCCCATATGTGCATTTATCATTGGAAATATTCTTCATTTTGGGAGCAAAATGAATGCCACATCTAAGGATCCCACTGCCTTTAATTTTGATACTAGGGTTGGTTTTTTTGACTAACATACATTTTATTGAAAACCTCTGTCCAAATGTCATGACATTTTTTTTATATCTTATCTCTTGCTAGTTGCATTTAAACTCAGTATTTTGGGATCACTTTACATATTAATTTGGATATTCTGAAATCTTGACTTCTTTCTGCCTATTATGATTGAAGTCTAAAGGTATGTCTAAACTGTGCTTGAATATGGGTCTACAGCTTATCATAGAATCATAGAATCATTAAGGTTGGAAAAGACCTCTAAGATCATCAAATCCAACCATCAACCCAACACCACCATGCCCACTAAATCATGTCCCTAAGCGCCTCATCTACACGTCTTTTAAATACTTCCAGGGACGGGGACTCAACCACTTCCCTGGGCAGCCTGTTCCAATGTTTAACCACTCTTTCAGTAAAGACATTTTTCCTCATGTCCAATCTAAACCTCCCCTGGTGCAACTTGAGGCCATCAGACTGAGCTGCTTGATTTAAGGCTATCTTATGTCTTCCAAGGTGGCAGTCATTTCTCAAAATAGTCTTCTCTCAATTGTGTGCCGTTTCAAGAAGTAATTTCCTGTTGTTCTGAGAAATTATATCTTCAAGTTTTGTCTTTTACAGATTTTATTTTTTTCTAATTGGGGTGTAAAATCTATGATTATCCTGTTTCGTTACATTTTCTTGCTTTTTTCCTTTTCGACGCTCTACACTTAATATCCTAGTTGTGACCTGCATTCTTTGGCACATACCTTCCTGTGCTCTGGGCTTCCATTCTCAAGTATGGCCCTCTTCACTTAAAGGTTTTTTTCACACTGGAATTTATTGAATCTTCTGCGTACAGAGCAAAATTCCTTGCAGGATTGGTTTATTCTGTTATTCTGGGACAGTTTACAACAAAGCACTGTAGGGTTTTATTTATTTATTTATTAAAGTATTTATCCAGTAATTTTCCTATGCTACCGCACTTCCATTGTGACAATAACATAAAGCCTTCTTCTATTGGAAAGCCTTCTATTTCACTTATTTTTCTTTTAAGTTGTAATTTTACATAAATATTTGCAGTTCTTTATTTTGACCAGATGTCATTCTATGGCATCTTTCCTGAATTTGTGCTTCTTCAGTTTCATTTTCCATGGATAATCAGAAGTATTTGTATTACCAGTAACATTTGTAGATGACTTTGTGTTCCTTGGCTTTATTATGTGTTCAGAACATTTTTTCCTAGTCTTTCAATCTATGAAATCTATATTTTCAGTACTTTATATCTTGTATATATAATGGTTGCCATTTGAAAACAAATTTGTCACTAGTTCATGGTTGCACATACTGTGGTGGTGAGATTCTAACTAGTTGTACTGTTGTATGACTATAAAGCTAGGAAGAAATCATTGCAGTCCCTACATGTGGGCTATATCATAAGCTTTACCAAATTAATTGGAGAATATTTATGCAAAGATCAAAATAAAAACAAGGCCACTTGTTAATTATCTAAATGCACTGAAATCCTCTTTATACTGGGAGGACGACAAGTATTTTAAAAATGCCCTTTCATCTCTGATGTTATTAATCTACTCTAGAATATTGCCTACTCATTAATCAAGTTGAACTGTGATACATACAAAAATCCTGTGTTGTTTTTTCTCGCTCTACTAAAAAGAAAGAAATTCAGAGTTAATGCTGAATCCATCTTTAACGTCCTTTGTTTTGGTTATGTAGTCTGGAGAAGAATGATTTTATGTACTTTGTGTGTCATTGAGATCACTAATCACAGAGGGCAATGTTAAAATATGGTGTCTTTTTTTGACTTTTTCCTTGCATTAGTGAAAAGGAAGGACTGATAATCCTGTCTAGAGCTTAGCTTTCTGCTGTTAGTAATAGTAGTGTTTAAAATGCACAAAATATGCTGTTTGTTTCTTACTAAGTTCAGCTGTGATCTCTCTTTTAAGATGCTGGTCAAGGTACCAGTAGAGAATCTTGTTTAAATAAGATCTTAGTGGAAGACTTGGTTTCAAATTCCTTTTTCGACAGTGTGAAACATGCAGTCTTTCCTTCTCATAACTTGTTAAGTCAACAAAAAGGATAGCAGCATTTGGTTAGGGCTAACAAGGGTATCCTCAATTTTTGTTGTTCCTCTTAGGCCTCGTTCAGGGCAACTCAGTCCACAATGTCTATTCAGCATGAAATACGGAAAGAATTTTCTAAACTAGGACCAGAATCCAGGTCACTCTCTATTCTCTTATGTCTTTGGTTCTAGTGAATGGCAGTACAAAGAGTATGGTGGCATTGCTCTTGCCATTACTGCTGTTGGCAAAATATGGCCTGCCCGTTTCCTTAAAAGAAAGTTTCCATGAACCTGATTTGAGGAGAGGATTCTGAACTATGTGTCCTGAGCATCAGGAAGTGGTAGTTTGAAATGAATTTTTGGGAGGTTTCAGGCAGATCCTTTGTAGCAATATCCCCAGTTATCTCGGGCTTTAAGTTGCCCCTTGCTAAGCATGTTGACTTTCTGAGGCACGTAAGTCTTCCCAAGAACCTTACTATAAGGAAAACCTTCACTCTAGCTCAGACTTCCAAATTCCATGCTAAGGAATGGGAAATGAACTCTCACCATAGTCCTCCTCTGCATGCTTCTTTGATCCAAATGCATACATTTTTATAAAAATAAATTAATATGTTGTGTGTTTAAGGAGAGTATTTTCTCAAATACCCACTATTTCCATGGAAAGGCCATTCAAGGATTAGCTGAGTCAGCCAGGAAACTTCAGCCTGGGAGGAAAAAAAAAGACAGGTTATGAGACTATGGTACTACAGACTCATGAGTGGCAAGGAAATACTGGATAGGGATTGATTATTCACTGTCTTTTCTAGCAAAAGGAACAGCAGGCATCAAGTAAAGCTGGAAAGAGTCATGCTCAAAACAGAAGAGGTGATTCTTCATGCAGCAGGTAATTGACCTTTGAAACACTTTACCAAAGGATGTTGTAGATAATTAAAAATTTTCATAGACTCAAGGGGAGACTGGACAAACATATGATAGAGAAATCCAGTGATGGCGGCGGTGAGGGGGGGTGTCAGATCATATCCACTTCAGGAATTTCCCTGAGCTGAAAATAATTGGAGGTTGGGAACGCGGTAGGGGAGAATCTTGCCCTGTTCTTACTCCTCCTTCAGCATTTAGTTACAGTCACTTCTGAAGCAGAATGCAGGGCTGGATAAACCTTTAGTTTGGTCTCATATGACTGTTTTCATCTTCACTCTTTTTGGATGTTTTAATACTGAAAAACTGAGAGGTAGATTTTCAGAGGTGCAGATCGTGGAATCAGTTGGAATTTGGAGTCAAGCACTGGACATCAATGTCCAGAATGTCAAGACATGAGCATTTCAGTTTGAAAACATTGGCTGAGTGCCTATAACTGTCTAAAGTGAGTGCACACATTTAAAACTTTAAGGATATCATAAAGATTCAGATCAAGTTGATATCCAGGAAGGAAATTCTTAAGGTCTTTTTTCTCAATCTGAATTCCATTGGTTTTGTAAATGTAATAAAGAAATGCGAACACAACATAAAATTAGCATTAGCTGCATTTGCCCCAATGTTTTAAAAAAGGAAGGAGCTATGCCCTTTTCTAAAATTGTCTAATATCTAAAATTTAATTGAATGTGGCAAGGGTTATCTTCGGCTAAAGGATTATTTTAGAATTGGGAATAAATGCATATAGATCAGAGTGACATACTTTATGATTTTGGAAGAAGATACTTGGAAGAAGAAAAAAAAATACTTTTTTGACCAAATAACTTCCTTGGCTGCATGGTGGACATCCAGAGTAAACTGTAGGTGGCTGTCATCATTCTGAGAGATACATTCTAACTACACTATCCAATATATGAGAGAGTGCAAGAAAGTAAGTTCCCAAATTGTCAGGACAAGAAAAGAGTATTAGCAGGGTGGGTTTTCTGATGTTGTCTTAGTTTTTTTTTAAAGATGAAAAAAATATGTTTGGGTGGGTGAGAGGAATGAAATGACAGAGATGCACTAGTTTATATAGCTATCTACCACTGGGTCAAAAATGGCCAATAAATAAAGGGAATTAACCCCAATACCGTATATAGTAGCTATACTAAATGTATTGTACCTACTGCTAAGAGCCATAGGGTTTTCTCTTTCATAAATTCTGGCAATGTTCCTGGTCTTCTCCTGCCAATAATGTTTGGTTGTACTGGAATATTTTTTCCCCTCTATTTCTTCCTCTCTCCCTCTCTCCCTCTTTTTTCCTCCCCCTCCCTCTTTTCCTCCCTCCCTCCCTCCCTCCCTCCCTCTCTCTTCTTTCTTTCTTTCTTTTCTTTCTTTCTTTCTTTCTTTCTTTCTTTTTTTCTTTCTTTCTTTCTTTCTTTCTTTCTTTCTTTCTTTCTTTCTTTCTTTCTTTCTTTCTTTCTTTCTTTCTTTCTTTCTTTCTTTCTTTCTTTCTTTCTTTCTTTCTTTCTTTCTTTCTTTCTTTCTTTCTTTCTTTCTTTCTTTCTTTCTTTCTTTCTTTCTTTCTTTCTTTCTTTCTTTCTTTCTTTCTTTCTTTCTTTCTTTCTTTCTTTCTTTCTTTCTTTCTTTCTTTCTTTCTTTCTTTCTTTCTTTCTTTCTTTCTTTCTTTCTTTCTTTCTTTCTTTCTTTCTTTCTTTCTTTCTTTCTTTCTTTCTTTCTTTCTTTCTTTCTTTCTTTCTTTCTTTCTTTCTTTCTTTCTTTCTTTCTTTCTTTCTTTCTTTCTTTCTTTCTTTTTCTTTCTTTCTTTCTTTCTTTCTTTCTTTCTTTCTTTCTTTCTTTCTTTCTTTCTTTCTTTCTTTTTCTTTCTTCCTTCCTTCCTTCCTTCCTTCCTTCCTTCCTTCCTTCCTGTACACTTGAATCTGTTATTTCACTGTTCTTAATCAGTCAATCCTAGACCTTTTATTGAAGTGTTATAACTAAAAATTAGTGGTGAGTGATTTATTGGTATTGCAAAACCTCCTTTTCTCTATGAACATTGCTGACTGTTATCACAGTAAATTGAAGTAGTGTCACTGAAGTCAGCAGATCTATGCTGAATTAATCAGTATGGAATATGGCCCTAAGAGTCATAAATGATAAAGTCATTTGTGTACTTGCAACAGATCCTGAATAGATGGCTCAGTATAGGTTCCTTCAGACTGGCCTAACTGCACATTTCATTTATTTTAGAGGATGTCGCCTTCACACAGAGTGACTCAGCTTCGATATTTACTTGGTCTTGGTCTCTGTGATGTGATAGCTAATAAGGGTAAAATTTAATATTAGATTCCACATGAAATTTTGAGTTTCCAGAGTATATATATTCAAATGATTATCTGATCTCCATCAGTTTCACATAATCTCAGATATTCCAGTTGTAGTTGTACCAGAACTTGGCTTCTTTCACTGGCAACTGCACCTTATTTATTGATTTAACTGCCTGCATGCACACATATGGTTTCGTAATATAGGTGTGTCTACAAGGAGAGTATAAGATGTTTGGATGTCCCTGAAAATTTTTTTACTCTTACAAGTTCGTATTTTATCCACTTATGAATAAATAGGTGTTTGTGCTTATTGAAGTAAACATTCATATATATATGAATGCATATAATACCTGCACATGTTGTATAAATACATGTAGGCAAGGAAGAGCATTAACTAAATGCTTACTTTCTGTGTCAGGAAGAAATTGGGTTATGAATATCTGTATCTCATAAGAACATGATATCAGAGGCCATACAGTGATATCAAAAGTAGGAGGCTCATACGTGTATTTCACTCATCAAAAAAAAAAAAGGTATTTATAATGGTATTCTTCATAAAATTTATTTTTGTTTATTAGTATTAGATTTTTGTATGTGCTTTATTCTTTGTGTATCATACCAGGCTTTTAAAAGTAAGTAGGTCACCATGCAAAAAGGAAGCCATCAAATGTAAATAGTTTCAAACACTTACATTGTGCTGTATGTTCAAAAGTGACACAGGGTTGAGAAAAATCAGTAGTCTGTTTTCAGTAAAATGCTTAGATATGATTATATTTCTATTTTATACCCATTTTAAACATGTGAGAGAAAGAGACTGAGAAATATTTCATGATGACACTACTAAAATATGATATTCAAATACACTGACAAAAAACTGTTCTAATCTCGTCTCTTCCTTTCTTTTATATGCCTCCACTGGCTTCTTCTGTCTTCGTATATTTAATACAATCCTTTCATCCCATTTACAGACCCTTGTCATATCTTTTTTCTTATATAGTTCTTGCACTCATTTTTGTCTCTCAACCATGTATTTCCATTGCTCAGTATTTCTTCTCATCTGGTTTGCTTCTCTTGCTCCTGTGTTACTGGCTTCTCATAAGCATCTATACTATCAGAATATTTTCCGTATTCTAATTTTACACTCTGTTAACTGCTTTTTGAATTCTATCCCCACAGTATTGTTTCAGCTATGTGGAAATACAGATAAGAAGTGAAGGATATTGTTTATTTAAACAGCAACCTTCTTAACTTACCTGAAAACATCAGACAATGAAGAACAAGGTTCCTTCCTTGACTGTTTCTACAAGATGGCGGTGTTTCTCAATCCCCTTCTCCCCACCATTCCTCAGAAAACTGTCCCATCAATGGGATATGAGTTGGAATGAATTTATCCAATTTTGGACAGACTGCTAAAATGTAGACAGATGGAAGATGTCTTTAATGTAGATATCTATATCTGGGCTGCTTAGTCTCCTGGTATGATCAACAAATAGAAACACGTGCTTCTATAATATTTTTCATTTAATCTTGCTGTAGATCTCTGAAGTAAGTTAGACAACTCACATGCTGATAGTTGCCTTTTTCCCTCTTCAGATGTAAATGTCTGAAGTTATGTGAGATGAACCTTATTTCTGCTATCTCCTATAGTGGGTAGCGGTAGAGGTAATTCTCTGTTTGACTCCCCAGGTTCTTTGGGTATCCCCTTCCCTAAGTTTCTGTCTCTAATTTGAATGGAAGCCAGACCTCTTATAAAATTTCTCTGCTGGACACCTGCCATTTGTAACAAGACATACTTAAACTGTGCCTTTGAACCCATCCAGGAGGGTCTCTGACCTGATGCAGGATCCAGTCCTGTCAGTCTGGGAAAGAGGAAAAATCCTCCCAAGTCCTAGTAAGCAATCAGAAAAACATTCACATCTGTCTCCATATCCTGTCCTTTTAGCAGCATAATTTCCCCCACCCTGTTTCCATCTTCTCTTTCCGCTCTGTACTTCTTGGTGTTTCCAGTGGTCCCACACCAAGCTGGTGTAGGGCATCACTGCAGCAGTGGGGTTGCTGTCCCATGCCATCCTGTAAGCTGCCGTTCGAGTGTCCAAGGACAGGCTGAGTGCTCTGACTCCTCCTGTCCCCAGGGAGCACACAGATGCAGGCAGGGGGATGCATGCTGCCTTCGTGCCTGGCAGAAACCCAGGGGGGTGCTGAGGCTCAGGTAGGAGCTCTGTGTTGCTGCAGTGCTTGCAGCCCCATCCCTCCAGCAAGGCAATGGTACCTGGCTGAAAACCACCACCCGGTCCCTGTAAGTAGCTGGTGTCAGCCACAGGCTTGGCACGGTATAGGCAAGCCCAGTCTGTGCTCTGGGATCCTCTATGCCTGGATACAATCTGTCACTGCAGCCCTGCCCATAAATTATCAAAAATCATAAGTATGGATGACTGACAATTGACCACTTGCTTGGGAAGAGGAGTTGTTATGAGTATGTTATGTTAAAGTGAACCTTTACAAACGTTCCTGAATTCAGGAGGTATGTGGCATACCTCAAGTCAGGAAACTGCATACCAGCTCATATGAAGCCTTCTGATATCTACCCTCCCAACTGTTACTGTAGAAGGACTTGCAGGAGTCAATGTCCTTCTTTTTCCTGCTGGTCCAAAGAAAATCTTGATGATATTCTGAGTTCACTCTCCTCTCTGCTTGTCTTCATTAATGCAGTGCTCTTCTGCCTTTCTCTTCTTTCCTGAGTTGCTGTCTTCCAACATGTCTTGACAAGTTTCTTTTAAGCTATGAACCCTTTGGGGCCAGGGACACGTCTTGTTAAAATTTAAGAAGTGCTGTAGAAGTGATTTTTATCATGCTAGAATAAAATTTAAAAATATTCATGAGATACAATAAAACTCTGCACTCATATACATGGCCACAGTTGGAAATGCCCAGTTGAGAGCAGAACAGACGGATACTTGCAGAATAAGCTGCACTGGCTGCAAAGTTCTGGCCTGCTAACTATATATTTTATAATTAGTAATAATCTTCACACTTTAAATGCAATTGATAGAAAGGAGAAACTTCACCACACATATATTTTTCGGTAGTTTAAAAGGTTTGGTTTGTGATGCAGTGATGGATACTGGTCTAAATGGTTTATTGATTAATTAACTCTTTATACTTTATGATTCTGGATTTGCATATTTTTCTTCAATCTGATCTTTATTACGCAAAACTCTTTCGAACAATTAGCTTTAATAGAGTAACTGCTATTAGGCACTTAGAAATAAGGATGTGGGTGGCATGTCTTGTGAGGTACCAATTGGCATTAATTATGAGGTTGAACTTTTGCACTGTTAAAACCTCTGTGGTTTTAATATAGAAGCCATGTCTCTCATGAAAACATATTTTTTAAATTGTTCATATAGATTTTTCTTCCTGTTGTATTTTTGGACACAGGACATTAATTAGAAAACTTTAAAATTCTACTTGGTTGCAAAGAAAGGTGAATAGAGGAAAGTTTAATATGTAAGAAATCTCAGCCTTTTTTATAGACTCAAAATGAAAATAATTTTAAAGCTCAGTTATGAGTCTCATGCATCTATTTACAAGAAAATTGCTAATACTTCTATTATTAAGCCGTTTAATAAAGCAGATGAGGGATAAGGCACTCATGCATTTTGTTACTTTTAAAGAATGTCATAGCATGCTCCAGTACACTTCAGTTCAATTTTTCATGAAGTATTTATTTTTGCCAGACTACATTTTAATATACTTGCTTTGTAATATTAGAGAAAAGCATTTTCCCCATTTTTTATCTTGACTTATTTTTTGATAAGTTAAAACAGTGGCTTACTTGCTTTTTATGCCAGCTGATTGGTAGTAAGGTAAAGATAAACATAAAATATGAGAGTCTGGAATAAAGAGGTGGCTGTGGAACTTGTACTATTTCTGTATGTTTCCAGGTAAACCAGATGGAGGAATAAGTGAAGAGGGAAAGGAACACCATTATCTGGAATGGGAAGGGTTAGGGGTAGTTCAAAAATATTTCACGTAAGTAGGAGTGTCAGATTTTATTTTATTTTTTTCAAAAGCATTTTGCAGTTGAGAAGAGAACATTGCACATTCAGCCCATGCCACAAAATTAGCAGGTATTGTACTTCACTGGTTGATTTGACAGGTGACTAAGCCATAGCAGTAGACAAATAAATTGATGACCATTGGATTCCTGGAGTTCCTGTACTGAAAGACATATAAGGCAAAATGGCACAGGTGTTAGTCAGAAATAAAAGTAAAGGAAAGTGCTCTGGTGTATTTTCCAGTAACAGTTTATAAAGCACCAATGAAGACACAAATATTTTTAAAGAACTGAGTATACTTATGTACAATTAAAGTATCTGGAAAGCACTGGATTAGCAGTATTGGCAACTACTTAATATCCAGGCGTTTCACCCTACCCTGATCACACCAAACAATGTTTGACTCCTTAAGTATTCCCTGCAGCTGCAGGTGCACTGTCTTATCACAGTGTTCCTCTCTTTAACATTTTCAAACGCAGTGTCAGAGATATGAGTGTAGGGCCTGTTTACACAGAAAAGAGGACCTTGTGGAAAACCATGCAGCAGCAGGATTGTGGCTAACCGCCACTTTTTTCTGTTGGACCATATCTTCCAGGACAACAGTTAGGTTCCTGTTCCAGACTTTTCCAGCCTGAATATTTCTACTGTTTATGTTTCTATATCAGGGAGGGAAAAAATGAAAGACTTAGCTTTGCCCCAGCTCTATGTGTCTTCCAGGTAAGATGACTCTAAGGAACGGGAATTGACAAGAACTGTCTTTGGACTCAAAAGTATCACTGTTAGTCTGCAATCACCTGTATTCACCAAGGCAGTGGATAACTGAGATGGCTGTGGATTGCATTCTGCCTCAGGTACACATCTGAGATACACACTTTTGCAGATTTGTCTTGGATCAGTGTTAAAGTGAACTCCTGAGAGGCCCAGTCCTGCAATGGGCAAGGAGCTAAGCTACAGGACACACTGTGAGATCAGAACCAGGAATGCAGGAAAAGAACTTCAAGCACAAGAGAAGGGCTTTTTTTTTTTTTTTTGTTTGTTTGTTTGTTTGTCTTTCCTTAAAGAAAATAGGCTGCCCTGTGCAGTTTTCTCAATGATTAGTCATGTAAAAACCTGAGTGGACAAATCTTGTCTTGATTTGCAGCATTACCTGGAGGAGCAGATTGGGTTATGACATTCTTTGGTCGATTCTCTAAGCTCAGGGCCATGTACTATTGCTACAAGTTAATTCAAGGGACTGCTAGAAATCTGTCCCTTGATGATGTTGGCTTTCTTCCAGCCTCCATCTTCCCTGCTGACTCAGCAGTCAGTGCTCACTTCAGAGTTGAAGCTGGGTGAGTCAATAGAGTCCTATGTGTGATGCCTTGAGTAGCTGCTGTGAAGAACCACAGGGCCTTAGATGCTAGACATTCGGTCCAAGTGGCTTTTTATCTGACGGTTCAGGCGCATTCTTTGGCCATGAGCTCCATGAATGAAAACAGCAAAGGTATTTTATCCTGTACTATATTTCAAATCCCATGAGAAATAAAATGTACACAGTACTGTCTCGTAAACTGGCACTATAAAGGAATGCCTTGACTCCCATCTTTTGCTTACTCCATATCTAGAAACACATGCACACACACACTTCATTCATGTGACCCTGAAGAGGACTTCAGTCATGAAAGGTTGGACAGTGGAGGCTGAGCTGCTCTGTTCAAGTGTTTGGGTGAGATGAATCTGCAGTCTATAGGTATGAGCATATCTTCAGTTTCAGACGTCACCACCAACAGGCCTTTAGAGGGCAGTGGAAAGGGTCAGGCAAAAGTCCAGGTTTTTTCCTCTGTTGCAAAATTGCTTCAAAGATGCTGGTACAAAATTAAATAGTGCCCCCCATACAGTGATACAGAGTAAATCAGTCAGATAAATCCCAGAACAGATTTTCACATGCACGCTGTGAGAGCTTGTGGGAGAGGTATGATGTACAATCCACTGACTATTATCTGCTGCTCTTGTTTCACGTGGGCACCAGTGACACAGCCAGAAGCAATCTGAGGACTATCAAGAAGGACTACAGAGCCCTGGGAGCGGCGGTAAGGGACTCAGGAGCGCAGGTAGTTTTTTCATCAATCCTGTCAGTCAAAGGGAAGGGGTTTGAAAAGGCTGGTCAAATCTGGCGAGTCAACAGATATGGTTACAGGACTGGTGCCACAGCCAGGGGTTTGGCTACTTAGACCATGGGACTTGCTTTGAGAAACCTGGTCTACTGGGGGCTGACAGGGTCCATCTGTCAGAGAAGGGGAAGAGCATCTTTGGTCATAGGCTTGCCAGGCTGGTGAAGAGGGCTTTAAGCTAAAGTTGCCAGGGGAGGGGAACCTCAATCCATCCCACTCCTACCAGTTTGATGCCAGGGCCAGCAATAGATGCCCAGAGCCTGGAGAAGGAACACAGCTCAGCAGGAGAGCGCCTGAAGAGCAGCACAAAGGAACTCCAGCCAGTAAGACAGCTTCATCGGGGGCCCAACTTACATGCCTCTATGCAAATGCACGTAGCATGGGGAATAGACAAGAGGAGTTAAAGACGTGCGCACGCCTGCAGAGCTATGATCTTATTGGCATCACGGAGACGTGGTGGGATGGATCCTATGATTGGAGTGTTGGGG
>NW_008825615.1:9709999-9714768 GCF_000699105.1 Pygoscelis adeliae
AACCTCATGAGGTTTAACAAGGCCAAGTTCAAGGTCCTGCACCTGGGTCAGGGCAACCCCCAGTATCAATACAGGCTGGGGGATGAAGGGATTGAGAGCAGCCCTGCCAAGAAGTACTTGGGGGTACTGGTGGATGAAAAGCTGGACATGAGATGACAAAGTGCACTTGCAGCCTAGAAAGCCAACCATATCCTGGGCTGCATCAAAAGAAGCATGGCCAGCAGGTCGAGGGAGGTGATTCTGCCCCTCGACTCTGCTCTGGTGAGACCCCACCTAGAGTACTGCATCCAGCTCTGGAGCCCTCAGCATAAGAAAGACACAGACCTGTTGGAGCAGGTCTAGAAGAGGGCCACGAAAATGATCAGGGGCATGGAACACCTCTCCTATGAAGAAAGGCTGAGAGAGTTGGGTTATTCAGCTTGGAGAGGAAAAGGCTTCGGGACAACATTGTTGCAGACTTTCAATACTTAAAGGGGGCTTATAAGAAAGAGCGGGACAAACTTTTTAGCAGAGCCTGTTGTGACAGAACAAGGGGGAATGGCTTTAAACTAAAGGGGGGTAGATATAGACTAGATCTAAGGAAGAAATTTTTTATGCTGAGGGTGGTGAAACACTGGAAGAGGTTGCCCAGAGAGGTGGTGGATGCCCCATCCCTGGAAACATTCAAGGTCAGGTTGGAGGGGGCTCTGAGCAACCTGATCTAGTTGAAGATGACCCTGCCCACAGCAGGGGGTTTGGACTAGATGATCTTTAGAGGTCCCTTCCAACCCAAACTACTGTATGTTTCTATGATTCTATGTCTGAAGACTCCTTGTTTCGTATGCTCTGTGGATGTGCCTGGGATATGCTGGCGTAAGCATGAAGGCCTGAAGAGAATGGGACTTTATGGGACCTTATGGGACTGATTTTTGGAAGTGTCTTAAAGCGTGCTGTAGACATAGTCACAGACAACCTGGGTGATGTACTATCTGTATAAAAAAACTCTAATCAGGGATTATACAGGGATGGGGATAATACACAATGGGGTGGGTTGCTTGAGTAGTGAATGGATGCACACACTTTCTCTGAGAGAACTGCCATTCAGTTTGAATTAAGAGCTCTTTTTCCTTATTTCTTCAGTATTTGGCATATGTCTAGCACTGCCAACAAGTGTCACTTTGTACTCTGTTGTATTTTTGTGTTACGATCACCTCTTTCATAGGAACGAGGGATTGGGAGTGGAAGCAATTCCCTACAGTTTTATTTCATGAGTGAGCAAACCTCCAGACACTGTGAACAAAGCAAACTTGCATTACTTTTTTCCCCCTAATTTTTTTTGTAACTACTTGTTTTTAAATAGTTTTCCTCTCTTTTCCATTTCACTCTTCATTCATGTAATGTATTTATGATACTGCATTTAATAATCATATCTTTTTTCAACTACAGATTTTTGTTTCAAAAGATGTCACAGTAACTATCTTTATTCTATAGAAACAAAGAGGTTAAATTACTTTGCCAAGGTAACTAAGGAGGGAACAATAATAAAAATGAGAACAGAACCTTTTTCTTCCTCTATCCTTCAACTACAACCTGTGGTGCTCTTAATACAGAACCATGACACTGGATGCAAAAAAGCTGGGATGTATTCACAGAAGACATTTAAGAAAATTAAAATCTTCCGTAATAGAAAGGAAATTAATGCCTTGACCTCTTTATACATTTATGCACAAGTTTAATTTTATTCATAGGAGTAATTTCTCAGAACTCAATGGGATTACTCATTTGGTGCATAAAGTGAAACGGAGATTTAAGTGCCTTTAGGATGCAAACTTATTGTGGATAACATTAACATTTTCAGAGTTATCTGATCTCTTTCTGAGCCCATACTCTTGACATTTGATTGTAATTTTTTTGTTTGTTTGTTATTGGCTGTCCTTCATAAAGAACTGTTACAAGTTACAACTAGTCCTTGTCTTCTGTACTAGGTGAATGCAATTTGGTCTGAAACAGATGAAGACAGACAGAATGAGATGAAAAATAACATGCACTATGAAAATCCATGAATATGGGAAAGTTACAGTTTGCAGTTAAAACAAAGAAGACATCAAAGCCTTTGCTGGCTTCCATATAAAGAATAAGTCTTAGTTTAAGTACATAAATACTCAGTCTTTTAACAGAGCTCTCATTCATGTCTTTTTGCTAATTTGTCTATTTTTACTATTTTAATATATTTTGCAAGCCATTTTTCAAGGTAAAAATTGGTATAACTAAATTTACCTTAAAAAAGATTAAATGTAAGTGGTTTAAAATGGGTAGTTTTAAGGGAACACCATCTGGTACCTGGTTATTAAAAAAGCCCATGAAAATATTACATGACAACATTCATATGCAATTAAATTAACATAAACCCCTAAATTAACAAGTCAGTTCAAACTGCTGATTATGATTAATTTTGTAAGTAAGTCTGCCATAATTTTTATTCTCTGTTATGACCCCTCATGAGATGCAGAAGGGATTTTTGTAGGACATACATACACTATAGCAGTATTTGAGGGGATTAGTAGTACTTGAGGGGATAAGAACCAAGAGAAGTCACTCAGCATTTTGTCTATCAGGTTACCTTATTAATAAAGTATCTATAATAATGAAAGATTTGCAAAATTGGATTTTTGAGGATGTTGGCTGGGATTTTTATAAGCTCACTTTTTATGAGTGACTTAGAAGCACATTGAAACTTATGATAGATATGGAATTACTATGTATTAACGTATTAACCTAAAATACTGATGAAAATTTATTAGCCATTGCATTTGTTTGTGGCATTTTATATTATTTTGCATTATTTGATCAAGTTGCCTTGGTCACTGAAATCCCTTTGCTTTATATCTATGGTGAGTTATGAACAGTCCCTGTAGTATTATACTGATTAACTTAACAGGAAGCTATGTGCAAAATAAGCAAAAATAAATAGATAACTAAGCAAAGTGCACAATCCATCCCTGTCAGCATTCCCAAGACACAAGTGAAGGACAATATTGCAATTTCTTAGTGTCAGCGATTCTGGTTTTGGTAAGGTGCGAACTTTGGTTTGACAGAGATAGTCTTCAAAGAGATAAAACAGTTAGTAAATATCTTTCTTTGTTTTGATTTCTAGGAAAGCGAAGGTCAGTTGTTACAATCTGCTTAGGGAGAGAGGCTGACAGGAAGATAAAGGGACAACGTTCCAGGAGCTGAAAGATGGAGGCCTTCATCCATTCTGAGAGCAGTGCGTTCTGGTAGAGAGGCTAAAGGTGTGTGCAATGAGAGAGGGGCCTGCTGAGGCAATGTTAGGTAAACTATTAAAATTGTTTTCTTCCTGCATGCCAGCCTAACCCACTGTTGCAGCACAAACATTGTTCAGTGGTTCAGCATTTGGGAATGTCCTGCATGAGTAAGTATTGGTGCGCTGCTATATATGTAAAACCCTGATAAACCATTAGTAGTTCCAGGGCAACTTTTAATAAACCGGTAAATGTTTGATGTGTTCAGAAAACATGAGAATGGCACCGAGATAATAAACAGTGCTAGCAATTAGGTGAACAAAGAGGGTGGGAATCACCCTGGCTGACGCCAGGCAAAATTGGGTATCTGGTATCACTTTCACCCACATTCATTCTTTCACCCTCTCTCTCTTAGATACCAGTCCTATCGTGGGATGTGTCCCTTCCCTGGGCTCCCTTCTGTGTCCGTTGACCATAGTGGCAGCCCAGGCAACTAACTTGGATCGGATGCCAACGTTTTAGATGGCTGAAATGAGGTGAGATAAGCCATGCCTAAAGTTTGTCAGTTCTCCTTCCACAGGTTTCTCTGCTCTGTTTTTGTATCTATCCATATATAATGTCTCAATATAACCTATAGACCAGCTCACATGCGTGCATGTGTGATTATGAACTCATATACAAGCACATTTGTCTGTCAGATTTTTTAAGGATGTAATTCGGTCTTTAAAAAGCAACTCTTGCACATGGTATATGTCGTCTGATGAGAACTTGAAAAGTAAGGCATCACCTCAGTCCTTTTCCAAGTAATTTCAGAATACTGTCAGCAAATGGTTTAGCATTTCCCCAAATAGCAGCCTTCTCTCTGTTGAATTGATGGTTAACTGTTACTCACTGCCGAAATAAAAATCTGTAGCCTGTCCTCAAAGTGCTGCAAGAGTTGAGAACAACATACAAATATTTTGCTGGATCTCTAATTAGCTGAGACTGTGTTAAACACTACCATTTCCCCGCAGCCAACTTCACAGGTAAAAACATACAGCTCTAAATTAACTATACAGGTAATATACATGGGTAAAAAATATTTACAGCTCACAGGTGAAAACAAAAATAATTTCCCTTGCTCTTATTTTAACTGTGATAAAGTGGAGACAGGGCTATGGTTATCTAACCGCTTTTGAGGAGGTGAGCACTATTCTTAGAGTGTCCTGATGGCTGCATTATGATTATGATTACAGAAAGGTTTAAGAGCAGGAAGAGTGAGGCTTCCTACTTATCACCTAGCTGACATTGTTTACACAATTAAGATGAGCAATATATTAACTAAGACTGCATAGCCCATCCTCTGTAATTCAGTCTCATAAATCAAAGAAGGAATAGTGTTATGGTATAGTTACCTTCTCTGTACAGAAAAATGTGCTCGATCCATAATTTGTTTTGGGTATTTTTATAGCAATTTTGGCTTGGTTTAATGAAATTGTCCATTATCTTCAGGGCTTGAAGTTAAAAAAAAAAATAAGGCAGGTATGGCTC
>NW_008825615.1:9714838-9716341 GCF_000699105.1 Pygoscelis adeliae
TCAGAGCCAAGACACCTGCTTTCACATAGGTAAGACTGTCTAAGAGGGAGGCATGGGGTCTTAAATGCTGAAGTCATTGGTAGCTGGAGGCCATGAATTTCTTACTCTTATGGAAATGGCACACTTGCTCCTGTAAGAGGCAGAGCATCTGGGTCCAGGCTCCTGCCGAGTTCTAAGCTCTAAGTTAAAATAAATAGTACCACCTAAAAATTGTAGCATCTTTTTCTTTCTGTATGGTACGTTAGATTTACCGAAAGACAGATTAGGTGATTTTCTGTGTTATATTACCATTAACCAGCTTTTGGCAGTGAGGTTTTAATGTTGTATGAATTGTATTTCCAGTAGGCTGGAGGGTTCCTTAAGGAAGCTATGTCTCAGATTTAAGATAGCAGGACCAACAGGTGTTAGTTCTTGAGGTCATTTCAGACTCTTACGCTTTTAAAATTGGATACATTGAATATAATTCAGTTTATTATGTGTGAGCTTTTAGCATAAGCCTTTAAAAACATTTGTAGACCATTCTTTATGTAGACCTGATACATGGACTGTTAACTTTGATAAAATAAGCAGGTGGATCTGGTATATTTTACAAGATTTTGGCCAGTGCCTCATTTATTGGATGACATACTTTAGACCCACTAAGACCTGCTGGCTGCCCAAGGGAAGTGACATTATATTTGCTGACATGTTTGAATGAGTTTTGGTTTTTCAACAAACTAATGATTCAGATCAATATTTAGCAAGGTTTGCTTATTTACAGCATCTGAGGGCTAATCTTATATACTTTTTTGTTGTTGTTTGGGTTCTAAATGTTCAGTATTCCCAGATCACAGAGAAGAAAAAACAACAATTATTTTCACTGAAATTCTCGTGTTTGTGAGGTTTGTTGCCTTTCTGTGACTTTGATATTTTAGATATATTATACGTTTATTCCTTCTTTTATTCCTCTGACGTGAGGACTACCATTTTTATTTGATGAAATATTTTGCTGGAACTTACTATACTTTGTTTTTTAAACAGAAATTGTACAATCCTTGGTATTCATATAGGAGGTGTTTATCTCCTACATCTTTTCTAATTATCTTTGGCCAGAGATGCCTGTTTAGCATGTTTCAAACCAGAATATGATCCAGAACCGTACATCCTGAAAGATCCTGATAGATACTCTGCCTTAGACAGGAAGAAGTTTGTATAAAACTTTTGGTACCGATATCTAGATAAACAATACAATTTAAAACAGATCTAGTGGTCCTAATTACTATCTTAACTACATAAACTTATAATAACTTTTTAAGATCCTAAAATATCAATTGAACTACCATGACCTCCTCAAAATTCTTCGCATTACCTGCCAGTTACATACCATGTAGTCCTACATCTGTGGTTGCTCAGAAGTGGGAGGGCTTAGAGGCTCCCTTCAAAAAAAAAAAAAAAAAAAAAAAAAAAAAAAAACCAGCCAAAAAAAAAAAAAAAAAAAAAAAAAAAAAAAAAAAAAAAAAAAAA
>NW_008825615.1:9716719-9721959 GCF_000699105.1 Pygoscelis adeliae
TGTGTTCTCAAAAAGGGGAGGGTTTAAGGGCCCCTCCCCAAAAAAAAAAAAAAAAAAAAAAAAAAAGAGCCTAGTCACAGCTATAGCCTGATCTTGCTCAGATCTGCAGCAAGTCCAGCATGTTAGAAATGTCAATACAGCTTCAGCATTTATAACTTTCACATTATGGAACCTGGTAGTTAATCCGAATACCTGAAAATCTTACCTCTGTTGAGAGACCCTTGTTGCAGGACATCTTATTAAAAGGTGGCAAATACTAGACTGTCATGCTTTTGTACAACAAAGAATCTTTTTTCTAAACCAGCAATACTTAATTTTTCAGTTTAGAATTATGAACATATGCATCACACATATACCTGAGCATGTGCAGACACTTGAAATATAATGTGGAATATCTTCTAGATTGGGAAAATAGTATTTATTTTCTTAGTGTTATGTTTTATATTTTGTTTAAAACTGGCTTTTTTAATAACCATCAGTGGTTTTGTGTGAAGGTGTAGTGTTATATGTCTTTAAGAAAATATGTTGGGTGATTCAACTTCAAGTTACATATACTTCGATGGTCTTGACCAAAAATAAATGTAGTGACTGTGCACAAAAGTATATTGTGATACAGAAGTCCTCAAAGGTGGTTGAAAAGGATTTCTATACTACTTGAACCAATGTAGTAATCCAAAAGTGTCCCATAATTCACTGAAAATAGTTTTTTTCTTCACTGGTCAATGGAAAACAAGCAATGCCAAGGACAGCAGCTTTCAGTGTATCTCAGGAATATTAGTTACCAGTTAAAATTGAACTACTGATAAACACTATTGGGTAAAACAAATAAATTTCATTATTCCAGAAGAGAAAAAAGGTGTAAGAAGTTTATTGGCATATCAATGTGGAAACCATATTTTTTTTATTTTAGTTGGGAGTTTAGCAAAATGCAAATGGTATTCATTTGGGATGTGTTCCTCATTCATTCTAGAACAGTTAAATTGTTAGAAAGCAAAGTCAAATTATTTTTAATTTCCCTGTGGATCTTTTTTTTTTTTCAGTTTAGTGTTTTGTCAGCTGAAACCATTGATTTTGAAAAAAAATCAGTTCTCCATTCCAATTTCAATATTTTGCAAATAGTATTGAAACAAATGGAAATTAAAGTGTTTCTGAAAGTTAAAATTAAAAAAAACATTACAATATTATCACAAAAACGGATTTTTCAACTTTTCATATACCTTATGATGAAAAGTGATGTTTCTATGCATCGTTTTGCTTTGAATTGACTGATATTGTATATGATGAAAAAACACTCTGAAAGTTCCTTGTCAGCTTTACTGATGGGTCTGATTCTGATGTCAATTATTCTTATTTACACTGTTCTAGCTCTGCCAGTTTCAGTGATGATCATCTTGATTTACAAAAGCAGAAGTGAAATTAGGTCTATTTTTTAGCCAGTAAGGACAAATGCCCTTTCCTTTCCTTTCCTTTCCTTTCCTTTCCTTTCCTTTCCTTTCCTTTCCTTTCCTTTCCTTTCCTTTCCTTTCCTTTCCTTTCCTTTCCTTTCCTTTCCTTTCCTTTCCTTTCCTTTCCTTTCCTTTCCTTTCCTTTCCTTTCCTTTCCTTTCCTTTCCTTTCCTTTCCTTTCCTTTCCTTTCCTTTCCTTTCCTTTCCTTTCCTTTCCTTTCCTTTCCTTTCCTTTCCTTTCCTTTCCTTTCCTTTCCTTTCCTTTCCTTTCCTTTCCTTTCCTTTCCTTTCCTTTCCTTTCCTTTCCTTTCCTTTCCTTTCCTTTCCTTTCCTTTCCTTTCCTTTCCTTTCCTTTCCTTTCCTTTCCTTTCCTTTCCTTTCCTTTCCTTTCCTTTCCTTTCCTTTCCTTTCCTTTCCTTCTTTCCCTCTTTTCCTTTTCCTCTTTTCCCCTTTTCCTCTTTTCCCCTTTTCATCTTTTCCTCTTTTCCCCTTTTCCTCTTTTCCTCTTTTCCTCTTAATTTTGTTGAAATCTGTGCATACAAATCCTCAAAATTAAAGTCTATTTGAAGAAAAGTTTGCTCAGTGATTTTAAAAAAAAATATATGTACTACTGAATTAAATTGTTCTTTATCAGTTTGCAAGATTGCTATATGTTTTTTAAAAGTCAACTAGATCGCTTATTCTGTGTGACACAGAACAGACTTTATAGACTCTTTTTTTAATACCTGATACCATAGACCAGCATATGACTATGATTAGTATTACATCAGTGATCAACATTGCCAAGTGTGGACTACAGGGACAAAAGAGCTCTGTCAGTACATTTTTTACCAGGCATTTTAACACATAAAGCATTTGCCTTCACGTTTCATCCTATGTTTTGAATTGTTGCAATTAGGAGATGCGTAATAATTCAGCAATACACTTTACTAGCTCTGGTTATTACAGTCCTTTTCATATACACACAATTTATACTATCTCACCCTGTTCTGGAAAATAAAGAGAATATTGTTAATTTTTAATGAAAAACTAAATTCCATTAGAATTATTTATTATTTCAAGATTCTTAAACATAATATGGCAAATATCCATATTTTATCTGTTACAGATGAACAAATTACATTCATGGTTCAGTGTAACCCATTCATTATTTCACAGATCCCAAAGTCCTTCAGGCAGCGTGACAAATCCACATAATTTCCCTGAGTGCTAGGTACCTGATTGTGTACATTTGTGTATCTGATTAAGTTGAAAGATGTGTTAAAAAACATATAAAAATCCTCATGTAGCCAGACAGCTCCCTATGGCTACATATCTCAGCAGTCTCTGGAGCATTTTGTTATTCCAAGCAAAGTTGGCAGTAATTTACACTCAATAAATTGGTTCCAGATCTGCCTGTTTCAGATGATATCAAAAGGACAAGATTTTATGTGAAATTCCCTTACCTTTTGTCAAAGCGTATTCCTTTTAAGAGATTTGCCATCACAAATGCAGATGATATGGAGATAAAGAGATTACCTTGCTCTCCAGAGCATGACAGAATGTGATGGATCAACAGTTTATGTATAAGCTATGTTTTGATCAAATCAAATCAAATAATCCTTTTTTCCAATTTTTTGAAAAAGAGGGTTCTGGATTCATGGCAAAATCATGGTATATCTCATTCATAATGCATTAATAAATCCTCCATTTGGTACGGACCACAAGGTCTCTGTAGAGAGGTACAATAATTTATGATTTGTGACCAAAGAAAAGAGAAAATTAAGTCTTGTAACAGTCAGGCCTTGACTATGAAGAACTAGTGCTATGTACGGTCTAAAGTCCTTTGCTGTAACAGCTTTACTGAACAATACTTTGTTACAAAACTGATTAATGGTCCAGCATTTTTTTAAAGGGAGATGTGAAGAAAGACAGCTTGTCTGCAAGTTGTAAATTCATAGAAAAAAAGTGGCTTAAAAGAATAACAATAAAAATTATAAATGGATACGAAAGTGTGAAATAAAGAAAATGAAAATTTAGACTGAAAAAAGAGAAATAGTTTTCTCATGGTGATATCAATTAGACTTGAAACTTTAAAACAAAAAATTTGAAACGTTGAAACAAAAAAGGAAATAATTTATAAGGTACAACCCAGCACTGGCAAAAGGATAGTTTAAATAATGTAATCGTTCTTTTATATTTTGAACTTCACTAGCTCTGTGATTATGAATGGATGCAATTTTAGGACAAAGGAGGGAAAATGTGCTTTGTTCAGATGACAGTGGTACTTATGTGTGTGCATATGTATGTCTGACAGAAAAATGCTGCTGTGAAGTTGCCTGTATCTCTATACATTCTATTATTCGAAGGAAAAATGACTTACTTTCAGAGGAAATGCATTAAAGAGGTCCATAGGCACCGTTACTTGACTCCAGATCAAGTTGCAGTTGCAAGATGAGGTCAATAGCATCTGGTACAAGTATATTCTGTGACTTGAAATCAGTGAAGTATTGGAAATAACAAAAATCTCTTCTGTCCCTATCCCTTTGATAAAGTAAAGCATCAGGTGGCTGATGTCTTTATTATTTCTGTTGGCTTTGTGTCACTTGAGGAAATTCTGGGTTTCATGGTGCAAAGTGAGTTTAGCTGACTGTAATATCTCTACCTTTAACCTTTATTATTTGCTTAATTTTTTTTAATTTCAGGACAGCTTAAGAATATGCAAGATCCAACTATATTAATGGATCTCAATATTTATGGAGTCTGTTTCCTTAATCTAAGTGAATATAAATGAACTTTGCACCATTTTCCTGGTTACTGGCAATGGTATGTTTGTAGAAGCTTTTTCTCTTTTCTCTCACAACAGGTAGATAAGACTTATTGCTAGAGTATAATATTTTTGCCCTTTTTTTGCACTTGAAATGTATTAATTTGCATGTATTTGTCTTTTTGTTCATATCACAGCTTCGTAGCTAGACCTTTATTTGTTGAAGTGTTGCTTTATGGTGCTCCTCAGAAGTACATCAATTCTATTAGACAGATCAGTGTGTAAGACCCCTTCATTTGAAACAAAATTGATCCTACTGCTTCTTTATATGTATACACAGGCTATCCATAGCTGTCTGAAGATATCAGGTGGAGTTACAGTCCAAATGTAAAATATTCTCCATTCTTTATTTGTGTTCACGTAAAATATAAGAATAGTGCCTATATACATGTTAACATTTCAGTTTTCACTTCAAGATGTTTTCCGAAAACCATAAATTAGGTTTTTCCTGATCAAAAAGGCATTTAAATGCAGGTGTTTAGTGCTTTTCTTGCTTTAAATAAATAAACAAACAAATAAATAACATGCAAAACCAAGTTCTAAAACAAAACAACATTAAAATAGTAGTGAAGCATTTGTTCCCTGAAAGAAAATGGTAATAGATTTCTGCCCTTGTTCTTGAGTACTGAACATTTCATATAGCCTTACAAGGAAATAAAACCAAATACTGGAACTTTTGAATAGTGAAAAAGAAAAGGCTCAAAAATAGCATGCAAATAGGGTCAGTTGCTGAAACTTTTAGTGCATGATGTCAGATTATTCTGTTGTACAACTAATTTATATGAATTCTTTTGGACACTCAGTAAGAAGAACTACTGTTTTTAATTTCACATATTGAAATGATTGTTTCCATACAGAAAAAATTGCAGGCTCTCTTTAGACAATGTAGTGAGTTGGCAAGGTTTTGGTAGCAGGGGGGTTACAGGGATGGCTTCTATGAGAAGATGCTAGAAGCTTCCCCGATGTCTGCACATGTTCATGGAGCCCTG
>NW_008825615.1:9722970-9725500 GCF_000699105.1 Pygoscelis adeliae
AGCTGAGGAGGGGAGTGATAGAGTGGCTTTGGTGGGCACCTGGCGTCCAGCCAAGGTCAACCCACCACAGACACTTATTTATGGGATCTTGTGATATGGCCTTGCACCCAGCAGGAAAGTAGCAGTTTAATTAAAAATCACTTAACTACCATTAGTACCAGGTGATTACAACTTCTTAGCTCTTGGCATCTTGAGACCTTGTAGGAAATAATGTTGAATTCTGGTAACAACAATGTGAAAAAATTTATCTTGAGGCCTTGTAGGAGCGGAACATGGTTTTATTTTAAAACATAAAATGCTTCATTCACTCTCATACACACATTCTCATAACAAGCATAGCATGTGTTTGTCCAAGTAGTCTGTCCAGCATTCAAGGATTAAGGGGCATGTACCCAGGGGGGCTGGCCAGGATTCCTTGTGATGACATGGAGGACAAGGAGCGCTGTCTATTGAGTCATTATCATGTCTCTTGTCTTCTCCTAGATGGGCAGCCATGATAGTTGTGGATGTCCTTTTTATATCCGTTAGGAGCTGACCTCAATTTATTTTTTTTTCTCTCAGTCCTGTCCAACCTCTATGCATCATTTGGATTGATTCACTTTCCTTTGTCTCTGTACCTTTGTGTCTTAGGGTGCTCATCCTGTTCAGGATGTGGGCTGTCCTTAATTTTCTTGTCCTGAGTACACTGCATGTACCGATGCAGGGATCTTCTTGACCTCCTCATCTAGGTGCCACAAACACTGATTTTCTTACATCTCTCTTCCGGTTTCCCAGTGTTTCCCACACTTCCATTGATTCTCCAGTCTCATTTCTATTGCAGTTCTCTGCAACCTGGGAAGACATTTTGGGAGCAATTTTGAAGTTGCACTGAATGTCTCAGCTGAGGTTTTAAAGCTTCACTTGGGGGCAATAGAGTCAGCCACTTTTTAACAATAAAGGCCAAAGTCTTGATCCCTTCATTAGAGGGCTCAGCAGAAGAAGGAGGTGACCATTTAAGCAGTTTTAGTGCATTATTGCACAAAGCAGGAAAAATATTCATAGGCAAATATCCAGGATGTCAGCTGATTTTTTAAAAGAAACAGGATTTGCAGGATCATTGGTTCTCTGAAAAGGATTTTGGTGATTGGCAGTCCAGGATAAATGGGCGCAAAAAGGACCCTTTTCTCTGACCCATTGATGTTTTTGTTTTTACATGTCATGGAAATCAGGAGATTTTTGAAAAGGACCTCACATTTGGTAACCTTGTGTTAAAGATATCCATATATCTTAGCATCCAGAAGATTTTACTAAGTAGATCAAAGGTATATGATGTGTTCTAAAAAGAGCTGAAATTGGAAAATAATTTCTAAAATGAGTCAAATTAATCAGATCTATCTGTAATATGATCTCTTGCAACATACACCTTTGACCAAATACTATTAATAACGGTCTGCAGGATAATATGGCATTGGTAATAATAATTTAAAAATCATCCCTTCATTTGCAGATTAAAACAAACAAAAAGCCTAGATAGTAATAGTCTTCATAATGGTGTGTAATTTTTTTTTTTTTAATTCAAGACCAAATTGTCTTTGATGAATTTAAGTTGGTCACAGCAGTTCCATTCCCCACATCTGTAAAACCACAATTACAGTGAAAGACAGCAAATATGAAGAATACAATTTAACAATCCTTTAATACTATTTTCAGCAAGCTGCAACTACAATTGTAAAAAAGCATTTTTTTCAAATGACTTGGTAGTTTTTAAGAATTTACATGAACTCAAGCATCCTCAAGCTGCAGTTTGTATAACCCAGTTTGTGAGGTGTTGTGGTTTAACCCAGCAGGCAGCTAAACACCACACAGCCGTTTGCTCACTCCTCCCTCAAGTGGGATGGGGGAGAGAATTGGAAAAAAAAAAAGTAAAATTTGTGGGTTGAGATAAAGACAGTTTAATAGGAGAAAAAAGGAAGGGAAAATAATAATAATAATAATAAATAATAACAATGATGATAAAAGAATATACAAAATAAGTGATGCACAATGCAATTGCTCACCACCTGCCGACACGCCCCCAGGCCAACTCCCCCCAGTTTATATGCTGAGCATGACGTCATATGGTATGGAATATCCCTTTGGCCAGTTTGGGTCAGCTGTCCTGGCTGTGCCCCCTCCCAGCTTCTCGCTGGCAGGGCATGAGAAGCTGAGAAGTCCTTGACTAGTGTAAGCACTACTTAGCAACAACTAAAACATCAGTGTGTGATCAACATTATTCTCATCCTAAATCCAAAACTCAGCATTGTACTGGCTGCTAGGAAGAAAATTAACTCTATCCCAGCTGAAACCAGGACAGTATCCACCCCTTATTCTATACCATCTATGTCATGCCCAGGTCCCCACACTTTCCAATACATTCCAATTAATCACCACAACTTTTCCTGTCTTTTGATACATATACACAGAGATATCATGCCCTTAGTCTATGGGCCATCCCTATAAAATGTTCGTTGAGTTCATTTAGTCCATGACTTTGGGCTCCATCTGTCATAAC
>NW_008825615.1:9726688-9736636 GCF_000699105.1 Pygoscelis adeliae
TTGCATGATGTGTACAGGGGACCCTCCCTCTGAACATCCAGCCCAGCACCAGCAGTCGGGGTGCCAGGAGGAGCTGTGCTTCAGCACCAACCACTTCTGAAGCAGCTCGAACCCTTTCATATGCTGCCAATATCTCTTTTTCAGTTGGAGTATAGTGGGCCTTGGATCCTCTGTATCCCCGACTCCAAAACCCTAGGGATAGACTTTGAGTCAACTAGGAAGAAAATTAACTCTATCCCAGCCAAAACCAGGACATGAGGGTATTATGTCAGTGTTGTTGCCTTTTACCATTAATCTGCATAATTATAATTATAATTTGAAGTTTGGTTTGACTAAAGAAAAAACATCATGTTAAACATCTCTTCAAATAAGAACCAAACCTTTGAGGTTTTCTTTTTTTAAATTCTTGTAACTATAAAGGGTAGACAAAATGGCATACAAAACCATTTTTAAAAAGCATTTTATAGAACCAACAGAGATATACATGCATAGGTGTTCATATGCATTCTTTTATGATAAAATTTTCCATAATGCTGCCAACTTATCTGAATGTGTATAGTGATACATCATGGAGAGAAGAATTGCTAATTGACTCGGAAACTCTTAGCATACTCTTGGTGCTGCAGAAACATTAAAAGCTGCCTGACAACATTAATAAGAGTTGTAAATGGTACAGTGTTAACTGTGGTAATTTTCAGAACTTTATGTCAAAGCAGCACATTTTTCATATTTTTTAATTTAATAGGCAACTGACTGAAACTTCTGTTACCGCAAAATCTACTGGAGTTTTTGTTGGGTTTCTATGTGAGATGGGCAAAAGGTAATAGGGTAATGTCATAGTAGAGAAGGGTCAGAAAGGATTAATAGTGAAATTCTACAAATATGTATTTTTCAAATACAATGTAAATTTGATTTAATGAAATTTTTTTAGATCAAATTCATTGCTTTGAAAGTGAGTACAATTCTATCTAAATTTTGGGGGATTTCCCCATTTTTTTTTTAAATTAACCCAAACCTGAAATATAAATGTCCATTTTCATGAATTTAAGCACTGAAAGATTAGTACTTATTACATAATTCTTGTAATGAAAAGTGTCTACTAGAAAATTCGCTTATTTGCTCTCTGCAAGCCAAATTTAAAATGACAGCATGCATAAAATCAGAAGACAAACTATTGCAGTGCTTACTAGGTTTTCTTCTGCATTTTCTTTTTCCTGATTCTCTTCACCTTTGATAATGATTAAATGAATTTAAGTCTTTGTCTGAATTTTTACAAAACAAAGGCTGACCAAAGTACCATGCATATTTCAAAAATTGTTTTGAGTACCTTTGATCTTCTGTGTGATTTGTAGGTGAAGACTTTTCAGGAGGCGATCAAAATTGTCTTTGCATCTTCTCACAATCTTGTTGCAAGTAAAGAGCACAATTCTTCTATTTTTTCTCTACCTGAGGCTCTCCAACTCCTTAAAACATGTTTTTCAAAAATATTTCTTCCTCTTTTAATATGATTTATCCTAAATATTTTTCCTGGAATTGATAACTTGAATGCCAGACCCTCAAAGGCAAATTTCTCATTGACTTCTGTGCTGAAAGATCAGTCTCTATATTTACTCCATGTTCTCACTTTCCTTATTTTTTAAAATAAGCTGGTAAAGCTTCTCAGCATTATTATTCTGAATTCTGTTTCTTTCCACCCATATGCAATTGGAATAATTGCAACAGGACTGAAAATGCTATGGAGTTATTGTCATGAACAAGTTCATTGCAATGACTAATAACATCAGTGAAAAAGAAACAAACATAAGACATACTTAGATTACGTACATACACAAAACAGTAAAGCATGGAGAAAGTTGGAGAAAGTAAGTAAGTGTTAAATTATAATGGTGATGATGAACAACATCAGACTTGCCCTGGAGATGTTGGAAAATATGTTGAAAAAGATGTCTTGCAATTTCTCATTTGCCAAATTGGTTTCTAAAATGTGCATAAATTAAAATATTTCACAGAACTATCTTTTTATTGCTCTTCATTATTCTATGAAGAATGGAAGGAATTATAGTTAACAATTGAAAAACATTGTGCCTTCAGAATGAAAACTTGCAACTATATGTAATAAGAGAGATGCTTGTATATTATGTTTCCTTTTTGGCAATCTTTTCATATATAGAATATATGTAGGCAAAATATTTACAGCCTCTCAACCCACTGCTAACTAACTCCTTTTCACAATTATCCATATCCCTTATGCTAAATGGATAAGCCAGATAAACAACCGCAAACATTAAAGAATTTATGCACATATTGCAACTCCTCCTATTTTACTGAGTAAATGGCATACATGGAATCTTAAAATTCTATTTAAAATTGACAATTAATAATACAAAACAAAAATTCTACACTGGACAAGAACTAGAGGTTTTCATTTTTAGAAAATAACTTTATTGTGTGACATGAAAAACATAGGGATTGTGAATAATGGGAGAGCAGATTTATGCAGTGTCTATCTTTCAAGCAAGGCATGTTGTCACATCACCGCTGGTAAGGGTTAAGTGTTTATTACATACCCATCAGGGTCTTTACCAAAGACAAAAAAAGGAATTGTTCCCACAGGTCAGCCCTGTATTGGCTGAGAACTGAACTGGAATTCCACATGAGAAATAAAGAGTCTGGAGGAAAGTGGACTGAGTTTGAACTTTTGAACTCCTAAACGTTTTTGAATGGGCACATCTTGTAGTCATTAAGCTGTAATGCAGGAACAAAATATTATATGGTTCTGTACTACATGTTTGTGTATTTATATAGGTATGTATATGCACACATGTATAATAGTATGTAATAGAGCATACTCTTATAGGATGGCAATAGGTCAAAGGTATCTTAATATGTCAAATTTTAAGACATTTTACTTTCCATATATTGCTTTATATTTACTGATTTGGGCAAGGAAGTCCTATTGCTTTCACTATAAATCTGAAAAATATGCAAACACTGAGGTGATAATCCCTGTGGAAATTCTTCGTTTTGATAGCATTTTTATGCCTTATCAGTGCCGGTTGCAGAGAAAATGAAAATTCCTTCTTTTCTGTTTACATAGAACATAAAAACAAATAAACAAATCAACCCACCTCCCCTCTTTTGTTCTCTTCCTTGCTTTCATTATCTAGCCTTTGACATACTGAAGTAACTTTCCATATTATTTTATTACTTCAGGGGCAAATCTTACACTTGTTTCCACCCTATGGAAACACTCGCCAACCTAGAGCTGTTCAGTCTAGTAGTTTAAGGGTTATTAAGGTTACACGGTTCATCTCCTTGCCCCTTCCAGATCAGCTTCACAACTTCACAGAAATTCCCTGCAGAACAGGCCTTTGAAGGAGTATTAGAGGCAGAATCCACTAGTTAATGCTTCCCCTCAAGCAGTTTCTGACACTATTGCAGTCTCTGAGTTTCAGTAACATTTGCAATGCGGGTTAGAATGAGGATTATTTTGACCTAAAGATCATGAAGAATTTTTTTGTGTTAAGCTTGGACACACATGGAGCTGACCCCATCTGATACTGCCTTTTTAATTGCTTTTTTCATAATATAAACATCACTCTATTATGATTTGCTAATAAAGTTCTTTTATATGTTCTTTTATATGAAGAATTTTGTTACTCCCTAACTATCATTATGTTTCCAAGAAACTAAATACAGAATTTACTGGTCACAGTATGATATTGTCACATAGAAACAAAAAGCCCAAAACCCTGTGTGAGGAATCTCTGACAGGACATGTTCACGTTAAGATTTTAGTTAAGATCAGAGGAGTATTTCTGACGTGAATCTCCCAATTAGCTCCTTTACTGCACTTGTTGGTGTCACGGAGGCACTTGTTGGTGTCATGGAGCAGTCACTCTGCCCACAAGTGAAACTCCTTTCAGACAAAACTAACCTGACCATGTGCTCCCAGGCACTCCAGCTGCCTAAAAGCATCCAGTTGATGGGACCAGACTAGTTTTAGCGTAACAATCTCTGAAACATATATAGCATCGACATCAGATGCTCAGCATCAACTGTTTAGCTCTACCAACTTACTCCTACTATGCAGCACTACTTGCTAATTGTAAAGGCAGTGAACTGTCCTCCAGCAGTGGCTATTGTACCGCCAGAAAAATATACAAGTCTGATGAAAACTGCCAGCAGTGTTGCTGTGCAAGAGGAGAAAGCAAATTGCTTGTAACTGTAGCCTTAGCCTGGTTATCCATATTGCCTGGACGTTGGCTCTATGTTTCTCAGTCTTTACTACGAGAATTTAGAGACTGTGATCACTGGTTAAAGAGTAGCAGTTCCATAAACATTTGAATGCTGCTATTAGTAAAAGAGGAATTAATGTCTCACTGGTATAATGTAGATTAGAACTAGATAATTCATTTGTAAATACAGCCCTTGAAATATTGTGAAAAACATTTCAGAAGCACAGAAGAATAAGGAAATGAATATTTCCAGGTTCCTGAGAGGCTGTTACTAAATACAGTAAGCAAAATGCATATATTTGTTACAGCCCTGTAGTTACGTACACTAGGAGATGGCTCTGTCATACAAATTAGAAAATCAAAACATCTATTGAGTTGTTAAGGTAATGCTTTTCTCAGGGTACGATTCTCTCTACAAAGTGCTGTCTAGATATTTATATAGTCCAGTTTTAAATGGTTTAAGAAAAAGTCTTCCAGATTTCACACCAGGACACTGTTTTGTAATTGAATGCATATCATTCTGAGAATGCTTTACAAGTGATTGGCACTCTTCAGAATATATTTATAACACAGTTCTGGTAAAACAAACAAGCATACTCAAATTAGATCCTGAGGAAGCTAATTTTCTTTCCCAGCCACTGCAGTACATCTGTCATTTTCCTTGCTATTGCTATAGTGTTGTCATGCTCAGGCATATATCCCATAAAAGCTTATCCTCAGCTCTAACCTGTGTTTTATTCTTTGCTTCCTCTTAACTGCCTCCATGTAAAACCCTTATTTATGTCCAGTGTGTATGTGCTTCAAGTCCGGACTCAACTGCATGAGATATTGACAGAAGTATTACAATTGCTGGAGATATGGACAGAAGCATGATTTTGCTTTAAAGAAGGCTTTTTTTCTGTCCACCTTGTAATGAAAATACAGCCATCATTTGGGTTACTGAGATGAGCCAAGCAACTATTAGAAGATGTTGTCTTGCTGCACAGAAGGGTACAGCAGGATTTTGCTTACCTTTGCAAGTTCTGCAAGCAGCATGGTTTAGGGAGAAACATTTGAAATCTTCAGGCATTAAAATATCTTGAGGAAGCTGGTAGAGGTGGGTGTCAAATAAATGCTCCTCTAGCATGAGTGACTACATGCAGTCATTATGACAATGCAATCTCGCCTGTCTGTGCAAGGTTCATGCTTCAAGCATTCCAGTTTGCATATGGGAAGTCATGAAATGTTCTTATTGTAAGCATGAATGAATTCTTCTTAAAGACCTGGAAGTAGAAAATACCATTGAGATATTCTGCATCTTCCTCAGTATTTTTCTGCATCCTGCTAAAATAGCGACTGAACCACAAATAGGAAGAGTACATCAGTTGTGCTAGTCCTGCAGCTTGATACAGGCTGGATTCAAAGAAAGAAGTATGCTGAGCTGGAAGTGTCCTAGGTGGACTGGCTAAAAATATTGTTGTAGAAAGCCTTAGGAAAGACAAATATATTTTGTTAAAACATCTCACAAAGTGGCTGGATTAGTTCAAATAACAAAATTCCAAAACAGCTTCCCAGGCTTTGCTGGTGCATCCATATCTTGCACTGCAGAAACAACTGGAAAGGAGTATGTGACCACTGCCTAAATGTAAATGCTGTCTAATCAAAGCTTGTTGTTGCCAAACAGAGGAGTGCTGGGAACCCCCTGCTTTCCATCATGTCCCCAGAAATCCTGGAGCACAAACTAAGTATGTTTCAGTTGTGCTTGATTCTGCATCTGTTTTGGGAGTGTGGTGTAAGGTGTTGGCAGCAGGGGGGCTGCAGGGCGGCCTCTGTGAGGAGAGGCTGGGGCTGCCCCCTGCCGGACACAGCCGGGTCCAGCCAGCTCCAACCGACCCACCGCAGGGCACGGCTGAGCCCAGCAGCCAGAGTGGTGGCGCCTCGGGGAAACGTATTTGAGAAAGGGTAAAAATGCTGCACAACAGAGATGAGTGAGTAAAAAAAAATAATTTGAGAAACAACCCTGTGAACATCAAGATCAGAGAAAGAGGAGGTGGGCGTGAGGGGAAGGTATTTATTTTTTGTCTTTATTTCTCACTATCCTACTCTATTTTAATTGGCAAGAAATTAAATTATTTTTCCCCAAGTCGAGTCTGTTTTGCTTGTCCTTATCTCAACTCATGAGCTTTCATCTTATTTTCTCCTCCCTGCCCTGCTGAGGAGGGGGAGTAATTGGTAGGCTGGTGGGGGTCTGCAGCCATCCAAGGTCAACCCACCACCCATCATAGGTATTCACACATGACCTTGGCAACTCCAGGTGCACATATCTGGGAGTTCAGGTCCGGGAATACTACCTAAGTGTGAGTGAGCACTAACTGTTTCAGGAAAAATGAGTTTGATGCTTCCATTAGAACTGTACAAGCTAAGTGCCGTATGCAGTCAGGGTCACACAGGAAGTGGAGGCTAGACAGGGAAAGGACAAGGTGCACTGTGACATTATGTATGTACATGTTATGATGTTTCAGGATTTTTTTTTAATTCATTTAAACATAAAAAACTAAGTCCCTTGAAAGCACAAAACAGAAATTCTTCAGTGAAATGAAATCTCCTGCTACCTGCTGTTATAGACTAATTGCTCACAATCAATGAACTCTTATCTTTTTAATTTCAAAATTATTAGTATTACTTTGGTTATTAGTGTAATTTGGTGTTATCCTTTTTTTCTTTCCAAATTAAAATGCATGATGATATGCTCTAAAATGAGTAAGAAGTTTAATTATTTTTCCAACGGAAAATATTTAATTTAAGTTTATATTCAATACTCCTGTAGAATACACCAATGTTATCATAAAACGACAATTTTGTTATGTGAACAAAATAACTGAAAACTGTGCTGGAAGTGTATGGTTAAAATGCTTGGCTGGTGGTAAGTTGATACAGCAAGATTTCATCAGTATCCCACGGTCCATATGTTTTCCCCCTTCAGTGCTGGTATTTCACCTTAGTTCATTGACTTGATTTCTGAGTCTCCCATTTAATGATCGTTCTCCTCTTTAACTCAACTTTCCTTTTGCTAAACCATTCCCTGCTTCTGTCTGATCCCTCAGACACTTCCATAGACATCTGGCCTCTGAATCTTACTTAGCAAATTGCTGATTCCCTTTTGAATAACAGGTAAGGGTCCCACACTCAATAGTTCTGTCTCTACCTACTGTTCTTTTGGCTTATCACAACAATATATCTAGTTATCTATTAGCTTCATTCAAATCCCTTCTGAACAAACACATTTTAATCTTCATAGTCTTTCAGCTGAGATTATCCCATTGATAAACTATCATTTTCAAGAAAGTTTATAGAATCACTAGAGATAATGCCGTTCCTTGTCTTCATATGCGCTTTGGGATGGTCTTCCGGGCTATTTTGAATGTGACTACTGAGCTTTCATAAAATATAGATCTTCTGATTTTGTTGGACAGATATTCAGAATACTTGATTTGTTTAAAATTTTCAAATTTAAAGCTACTCTTCTCTCTTTGCATATTTTTAAAAGATGACAATACTTAATTTCCTGCTTTGAGTTTTGATTTTATGCTGATCTTTTTTTTAATTATTATTTTTAAATTTGAGGGCAACTTTACAGCTTTTTCTCATCTACACTACCCCACAATGCTTCCTACTGTAAAACATCTTCATTTGTTCATTTCAGTCTTGGTTGTTTTATGATGGAGAACAGCCAGTCTGTACGGAACTCAAACATCATTACACTCAATTCTAATTAGTCTCTTCTTCCATTTTCACAAGAATGTTCCTCATTCATTTTCATTGTTTGACTGCATCTAACATTCTTATTTGGTCCTTCAGGATAAAGTCTTTCTGGGTATGAGATTAATTCCATTAGGACTTTTCTTGATCTTGACCTCTGCATTGCTTCCAGGTCAGCTGATATTTAATTCTGAACCTTCTTGGTTTTGCTTATACGTACATCTAATTTGCCACCTCCGGACCACTGTCAAAACATTGAACTTCCTGTCACAGTAATCGTAACTCCCTCTTTTTACCATTTTTTTTCTACATTTGCATTCTGTAAAATCTAAGCCAGTGAAGCACGTAAGATCCAAGCGGTAAAATATCTCACCACTATCATGACCCTGTACAAAATCCTATGGTTATGCAGTTCCAATTATGCATTTGGACAGTTCACTGAATTTTCCCTTCAGTACACCCTGCAGCTATATATTGTCTCAAAGGACCTGGAAGGGAATCAGAAAAACTTTGTTCCATAGAATCAGATGGTTATGTTTGTTCAGAAATCCATAAATAGGAAACATCATGAATGAGAAAGTTTCTCTGCCTTATGCCTGGGCCAGCATCTCTATTTCAATATGCATCTCATGATTCTGTTCCATACCATTTGAATCATTGCTCTCTGACAACAATATCATGGTGAGACTAATGATGTGAAGAAAACAGGTTATTTAAATTGTCTTGTACATATAAGCTTCAATTTACTTGTTTTGAAATATCCTAATTTCTTTAACCTAAATAATTTTTATCATAATGGAACTAGACAGGACTGTTTTTGAGAAGTGATCTTTCTGTGACCAGATAAGGATTTATTTGCAAGTAAAAGAGATAAAAAATATTTTGGGAAATGCTGAGAAATGAAGACATGGCTAGATATGTGCAAAGTATAGATGAAGTTAAAAATTGTACTGACTAGGTCATTAACCATAATGAGAGTGTATAGGAAACTAGAGGAGTGTACATTATCTGCATTCCAGCTGTTTCTCAGTGAGGATGAAGGAAAATGAAACTTCACCTGGGAAACTTTGTTTCTTTTCTCTCATGATATGTTTAAAGCACATCTGTTACAGAATTTAAAAGAATATTATGTCAGAATTGCCAGGAGAAAGATCCAATTGTTCTTTTAATTTTACAGTGACTGCAGGTAAAGTTTGATCCTTCAGCCTAGATTTAAACGTGGTTTGAGAGAGAATTACGTGTTCTGTTCCATTTGTTCAGAAGTTCTTCAGATAGTTACCATGAAAAAAAACAACCTAGAATCACAAATAAAGTGAGAGGTAGATAAGACATCATACTTCTCGTGACTACGATAAAGAAGATCCATAACCTGAGATCTTGTTATCCTAAGGCTAGTCTGAAAGAAGGTGGTCATCACCCACAGGATATACTTGCCTATGCACACAGGAAGTGGAAGTATATATGGAAAATGGAACTATTGATGGGATACCAGGGAGGGTTATAAAATCATGCTCTGAGATGCTGAAATGGAATTAGAAAGATGAAAATTCAGATGGAGTTAAAACAGAGAGAGATAGGAAGGAGAATAAGATAGGAAGGAAAATAAGAAGGGCTGCTGAAGATACATCAGAAACAAAAGGATGGTCAAAGAAAAATTTTGGCCTGCTGGATGAGGTGGCCTGTCACCGATGAAGGACACTGAAAAGTCTGAAGTACTTGCTACCTTCTTTGCCTCATTTTTTCTGGTAAGGACTGGTCTCAGGCCTCCTAGATCTCTGTGCCTAGTAGTTGAGTTTGAGGGAGAGAGGTATTATCCATAGTAGAGAATTATTTGAGTTAGGTACTGTTTAATCCAGTTGGATATGCACAAGTCTATGCAACCAGATGGGATGCATCTGAGGGTGCCGAGGGAGCTGGCACCCTCAGATGTATCTGAGGTCTTCCTCTGTGGTCTTTGAAAGGTCATGGTGAC
>NW_008825615.1:9736657-9753224 GCF_000699105.1 Pygoscelis adeliae
AAAAAGACATCTTCAAAAAGAACAAAAAGGAGGACCTAGCGAACAACATGGCAGTCAGCCTCACGTCAGTCCCTGGGAGGTTATAGAGCAAATCCTCCTAGAAGCCAGTTCAAGATACATAAAGGCCAAGAAGGTGATTTGAACAGCTAGCATAGGGCTAATAAGGGCAAACTGTGCCATACCAATGATTATGCCTTCTCTGAGAAGATGGCTGGCGCTGGGGAGAGCAATGAATGACATTTGCTTTAGCAGTGTCTAGGCTTTTGACAACGTCTCCCATAGCATAGGTGCATCCAAGTTGGGGAGATATGGACTGGATGGGTAAACTACAAACAGGAAAAAAATTGGCTGGACCATTAGGCTTAATGGTTCAAAACCTAACTGGCAACCAGTTATGAGTGGTGTTCCTTGGGTGATACTGAAGTTGATGTTATTTAACATCTTAATCAACAGCCTGGTTAGGGGACAGAATATTTCTTCATTAAGTCGATGTGAGACCTCGGGCTGGGAGGACTGCTTGATACACTGGTTGGAAGAGTTGGCATTCAGAGAGACCTTAACAAGCTGGAGATAGAGGCCAACTGAAACTCAAGAATTCATCAAAGACAAAAGTCCTATCATCTGAGATGGAATAAACTCATGGAACATTACAGCGTGCCAGCTAGGAAGATGCACTGTAGAAAAGGATTGTGCAGCCCTGGTGAACAAAACACCCTTGCAGCAATGAAAGCTAACTGCATACTATGTTAGTAGCAGTGTAGTCAGCAAGTCAATTGTTCCTTTCTCTTTGATATGTTAAGGCCATATATATGATACTATGTCCAGTATCGCCCCGTCCTGTACAAAAGAGAGACGGACAAGCTTCAGAAAGTCCAGCAGTTGACTACCAGGACAATTAGGGGCTGGAGCATATAACGCAGGAGGTGAAGATGATTCAGTAAGAGTTATTCAGGTTGGAGGAGAGAAGATCAAGGACATCTAACTGCAGTCTACCGAAAGTTAAAGGGGTTTACAGAAAAGGTAGAACCAGACTTCTCTCAGCCATGCACAGTGAAAGAACAAGAGACAATAGACACAAATTGCAGCAAGAGACCTTCCAGTTGATTACATAAAGAAAAAAAGAAAAAAAATCAAAAATCACAGTGGGGGTGATTAAGCACTAGAGGAGGCTGCTCAGAGAGGCTGTGAGAATTCCATCCTTGGTGATATTCAAAACTTGACTGGACACAGCCCTAAACAACCTGACCTAACTTCGTTGTTGATCCTGCTTTAGGAAGAATGTAGACTAAATGACTTAGAGAAAGCTCTTGCAACCTAAAGCATTTTATGCTTCAAAAACATTTCAGGACCATTGTCTACTGTTATTTGTGGTGTAGTCAAGCTGCTTGCTTTTTCCTGGGGTTGAATTCATTCAGCTTCCATCTGGACCACACTCTGAGTTACTACAAAGCCCATTACCTCCCATTTGGTCTGCTGTTGTTGCTTGATTAACTGTTTCCACAGAACTTGCTCTTGTGATAGCTGGTAAGCCTGGGTTTTGGACCATTTTATATCAATTACACCCCTGTACCCCCTAGAAATAAGTGGTGTCAGTGTTACTCTTCAAGTAACTTGCATCTCCCCATAAATTGTCATATTACTGTGTGAATGGCTGGGCTCCTATACCTACAGATTGAACCAGGGTGTGGACTGAGGGTTTGATATATAACCCCTTACTGCACAACCGGATGCACATATAAATGTGGAATTTTGCTAAGTTGTCCAGCTCTTTGCTTTTCTTCTTGCTCTCTGAAAGGCTCCTCTTGCTCACCTGCTCTAGGCCAAGCATCGTAAGGGGCTGCCTGCCTCTCTGTCTGTGGTTTGATTCTGTGTGCCTTTAGAGAATTTCCCAGATCTGAATAGGAAGAGGTAACTTGACACCCCAGCACACTGCAAAATAATTGGTCATTTTTTAATGACTATACTTTTATGTAATGGCATATACAAATGCAACCTCAGATCATCCTGAGTTGTAAAAGAACATGTGCAACACCAGCTCAGAACTAGGTAAAACTAATAAGTATAATCATTCTCTATCTAAATTAAAGGAGGAAGACAAAGGTTTAAATATCAGGCAGCCAATAAATTGCAGATTTGCAGGGTCTGATTCCTGTATCAGAGGACAACTCCTTAGGTTAGTACAATTAGTACTTTATAGAAATCAGTCATGTGTTATATGATTTGCATGTTTTCTTTTATCGGTTACTAACTTTCAAACTGATTGATGAATTCTAGGTACAACCCTAAGCTGAGGTTCCATTTTCACGGAATCACAGAATCATAGAATCATAGAACAGTTCGGGTTAGAAGAGACCTTTAAAGGTCTTCTAGTCCAAGCCCCCTGCAATGAGCAGGGACATCTTCAACTCGATCAGGTTGCGCAGAGCCCCGTCCAACCTGACCTTGAATGTTTCCAGGGATGGGGCATCTACCACCTCTCTGGGCAATCTGTTCCTGTGTTTCAATACCCTCGTAAAAAAATTCTTTCTTATATCTAGTCTGAATCTACCCTCTTTTAGTTTAAAACCATTACCCCTTGTCCTATCACTACAGGCCCTACAAAAATGTCTGTCTCCAATGGGGTGGGCAGCATCTCTGGAGATCACCTAGTCCAACCACTCTGCTTACAGCCAGGGTCAGCTACAGCAGAATGTCCAGTAGTGTTCTGGATATCTCCAAGGATGGAGACTCCAAAATCTCTCTGGGAAACCTGTTCTAGAATTCAATCACCTTCTCAAAAAAAAAAAAAAAAAAAAGTTTAAATGGAATTTCTTGTATTTCAGTTTGTACGCGGTGCCCCTTGTCCTGTCACTGGGTACCACAGAGAAGAGTCTGGTTCCCTCATCTTCACTCCCTCCCATCAGGTATTTATAAACATTGATGAGATTCCCCCTGAGCCTTCTCTTCTCCAGGCTGAACAGTCCCAGTTCTTCTACCCTCTCCTCATACATCAGGTGTTCCAGTCCTTAATCATCTCCATGGCCTTTCACTAGATTTGCTCTATTATGTCCATGTGTCTGTTGTACTGGGGAGTCCAGAACTGGACCCAGTACTCCAGATGTGAGTGAGGTGCTGAGCAGAGGTAAAGGATAACCTCCCTCAACCTACTGGCAATGTTCTTCCTAATGCAGCCCAGGATGCGGTTGACCTGCTTTCCATCAGAGCACGTTGCTGACTCATTAATTTCTTATTACATTGGGATGCTTAGTTAAGAATTTAGTTTATTTAAGTGTGGTGTCTTACTAATTGGTGATAAAACTCATAAACAACATTCTTGTATTTTTCTTCAAAATTGCAACAAGGGCTCTGAGAGGTATTCATTACTATGTTTACAACCAACTGTGTTTTCTTCCAGGGTTGTCTGTTTTAAAGTTTCTAAAGGATGTGTCAATGTCAGGAGAATTATATAGCATGCATGATCCTAGTGAACCATGCATGGCATACAGGTTTTATCTTTAATGTTTAATATGATGATCTGACAAAGTTTTTATTTCTCCATCTAGCTTTTAGTGACATGTTGCTGGATAGGTACATTTACCTGCAATAACTGTGATGGTGGTCACGTTGGTTGTAATGACGTCTTCCTTGCTGAAGGAAGGCACGTTACAGACACATTTCTGAGGAGACATTTTGGAGTGTACAGAGTGATATAAATTTCAAATCGATAACTTCACTCCTGCCACATAACACATCTTTCTTACACTAAAACATTTCTTTATCCTTCACATACCACTCTTATTCCATCACTTGGGAATTCCTTACTGACCCATTCAAGATTGAAAACTGAAGTTATTCAGCTACTCATACTAGTAAAATGTATTAAAAAACCAAACTAAAATGTCATTATCTTTCTTCCCTGCATATAGCCAATAAGGAATGTCCTCTATGTTTCGTGAAATCTATATTTATGGATCAGAGATTTATTTTATTTTGCTTTTATTTTTTTGAAAAAGGGTAGAAAAAAGGAAACTCTGAGCGAAATCTTGTTACTATTTTACTGACAGTATGAAATTGTCTTGCTGTCCCAGAGGTTAATAAGAAAAAAAATCTCTTATCAGACATCAAAGAAAATGCAGAATTATCACAACAGCAAGCAATATTCTCTCATTCTCTAATAATAAACAGTGCACGTTGCTACAGGAAACAAATGTACCCAACTGAATAGATAAATCCATAAATAAGAGCGGACATTTTGCTTCAGCTAAGAAGCAAACTGAAAAATATTTGTATGTGGCTGGAGCCAAACTATATTAGTAACAGTGAGCTTTACTAGAAACCACACTGCTTTTAGTGGTCCTTTAGCACTATCCACTAACACATTATGGACAGTTGTAATAGAAAGCAAACCCCTTGTTGAAGAACTCTCCGTTTTAAGAGAAGAGGAATACAAAACACTGACAGACAGCAGGTGGTTTTTTTTTTCAGTTTAACTTCATAGATAGAAAGGAAGCAGAAATAATTAGGATCCAATAAAAGGGTTCAGGCCTTAGAGATAATGTATTGCCTAAATCCAGAATGGTGTTGCTGAGAAACCACTCAGCTGCTGCTTAGCTCTGGAATTTCATAAGCTTTGCATGCACCTTATTTTTTTTCCTTTAAGCTTTCCCAAACTTAAGAGTTGCACCTTTGCACCTTCTTGAATGAGTACTGTAACCACTATCCTGATAGTAGAAAACAAAAGGTTTCTTCTGAATGGGTTTTGAAAGAAATGAGTGAGCCCTGACAGTGCTCAAGGATCAAGGATCTAGTTCATATTTTCAGGGGAAGGTTCAATGCTATGAATGCTGAGTATTTCATGTGTCTTCATAAATTCACGTGGGTAGAGGAGCGAGGTGCTGGATGCACTCTGTTCTTGGTGTTTTCTTAGAGACCAGTCTGTTTCATGCTGCGCTTGGAGGGCAGCAAACTGCCTTCCCAGGGCCTGTTCAAAGGGGCCAAACTCCTGCCTAGGACTTTCAGTGCTTACTTTGGGGCAAGTGGCTAAACACCAGGGTTGGGGAATCCCAAGCAGCTTGAGCAAAAGGTAACTCAAAAAGAATCTGTTGAATTTCTATCTTCTGAACCCTGAGTCCTTGCTTTTGCCATGAATCATCTTAATTCTCAATGCATACAGGCCTTAAAAAGAACTGACTTGTTTTCCTGTTATAAGAAGTCTAATAAACCTTCTTTCTGAGTCAAGGATTTTAGTTCATTTAAGATTTCTCACTTTAAATATGCTCTATTAATTTCACCTGATTTCAGTTTGCTGATACTTTGCTTCTCAGTTCCATTTAGCATCAAAGAAAACACTAAACAAGCTATCAGGAGTTATTCTGAACTTTCAATAATATTTTTTAAAAAAGCCTAGCCCTTGTAATGCCAGAAATAAGCTAGGACTTCACTTTGCTAGTGCTAGTACTTTTTTACCTTGAATGCAAATGATGTCTCTGAGCTTTTTCCTCTAGAATTGTGATATTTAACATTGTTATCACACCAAGAAATAAACAATTGTTTAAGGAAATGGGTGAGAGTTGTTCTCAGTGCTACAGTGCTGAGTCAGTCATGCAGAACTAATTTCCTGGCTGTCTCTGAATGCACATAAAGCTGCTCTGTAGCTGCTGCTGACAATGAACTAGTGACTGGAAAAAGGAATCTTAAACACAGTCACATCTCTTGACTGTTAAAATCCTTTACACAAAGCATGCTGATCTGATGTACTGTAGTAAGCAGTACCCTTTTTTTTTGAGTGTTAGTAAAAGAAGTTTTAATACCAGAAGCTGTTGCTAAGTAGCCAAATGCTTCCAAAATATATCTTTCTTGCTAATAAAACTGTTTTTTTTCTGCTAATGAATATACTTACATTGGAAATGCAACACTGGATATTGCATAATGGGAAAAATATCTTAACAATAGAAGATTATCATGCATAACTGAAGATGTCTCATTCATGCGGGGAGCATATTACAAGTCACTTAATCAGAAAATCTGTATTTGAATAAAACTGCCCAACATTTTAGAAGCAAGATGCAAATGGCAGTAAGCTGCCTTTGTAAAAAGGGACTCCCTTGTTTCTTTAGCTACATCATATGGTGCAGAAAAAGAGAACTGATGCCTGTTCTTAATACATGATAGTTAAAGAAGGCTCGCAGATATTTTTGCTTTCAGAAATAAAGTGAATTTCATAAAATGGTGTTTCAGCACAAAGACCCTCAGAACAAAAAAAAATCCCCAAACAATCCACCAAAAGTAAGAGACAAAATAAATGCATTCACGTACATAGATTAACTAAGACTGCAAGAAAACAGAAGATGCCCACCAGTAGCAATACTGCTTCTGGCTTAATGTAGATCTAATGTAATTCTTCAGATAAACTTTAATGGCTGGGAGAAGATGAAGGTGGGAGGAAAGTACACTCAAATCCAAGTTTGCAGTGTTACAGCCCACACAGGGATGTAAATGAAGATTTGGACACAGGATCTGCTCAGTGAAGCAGAAGGTTTTACTGCCCTCTACTAAAATGCAGTTACGAAACTGTCTTTTAAAATGTATGCATGCTGAGTAAACCTATTCAGTTATTGTTACTGAAAATGTGATTAGTCTTGGATTGTCATCTCATTGTTTCCATAGACAAAGAATAAAACATTTACGTTCAATCTAGAATGACTTACTTTTGAATTAAGGAAAATGGCAATAACGAAGCACAAAAGCAAGGTCTCTGTGGCTGCATCTGCATGAACAAATCTCATGCCAGTTTTTCAGCACTGTTATTAGCAAAAGCCTCAGTGGTTGCACTCCCTAGAAAAAAACAGAGTTTTCATAGCACAGTGCAAAAATTCCTGAGTCCTAACTACAGGGGAACTTACCCTGTTGTTAGCATTGTACCAGCACTAAATTAGCAGCTCAAGAGTGAGCACAATTTGTGTCCTTTAATTTGTCGCAGCAGCAACTCTGAGAACGAAATGGTAGCTGAACTCTTTACATGGTATTTACGTAGCACTGTAGAGAACCAGAAGATAGTTGTAGAGAAGTTGTAGATATTTAAAAGTGCAACACAAAGGAAAAAAGAAATCAAATCATAGTTTTGTTGCCACACACATAGCTGTACCATGCAGTGCTGTACTGCTGGATTATTACTAACAAGGATGACATGAAAGGATGCGTGAGGCTGTCATCTTAAAAAGCCTCACACTGATGGTGATTTTGTAACTGTGTACACTGTGACTCGTTAGGCAGTGCAGCCTTGCTTCTCAAATAGCAGCAGGAAAAGTGCTTGGGAAAGGGCAAGTTCTAAGTGCAGCCTCACAAAGTACCTAGTGCTTTCCTCCCTGCATCTTGGTTTTCTTTCTTTCTTTCTTTAGTATTTTTTTCCTCAAATGTGAAGTATAAAACTAGCAGGTTTTTCAGGAGTCACATGGTCCCTCTGGGAAAATTATACTCGCAATTCTCAACATCAGACACTGAAAGGTATAAATATTCTGTCAATCCTACCACTGTTTTTGTATAAAGGAATGCTCAATCTCCATATATTCTTATTTATATAGCTTCATAAATATTCAAATGCCTGGGGAAAATGGGGTTGGAAATGGGGGAGTACTTCTAAAGTAAATATAAATTAAAATAAACATGAGGAAAGAGAAGGAGTTTATATTCATTCATAGAAAAGATCCAAGTAAAGGGTAGCATAGCTCATTTCTTCTCCTACCTTTTGCCCTCCTCTGCCAGGGACAGAGAATGCAGGGGCACTATCTTGTCCAAGGGCCACCACAGAGCAGGGACTTTCCGACCTCTCACTCTACCCTTTTATACTCTCCCAAGATCAACACATAACTTGAATCTAGAAACTCAGTCCAGTCCTATCTTGTTCATTGGTGGTGGTCTGGGATCACAGAACCACAATTGGTTTCCTGACATCCTTTTTTCTTGAGACCTGCTTGGATGCAGATGAGAAATCAGGCTCTCAAGTGCTCCAATACCTTGTTCAATGTAGTAACAGATGCAAAAAGAACAACATTGTTGAAATATTTTTCAGCATTTGTTATGACATAAAGACTCTTAGGTCATTTTCCGATCCAAATTCATGGATGCCTAGAAAAAGAGGTCTGAAAAGGGCTGTGGGAGACAACCTAATGCAAACTCCATATAGAGAGCAGAATCATTTGTACCTCAGTCACTGTTGACTAACTTGTTCTTGAAATGCTGACACTTACTAACCTGCCCTTGAAAGCCTCAAATAACAGCTTCTCTAGGTACTCCAAGGTCTTTTACATCTTCATTAGGTAAGATCCCTGATGAATCTTTCCTTTTTACTGTGCTCCTGTTTGCTAGCTACTTGGATCTTTTTTGTTAACTCCTTGGCTGAGCCCTGCTCCCTTAAAGGTTGTTTTACATTTAACTCTCCTAATGATTTATGCACTAAAAGAATATGGAGAAAAAAAGATATTGTTTGAACATCCTGGGAATAACAAGCTTACTTTTTTAAACACCAAAGTTTTATTTAAGATATATTTCTCTCCTTTCACTTAAAATTTCTTAAATAAGAGAACACAATCTATTGGTTTTAATTTGACCATTGTTAATTTATTATGTATATTTACACTGCCTTGTGCATGATACAGGTATTGCATCATGATCATTTGACGTTCTGTGGTACATTTGGTAGCATTACTTATTATTCTTTTGTTGATTTATTCTTTTTGTTCTGGAACTGTGAGCATGTTTGGGTTTTTGAGATATGTGAGCTCTTGATCAGATTTATTTCTATTGAGTTTTGTGCACTTAGGTAGGAGATATGTTAGTGGTGTTTGTGCATATGGAAGAAGCTTACTCTTATATTAGGCGCTTAGATGAAAAATGTCTTCCATGGTTGTAAGTGCATCTTAGACATCTCTATGATCTTATATTTCATCTGAATTCTGAAATGACCTATAAGTGCAATGGTGAAAAGCATAGACTTCACAGAGAGACCTCAAAATGGGTAATACAGCCACAGCTGTCACTACAGTCCCCTTTAGGATTCCTGTTAATGGAGTCAAAACATTTTCCTAATAGCTCCATTCCAAGATATGGCCCATATGTCTCCATGTATTATGTGGTAATGTAAAGCATAAAGATAGACCATAATGGGTGTTCTTAGCTGAAAGAACAATAGGTGTAAGCATCTTAAATGAAAAAGTCTCAATTTGCTTGAGTTTAAAGTCAGAACCTGAACACTGCATTAATAAAATATGCTGGTGAGGCTTGAATGTCTTTATTTAGTTGCATTGTTTTTGGAAGTCACCATCACTTTTGGATGCAGTTCCAAATCTGTATTTCTCTCCCTTTTTCCCCCAAAAACAAATTCCATAAGTAGAATAAGTAAATAATTAAAAAATGGAAAAGTCCAAAGAAATTCCAGGAATACTTTAAATTATATTGTGACCACAATGTGGTCCACGCATTTCTTGTCCTTGGAGATCTCTGAGTTTCTAAGCCCTCATCAGATCAAATTATGTGACAAAATCATAACTAGATCTGAATGACAAACAGGTTTCTATCCATGTGTTATAAAGATATAAACATTTTTCCACTGTGAATCATATGAAATTACAACCTTTAGAATTTTTTTAGGAAAACAGAACTGCAAGGACATTTTGCTCCTCTCATGGTTGCTGCATAAGCCACAGTTTCCTCCCTGCCCATTGAGTATTTGATTGACAATCTCGTCCTCATGCACAGTCTCCTCCATGAACATTTGATGAGGAAGGCATTGCTGTGTAAATGGGGAAATGAATATTCGCATCTCTGCTATGCCTGAATTAGACCAGAGCAGTGATTTTCAGCCTTTGCTCTGTAGACCCCTGTGGTTTGCGAAACAGCAAATAAAAAGGCAAGTCCACATATGCTGTAAAACTGTACAAACGTGAAATTTCTGAAAGGGTCCGTATCTCCTTTGGGAAATTTATGCAGGTAAACAAACTGAAAAAGACTGAAAAACTCTGGACTAGAAATTTGAACAAGTCACTCTCAATGGTGCCTTAGTTCTCACGCTGTTTTGAAACTCATGTGTTTTCTGGATGAAATTGTTCCATTTCACAGGAAGGATTATGTATTCCCTGAAGGGGCAGGGGCAAAGGCTGATAATGCCCTTGTCTTTGAAGTCTCTGCAAAAATAGGTATGGAACTATTTAGACAAAGTTGAACAGCTTGAACAGATGCTTATCTAGAGCTTAGAGGCTGTTGTATTATTTTTATTCTTTTTTTTTTTAACTCAATGCTCTATAATAATGAAAGGAAATCTGATAAAAGACAAGGGAATGATGAAAATTAAATCACTTTCAGGAAAATGATGAGATTAAGCTTTCTGTATATTTATGAATCCTGAAAGAATGCTTGGATGAAATCAACATCACCGATTCACTCCCTTCATTCTCCCCCATACTGTGAACTCTTTCCGAATCAGTAGCAAAAATAGGAATGATCGAATCAGTGCAGCTGTGAACATTACAAGATGCACACTCCAACAAACATAAAATGCGTGAGTGCCTGGTGAGCATTAGGAAATTTGTCACTATGAACAACTGAAGGTGACAAGTTTAAATAGACCGAGGAATTCCAGTGTTAACTTACTTCCAAACAAGTTATTTTCAAAATTGTCATGATCAATTATTTTTTTACTGAAGATTAGCTGCATGAGAAATAAACTAATTTAAATTCTCTTTAGGTCAATGCAAAAAAAAGATTCTGGGAAAAATATTAAAAATGGAAACAAGAACATTTCTGCACTGATCACTTTCTTTTTTGCTAGAACTTTCAAGAACACCTTTCCATACTGTGAGTGCTGGACGACTAACCCAATATTACAGCCTCTCATGGGGTGATGAAGGTGCCTCAGTTAAAAACAGTCCTCAGTTCTCTGTTGTCTTCTTGGAAGAAAGGGAAAACTCTCTGTTTGAGAAGTCTACCTTTTTCATCAATAACTTGTGAGAGTCCTATGTGCGACTGATTCCATTCTGAAAGAGTTCAAGCCCTGCAGAGAGAGCCCATCAGGCAGCTCCAGGAGCATGCAGCATATTGGCTGGCACAGCAAAGTAGCAAGCATGGGGGAGCAACCATTAAAAGCATTAGAAGCAGTTTAACTCCACAGTATTTTGTTCTTTTGTGAGTTATTTTAGCTTGTTTAATTAATGGAGAAGAAGATGGGAAATAATAATGAGGGCTAAGGACAATGGGACTGTCTTGAGATACCTAATACCACTCTCAGTGGGCAGATGGGTGATGTGAAAGGAGGAATAAAAATTGTTTTTTCAAAGCAACTCTAAGCTTCATGGGACTTGGGGAATTGTTTTCTGTTATATTTGTGGGCACAGACTCATCTGCAAGGCATTTAAATACCTAGTACCCCTTTAGCACACAACTTCTGCTCATTTAGCTATCAAAATAGTTCTGTTGATTTTAGTCTTTAACCTTTAGCCTAAATGGTAAAAATAGAATACCAAGAAAATCTTTGTAATATCTATGAACATAATAAGGGTAAAGTGTCAGAAAGTAAGTTTCTCTCTTTCCTAGCACTTAATATATTCCAGCATAAACCCTTTGTAAATGATCTGTGCACTTTCATATTTCAACTTTCTTACTTATGCTGCATGTTAGATGGAAGTGTTAACTTTAAAATTAGTCATCCTAATGTGCAAAGCACTGGAAAAAGATGGATGTTTTGAACATAACAGGCTTTACATTAAACTCCAGCACAGATTAGATGAATTGTGGAATTATGCCTAATACTCTTAAAGGGTTTTAGTGATCAAACACGCAGTAGGCCCATGCTGACATTAGGTCTAACACATCTAAGGTATACATAATAGAGATGCAGGGCTTTACAGACCTGCAGTTCTACTCGTTTATATTCAAACTTTTACAATGTAAAAATGTTGACCAAAAAACCCCATGTTTTTCTATAGTCAGCAGTATCTCCAGTGGTATTTCTGGACAGTTCTGAGGCTCTGTTCTGTGCCTGTATAATCCACATTCCATATGATGTATGTATCTGCTGCAATACTGTGTAGCCCTCTTACAATATAAGTAGACTGCACTGCCACTTGCAAGTTATAGCTTATTGTTGATGTAATAAAAATATTTCTGCCTTCACCATAGGACTTTGACATGAAATCTGTCATGATAACCTATGAACTTAAATACATTTGTAGTATTATTTTTCTTGGGAGATTTAAAAGAATTTGTTTTATGGACCACAGATTTGCTAGTGTTCACCTACCACTGAGGAATACTTTTTCCCATCCATAGTATGGATTTAATCTTAGAGCTTTAGAAGTTAGTCATCTTATCTAAGCTATTCTTATAGACTACTTCATAAGATAAGAAGAGGTATCTAAAGCCCATGGCATCTAAGACAGATAAACTCCTGCCTGAAAGCTCCTATCTCTGTCTAGGACTAGACTAGTCAGCTAAAGTTACATGAGATGAATCTCATCCATAGTATGGAGGGCAGCTACAGCAAAGCTTCAGATCCCTCAAGATGGGAAGTGTTCCTCATGCTTGCAGAGGAGTCTGAGAGCTTTGGCTGCTGTCAGAAGTCACTGGGAATAGTTCAATATGGTTAAGTACAGTGAATCATGAAAAAGCTGGTAAGTTTGACTTGCAAACTGATTAACTTTAAGTCAGGAACTAGGTGTGAGTTTTCACAGCAAAGGATGAAATTATATGATCATTTTTACTAGCAGTCAGACTGCATGAAAAAATAGCAGTCTGGTGTTACACTATATGAATTTGTGTATTTTAGATGTTTCTAAACAGTTCTATTGCATTCTACAGACTTATTATGTAAGGAGAAACAAATTGAAGAAACAAATATGTATTGGGTTTACGTGGCAAGGTTTTGGTAGTGGGGGGAATGCAGGTGTGGGCACCTGTGAGAAGACACCAGAAGCTGCTCTCATGTCAGACAGAGCCAGATCCAGCTGGTTCCAAGACAGACCTGCTGCTGGGCAAAGGTGAGCCCATCAGTGACGTTGGTACTGCCTTTGTGATAACATATTTAAGAAAGGGAAAAAACTGCTGCACAACAGCAGCTGGGAGAGAGGAGTGAGAATATGTGAGAGAAACAACAATGCAGATGCCAAGGTCAGTGAAGAAGGAGTGGGAGAAGGTGCTCCAGGCACCGGAGCAGAGCTTCCCCTGCAGCCTATGGAGAGGACTATGGTGATGCAGGTTGTTCCTTGCAGCCCATGGAGATCCACTGTGGAGCAGGTATCCACCTGCAACCTGTAGAGGACACCACACCAGAGCAGGTGAATGTCCCTTAAACAAAGCTGTGACCCATGAAGAGCCTATGCTGGAACTCCTGGCAGGAACTGCGGCCCATGGAGAGAAGCCCACACAGGAGCAGGTTTGCTGGCAGACCTGTGACCCCATGGGGGACCCATGCTGGAGCAATCTGTTCCTGAAGGATGGCACCCTGTGAAAAGGACCCATGCCAGAGCAGTTGTGGAAGAACTGCAGCCCTGTGGGAAGGACCCACATTGGAGAAGTTTGTGAAGGACTGACTCCCATGGGTGAGACCCCACAGTGGAGCAGGGGAAGAGCTTGAGGAGGAAGGAGCAGCAGAGATGAAGCGTTATGAACTGACTGCAACTGACCCCATTCCCCATCCCACTGCACTGCTTGAGGGGGAGGAGGTAGAAGAGTTGGGAGCCTGGGAAGAAAGGAGGGGTGGGGGGAAGGTGTTTTTTTTAAGATTTGTTCTCATTTCTTATTAACCTACTCTGCTTGACTGGCAATAAATTAAATTATTTTTTCCCAAGTCCAGTCTGTCTTCCCCATGACAGTAATTGGTAGAGTGATCTCCCTGTCCTTATCTCGACCCATGAGCTCTTCATCGTATTTTCTCCCCCTGTCCTTGTTGAGGAGGCTTGGTGGGCACCTGGCAGCTAGCTAAGGTCAACCCACCACAAAATAATAAAGAAATTGTTTCCTGAACCTGAGACTGTGCAAAATAGATGTCAGGCAAGAGACAGAAAACTAACTTATGGGGGATGGGAACAAAGTCCCCAAAATGCTAAAGCCTCATCTATGCACAAAGCTACAGCAGTGTAATTAGATGTATGTTTAATCATGGTTTAGTTAACAGTCTGAATCTGTCCTGATCAAACCAGGTTTAAACTTGCATAAAAATGTCTGTACGTAAGATACACTAATTTAACATACATAAGATAAAAAGTGAAGACAATCCAGTACAACTTGATGGCACAGATGATGAATTTCAGACTAATGTAAAACCAGTCCCTAAGCAGTGCAAGATATAGAAGGTTTTCTTGATAAATTTCATAAGATGTTCAGTCAAAAATGTCTGTGTTTATTTCTATTTTTTTTCACATTTTACAACTTCTTATTCTTTATTACTTCTATATTCACCTGGAGTACTCTATGACTCCTGATCATTCAGTCTGTGTGAACCAGGGTAGATGTGACTGTAACATTTGAATAAAGAAATTGGAACATCTGAATTAGACTTCCCCTTGCAGAAACACTTGTCAGTTACTGAACTGATCCACTTCCCCTGTGAACTGATGCAATAAGGAATTTTAAACATATGCCAGTGGAGTGCATTTTAAAGGTTGTTATTTCAACAACTTTATGTACAACCCTCAAATGTATTTAACTCTCTCTTAATGCTGCTTTGTTGGGCACTTGCCAAAATAAATTTATAATACAATATCTATTACCTGGTTTACCAGTTTGGAATTTTGTCTATGCCTGGCATCCTAAGTATTGATAAAACTGAGGATTTGCCAAGAAAAAGGTTAAATTCTAAAGGCAATTTCATGCCTTTGATGTTTGCGCATCAGTCCTATTAATAGAGATAACAGCCACAATGAGGAACAGGGGTACGCTCCAACTCCACCTTCATACTGTGAAACAAATTGAGGAAAAAGATTTTGAGGAAATTAAGTAAAATATGTTGATTTACAGAATATCTAATATTGAATGCAGCATCTTATATTACAGGTAATACATCACCTGCACTTTTTTGCCTGTCCGAGGGATGGCTCACTTGCAGACCACAGCAATCTGCATCACCCAGTAACAGGAAGAGTATGGTTTCCTTAGGAGACAGATAGGGGAGCTCTTCACACTTTGACATCATGGAAGTAAGTGCTTTAAGAATACTTCAGACAGACAGTTGAGATGGATTTTATCCTTTTTCAGAAAATGTTTCTGATCTTTTTTGAGTAGCTTTTCTAATATGAATGTCAGAAAAGAGAAGTGCTATTTCTGATCTCCATAAAAGAAATGTATGAGTTAAATCTGGCAGTTAGATCTTAGTAGCGTATTGCACTGGCTGTTTTGTAATTAGGTGCCATTAAAAGAGGATGTCTATCAAAATGTTAACAAGGACGGTGGTCAATCTCTGTCAGATTTATTGAAAGCAAATACATTTACAAGTCCCATCATAAATCTAGGTCAAGTAATGAGATTCTCAACTTATTTTCCATAAAGCAGTTATTACATTATGCAGGCAAAATGGCATGGTACACAACAGTTCAATTTCATCAGCTCTTCACACAGCAATGAAATCATAAACCAGTACTGTTTAAATTTTGATTTATTTCATTGTCATCTATTAGCTTAGAATACATGCATACATGGAATATTTTGGCAGGATATATATTAAAAAACCTGAGAATTCTCTTATTTCTGTTGAAATCCAAACAATAAAATGTTAAAATCTTCTTTAAGAGCAAGGTGAAGTCTGTACATCTTTAATGTTTCATTTTAAAATGCTGAAATTAGTATTTTGAAATTAATACTACAGTCAGCACTCTCTTACACTGACATTAATACACACAAATAATGTGTAGAGCCAAATGATACAGACCTGCTTCTTGAATCTGTTAACTTTTAGTGAGCAGTTCTAAACATGAAGAAATTTCCTTAGGCTTGCTAAGTGTTTGATAAAGGTTAGAACTTGTTTCCTCTGCATATCGTGAAATAATTAACTATTTAATATAACTTTGAGCTCAAGGTGAACTTTCTAAGTGCTGGGCTATAGGATGATATTTGCCATCTATCTCAAAAATGTTTAGGTATTTTTTAAAGACCGATTTTCACTTCAGTGTCTGAGGAAGCCACATAATGGTAAATAGTTTTCTTGTGAGCACATTCAATGCAGAGGTAGGAACTTGTGGTTCATCTTCCTGCACTGATCAATGATTGAGCAATCAGTTAGTGTTTAGGGAATTCATATAACTAATGTGAGATGTGGTTTCAGATTACCTCAACTGGAAAAGGGAACTGAAATTGTGTATTGCTCCTGAAGGCGTGCTCTGCTCACAGAACAAGCAAAGAGGATAATGACCTCCAGAATTTTGTAACTCTAATTATAATTATGTAACTCTGCAAGTTTGCAGATGACCTCGGAAGCCACCGAGGCGAAGGGCTCCGGAGCGGAGGATCGCGCCGGGGGACCCTTCCTGAAGTGGCAAAACCGCGGCAAAAACCGCGAAGGCAAAAGCGCAGGGGGTGAGAGGGTGCCCCAGCCCCCCACCTCCCCGAG
>NW_008825615.1:9757482-9773835 GCF_000699105.1 Pygoscelis adeliae
AAGTTGGGAGGGGACACAGCTGGGACAGCTGACCCCAACTGACCAAAGGGATATTCCATGCCATATGATGTCATGCTCAGCAATAAAAGCTGGGGAAAGAAGAAGGAAGGGGGTGACGTTCGGAGTGATGGCGTTTGTGTTCCCAAGTAACCGTTACGCGTGATGGAGCCCTGCTTTCCTGGAGATGGCTGAACACCTGCCTGCTGATGGGAAGTAGTGAATGAATTCCTTGTTTTGCCTTGCTTGTGTTGTGGCTTTAGCTTTCCCTATTAAACTGTCTTTATCTCAACCCACGAGTTTTCTCACCTTTACTCTTCCAATTCTCTCCCCCATCCTATTGTGGGGGGAATGAGTGAGTGGCTGTGTGGTGCTTAGTTGCTGGGCAGGATTAATCCACAAGAGGAATAAACACGATAAGATAAAATGTGTGCATTTGCAGGGCTATGATCTTGTTGGAGCCAAGGAAACACAGTGAGATGGCACCCATGACTGGACTGTTGCAACAGAGGGATACAGGCTCTTTAGGAAGGACAGGCCCTGGTCCTCAAGGGGGACTTTGACTACCCTGATATCTACTGGAGGGACAACACAGCTGGACATAAGCAATCCAGGAGGTTCCTGGAATGCATCAATGATAACTTCCTCCTCCAAGTGACAGAGGAGCCAATGAGGAGAGGTGCTCTGCTGGACCTCATACTCACCAACAGGGAGGGGCTTGATGAAGATGTGAAGACTAAAGGCGCCCTTGGCTGCAATGACCATGAGATGGTGGAGTTCAGGATCCTCAGGGCAGAGAGGAGTGTGAAAAGCAAGTTCACATTCCTGGAGTTCAGGAGAGCAGACTTTGGCCTCTTCAGAGATCTGCTTGGAAGGATTCAAGGATCACCTCCTCCAAGCTCAAGAGAATTCTATTCCAACAGACACAAAGTCAGGTAAAACACAAAACAGAAAAAGAAAGCATACAGAGAGTGGAAGCAAGGACAGGTAACCTGGGGGGGATACAGAAACACTGTCCAAGCATCCAGGGATGAAGTTAGGAAAGCTAAAGCCCACATGAAACTAAATCTGGCCAGGGATGTCAAAGACAACAAGAAGGGCTTCTATAAGTACATAGATGACAAAAGGACGACGGGGAAATGTGGGCCTATTGCTTAACAATATGGGGGACCTGGTGACACAGGACATGGAAAAGGCTGAAGTACTGAATGCCTTCTTTGCCTCAGCCTTCACTAGCAAGACCGGCCTTCAGGAATCCCAAGTCCCAGAGACCACAGGAAGAGGCTAGAGCGAGGAAGAGGGTATCCTTCATGGAAGAGGATCAGGTCAGGGAATACTTAAGCAAACTGAATATACGTAAGTCCATTGGCCCTGATGGAATGCACCCACAAGCGCTGAGGGAGCTGGCAGATGTTATTGCAAGGCCACTCTTGATAATCTTTTACCAATTGTGGCAACTGGGAGTAGTGCCTGGAGACTGGAGGAAAACAAATGTCACTCCTATCTTTAAGAATGGCAAGGAGGCCCAGGGAGCTACAGGCCAGTCAGCTTCACCTCGATCCCTGGGAAGGTGATGGAGCAACTAATCCTGGAAACCATTTCCAGGCACATTAAGGACAAGAAAATCATCAGTAGTCAGGAGTTCACTAAGGGGAAGTCATGCTTGACCAACTTGATAAACTTCTGCGATGAAATGACTGGCCTGGTAGACAAGGGGAGAGCAGTGGATATTATCTACCTGGATTTCAGTAAGGCCTTTGACACCTTCTCCCATAGGATCCTCCAAAGCTAGTCCAAAGACTAGCTGTTGGGGCATGGGCTGGATAAGCAGACAGTGAGGTGAGTTAGAAACTGGTTGAATGGCCAGGCGCAGAGAGTGGTGATCAGTGGTATGAAGTCTTATTGGAGTCCAATTAATAGCAGTACACCCCAGGGGTCAATACTGGGTCCAATTTTGTTCAAAATCTTTATTAATGATCTGGATGAGGGAGCAGAGTGTACCCTCAGCAAGTCTGCTGATGACACAAAAATGGGAGATGTGGCTGGCATGCCAGAGGGTTGTGCAGCCATCCAGAGGGACCTCAACAGGCTGGAGAAATGGGCTGACAGGAACCTCACGAATTTTAACAAGGAGAAGTGCAAAGTCCCGCACCTGGGAAGGAACAACACCACGCCACTCAGCTGAAAAGCAGCTTTCCAGAAAAGGACCTGGGGATCCTGGTGGACACCAAGTTGAACATGAGTCAGCAATGTGCCCTTGCAGCAAAGAGGGCTAATGGTATCCTGGGCTGCATTAGACAAAGTATTGCCAGCAGGTCGAGGGAGGTGATCCTTCCCCTCTGCTCAGCACTGGCGAGGCCACACCTGGAGTACTGTGTCCAGTTCTGGGCTCCTCAATACGAGAGACAGGGACATACTGGAGACAGTCCAACAAAGGGCCACAAAGATGACTGAGGGACTGGAGCATCTCTCCTATGACAAAAGGCTGAGAGAGCTGGCACTGTTCAGCCTGGAGAAAAGAAGGCTCAGGGGGGATCTTATCAATGTGTATAAATGCCTGAAGTGAGGGTACAAAGGGAATGGAGCTAGTCTCTTTTCAGTGGTGCCCAGTGACAGGACCAGAGGCAATGGGCACAAAGTGGAACAAAGCAGGTGCCATCTGAACATCAGGAAACACTTTTTCACTGTGAGGGTAGCCGAGTACTGGCACAGGTTGCCCAGGAAGGTTGTGGAGTCTCCCTCCTTAGAGATATTCAAAAGCCATCTGGACATGGTCCTGGGCAACTGGTGCTAGGTGGCCTTGCTTGATCTGGGGGGTTGGATCAGATGACCTCCAGGCGTCCCTTCCAACCCCAACCATTCTGTGATTCTGTGATAATTCTTTCCTCACTCATTCTAACTATTTACATAAGGCTACTGTCTCCCACCTCACAGACAGGAGCTATGAACTTGGACCGTGCCAGCCAGTAGAATCCCTGGTGGCTTTTCAAATAACTCTTTGGAGATGCTTTTCCACAGAAATTCTAATTCACTGGACATATGTCATCTAGTAAGTTAAAGCAACATACTGTACTTTCTGAGCTAGCTTGCCAGGTCCTGACAATGGGTAACACTTTTGTCTATAAAGATGCTCTTGGCAAGACAGGACAAACCTGTATCTCCCTGCCAAGTGTGCAGTGATCCAGTGGCTCACCTGAGCTTCTCCACCCAGTTCCTCCTTAACTTATCAATCAAAAAAGTGAGGTTGCTCTCAATGGGGGCACAGACATTTCTTCTTAGCAAAATAACGCTTCTTCTACCATTGAGGCTGTTCTCATTTACTCAAATTATAGCTTCATCATAAATCACCCTAATTAAGGAACCTATTTTCTTCTTTTTGTTATTTAAAGCAGAGGGATTTATGCTGTAATGACTTGCCACATAGATTTGTCTTTTTTATTTTTTCTTTCTTTTCAGCTCCTTGGTTCTCCTCCTGAGTGCTATTTCCTCCTGCAGGACTTCTCCTGGAAACAATATTGTAAAAAAGTGGCATGTGCAATCCTACAGAGCACCTGGGATTACAACAAATTGCTACTTTATACTACAACATAGGAAGCCAGTTTTATACTGGGAAAAACCTGTGACATAGTTTTCCACATTTGGAAGCATAAAGACATACTTGACAGCCACAATTTGACCCCATCATTAAGATAAAGAAATGTTTACAGCTGGCCATGGCAACGTATTACTGTCATTACATCTAACATTTCTAGTACCTCTTAGTCTGTACCTTTGCAAATATTCTGTGAGTTGAGCCTTACAACATCCTCATAAATCATGTAAATGTCTCATTTGAAAGATGAACAACCTTAGGTGCAAAGCACTCAGATGATTTGCCCGAAGTCACACGGCAAGTAAGTGACAGAATAAAACCTAGGAATATTGATTCTCAATTCTGTATTCTAGCCCCTAAACTCACTCTTTCATTTTGATGCACCCAAACTCAAACACATTAAGACTGTTGACCTGATTAAATTTGAAAATACTCACATTAGATTTATTTTCTTCTTTATGTGTAACTTTGTTCCTTCTGTGTGCATACAAAACATTTACTACATTGTTGTTTATTAGCAATATATTTATGTCCTAATATGCTACTTTTGCAGAACAATACTGTTATATAAAAGTGGTTGCCAGTAGAGTCCTGTTGTGAAATACATGTTCCCTTAAGCACGAATGCAACAGTATGTTCAATTTTTTGAAGCAAATAAATTTGCCAAAGATATAGCTTAGCTTTTGAGGGCCAGTTGTCCACCACAAAAACTATTTTTAACACTTCTATTGTGTGCTGTGTGGAGAAGCATTCCATACTTCTCCCAGTAGTAATAGTGTATCAGTGTGAACATAGAATCATAGAATCATTAAGATTGGAAGAGACCTTTAAGATCATCGAGTCCAACCGTCAACCCAACACCACCATGCCCACTAAACCATGTCCTTAAGCGCCTCATCTACATGTCTTTTAAATACCTCCAGGGATGGTGACTCAACTACTTCCCTGGGCAGCCTCTTCCAATGTTTAACCACTCTTTCAGTAAAGACATTTTTCCTCATGCCCAATCTAAACCTCCCCTGGCGCAACTTGAGGCCATTTCCTCTCGTCCTATCGCCAGTTACTTGGGAGAAGAGACCAACACCCACCTCGCTACAACCTCCTTTCAGGTAGTTGTAGAGAGCGATGAAGTCTCCCCTCAGCCTCCTTTTCTCCAGGCTAAACAACCCCAGTTCCCTCAGCCGCTCCTCATAAGACTTGTTCTCCAGACCCTTCACCAGCCTCGTTGCCCTTCTCTGGACACGCTCCAACAAACATTCAGATGGTTATTATTTTGAAGGCATTTATTTTCTTCCTACACATTGGAAGCTTACGGTCATTGTATTCCAACGTTATCTTTAGTAAAGCAGGCTTTATTTTTACCAGTCGTTACTGATGCTTGAGCCAAGAGTTTTAGCATCAAACTCATCAGAGTCAGACCATTTTGGAGGACAGTAGCAAAACCCAAGTTTATTGGCATACCTGAATAGATAGTGAGACTCACACAGTCTGACCCTTTTTCTGCTGAGTTGAACCCTAGGAATAGTTTGAACAAGATTTTTTGAGACTTTACCTTTTTTTTTCTTTTTTTTTTTTTTTTTTGCTTGCTGAGCAGCTATAACACAAAATGACTGGCTCACATTGTGCATGTCTGAGTTAGTGTTCTATTTTCTACGGTATCTCACCCCTAGGAACGGAACATCTAGATTTCACATCAGCTACAGCAGGAGGAATTGGCTGCTCTGAAAAGCAGTAGAGATTATAGAAGTAACTAAATCACACCTTTTTTGGTGATTTTCAAATCAGATCATGAATGTCTCAGTCCTGTGTAGTTTTTCATTTCTCAGAACAACTGCTGGCATAATAATAAATTAAATGTATCACTTTCCTTTCACATTAAAAACCTTAAGAGTTTGCTGACTATAAAAACAATACAATATGTGAACTAGAGTAATGTTTTGTGGCAAAAAAAAATTTAGCTTTTCATTATATTGCTTTTCATTTACTTTCTCATCTACTCTATTCCCACATGGCTGAAAGGCAAGGAATAGGAAGGTAACCATCTGCAAAATGAAAGATATTTTTAGGCAGAGATAATACTTTCTTTAACTTCCTTTTTACTGAGAATTTCATGTAAATGCTAACTAGTTTGTTCTTTGCTTATTTTTATCATAAAGCAAAAGCAAACATTTTATACCTCCATAGTAGTTTTAATTATTTCCCTGCTTCTATTATCTACTTCTTTGTTTCCAGGCATTTGTCTCTTATCACTCATGACCTCAGAGAGTATCCTTCCTTCTTAATTCCACGAGTATTGTTATCACAAAAAACATGGAGGTGAACATGGTTCCTGTATTCAGGAAACTGTGATTTTTAAACTGTTAATTTAACATCCACTTCACAGCTAAACTGTCTTTCAAGACTTGCAAATCTTTGGCATTCCTCATCAATAGAACTCAAGAAGAAAAAACTTTTTTTTTTATTTGACCTGGGATTAACTTTGATTTGGCAGTAAAAACCTGTTACGTTTTCATTGGTCCTACAGCTATGTGGGTAAAATGTCGTTACCTTTCTGCCTCTCAGACAAATAGTATGGCCATTGATGCTTTTAGGGACAAATCCTGAGAAAGCAGGTGTTGTAATCATGTATGCCAGCAGATGCATTCTCTGCTTCACAAACGTTGCCAACTACAGTAAAATTCCACCAAAGGGAACCTGGGGAATTTGCACTGAGTGGCACATAATTTAACCCTGCCACTGATTGTTCATTATGGGTGTAAGCTCAGCATGTGAGGTCTTCGGATAAGGGACTGTGAGATATGGACCAGTGCTAGAAACCAGAACCATTATCCCTTAAACACTATAGAAAGAGATTCACGCATCCTTTGCAAGATTCATAAACCTTCATTTCTCTTTAGACTCTCTCGCCTTCCTTCCTAACACAGTTAAGAGAGGATCTGTGGTTTTGTTTAGGGTTGTTATTTTGTTCTTTGTTTCTGTAAGAATGCTACCACATCCAGCCAGAAATAAAATATGAAAAGTTTTGAATAAGATATCCTAGTCTATCTTTCTATTATAGTCGGCTACAGAAGAAACTGTGTATGGATTAAGTTGCCTGCCATTTCCTTATTTCTTTCCAGGGTGTGGAGAATGTTGAAACATAAACCTCTGAAACCCAGGGAATAAAGTCTGAAGGAAATGGAGGTAGCTGGAACATAAACAGTGCATTTTTCTGTAGTACAGCCACAACTGCCGATTCTCAGTCATGCCTACATCTTCTCACTAAACCTCACTAAGATATGTGCAATTCTCCTGACTCAGGGTTAGTTGCAGCAAATGTCTGGTACTTGCAGTGTCCTCTCACAGGGCTTTCAGTCAGATGAAAAACAGGCTTAAAGCTTCCAGGGCTATTTTATGGGAGAGGTCAGAGTAAACAATCACACTTTTGACCATAAAATCTATGAGGCTTTGAACTGTTCCTTAACATCTCCCAGCAGCTCTCTTCTTCACTTTCCCAGCATATCCTCCACAGCATAGGGAGTGCTGTAATATTATGATCTCCCTGAGGAACATTATGGTCTCATGATCAAAGGAGGGCAAAATCAGAGGAAAATGTTAGAAACCATACGAAGAGTGTGAAAATGAGTTAAGATGTATAAAGTGTTTAAAAGATTCCACTGCACTAGCCTTCCCTTCATTTCTATCTTTTACTTTGTTGGAAAGCTATATTTCTGTGATCTGCCACAGGGAGTCATTGGGGCATCGCCAGAAAGTTTCTGCCTTCCTACCTCCACAATGATAAATGCAATGGGTTTCTCTCATTGCTCTTCTCTGAAGTTATCTATACAAGTTTGCTGACATATTCCACAGGTAAACAACCAAATTCTAACAAATGCTGGCAAAATCAGCATTACAGGAGCAACAGTGCTAATCAACACTTAAACACACCAAAAAAAAAAAAAAAATCCAACCTAGATTATTTTCTTACAGACTTCAAAAAATTAACAACACAGAAAAAATGGCAGACGTAATTGTAGAATTGCTATTATGTCTTATATGAATTCTTCTTTTATCTATGAAACATTCAAATAAGGCTCAAAGTCTAGTCTGATTAAATTTCTGCCATTCTGTGAGACAGAAATGGACTGAATAAAGATTTAAAACTCCTAGCTAAAATTTAAAGTTCCATCTCATGATAACCACAACACTTACAAGTTATTTAAAGTCTTGATAGAGGTGAATATTTTCCACAACATTTTACAGAACCAGAAGGTAGAAGAGAATCCATGTGATACAGAGAATGGACAATTACAATAAGGATCTTAATATAACATTAATATAGTTTTTATTAATGTTCTCCCTATGTCTGGAGAACAAGAACAGATTTTTTACCTGCTTGCTTTCCACCTATCTATTCACCTTCACTGTTTCCTTACTGACAGCGACATTCCTCCACCCTGCTGTCCTGGCCCTCTCCTTAGCTTGTCAGAGGAGGGTTAGATCTAATTATCGATTCAGTCATCTGCCAGTTAGGTGCCAGCATAGCATACCATGGGTGGTGGAATGGTTTCCAAACCCAAGAATTAGGCACCCAGACTCTTATCTGCACCCTGTTGCAAGCTGTGCCCCTGGGCAGAGTGGAAGGTCCCTGGAGCAGGGACAGAGTGCACAGAGGAAACATCCAGCTCTCCTTGAGAAGCGCCAAAAGGTTTTCAGGTTGAAATTTTAGGCACCATGTCTTTGACTTTTCAAAAACAAAATCAAGGTATTTTATGGAAAAAAATCCAGAGAAAATACACATTCTGTGAAAATCATTTTTGTAGAAAACTCTTCATCAATTTAAATAGCTCCCTATAAACAATTTACTATGGGGAATTTTCTAAGAGAAGAACCTCCATTTTTCCCTGTTATTACATTACGATAAAAATGCAGGCTTTAAAAAAAATATAAAAAAACTTAGGTTATCTGACATTTTATTTGTTACAATAGCCTTATCAAGGACATTTTGCATAAAAAAAGGAATGATGAAGTTAGAGAAACTGTATGAAGAATTATGACTATTTGAAGTATTCTGGACACTAGCCCTTTGAAAAACAACTCACCATAAAAGGAAGCTGTTGCTACGATACTATAGCCACTGTCATCAGGATAATGTGGTGGGCTTTTTTTTTTTTTTTCTTCAGTATTTTAAACAAGGAATGTTGATTGATGAACACAAAAGATTATGAACGCTGGTATCAAAGCTACCTGGTATACTAAAGACTGATTGGAACATTCAATTTCATGTTGAAAAGCCAAAGTGAAGTTAAAGTCTTCAAAGTGAAACCCATCAAAGGATGTCACAAGAAATGAATGGCCACAAGGCTTGCTACCTGCTTGAATAGAAGAACACAGACACATAGCTCAGGAGTGAGCTGAGAACATAAGCCAGAGAGACTAAATAGAGTGAACAGATGTTGCTGCGGAGGTAAGGGAAGTGTGCAGCCATTTCATTCTGCTGGAGTCAAAGGCAACTAAAACCATAAGGAACAAAAGTGACCATAAATGGGTGCTGAATTAGTCTTCTGATTAGGAATGGCTAGCTAGTTGAAATAATAAAAATAGAAGATCAAAGGTGTATGGAAACTGTACAGACCTGAAGTCCAATTAGGTTTATGGGCAAAATTATGACTCTGTTAAGTCATCAATAAAAATCCCCTCAGCTAGAAGAGACCCTTTGATAGTCTTCTATGCATTTTCCTGTCAAAGAAAGTGACCAAGGTTCTCCAGGTTATTCAGGTATCTATGCTATTGATTTCAGTGCATTTTTGCCTTGGAGAGTCTGGGCCTACAGTCAGAGCAGAACAGTTCACAAAGAAAATCAGTTTGCATGACAAATTTCCTACTCTGCCTGAGGAAGAGTGCAAAGGTATGCTCTCCTAATTAAAATATGAACGCTGTCATCTGATAATCTTCCTTGTGAGAAATAACAAGCTCACTAATTAAATGTGTGATTTCTTGACATTTAAACAGGTCAATTTTTTTTTCTATGTGTCTGATCATTTATTTGAGGCGCTTCTTCCAGGCATGTTTAATATACTAACCATAATTAATAACCAGCACAACAGACCCTTCTAAAACAGAAGGGTGAATAACGTAGTTTTGTCCTTTTGCTCAACTGAAGTTATTTTAAAATAGACAATAACTATAATTAAATAGAAGACAGAGGTTTTATTCTTATTAAGTCCTCATTATCTTTCTGGGCTTCCCATGTCTGTCTTCTGACATCTATCTTTCATAAAGTCACCTCTTTATTCCTTTTGGCTTTAATGAGTGAAGTGTTATTGCATAAAACTCCAAGATGATGGCAAGACAGTCCAGCATTACTTCACTGATATTATACCTGAAAAGGGTGCTGCTGCAGATAGAATGTAAGTTGTGGTACGGATAGAGTGGAAGACCTGCGGGCACAGACTTTTACTTTTAAGAGCTTATGTGATTCTCACAACTGTAATAACTGAAAACAGATCTTGATTTTTAGCACAATAGTGAGAACATAGTAAATCATATTTTAAGTGTATCTTTCAACAAGTCAGTCCAAAATAAATTTTTCTCTTTCACAGAAAATTCAAATCTTTTTGAAATTTTCTTTAGTCTGAATGGGATTGAAGAGTACAAGTTTTCAAACATTCTGCAAATCAAAATTTTCCAAGTATTCTCTTTTGGAAAGAGCAAGCCCAGTCCCTGTGAATTTACCAAGTTATTCATTAAATCCAAACTCCTTATTTCAAGGAGTTATCACAATGTATGAGAAAATTGTATGACTTGCAGATTGAAATTGTTTGAACTAGGGAATGACCTTTCTCACCAGCTTTATAAAGACAATCTGGCATTTATTACCATTGACTTTATTCTTCTACAATATGAAGTTAATTTATGTGATCCTTCTGTTAAAAAAAAAATTGTATGTCACTTTATTGCTTTGGTATGGCTTGGGTTTTTTTGGTTGTTTTTTTCCCCCAAGTGCGATGTCTGCCAGGGGTTTGACCTGTTATCTTTACAGTTATGCTGCAATTTACTAAGAGGTTACGATCCTCAACTGTTTGTTACCCTACTGCAGGGACACAGAATAGGCAACGTGATTATTACTTGGCATTGCAGTATGATAATTCAAATCAGCGATCATTTGAGTTCATATACTAGGTTATGAACCGCAACAGTGAGAAACAGATATACTGCCCACTTAGGACAGAGAGCTAGGGCAATAACCTCATATACCGCACCAGTGGGAAATGGCAAAACATGTCAGAGCTCTCAGAAATTATAATTTTCTATGTGCATCTAAGGTCAACAGTTGACTTTAGAATAATGAAGAATGAAGTGCTCAGAATCAAAATGATGCTTTCTCTTGATTTTTAATTCCCCTTTTTTTATGTGTGATAAGAGACTGAACACTTCATCTCTGATATATTTCAGAAGTATCACAGCAGCAAGTGTCCAGAAGGTAGCTCTGCTCTTTTGACATTGTCAGTGATTTAGCCACTACAACAGTAGACTTTTTTTCATCCCACAGTCTTGGCATTAAAGTGTCTATTATAAAATTACAATTTCTAGCTCGAGCCACTTAGTTTATAGAAGTCTTTCATTATAACTAGAAGGAGGGGGTTTTTGTCTTTATTCTTTTGGGGAAGCATTTTCTTTTTTCCTGAACAAAAAAGGGGAAAAAAAAGGATTTATAGAGATTAAAATTTTGCCAAAAAAATACTTTGAAAGAAAACTCTTTGCATCTTAGAAAATGATATCATTTGGTTTAATTTGTAAATTTACTGATGAGGGACCACTACATGTAATGTTAACTGTCTTTTTTAATCACACAAGAAATAGTCAGAAAATGTGAATTTATCTTATCTTTCTCCAACTATCTAAAAATGAAGTATTTTGCTTTAAGGCCTTAAACTTACCTTAAACTTTTAAGGTTTGGAGAAGTCTTAATTATGTAGGCTTTCTCCATAGTCTGGTGAGTCTGGAAAGAGCTAGTGACAGCCTAAAGCAGATATCCAAATTGGGCAGAATGAACCCAATGAGCAAATGAGCATTGGCATGTGCTGAATGGCACTTAAGTTTCTATCAACTAGGTTTCATTAAGAATCCTGGCAATTGAATTGGCAAAGTCAACTGCCAGAATGACACCTATTACCATTTCAGATGTCCTAAGTTGTCTGAGATATCTGCACAGGAATGATACATATGCCACATGACAGAGGTAGATACCTAATTTAGATATCAACATTGAATTGAATCCTCCCCCTATCTTTCCGATAGCTAAAGTTGAATGTCATAAAATCTGTCCAAAAAAGACAATACAGTTGACTAAACACAGGTCTCTAACACCACTTGCAATATCCTAGGGTCTCCAAGACATCTGCATGGGACTGTCAAGTATGCACAGACCCTATAGGACACCAACTCAAATTTTGGGCCAGTAGCTGAAAATCTCAAAAAAAATCTTTCACAAAGAAGTCTTAAACATAATCTTGAAGCACCCTAAGCCACCACAGATGACACTGTCTAAACTACCACATCAAAAAACCTATAAATATTGGTAAAAGGAGTAACGAAAACACTGTGTTTATTATGTTTCAATATTGTGTCCATATTAAATTTGCTTTACTTTATATCACTAAGCTGTAAGCCTGGAAGAACTCAAGATTCTGTAAAAAATTATTTCTTCTTGGACACCATGTGCAGTTTCAAATTTCTGTGCTTTTTGACTTATTTACTTTAGAATTAGGATTTACTGATATCTCAGTTTTGATAGATTCCAGGTGTTCCTTATGTTATACACTGGAATTCATGACAAGACAAGGTTTTGTGTTTCCTTACATCCAAATTTATCTTTTAAAATCCATAAAAGACAAAGCATGTTGTTAATCTATATATATCAAATCACTTTCCTTTATATCTAGGAAATCCTATCTTGTTCAAGGTTAAAAAAATAATGATTTATGGATATCAGTATTTTTATTCTATATTCTTGGTCACTCATTCCCCTATTTAATTTAATTTGTTAATGATAAATGTTATTGCCCAATATTTCTCTTCACTGTAGAAGGATTACCAGAAAAGGAAGAGTCCCAGAATCTGACTGAAACATGTGGGTCATTAGTAGCTAAGAAAATACAGTCTTAGAGCAGTTAATATGATGTGGAAAGCACAGGAATGCATTCTTCCTGGGCTTTGTTGACCGCACTGCTCCTATAGAGCACAGTCAGTCTGAGAGGTAATGAAAAGAAATGTGGTCTTTAAGATAACTATGATTCAGAATGTTGAATGTTTGAAAAATAAATTGGATACAGAACTGACGTGATTGCAATATGCATGGGTCATTTGTTGGAATATGCAAAGGAACTGTATTAAAATCTAAAATAAATATCAAAATAATGTCAAAATTAGAGATAGATTCTATACGCATGCACCCACGTACAATCATATGTATATACATATATACACATACATAAATATTTAAAAAAAAATTAAATCAAATTCATAGCTACGTGTCTGATTTCCTTTCTCATCTGAGAGGAAAAACATGTGCCTCCAAAACAAGTCTGTGTTTTTTATCACTAAGGTCCCTTTATTAATCTTGATTTGTAGTTGCCAAATGTTGAAAATTGGGAATGATTAATTTTGTAGGATTATATTTTGAGCCAAATATTGGTAATAAATAATTAAATAAAAATAAAAATCAAAAATCAAAATAAAAATATGCTTAACTACATGAACCCACCTTCCTAAGAACATTGTTTTTATTTTTAAGTTGTGGTCTTTTTTACAGTCTGTGACACTTCTTTCTTTCTCTGCTGATCAGCTAGGGCATAGTAATGATGAAAGCACATTTCAATCACAACAGTAATACAAAGAATTACTGTCACCTTTGGACCATGCTACACTGTGTGGAAGTGCACATCTAGGGATGCATGCAACTGACAGTTTATGCACACAAATCCTTCTAGAAAGTTAGCTCAACCTCTTCAGCAATGAAGTGACATTCATCTGTGCCACCCCAGAAAAGGTATTCAATTCCTGGAAAAAAGCTACTGTCGCTATTTATTTCCCATTGAATATAAAAATGGAGAAGTAACTGAAAGTAATTGAATTATGTGAATAAGATTACACTCCATTGAGCTACTAGCCATCAGATACTGCCAGACATTACTTACTAACCAATACCCAAATTTAAATCAGTCACACTCACTAGAATGCTAATATACAAAAAATATTAGTTATTTGCTATTTGGGTTGTTTGTGTGCTAGAAAGGATCACAGGAAATGGGCAGTGTAAATGAAAGTGTACACAGCTGCAGTGATGCCCATCTCCTAGATTAAAAGGAGTCAAGCAGTGCTGTGCCAGGGCTCTGATTCTACTACCAGATTTTGAGGTTTGTATGAGACTAAGCTACTTCTCCATTTACTTATTATTGTCAGTATTTCAACATTACTGATACTTGCATGCTCTGCTACACATTAAACAAGATCCTAGAGCAGTGTTTAGAGGGAACATCAAACATTTTCACAAAAACACTGTACATGTGGGTGGTTCCTGAGCTTCCTAGCTGGAGGGGTGGAAGGTGCTGGTGGTGGGGGGATTCCTTCCCTTCAAGGTTTACCGCATGGGTAGAGAGTACTTCCTCCAGTGGGCTGCAGTGCTGGGCTTGGTGCTAGCGTTGATGCTGCTGCTGTGCTGAGTGAACGGGGAAGCATGTCTCAGAGAGATTTTACCTAGAGTTACAAAATTCAGTGGGGGATGGACCCCCACAAAACCCAAAGTCAGAGTTGCCCCCTGCATGTGTCAATTGTCTAAGTACGTGTGCATGAACACATAGGTATGTGCAGGCTGGAAAACCTTGCAAAATTGTAAAACACATTTATGAGGTCTGACGCAATATGCAGTTTTGCCAATGGATAAAAGATTTAAAAATAAAACATGTTTGGAAAGTTGCAGTTCCCGCTTGCCAACTTGGAAGGTAGCAGGGTGATCAGGGTAAAGTAATTAAACATTTTTAGCCTTCATTTTCCATGTTATTGTCTTCATTTTATTGCTCAGTGTTAAGCTAGCCTAAATATTGCCTCAAAACATGAGCTCTGAGGTCCTCCCCTTCTTGCACTCATACTGAGGGTTCTCAGCCACAGTCTCTATAGTCACTATTTGTGACCAATAATGGACTGGCACAACTACCATTAAACACAACAGAGCACAAATCTGGTTAGTAGAAAAGACTGCACTTTATAGCCTTTAGCTCAGCGATAAGATGTTTTTGAGATTCCTCCTTGTACAGTGCATTGTAATGGGTTGTGTGATTAACAAGCACCACTGCCAATGGAGTCAGACACCAGAGCAAAGCACTTCCCTGCTCTTGCCAAGCAACAAATTTAGGGCCCAATTCAGTTAGAGTACAGCCAGTTTCCTTGCTACAGAAGCTGGCCATGATTTTTACTGAAATAAGCCCTTTGCTTTCAGAATGCAGATGAGAATTCAAGACAACCTAATTAAAAACATTAATGATTTTTTTTTCCATTGGTGTTTGCTTCTGCTTGACATGATTTAATGTCAGATAGCTCTGAGCATCAGAGCTCTTCTAGATGTATGGCTGCAGCAAAGGATACTTCATCCATCCCAGGGACACTTACTGTACCTCCTGCTAGATGAAATTCCTTTTTTTTTTTTTTTGATTCTACAAATGTAAATCATTTCTTCCAAGATCATGTTCCTTTCCTATTATGCTGCTAATTTCTTAAATATGCATGTTGGCTTCCCAGCATAGTAATAAAATCACCTCTTAACCTCTACAAAATATTTTTATAGTCAGTTTGTTTGGGCATCATTAGCCTGGCACAAAAAGACTCTGCAAGCAGAATATGGGTAACTTACAAGTACAAAGCAATTTTTTATTGGCCAATGCACATAAAAGACCGCTAGTACTTAGTGAGCTATGAGGTTAAACACTGGTGTGCCCACACTCCAATACAGCACCTGGAGAGCCTTCACCAGCTGGGCAGATGTTGGTGAAGAGGGAATGGTTGGTAGCCATGGCTCCCAAGAGCCATCATTAGGGGTGCAGAGCTGTTGCCTTCCTCCTACTCTGTCAGCGCTGACAGCCCTGATGGCTCAACCGCAACCTGACAGTTCCTGACTGTCCCTGACTAGACCAGCCTCCAGCTACCCTCTCTGCATTTCTTTTCTTTAAGATTTTATCTTTTCATGTTGATGTTTTCTCTCTTGAATCCTTGATCTCCTAGCAATCGCAGATCAGCAGTCCTATCACTCTCTAATTTTTACCTTTTTTATCTCTGTACAGATGGTCGGTCTCACAGCTCTGTCTCAGCAGTCTGAGTCAAGGTTACACAGCTGGGGCGTATCACAACTGGACCCCTTACATGAGCAGCTAAAACCTGAGCTGTGGGGGGCAAACTGACAACAGGGGCTACAGAGAGAGGGTTACAGTGTGCCATGACATCATCTGTGTTTCTTTCTTGGACACCATTTTATTCCACTCAAGCCTCAATGCTGATTACTTCCCTGATCCTTCTGATGCCACTTTCTGTTTTTCTCCCCCGCTATGGAGTTCTGAAAGAACAAGTCTAACTACTAACTTCCTTCAAAATTTCTCCAGTTTTGTAACACTTGCTATCCAGAGTTGCCACCAACTATTGTGTTTCAGGTGTCCAGTATCAACTTGTGATCTACTATTCATAAACCCTTGCAACAGAAACAATGTTTGGCACAGGTTTCTTACTGTAGAGTTACA
>NW_008825615.1:9773847-9776205 GCF_000699105.1 Pygoscelis adeliae
GATATCATTCTGGACTTTTTCCCCTACAAGTGAGCAGTATTTTAGCCAAGGAAATATGTTTTGTTCTCCTTTAATCCTCTTCACAGCAAAACTCAAGAGGAACATCCAGAAAGGACACTGTATGCTTGAGAATATGCCATCATATACTTTGTAAGCCCTGTAGTTGCTCCTGCCCTTTAGCCATTAAAACTGCAAACAGCAGTGTATCTAGGTAGCCAGATCATGGTTATTACAATACATAAATCCTGTGTGTCCAAACTACCTGATCATGAAGCACAGCAGTTGTTTCTCTGGGACTTCCTGAAACCTTCAGCAAGTCATCAAATTCCTCTTTCCTAGGGGGGAAAAAAAAAAAAAGACATGATGATTTAAACTCAAATGATATATTTGCTTAGGTGATAAATGGGGATCTGTGCTTGAATCTAGTTGTAAGAGAGCTTCCAACCTGTGTTGTGTAGTCAGCCAGGATATAACATATATTCAGACAGGGTAATATTGATCTGTAGTGGTACACTGTGAATCCAGAAAATTGTGGCTAGCTTCCAGCATTTCAAACATAGAACTACTTAGGAAAAAAACAACTTATATTCAGATGCTTAATTCAAGAGTCCAAAAATATTCTGGATAGAAACTGTATCAAAATCAACCAACTGATTTACTATTCTTCCTCAATTTCACAAACATAGTCTCTGTGCACTCTTTATACATTATGCAAAAAGAGCAGAAAAGACATATACAATGGAAACATTAAACTGAATTTATGCCAAAAATTAACACATAGTGCATAAATATCAGCACCAATCTGACTGTTTTGCTCACCTAAGCAGAACAAAGCAGTCAGTAACACCTTTCAGGAACAACATCCATCGAGTGATATAGCACACAGCTATCCCCAGGGTCTAATCTGAAGACCATTTTCACCTGATTTAAGACACAAAATCCACATTTTTGCATCCATTGCTTTGGGGCCACCCTACAGTGGTCCACACTCTGCTCCAGAGTCCTTTTAGGAATGAACTTTCTTTCTGTTTCCCCGCTTGCTCTAATCACAAACAAAAGGAAAAGAAATAAAAGTTTGTAGAAGGCTAGAAATGATGGACCAAGAAATTGCAGAATCACCATTGCTGGATTTACTGCATTTAAAATTTTCAGTATATGAATAAATTCCATACACAGCAGGAAGGACCAGCATACATCGCTACCTTGCATTTGGACATTCCACATGGTGCTGAATTTGAGGTATGGCCAGCTGTTGGGGGTTGATCTAAGGTGTTTTTATTGCACAAGTTCAGCAGTTATAGGCTTAAAAGTAAATTTACGATTAAACCTAACATTCAATATAGATGTAATTGGAGTCATACAGATGAGTATGGTCTTGCATTGGGGAAGAATTTCTTCTTCAACAGCATAATCATTTAAACAACCTACGCTTTTCTCCCCCAATTACTTCTCAATTTAATCCAAATTTCCAACATAATTAGAAGAAACATGAATTAGAATCATAGAATCATAGAATAGTTTGGGTTGGAAGGGACCTTTAAAGATCATCTAGTCCAACCCCCCTACCATGGGCTGGAACATCTGCAACTGGATCAGGTTGCTCAGAGCCCCATCCAACCTGACCTTGAAGGTTTCCAGGGATGGGGCATCCACCACCTCTCGGGGCAACCTGTGCCAATGTTTCACCACCCTCAGCATAAAAAATTTCTTCCTTAGATCTAGTCTCAATCTACCCCCCTTTAGTTTAAAGCCATTCCCCCTTGTCCTGTCACAACAAGCCCTAATAAAAAGTTAGCCGCCATCTTTTTTATATGCCCCCTTTAAGTCCTGATAGGCTGCAATAAGGTCTCCCCGAAGCCTTCTCTTCTCCAGGCTGAACAACCCCAACTCTCTCAGCCTTTCTTCAGAGGAGAGGTGTTCCATCCCCCTGATCATTTTTGTGGCCCTCTTCTGGACCTACTCCAACAGGTCCGTGTCTTTCTTATGGTGAGGGGTCCAGAGCTGCACTCAGTACTCCAGGTGGGGTCTCACCAGAGCAGAGTCGAGGGGCAGAATCACCTCCCTCGACCTGCTGGCCATGCTTCTTTTGATGCAGCCCAGGATACGATTGGCCTTCTGGGCTGCGAGCGCACATTGCTGGCTCATGTCCAGCTTTTCATGCACCAGTACCCCCAAGTCCTTTTTGGCAGGGCTGCTCTCAGACCCTTCATCCCCCAGCCTGTATTGATATTGGGATTTGCCCTGACCCAGGTGCAGGACCTTGCACTTGGCCTTGTTAAACCTCATGAGGTTCACACGGGCCCACTTCTCGAGCTTGTCCAGGTCCCTCTGGATGGCATCCCGTCCCTCTGGTGTGTC
>NW_008825615.1:9780374-9789800 GCF_000699105.1 Pygoscelis adeliae
AGCTCCCTCCTCCGAAATCTGGGGGTGGGGGGGCTGGGGCACCCTCTCACCCCCTGCGCTTTTGCCTTCGTGGTTTATGGCGCGGTTTTGCTGCTTCAGGAAGGGTCCCCCGGCGCGATCCTCCGCTCCGGAGCCCTTCGCCTCGGTGGCTTCGCTGAAATGTTGAGTTCTTGGAGAGGGGACTACACCTGAAGTAGTCAGAAGGCTAGACAAGCTTTGGCAGTCCTTCCACAACATCCTGCATCCTGGTTCCTGGAAAGCAGCAAACCTCTCTAGATGACTGGTTGATTTGACAGATGTGTGACTCTGTCCCCTGCAGCATGGAGTTACCCATTACAATGACTCACCATTTCTTCCTGGTAGTCTTGCATGGTTTAGGGTTAGGTGAACCAGGTTCTTTGTAGGCACATCTGGCTTCTCTTCAACTTTGAGGGGTGTGAACCTATTTTGCATTTGTAAGCCCTTAGGTAAGGCAGGAGCTTTCCTCTTGGTACCAGAAGCCACCAGCTTCCATCCTTCGCTTTCTCCAGAGGCTGCATTTACCATGGCAGTGGGGTGTCCTGGTTTTGGCTGGGGCATCTTTAATTTTCTGCCTAGTAGCTGGTATGGTGCTGTGTTTTGGATTTAGGATGAGAATAATGTTGATAACACACCGATGTTTTAGTTGTTGCTAAGTAGTGCTTACACTAGTCAAGGACTTTTCAGCTTCCCATGCTCTACCGACTGAGAAGGCTGGAGGTGCACAAGAAGCTGGGAGGGGGCACAGCCAGGACAGCTGAGCCAAACTGGCCAAAGGGATATTCCATACCATGTGACATCATGCTCAGTACATAAACTGGGGGAAAGCTGGCCAGTGGGGTTGCTGCTTGGGGACTGTCTGGGCATCGGTTGGCAGGTGGTGAGCAATTGCATTGTGCATCACTTGCTTTGTATATTCTTTTATTATTACTATTATTATTAATTTTTTTAATTTCAATTATTAAACTGTTTTTATCTCAACCCATGAGTTTTCTCACTTTTACTCTTCCGACTGTCTCCCCTGTCCCACCGGGGGGAGGGGGGAGTGAGCAAGCGGCTGTGTGGTGCTCAGTTGCCAACTGAGGTTAAACCACAACATGGGGGTTCTTCAAGCTGTTGAGTCTCAGAGAAGATCCTATCTCCCTTTCACCTTCTCTGATGCTGACCCATGCCATAGGAATTCCCATAAAGAAAATGCACAAATAGAGCACCCAATTAATTCCATTGTCACATCTTTCTGTTCTATGTGAATTTCCAAAGCAAAAACAGAGAACAGAATTACAGGTGGGAAGAAAGGTACTGTTTCAAAACTGCTTAAGAGCCTCTTAAATATTAGTTGCTGGACCCTATAAAGTAGCTTTCATGTATACCTACATAAACATTGAATAGTTTTATGGCAGAAATCATAGGCTATATTAAAATTTTATCCTCCAAAAATTAGATTAAAAATGCCCATTCTCTTTTAAAGAAAGATGCCATTAATTATGCCAGTATATTTAAAGCTAGTAGAATTTTGTCTTTCAATTGGAAGGAAAGTGCCTTTTGCCAAGAGAGTAATTTTCAAATATCAGAACACTTATGACCTGAGAGATTACTTAAGTTAAAAGCACTGATGTACTGTACTTAAATAAGTCACATTTCTCTAGGAATATCTTCAACAGATTTGTTCATCAAAGCTGCCTGTATTTCTTCTTCTGAGAGTTCATTATATAGATGCATAGTTATGCTATCAGTAGTAGCAAAGATTAACTGGATGCTAATAAGTTTATTGGAATTGGTGGTTACTGGGAATGTGAAGAGTTGATTAACTAACCATGTTAGTGAATGCTTGAAATATTCCTTTTCTTTGGCTGGCCAAAATATGTGACTAAAATTCCTTGAACATTATGTAATCTTTTAAAAAAATTTATTTGAAGCCTTGAAGTGGCTTCAGATAGAAGTTAAAAGACCTGCCAAAGCCCCAATGATCTGGATGCCACAAGTTACAGCACTTATTACTCCCTTTATTTTGCCACGTTCATCTCCCTTACTATAACATAAAGTGACAGAAATGAAGTGACATAGGCTGACTTTACAAATTCTCCTGAAGATTCTAAATGCAGTCAGCACCACAGGCATAGTTCTGGTGCAGAGGGACCATCACAGAATGCAGTGGAGATCCTGTACGTGCCATAGAAATTGCTCTCAAAGTGTGTTTATGAAAACTTGGTTTTGACACAGGTCAACTTTCAAGATTTTAGGCAGCCAAATTGTAAAGTAATTTTAGTCATGTAGCTCAAAAGAATGGGTCGAAAACTAGCATAATACCAAAATACTGAGTAAGGTGCATTTGGTGCCCTTGTATAGAAAAAAGACCTTAAAAAAGAGAAGATGGCAACACAGAAGGAAGAACATTCTGAACTGTGGATAAAATGATATTAAAAAGCCTATGTTAAAGGAATAATTAAAAAAGCTGTGTTAAAGGAATAAAAAAAGGACGACTGGTATTTTGATGCAGCTGAGGCAAAATGAAGCCTACACGTTACACCATCTAAAGAAAAATGAATACAATTTGAAGATGCATGTGTCAGAAGCTGAAGGGCCAGTGCAGGTACAATGAAGACGTAGCCTCCTGGTTTGATAAGAACTTCCTTTTACACAGATAACTTTTCCTTTAGAATACATATGCCCTGTTGCCTCTCCTTGTTCTTGACTCTGGCTTTGGGTTGAATGTGCTACAGCATGCTGAAAATAGTGTTGATTAATAGCAATTTTAAGGTAAAAATAAAATGTATGTTGTGTAATGCTTTTCATGTAAGTCACAGATATAATAATGCTATAAGTGGTGTAAAATCTTTATGGCTAAAGCCTTTTTTATTAAAATAGTTGAGAATCTTTTCTGCAAAGTGAAGATCTTTGAAATTGTGTTTAAAGTTTTAGTGTTCCTGATAGAAGAACCTCCAGCAGAAGTGATTACTTGCCTTCCATGTTCTACAATCATTGTACTAACATATCCCTAAATGTCAGATAAAATGTTTTCATAAATAATATATACAACTACATATTTGCCTTAGATATCACCTTTTAAAATTCCGGTAGTTATTCACCACTTAGTAGAGAAAATGATATCTCTTTGAGTAGACGTTTGAAGCTGGCAGGCAGGGGATTTCATTGGTTTCAGTTAAACATGAAGTATAGTCAAGATATGCTTTCATATGCATACTTTTCCTTAGTTTTGGTGTATGATACCAGAGAATAATGTTTAAGCTTAAATATGAGAGAAATATTTTTTTTCTCATTATCATTCATTACATTATATTATTTTGTTGCCCTGGGGAAAATAATAGAACAATCACATACTACTTTTGCTACGCTCTAATCCTTCCTATATTCATGTAGGAATATGATCTCATTAAAAAATTATTACTTACTACTCATGGAAGTAAAGCAAACTCTTTACGAAGGTTAAACCCTCCTTCATATATGAAAGTTACCTAATAATAAACCACAATAATTTGCCAAGCTTTTGAAAGATGTTGATAAAATATTTTTAACTGTTTAAATAAACAAAAGCTATCATTAGATGTAACGTAGATTTTTAAGGGGGATATTCAGCTTAGCCAAGTAAATAGCTCTGCCTCTTTCATAAGATAAGGTCTTTTTTTCTTCATTTTATTGCAAATGCATTTGTAATCTCAAAACTTCTTTCACCCCTATATTATATAATGAAATACAATGGAGGCCAATATATGTGTCTTATAATTGGCACTGATTAAGATCAAGAATGTGGTCAGCTGTCTCAGTTGCTAGGCAGTAGCTTGTTAAGCCATGGAAATACAAGTGCATTTGATTATATGATCATACCCATAATATTTACCAAAAATATGCAGCAAAAATTCTACAATGAGTAGACAAAACCTTAACTGAATAAACACTATACTTGTAGGGTTATTTAATTGAACACTTTAAAAATCACTGTTGAATAATTAACAGATTTCTTTAAATAAATTTTGTCCTTCTGGTATGTGGTAAATTCATATAACATTGCTTATTACAGCTTCACCATCATAGATAAGTGTTTGAATTTTGCTTTAATAAAACTGAACTGCTTCCTCACCGCTTTAAGCTTGCTACAGATGAATGACCTTTCATTAAAAGTCTGCATGATCAAATCTGCTTAAGTCTGTCTCTGATTCTCCACCCTTTTGTGTGAAAGTTGATGACAGATGAGTGGCTAACAGTGAAAAGTGGTCATAGTACACGTTTTAACCATGCTTGCCATTCGGAGTGAAAATTGCCTTATTACAATGTCGGTGAAGATCCCTATGGGAGCTTACATATGTGGTCTCAGTTTGACCCCTGTGTAACCCAGGGGTGCTATAGCATAAATAAACATAGCCCACTGCTTGCAGAGTGCATTTTTGTTAAGGGAAGAACAAAAACTATTGAGCTCTTGAATCAAGAAGCTTTCCTGGGAACACTTCTTACATCTAAAGCTGTCACTGATAGTCACCTGAAAAAAGATGAAATTCCTAAAATATTTCCTAATTATCCTCCTGATTAAGGGGAATAGGACAAAGGAATTCAATGCAAGTTACTAAGTGAGAGCCATATGGAAAGGTTTCTGCATTTCAGAAATCACATGGAAACAGTGTACCTTAGCACCAGCTGTTCCAGATGATTAAGTTGGGCATAACTTACATCAATAGGTACAAAGCTATTGAAGAATGACAGGTATAGTGTATATAGATTAAATGACAGCATTCTTCTAGGTTCAGATTTTATGAAAACAGTTTTAGCATAGGAAATATGCTTTTGAATTGATGTCTGCATACCCCTCTCTGCAGGTATGTTCCATTTAGGTGGTACATGCCACACAGCTGATTTTGATAGGGGTAGATGGGTATATCTACAATGACAATTACATTCACTAGGGAGCAAACTCAAGCACTGAACCCTTGTCCGTCCATACTGCTTAATTGTCAGATTGCTTCCAGGCTGTCATCCAGATCACTACAATTAGCTTTCTGCCAGACAAGGGCTAGTCATATTTCTCCATTTCCTCTTAAAAAAAAAAAAAAAAAAAAAGGAAAAAAGAAAAAGCTAGCACAGAAGAGTCTGCACTAGTTTTAGCTGCTCCTTCCTTCCATACTGCTGCAATACTACCCCTGTAACACATGCTAGAGCACCCAGCATGTGCATTGTTTTATGCTACAAAAGCATAGTGTCACAGAGGCTCGCAAAATCAAACTAGGCAGGTGATAGATTAAAAAATAAACTTTATTTTAACCAAAATTATTTAGCAGAAAAATAACTTGAAATGAAGCTTCAACACACCGACAACATCAGTAAACCACAGGTTCAGGATGGTGTACGAGGGATTAATACTGGCTTTAGAAATGAGGATCCAAAATGTGCACAATCACTAACCTATAAGATGAGGACTCTCAACGTTGAGGAGTTTCCTTGGACGGTGTCCCGATCCAGAGGGAGAGTCCCCAACTGCAGACCCGCTGCTCCGAGGAGGACCGACTCCACTTGGCCTGCGGTGGGGTTCCATTTATACCCTAGTCGAATCTGACTTGTGGTCAATTCTGATTGGCTGCGGGCCTTGACTTCCTTACCCCTCCCCCGAGGTGTATATGTGACCATAATCACTGCCCCAAGGTGTGTACATGATGGTCAGCACTTGCCACCTTAAAGGCACAAAAGTAAGGGCGCGAAAAGTGAGGACGCAGCGGTCTTAATGCCCCCAATCTTTGTCAGGGCGGGTGCACCTGCCACAACATGCTGGAGGATGGGGGGGTCCCCTGCCACACAATCCACCCCGTGACTACAGTCACGATTTGACTGGTTTCCTTGGAGTGGTGATACAGTCACCTCTCACTTCCAAAGTTAAAAGGGAGCACAGTCTTGGTGAGTTTGGTGCTCACTGTGAATCATCATTTCTCAGTTGTTCAAGGTTGTACTGGAACATCAATTATACGAACAGATTTTGAGGGAGTATACTCCATGATTAATACAGATTTTGTTATTGCGCACTTAACACAATACAAATCACAACAGTCACAACTACAACCATTATCAGAGAGTGGAGAAGACTGGTTAGCCATCCTGACAAAGAAAACCCAAACATATTGAAAACTTTCCCCAGCCAATTAGTCCCTAGTGCAGCAACAATTGCCTCTGAGTCCTTTGCTACTTTTTTCATTTTGTTGATCTGGTCTTGAAGGGGTACTGACATGTTTGGGATGTGGACACAGTACTCATCTTCTGATAGGCTCAGGACTCCACAAAAACCTTTCTCCTTTACCAGCATCAGATCTAATACGGATCAGTTTTGAATAGTCATTCTACTGGTATGTTGTAATTGATTATCTAATAGCCCCAAACTATCAGACATGGTGTTGGCCAAGGCTGGCAGCTGCAGGCCCAGTTCCAGAATAGCCTGCTGGCTCTGTACTGGAGCAACTCCCATCCCAAGAATTGATTCCAACCACCATCCTACTTGTGTTGAGGCTTCCCGCCATTCTCCCTGCAAGTCCCTCGGACTGCGATCCCACCACTTACGTGGCATGGATCCTTCCCAATAAATGGGACAGAGGGAGAACATGGCTAATGTGCAGGCTAGTCCCGGGATGGCTGGCTATAATCGGGAATATAGGCAGCTGTCAGAACATGCCCACACTAAGTTAGGAGGTGCAGGGACAAAGGATGTTTGGCATGAACCTGGTATGGTAGTAAGGGGACGACAGTAGTCTTTCTTACTACAGTCTAAGGCAGAGGGCCATAAGTAACTGGTATTGCTACATAGGCAGCCCTGTGCTAAAGCGTCCTGAGCAGGAGGATATAGCCATAAGAGTGGTATTTCATCTATGTCTTTACACCCGATCTCTGCCTAACAGTTCCAGAGCAGAGACTTCCCTACCAGGAATACATTATCCTTTTCCCCGTACCAGCTGGGTGCATGAGTGTATCTAGCCCACGTACAGTTGACGGGGCAGTGCCACACATTTTGATTACACATGCTGGGACATCCATTATTATCCTTTTCAGGGTGTTTGATGCACCATGAGGCTTTTAATGGTTTTGTATATTGTAGGGAGAAGTCATCAATGCTCCAGCGAGCACTACATTTGGTAGCTCCCCATGGAATTTTGGGGCATGGTGTAGTGCCATTCCAGCTCCACCCTGTGGCCTCATGGGTAGGTTGAAGAATATAACCACATCTGACATCCCATACCTAACTAGCACTTACTGTGCCTGGTGACCAACTGTAGACAATATAAGTATAGCCTCTTCCCTCGATCTCCCTAAATCTCCAACTATAATTAGTATATTGCTCCCATGTGAGCTCAAGGGTTAGCAGTATGTTAATGCCCTGCACAAAAATTGGTAAAGGATCTTCTGCTGACTTGGGTGTGGGCAGGCAAACCGTTACAGAGGTTAAATCCATCATTCGGGCAAATCTTACTATCATTTTTGCTACCATAGTGCTGTCCAGGTCCTGGTTGTTTCCATTGGTCACTGTCACAATTGCCAGTATGAGCACCAAAGCAGTCCATTTTTCCATCGTCCTGTAAGAAAACATAGAGTTGGGCCTCGGGCTTGAAACCAGATTTCAGGGTTAGAGGTCAGGGATTATCCACTGAGCACTAATATGGTGGGTTTTTCTGCTCCCATCCAGAGTTATCCTTGTGGACAAGCCTTAAGGACTGCTTCACATATTCTCACAGACGCTGGCCATCCCTGGGACTGACACTCGTAATAGAGGTCAGCTTTCCCCGAGTGGCCCTGCTTAATGTGCAGCCACTCAGCCAACTGTACCCAGTCTTCGTTTTTGCTATCATCTACTGCCTTAATTTGGGCTAGGTGATCTACCTGTTGATTCCATTTTGCAGCAGGGGTCCCATTTCTTGCGTGGCCTTTTACCCATCCCACCTTTAGGGGTCATGATCTGCCTATTTCTAACAATTGCTGCCAGTCTCCAGCTCTCCAGACTTTTGTACAGCCTACTTCCCACTGATTGGATTCCCACTGGCATATCCACCCTGTTGCCCCCTTATAGGTTGCGTAAGCATCCGTGTTAATTATGGCATTGCCATTCTCTGCTGCCAGCAGGAGGGTGTGCAACTCCCCTACCTGTGCGCTACCTTCCCCCTCCTCTGTAATTGTTTTCCTGGTACCAATTTCCAATGCCGCTGCTTTATATTCCCACCTGGATCCCACTCAGTGGGCAGATGCATCTGTGAACCACACTCCTTGTGTACCTGAGCCTGCAGTCAGTTCAGGCGCCTCTTTGATCGGGGAAAGTTTATAGGGTTGGCCCAGCAAAACCGGATCCAGATTCACAGGTTATTGGAGCTTAGAGGCTTTGACCAGGCCCTCTCTTAATGACAGTAACTGACTAACTCCCTCTAGATAGGCATACCACTTCCGTATCGTGGCCTTCTGGGCCACTCCTTCAGGAGGGGGTGATCCCTTGAGGATCAAATTTAGCAGAAGAAAAGTGCCCTGTACTATAATGTCTTGTGGAGTACGTAACCTCTCCGCCTCCTTAACTGCCCTGGTAAGTGAGAGGAGTCCCTTCTCCCACTCCGAGTACTGTTTTTCAGCTTCCTTGAATGAGGTAGAAGAGAATAATAAAGGTCTAGCCAGCCCCCTCGGTCCCTTTTGGAATATAGCGCAATAGGAGGCATGTTCTGCAAACCCCCATTTTACCCTCAACAGGTCTTGTGAGTGTAGTGGGCCTAGCCTCTGATAGATCTTAAGTTCATCCTTTAGGACATTAAGAGCCTCTGTATGTCGTGGAGTCCAATCCCATTCCTTATTCTTTCGGAGCAAGTCGTATAAAGGGCGAGCAATCGCTGAAAACCCCGGTATGTTTTCTCCAGTAACCCATTATACCTAACAATTGCTGTAATTCTGTTTTATTGCCTGGAGTTTGCCCTTTCTCAATAGCTGACAGAGTGTCATCAGGCACCACAGCTGCTCCAGCTATCCACCAAGCTCCTAGGAATTTAATTTCTTGTCTGGGACCTTGACATTTGGAGGGCGGAATGTCTAGCCTGTTTTCAGTCAACGGTTCCAGATGGCTTTGGTCACTTGCTTTACCCGTTGTTTATTATCGTCTATGTACTGATATATGTGGACGCCTGATGGCACCTCCACTGTGTCGAGGAGTTTGGTGAAGGCATTGCGGGCAAAAGTGGGGGAGTGTTTGTATCCTTGTGGGAGTCGATTAAAGGTGTATTGGGTCCCTTCCCAAGTAAAGGCAAACTGAGGCTTATCCTCTTCTTTTAATGGGATCATGAAAAACGTGTCCTTGACATCCAGGGCGGCCATCCACAGGTGGGTGGCTGCCTGTATTGCTGTTACTATTGAGGTTAGACTTGGGACAGCAGCCGTTAGCGGCGGGGGGGTTTTTTT
>NW_008825615.1:9791718-9801647 GCF_000699105.1 Pygoscelis adeliae
TCCCCCCCCCCCCCCCCGTTAATGAGACACGACACAAATACTCGGTTTCTGTTTCTCCCAGTCTACGCAAAAACCTGGCTTGTGATTCACTGAGCTCGGGTCCTATCCAGTGGGTGGGTGGTACAGACAGCAGTTCAGGGGTTCCTGCCCTGTGGACCCCTGCACCTCTCTGTTTTAATAAGAGGCTGCACTTTTCCCTCCAATTCCTCTGTTTCCTGAGAACTGTTTTCATCAGGGCCTCCCCAGATGTCCCCATCCCAATCCTTGGGATCTGTGCTTGCCATTAGCTTTCGGATTTGGACAACACTGGGGGGTCTTTTCGCTTGTGCTAGCATGATCTCAATTTTTTGTTCTAACAGACGTGTCCGCTCGCTTTCTCTTTCCAGTTCTCCTTTTAAGCAATCAATTTCTAACTGCTTCTTTAAATTGCTCTTTTTTAATATTCTGGAATAATTATAACGATCTTGCGCTTGAATTAGACAGGCACCCAGGATGGCACACATGGTCCCTTTACCTTTACCATTTTGATTACTTCCGTGGCATTGTTCTACTCTCTCTGTGACTGCTACTGGTTCGAACCACTCCTCCTTCACCCATTTTATACCTGGGGGAGAAGGGCTACATCCGTGCCTCTGTAATAATTCCTCTATTGATACCATCCTGCTGACTATGCCAATTTAATGTCACGGAGGCTCACAAAATCAAATTAAGCAGGTGATAGATTCAAAAATAAACTTTACTTTAACCAAAATTGTTTAGCAGAAAACTGACTAGAAATGACGCATCAACACACCAACAACATCAGTAAACCACAGGTTCAGGATGGTGTACAAGGAATTAATACTGCACAGCCGGCTTTAGAAATGAGGATCCAAAATGTGCACAATCACTCACCTATAAGATGAGGGCTCTCAACCTTGAGGAGTTTCCTTGGGCGGCATCCCGACCCAAGGGGAGAGTCCACGACTGCAGACCCGCTGCTCCGAAGAGGACCGGCTCAACCTGCCCTCTGGCAGGGCTCCCTTTATACCCTAGTTGAATCTGATCTGTGGTCAATTCTCATTGGCTGAGGGCCTTGACTTCCTTACCCCTTGCCCAAGGTGTATACGTGACCATAATTACTGGCCCAAAGATTGTACATGATGGTCAGCACTCACCACCCGTAAAGGCATGAAAGTAAGGGTGTGAAAAGTAAGGACGCAGTGGTCTTAATGTCCCCAGCCTTTATCAGGGCAGGTGCACCTGGTGGTGTTGTCCACACACAGCTCTGGTGGCCTGCAACACACTTTTCATGTTGTTTCTGAACTGCAAAAGCATAGGAGAAAAAAATACACTTTAGGGGGCACCATTAAGCACCAGAGGAGAGCCAATTGCTGTGGTCTGCAGCCCAGTTTGCTCTAGAGCATGGCTTATCCTAAACAGCATGGGTGGGAGCCAGTCTAAGTCATTTGGCCTATGGACCAGGGACTGGTCCTTGACGCCTTGCATTCAACAGTGTGGAAATTACTGCGACAGCTGCATGAGACCATCCACTCCACTTCTACACAACTTCATATAGCAGGGTCATGGCATAATTCTGCGAAAGAGGCAAAGCAGATTAACTGTAATTTTTTTCTTCAGAAATTATCTGGACTTTTCTCAGAAATTAAATAAAGGACGTTTATTTTTCTCTTCCAGGAAAGAACACATTTCTTCTGGATTTCTCCCTTCCTTTCAGATGGTTTTGCCCTGACCCATCGGCACCAGGACATATAAAAGTAAATCCATCACAGATATATTCTGAAACTATTTGTTCCCCTTTTTCTCACTATCTGTAGAACTCTGGTCAAAGCCCTTGATAGCTAAATCAAAAGTACTGGCTTTGCCTGAACCACACACTACATTCTTAAGAGCATGTTGCGGGTTAAGTCTGGTAGGCAACTGAGCACCACACAGCTGCTTACTCGCTCCCCCACAGTGGGATGAGGGAGACAACTGCAAAGGTAAAAGTGAGAAAAGTCATGGGTCAGGATAAAGACAGTTTAATAAGGAAAGCAAAAACTGTGTGCTTAGGCAAAGCAAAACAAGGAATTTGTTTGCTACTTCCCATCGGCAAGCAGGTGTTCAGCCATCTCCAGGAAAGCAGGGCTCCATCACGTGTAATGGTTACTTGGGAAGACAAACGCCATCACTCCGAACATCCCCCACTTCCTTCTTCTTCCCTACAGCTTTTATTGCTGAGCATGACATCACATGGCATGGAATATCCCTTTGGTCAGTTGGGGTCAGCTGTCCCAGCCGTGTCCCCTCCCAGCTTCTTGTGCACCCCCAGCCTACTCGCTGGTGGGGTGGTGTGAGAAGCAGAAAAGGCCTTGACTCTGTGTAAGCACTGCTTAGCAATGACTAAAACATCCCTGTGTTATCAACACTGTTTTCAGCACAAATCCAAAACATAGCACCCTACAAGCTACTATGAAGAAAATTAACTCTATTCCAGCCAAAACTAGTACAGATCACTTTTTTTTTTTTTCTCTTTAGAGCTACATCTCCCATTCCTCATATACAATTTGTGGTCCTAAAAAACAAATGTGCACAAACTCAAGATAATTCTTATAGCTGTAGAAAGAGAGCACATTGGATGGGTTAAAGGTGCCATAAAGACATTTTATTAGACAATATATGTAAAGTTACTGGGGTAGCATTATAGAAACAACAATTTAGTTAGAATACATGAAAAATGAATCATTTTTCTGTAGAATTTAGATAAATACCATATGTTGCTGAGGTTATCTGTGTGAGAACTTGTTTAAACACTTTGAATTAAATGAAAATATGCTGTAAGGGAGACAGCAGAAGAAAACAAAATAAGAGAAAGAAAAGCTCTGCTAAAGCATACCAAAAGTCTTTTGAGGAAACAAAGGTGAAATCACTAATTGAGGAAAATATCCCAGCATGATCCCAGTTGACCTGGTTAGGTACACTGTTCTCTAACCAAAATCTGAGGTCAAAGAGAATATTATAACCTTGATGATGCATGCCTGAAGGAAAAAGTTAAAGTGGATTTCATCAGCATAAGGCTGAGGCACAGACTATATAAGACAAATAACAATATGAAAACTTGCTGAGAGCGGGAAGTAAAAATTCTCCCTGCAAAGTGCAGGGGTTAACGTGGCTAAGGAAAATCTATATTTTCCAGAATTTGGCTGGCTGGCTTGAGCTGTTATGAAAGGTCTGTTCAGCTGCTAATAGTCTTTTGCATCCATTCCAGTCTAAGGCAGACAACAGGATCAAACTTTTTCTGAAAATATAAGACGTAATAACATAGGAAAAGAACAATAAGACAGAGTTTGTAAAATCAGACTGAATTGTGGAACTTCTATATTAGCTGATAGTCCAAGCTGACAAATCATCATTTGAGATGCTTAAATGAGAATGAGCAAAACACTAGAAGAAGCATTCAGGTGTATAAACACTGACTGTATCCTGCCTGACCCCTAGCTGTCATCCCAGAAGAGCGGGGGTCTTCTGCAGATCTTCCATTGCACCTTCTAGCCCCTTGGGGAACTACACACCTGAATGTTTGAGATGCCTCAGGGCATGCTAAGTGCATGTTGCTAGGTATTTACACAGCTGAATCTCTGTGCGCAAGAGACATAATTTAGACAGTAAGACTGTCTTGCCAGTAAAATAAGCAGTTTAAAGTGACTTTTCCACCTGTGATTTATGCATCTGATGTTTCATTTAAGCTTTTTTTTTAAAAAAAAGTGATCATCAGGTGGTCTACATCCATATAAGTTGGGATTACATACCCTACCATATATAAAATCTTATTTGCTTGAAGTATTTTTGCATCTTTGGTATTATATTTTCTATTTCCAACAACCAATTAAGGCTGCACTGACTTCAATTAATTATTCAACATATATATAGAAAGCAATGGTTATTTGTTGATCATTCTTATTCTCAGTAACGTCTCAGGATTTGGCAGCTGAAAAGACTTAACTCAAGTGTTTTGTGCCATTAAACACAATCTAGAATATCTTACTTAGCCTTTAGTTGCAAGAGGTAGCATGCATTTTGTCACATCTGCTAGTTCTGGATGAATATTTTGAATACCTTAGCTCATATTTTCACGATGGTTACTAGCTCTGAGGTTTTTGGGAGGAGACAGCCAAGAAAGTTCCCACTTTCTTTTAATGCATCGAAGGAAAGCAAACATCTTTCATTTCTATACTAATTTGAAAAAAACACCCAATTACATTCTGAAAACAATCAAAAAATACTGATGCATTTCTTACTTCTTTCCCTTTCCACTCTGTTTCCTACTCCCTCTTTTTTTCTTTTTTGTACTGTCCTGTACTTCTTTGGGTGTGCAACTGTGTAAGAAATCTAAGTTCTAATTGTTCCTTGGAGATCTGTGCACAGAAGGAGCATATGGCCATATGGTTTCTCTCTGTGGCACTGCCACACAGATTACAAACTCTTCATAAGCCACGCCAAACTAAATGCACAATCTTCTTGAAAACTTTGTGAGATTTGAAAAGTATTAATATAGTGCAAGCTGTATACAAGTTGTGTAATTCCTTTACATTTACAAATATACACACCCACATAGACCCCCCTCCAAAAATGTCTTCCAAGGACAAAGCCTCATGGTGACCAAAAGAGGCTGGGAAGCAGTGTGGTCGTGTTATCACGTTATGATGGTGACCCTTCTTTCACAGTAGAATTTGCAGGAAACACCTCAAAGAAATAGTTATTCATTTGTCTTTCCCTTAATGTTCCACTGTAGATAAAGTTATTTTGCCTGATTATAGTTATGGGTGGGACAAGTGGGTATATGTTCATTTCAGAAACAAAATTTTGATAGCAGAGTAAACATATTGCTTGTATCATAGAATAAATAATGCAGAGATCACGTTTGAATGACTGGCTTATGTTTTACTTGTCTAGAAGTTTGGTCAGTTTTATAGTCAAAAAACAGCTTTCAAAATTAGGCATAATGGTAAGTTCTCATAGCAAAATTATGGTGTTTAATTTCTAAATTACTGTTCATGTTTCCTCATCCAAACCTGACAGCTGGCAGGTAACCCCAGTGAAGGCTGTTATTTGTAAGCCAACTAGTTGTATCTTTTGCAAGCAATATTTTAAAGAAAGAGAATAAAATATTGATTTTTTTTTGCACTAAAAATGGAACTGCAGAATGTTCCCGAATGCAAATTGCTCTCAAGAATTAAATTAGCAATTCACAAAAACCAAGAAACATTATTTCTGACCCCATTACAATAACAAAGCTATCTAATTCTTCTACAAGTCTATGTGCCAGAATCTAATTTGGCTGTCTTTAATCTTCCAAGATAAAAAGGTTTAATATTTTAGTAAACAGCTTATAAATGATATCAGACAAAGAATCTGCAAGGAATTTTACAATACTCTCTGTTGATCTGTCTTCCATGCTTTCTGTCTCAGGATAAATCACAGTCCTTGCTACAATGTTTTCACACTTCAGTAAATGATATATACATGCATTTTGCTCTGCCAAGTTTGTACAATATTGGGGGGAAATATATGATTTCTTTTGAATAAGATTAACCTATATGTTTTTAGTTTTTTTTTTTTTTAACCACAGTTACTATTAAAATAACGTCTTAGGTCAGAAGTAAAAGGTTGTCTGATCATACTAATTGTGCAGTCTTTTTTGTGCTCACACTAGACAGACAATCAGGAAATATCTACCTCAGAGATAACCCTTGAAAACCATAATTTCTCAGAATACACCAGTATCCTTTTGGAATATATTTGAAACATGCTTTTATATAGTGTTTCATATTCCCTTAAATAGATGTGTTACAAATGAACTAATGATATGCAGATATTTACCTAAGTGGGTATGTGAACAGCATCACTGAAGGCAATGATGAGGGACACAGATGCCTACAATAGTCATATTGCAAAAGACTCTCCTTTGAAACTGAGTTCTAGTCTATTTTTTGTTTGTTTGTTCTGTTATTATTTATTATTTATATTATGATAAAATCTGTGTTCTCCAATTAAGCTTTAAGTTAGGCACCCTCTGAATAAAATTTATTTCCAGTAAAAAAATATTTACAATAAAATATAAAAATACAGCAGCAGTGATAACATTAAAACAGAATGGGCATCACAAGCTAGCAATTATGTATTATTGGTTTGCTTGCTAGTAATATCTAAGGCATAACGATGTACTTTCAAGACAATTAGTAACTTGGGAAAATGCTGGACAACATCATTACAGTCATACATTGAAAGGTCCTGGTAATTTACACCTACCTTTCACAAACATCTGTCTGTTAAGATCAGTTTTTAATACATCTTGAAACATGCATCTAAAATACTGGAAAACTCCTAATGTTTGAGTCAGTACTGAGAAAGAGCAAGCCAGATGACCAGCTGAAATACAGGCCAGTATTCTAGATAATAGTTTAAAACAAACAAACAAACAAACAAACAAACAAACAAACAAAAAATGATATGCTAAATGTGGGACTGGGTTGATGAGGAGCCAGGCAACAGGCATTGTGCTAAAGTGAGTCGGTAGGGCTTTGTAGGAAATAAATTTTGTCCAGCAAATCTAATGAAATTATAAAAGTAACTGGATATTAGCAATATATTTAAGACTTCTGTTAATGAATAAGCAAGAAAACACAGGGGTGGTTTCATGTCTATATTTGACCGTGATGAGACTGATTTTGGAGTATTGCATATATTCCTGGTATGTATTCTTGTTGCTTATCCAAGACAAAGTTAATTGCAATGATAAGTATCTTCACAAGGATAAAAGTAGATATGGGTGCAAAAGGACTCATTAATTTTTTTGGAGAAAGGCATAAAACAATCTAAGAATGGGAAGCTCACTAAAACAAAATAAGAATGTAGGCACATTTTTAACAAAGACTGAAAATACGGAGAACTTGTCAAAATGGTAGGTTTTCTCTCTATCAAAATGGAGTTTTCCAAGAGATATGCTTTGGCTAAACATGCAATTTGCAATAGGTAAGCTGAAGCAATTGGATGCAGTTAGGCAGTAATCATGTGAAATTTAATAGCCTATAATATACATGAGCTAATAGTTCCTTGAGGTATTAAACATAATCAAACCATGAGAAGCAATGGTCTAATCACAATAGCTTACCTATCTACAATAAAATAACTTGAAGAAATTGACTAATTTTGAAGTTAAGCATTTCAGTACAGTAGAATTCCTACTAAATACATCCTTAAAAGCACCAACACAGAAATAAATTAAAAAGGATTTGTAATTATATTGAAAATTACGAAGCAAATACTCAAAAAATAGACTATTTTTCTTTGACTAAATCATAGATTAGCAATTGAATAAGGAGAGTATGATCATTTATGTATCTATAACAAGTATTATTTTAATTTCAGATTTTAATTTTTTTTTCTGAAGTAATTGATTTACATATTAATTTGTCATGTGTATTTTTGTTCAGACACAAAGGCTCAGAGTGCAATCCAACACACAATGAAAGCTATTAGAATCCTTCCATTAGAACAATAGGCACTGTAACAAACATAGAAATTAAATAAAGTGACAAATAACAGGGTAGGAGGAAGCAGTGGAGGAGAAAATTCAGAATAAACATACAATGGGTTATGGCTACAGTACAGTTACTATGCATGTGAAGGTTTCAATATTACAACAAAATGCTGTTTGTGAAAGACCTATTGTGAATACGACATAAATTTCTAACTTTTTAAAAATACATCTCTGAAATGAGTTAATAAAGTTACATAACCTTTTACAAAAGAAATACATATATGACATGCTACTACAGGTGTCAGACAGGTGTCTGAACATACAATTCCAGCAATTTTGTAATGCATCAGAAATAATTATTGAAAGTAGCTATGAAATAAATCCCAGAAATTATTGATTGAATAGTATTTGTTCAATGCAAATATTTAGAATTGAAATGTGAGATTTATCAAAGTTAACAGCAAGTGCATGAATATCTGGCAAACATTCTTTCTTTTCGTCAGGGAAAACATGATCCCTAGTGTTATAAGATTTGTTAAATAACAAATGTGGACCTATCAATATCCCATTACAGATATAAGGGATAGATTTACTATAATCCCTTCAATTTAATTTGAATGAAAACCCTCTCTTCCACTTTTCCTCCTCACCCCTCCCTTTTCTCGGAGTGACTAAGACATAAAGTAGAAAATAGCTGTGTAAATGGGTTCTGTTCATTTCCTACTTGGAGAGACAGACACTGTCTTCTCAGAGTTCTTTTGGTTTTTTTCCCCCCTTCATATTATTCTCTAAAACAAGCAGGAGGAAAAGTAGGACAGTCTTTTGTAAAATGATTATGCCAAATTTAACAGGCTCTAGGCCACTTTGCTGGCAATTTCCATCACTGGACTGAATGAATGGTTGAGAGCAGAAAGCCAAAATCTACTGCCTAAATTTCTGGAAGCCCACTGGCTTTCAGCACTTCAGTTCTGCTGCTCTTTCCGCTTCTTGTAATTAAGAAGACTTCTATCAGCCCCAGCCACACACACACACACACATCCACCCCTTCTCTGCAGTACCTTCATCCAGCAGCTTGGTTCACTGAGGGAACTAGAGATGTCCATTAGAGAACAACGAAACCACCTTTCTCCAACTTATCCCAGCAAGGATGGGGGACACTGTGGGCTCAAGTTATAGGAAACTAAGAGTATGAGCAAAACATAAGAGAAAAAACATTCCTTCAGAAGAATGTCTCCTACTGTGGAGGCATTCTTGGACCATGCTTTTGCTTCTGCTATTGCAGCAGTTAGCTTATTCCAAGTAATAAGCATGCACACCAATGGACATATATACACATATGTGTATCAATGTGATGTTTTGCAATTCCAGACCTACACTGGATGCCAGCAATAGAGTCAATATTTGGTAAGAAAATAATGGGAAGATAATACGGATAGAGGAAGACCAGGTGAACAGGAGAGTAAACCTGATTAGATTATAAAGAGCAAAATTCAAATGACTGACTCAAGGGGAATAATAATGTCCCCAAATGTCCAACTAGTTAAATCCAGCAGAGACAGCAATTTCTCTAATTCATCCAGAGCGACTAGTTTCACTCTCAGCAACATATTCACTTTCAATAATTTATCAGCAGTCCTGGCTAACTGGGGAGGTCCCAGCTGACTGGAAGTTAGCAAATGTGACGCCTGTCTAGAGGAAGGGCCAGAGGAGGACCCGGGGAACTACAGGCCTGTCAGCCTGACCTTGGTGCCGGGGAAGATCATGGAGCAGATCATCTTGAGTGCCATCATGTGGCATGTACAGGACAACCAGGTGATCAGGCCCAGTCAGCATGGATTTATGAAAGACAGGTCCTGCTTGACTAACCTGATCTCCTTCTATGACCAGGTGACCCGCCTAGTGGATGAGGGAAAGGCTGTGGATGTGGTCTACCTAGATTCTAGTAAAACCTTTGACACTGTTTACCACAGCATTGTCCTGGAGAAACTGGCTGCTCATGGCTTGGATGGGCATATTCTTTGCTGGGTAAAACACTGGCTGGACGGCCAGGCCCAAAGCATTGGGGTGAATGGAGTTAAATCCAGTTGGCAGCCGGTCACAAGTGGTGTTCCCCAGGGCTCAGTATTGGGGCCAGTTCTGTTTAATATCTTTATCAATGATCTGGATGAGGGGATTGAGTGCACCTTCAGGAGGTTTGCAGATGACACCAAATTGAGCGGGAGTGTTGATCTGCTCGAGGGAAGGAAGGCTCTGCAGAGGGACCTGGACAGGCTGGATCGATGGGCCGAGACCAACTGTATGAGATTCAATAAGGCCAAGTGCCGGGTCCTGCACTTTGGCCACAAAAACTGCATGCAGCGCTACAGGCTTGGGGAAGAGTGGCTGGGGAAAGGAGCAGGGGTGAGAGAGA
>NW_008825615.1:9801986-9832971 GCF_000699105.1 Pygoscelis adeliae
TGTAGCGAGGTGGGTGTCGGTCTCTTCTCCCAAGTAACAAGTGATAGGACGAGAGGAAACAGCCTCAAATTGTGCCAGGGGAAGTTTAGATTGGACATTAGGACAAATTTCTTCACCGAAAGGTTTATCAATCATTGGAAGAGGCTGGCCAGGGAAGTGGTTGAGTCACATCCCTGGAGGGATTTAAAAGACGTGTAGATGTGGTGCTTAAGGACATGCTTTAGTGGTGGACTTGGCAGTGTTATGTTAACAGTTGGACTTGATGATCTTAAAGGTCTTTTCCAACCTAAATGATTCTATGATTCTATGATTAAATATTCCTTTACACATTCAAGTGCTATTCAAGTGTTGCTCAGTTATAACTTATTTTGCTAGCTGATTAAAATGTTGAGTATTAAAACTGACACTGGTTCAACCATCACAGTTCATTAAATTACTTAGGAGATGTGGACTGCAGTAGGAAGGCCCATGTGGTAAAATGAAATGTTCTATTTATCAAATCGTACCCTGCTGTGCTATTCATTTGGTAATAAACACTTTATTTTCTCCACTTGTGTTGTCTCTCATTAATGAAATAAAAAGCATAGTCAGTTTATTGGTTTGTATAAATACCTGAACAATCAATCAAAGGCCAACAAAATATAGGTAAAACTCCTCTGGAACAAAAGGTAAGTGTTTATTTTTTGAGAACTAAATATGTTCCTTTTTATAATTTCCTGGGCTTTATGGCCTAATCAGTCTTCACATATACTAAAGTGATAAAAATCCATTACCTGACAAACATAATTCTAATGATATAAAGACAAGTGTTTCAGTTGTGCAGCTCTGATATGTTGTCGTGGTTTAACCTCAGCCGGCAACTAAGCACCACACAGCCGATCGATCACTCCCCCGCAGTGGGATGGGGGACAGAATCAGAAGAGTTAAAGTAAGAAAACTCGTGAGTTGAGATAAAGACAGTTTAATAGGTAAAGCAAAAGCCGCGCACGCAAGCAAAGCAAAACAAGGAATTCGTTCACTACTTCCCATCGGCAGGCAGGTGTTCAGCCATCTCCAGGAAAGCAGGGCTCCATCACGCGTAACGGTTACTTGGGAAGATAAACGCCATCATTCTGAACGTCCCCCCCTTCCTTCTTCTTCCCCCAGCTTTATATACTGAGCATGACGTCACATGGTATGGAATATCCCTTTGGCCAGTTTGGGTCAGCTGTCCTGGCTGTGCCCCCTCCCAGCTTTTTGTGCACCTCCAGCCTTCTCAGTCGGTAGAGCATGGGAAGCTGGAAAGTCCTTGACTAGCATAAGACTGCTTAGCGACAACTAAAACATCGGTCTGTTATCAACATTGTTCTCACCCTAAATCCAAAACACAGCACTGTACCAGCCACCAGGAAGGAAATCAACTCTATCCCTGCCAAAACCAGGACATATGTTTGTTTTGCCTCTTTTCACATGATATTGCCTTGGTGAAAACAGTGTGATAAATACCTTGTGTTCAGTTTGGGCAAAGAAATGCCTTGAGAAAGCTAATCACCATTTGGGCCACAGGTCCTGATCATCAAGCAACATATACGCTATGCCAGTTCAAACTAGTATCTCTGAGAAGCTATTCTTTTCACTCATACATTAGCACCTGGAACAGATTTAGTCCTAGAAATTTCCTGTCTGGGCAAGAAATTGCTTGTTTGGGCAAAGCAGATAAAAGCAGAACCAGTTATGTCCATTCTATAATCACATTTGTGAGAGTGGCTAAGTGTGGTAGGTTGACCCTGGCTGGATGCCAGGTGTCCACCAAAGCTACTCTATCACTCCCCTCCTCAGCTGGACAGGGGAGAGAAAATATAATGAAAGGCTTGCGGGTTGAGATAAGGACAGGGAGAGATCATTCACCAATTACCATCATGGGCAAAACAGACTCAACTCGGGGGAAATTAATTTAATTTATTACCAATCAAATCAGAGTAGGATAATGAGAAATAAAAACTAAATCTTAAAACACCTTACCCCCACCCCTAACTTCTTTCCAGGCTTAACTTCCGATTTTCTCTACCTGCTCCTCCCCAGTGGCACAGGGGGAAGGAGAATGGGGGTTACAGTCAGTTCATCACATGTTGTCTCTGCTGCTCCTTCCTCCTCAGGGACATGACTCCTTACACTCTTGCCCTGCTCCAGCGTTGGGTCCCTCCCACAGGAGACAGTCCTCCATGAACTTCTCCAATGTGAGTCCTTCCCATGAGCTGCAGTTCTTCACAAACTGCTCCAGCATGGGTACTTTCCACAGGGTGCAGTCCCTCAGGAACAGACTGCTCCAGCGGGGATCCCCCACGGGGTCACAAGTCCTGCCAGCAAACCTGCTCCAGCATGGGCTCCTCTCTCTCCACAGGTCCACAGGTCCTGCCAAGAACCTGCTCCAGTGCGGACTTCCCATGGGGTCACAGCCTCCTTCGGGTGCATCCACCTGCTCAGGCGTGGAGTCCTCCACGGGCGGCAGATGGATATCTGCTCCACCATTAACCTCCATGGGCTGCAAGGGGACAGCCTGCCTCACCATGGTCTTCACCATGGTCTGCAGGGGAATCTCTGCTCCTGTGCTTGGAGCACCTGCTCCTCCCTCTCTTTCACTGACCTTGGTGTCTGCACAGCTGTTTCTCTCACATATTCTCATGCCTCTCTCCAGCTGCTGTTGTGCAGGTTTTTTTTCTTTCCCCTTCTTAAATATGTTATCCCAGAGGTGCTACCACTGTTGCTGATGGGCTCAGCTTTGGCCAGTGGTGGGTCCATTTTGGAGCCAGTTGGCATTCGTTCTATCAGACATCGGGGAAGCTTCTAGCATTTTCTCACAGAAGCCACCCCTGTAGCCCCCCTGCTACCAAAACCTTGTCAAGCAAACCAAATACACTCAAGAGGAGTGGGTGTGTATAGACTGCAAGTGTCTCGTGTTTGCTTATTTAGTATAGAGAGAACTAAGTTATTTAATATTAAGACTCAATAAATATGAATAACTTCCGAATCTTAGAAAATTTTGTTTTCTGTTCAAAGTTTTATTGTGATATCTCTCTGGAGTGTAGCCCTGCAGACCAGTAATGCTGTATTGCCATTGCTAGTCACACGTGTATTGGGTTTGCGTGGCAAGGTTCTAGGATCCGGTAGACCCTGAATGATTGTGAGAAAGAAAACTTCCCTATATTTCCAAACAATCTGGCTTTTTGTAACATTACAGGCATTATAGCTGTATATATTTTAGATGTAAGAAGATTGGGATGTCAACAAATCACTATTATCTGGTACTGGTTCTATAAATGGCAAACTTAAACTTCCATTTCTTTGCTGAACACTGCTAAATGTTTTGCCACCTTCTCCTCTTTCATTTGTTTTATCTACTTGCAATGTTCTGTCTGGCATCAAACTGAGTAATAATAACTTAAAACCTCTTCTAAGCTTTACCTACTACTGCAAATGTGAGCAATTCTCAAGTGGGGTGGAGAGGAGTACAGAGTCACAGAGGATATCCTGAGGAAAGTAGGTAAGAATTTAGTTATGCCTGGCTAAGGTTAGTTAGAAATATATTGGAAAGCAGAAGGAGATTTGGTTGCTTAAATACAGACTTTTAGGAGCATTTTTCACAATAAATATAAAATTTCACCTAGCCTCCTATTGTTCAGAAGATGTCTCCTGCAGGTCATGCTTCATATGCAGATGTCCCTTGCAGATACCTCTGATACCCTAAGGTTTTTGAAGGGGCTCTAGAGACAGAAGCTTGTATTTGGGTGTTTGAGTTGTACCTCAGGTTCTTCAACCATTTCCTTTCAGTTTCTCTCACCTGACTATGTGCTGCAGTAAGGTAACAGGACTATTCAGAAAGCAGGGATTAGTGTTTGCCCTGAGGTGTTTCTGGGGAGGGTCTGGAAGGTAAACTCTACAAAGTGGAGAGACTGATGCTTCTCACTGGTGGAAGTGTAGACAGGAGATTAAAGGGAGAAAAAGCCTGGTTGTCAGTGTATTGATGTGTGAGACAGCTGGTGATGGTGGAGAAAGGTTCTCGGATGAGAGAGGGAAGCTCAGCATGAAGGGGTGAGAAGAGGATGCTGAGGCCTTGTCTTAGCAGAGAAGAACAGAAAGATATGATTTGGTGGGTTTGGGATATGCAAATCCATGTTTCTCTTTGTCAGGAAAACAATAGTTTCCCCCAAAAGACTGTTTTTGCATCGTGGCTCCATCAACCAGTCAAACTTATTCAAACCAAGCTTAAACTTCTATTTATAAGAATTAAAATATTCCTAAATGTATGCTGTTATAAAATATCCATCATGACTATCAAATGTCCTTGATTCAAGCGGGGGTGGCACCAAACCTCAAAATAAGTATTCATTAGATATATTTGGGAGGCAGTCTTGCTGTGAAGATGCATTTTAAATCTTCCAAATGAATTTAAGAATGTGGGAGAGACAAATTTAGCCAGAGACTAAATTAGACTAAATTCATATGGATCCCTATTAATAATAGGAATAGCTATAAAATTAAAGTGGGTCACTGCAGTAAGGCTCAGTAATTTACAGATTTCCAGGCCTATTAGAAGACATCAAAATTTCAGTATTATCTAGTTGATATCCAGTCTGAGATTAGAGATTTCTCTTATTAAAATGGATTACTGGCATATTCTTGCAGTAGACAATGAAACAACAAAAATGATAAAGAGAAAAGTCAGTGAAGGTGCTTCACGCCCAAGTGAAGAATTGGTAGAAGATACTCAGGAAAAACCCCACACAAGCAGTGAAGGGGAAGGGTTAACACTGTGTTGCAGCATAAAGTTGGAAGAAGAAATATCAAGAAGGTTATATAGCACATGGCCTGATGAACGGTACCTAAACTGTATTTCATCTGGTATTATGCAAACCATTCTGAGCATGAAACCTCGAAAGGCAAAAATGCTGTACAGGCTGATAAGCCAACAGAGATTTTTCAGTGGCAAGAATGAGAAATGAAAGTGATTGGATTTTATGAGCAACCAGACAACAAACCTTGCAAAAGAACTAATGGCTTCTTATGTTTCCTGGCTAATTACTAAAGATAAACATCTACACACAGTCAGATAAATAAATGTTCATTCTTCCCAATGCATCTAGAAGATGTTCCATTATACATGGGGACAGATTTGCAACTCTGCTATAACGCATTTTATTGTCCAGTGCTAAAGTTATTAGTGTTCAGTGATAAAGTTACTTGATGCATTGCTAAGAACTGCCAATAACAGAACCTCTTAAAATGTGACCCCAAAATACTTGTAATTCATTGAGTCTAGAAATACATTTAATTCAGCTTGACCATTTGCCATTGTGAGATACTTTCTTGATGGGAAGCCATAAGATGCTGTATTATTTAGCAGTTCATTTCAAGAGAAGATAACAGGAAAATGCTGTATATGAAAAAAGGTTATAGTGAGCAGATTGATGTAGCAACAGAGCTGAGAGGTGTTGGAAAACAACAGAGTTAAAAAAAAAAATCTAGAAGAGAAGTCTTATGACTTCCTAAGTGAATCTTATATCAAGCCTAAAGTGTTCTAAAAGTGACCTAGAAAGAATAAATTTAGCATTTTTTCTCTTTAATTCAAGGTTTATGTTTTGTAGAGAAATGGGATTAAGCCATCTTGTGGAAAAATCCTAATGCTCTTTTTTGACCTAAAAATTACATTTGTTTCATACATTTGCTTGAGCTGTTCTTTACGCAAATTTCAGCCAGTAGAGGCTCAGTTCAGTTGCCTAAACATTGCCATTTGAGATGACCAAGAGGATCTCAACATCTGCATGTGTTAGCAGTTATGAAAACATGTCTACGAAAGGCTATGGACAAAAGGACTTACTGACATAATAGTTGAATGCCAGGCAGCATACCCTATCATATCTCAATTACAGTAGAGACCTACCTTTAGAGAATGAATTAAGTCCTATATCTCAATTGGCTATAGTGAGAGCTTGTAGATACCTACATAACTGGGATAGTTAGGTAACTTTATCTCATATTGAACCCCACCTTGACTGATGGGTTTGGATTAACTTCCTAAAACAGGAAGCTATGACTGGAAAGAAACATGTGGAGATAATTCATTTTGTGGTAGAATTTGGGCAAACAAAGTAGACTTGAACTTGAAACAATGAAGCCAATAATGGTTTGCGATCTGCCAGGTCCCCTTAGGCAATTTAAAAATGTTTTGAGGATATAACTGTTGACCAATGTGACTAGATTCAACAATCCTTTGTATCTATCTTTGCCAGGAATCTGTCACTGAGACAGAGGAAGCCCTCTTGGAGTTGTCAAGTGATCAATCATTCAAGACAATATTTACTTCCTGTTTACTGAAGTTCTGGCTTTCAGTCATTGGGGAGTATAACTTGTTATAAGAACCTGTAATTAATGTCTTAACCCATTTCTACCTATGTATATGCAAGGGCCTTTTCTTCCTCAGTCTTCATGAATAGCATGTGGCAGATTTGCCTCCCAGAGAGGTAACTCTGGAAGGCTGTCTCAGGTTTCACTCTAGGACAGACTAGCTCTGTACCATTGTAAGAATGAAGTAAATGAGAAGTATTTAAAATAACATATTAAACTGTTAAAACAGCTTCAAATTAGCTGTTTTAGTCTGACCTAATAAAAAAAAAAAAAAAATTCAAAAAGGCATGTTTTAACAAATCTGTAAAAGAAACTGTTAGATAAAATTGTCTTGATAAATGAGTTCTTAAGGGTAAAAAGAGTTAAGTTCTTCAAAGGAACAATAAAAAGCACAAGTACAAACTATCCCAATATGGAGGAAGGAGAGGAAGCACAGGTAAGAGATCAATGTGGCTAAGTCATGAGTTCTTCATTAAACTCAAACATAAGAAGAAATCATATAGAAAATAGAAACTAGTTCCAAGTATCAATGAGGTTTATAAAAAAGTAGCACAAGCATGTAGGGATTTGGGTTAGAAAGGCTAAGACACCAAACAATATGCAAGTAGTATGAGACATCAAAAACGGTAGTCATAACTTTGTAAGTGGATTAGTATGAAATTGTAAGTCTACTGTTCACTGGGGAGGGTGAATAGTAAACAGATGGCACCAAGAAGGATGAAATGTTTAATGCGTTTTTTTTTGCTTCTGTCTTCCCCAAAAGGTTGACTTGAGTTACTGACTAGAGTAATCAATGCCAACGAAGGCAGAATGAGACAATCAGTTCCATTACCCAAATACAGATTACAATGTTGTTTGATAAGCTTTAGGATATCTGTGATATCTTCATGGACCTAGCAGTTATGACACAAGCCCTCCTGGAGTGGCACCTGGAGGTCAGTCAGGACACCTAGAAGTATCTTAGTGGCAATAGATACTTAGTGGTTAGTCTGAGCAAGGACTATGTGTTTGAGCTGAATCTAGGTCAAGGCATCAGCCTACAATAGGGAATTTAGACTAGAGATTATTTACATAACTCAAATCTTTTGAAATCATCTCAGTGCAATTCATTGTCATCTCAAGGAGGATCTATGACTGAGGGTGGGATTCAATTTGAGATTAAACCCCTTAAATTCAGTATCCAGACTTCCATATACTCCTTCCAGATATGATACTGGACCTGTGAATAGCCCAGGTCCTTTTGAAAGAGATACTTGGGGCAGGGTGAGAATACCCTACAGCATCTCAAATAGCAATAGATGTTATTAGTGCTAAATTCCCACTGTAGCAAATGAAATCTAAAGTGCATTTCAGTTGCTTAAACTTAAGCCTCTACTACCATTTAAGATCTTCAGGCTAGCTAAGGAGGACATGGGTCTCACACTGATCTGGTATTATATTCCTGGTGGCTGTCTTGGAGACCCTGCATGACCTCAAATGATTCTGGACACTTGTGTGAGTAACTTAATCAAACTGAGGATATATTTTCTCTGTATTGGGAGCTTAGACACCTTGGATACTTGTGGAAATTTATATGTAGCTATGAAGGCATGTTAATTTACCCTTATAAATTTAGCATTGAAATATATCCTACCCTGAAAGACAAGGAAAGACAAGGTGCAGTGGTGATCATAGAATTTGTGGGGAGGAGGGGTGTAGAGGAGAGGGACACAGAATTATACAGATAAAGAAAAAATTCTGAATTAATAGACTATGTCAAGCTTCTGAAGGATAATGGACAGATGAATTAATCTGAGTTTGCAAAAAAAGAAATCTCGTCCAACCCACCTAATTTTTTTCCATTACAAGATCAGAGGCCCTGGGAATATAGAAAACTCTGGATATAAGTCTATGGCATCTTGAATTTAGTATGGTTTTAACCTTTATGACTTTTTCTTTTTTTTTTTTTTTTAATAATCCAGGTAAAGAAATAGATTTTTGCTGACTCTTATAGAGAGGCCTTAAACAGTGGTTGGGAAACTGTGCCCAGAGAATTGTTATTTGTGGGTCACTGCCAGAATGAAAAGATGTACAGAGAGGAGCTTCATTCAGTTTTTTCATTAACAACTGGGATGATGGAATCAAGAGCATATGATTAAATTTTCAGACAACACATAGCTGGGAGGGACTGTAGGCATACTGGAGGATAGGATGAGAATTCAAAATGATCTTGACAAATTGGTGAAATGGTCTGGAAAAAACCCAGATGTAGTTCAACAGAGACGAGTGCAAGGAACTACATTTAGACAGATATAATTAACAGCATAAGTGGGAAGAAAAACAAATGGTTGTGAAGAAATTCATTCCCCACCTTTCCAGGGATTATAGGGGATCATAAACTGAACTTGAATCTGTAAAATCATCCTGTGGTGAAAAAAATCAAATACCATACTCAAAGTATAATCAAGAGTGTAGTCTGCAAGTTGCATTTAAATAAGCCTACTTACTTTACTTATTATTGGGGCAACAGGTAGACTACTGTCTGGGCAGGTCACCTTCAACAAGTATGTCTTCCAAAGACAGGAATTTCAGATTAAAGCAGATACAGATCAGAGATCTAGAAAACATGATCTAAAAGGAAGCATTGAATAAAGTAAGTCTAATGAACAGGATACTATGGGGAATATGCAAATAATTCTGTTTTTAAGTTATTGTTACAGGAAAATACATCGTACTGAATCCAACAGCCCAAAAGACTGCTGAGGATGCTGTAGCTCCCTGCCCTAGGTGCAACCAGTAGCAAAGCTAAGCTTGTGTTCCCAGTAGGCACACGCGCACAGAGCACATGTATACGCCACATGTACACACATAGCTGGCCCCACAGACCACAGACACACAGAGCACTCCCGCAAACACAGGCAGCATCAACAGCCTGATCCTGCCCCCGTCTCTAGCTAAGCAGGGTGGAGGTGTGCTAGTGAGAATATATATATATATAAAAAATATATATATACATATGTACAACATGGACCCCGCCTAGCAGCTGCACTTAGACACTCAGTTTGCTCAGTAGCTGTGCCTGGATCCCAGTCTCCCTGGTTTCTGGCACTTGGGCATACAAACCCCTGAGGCTGCAGCCCCTCTCCAGTTGCTGGTACAGACCATCTCACTCACACACACACACACACACGTGCACACACACGCACACACAGAGCTGGCTGGGACTCCCCTGGTCTTCAGTACCCAAGCTCCCTAGGCTCTCACCCTTACAGACACACACACCAGCAGGTCTCACCCCTAGAGTCCCCAGACCCTGTGGTCTCTCCAGCAGCTGCTGGCACTCCCCTGGTCCCCCAAAGTGAGCCCCTCCTGTGGTCTTGCCCTTGGAGACACCCTCTCCCCTCCAGCTCCCAGGCCATGTCACCTGCTTGCTGGCTTGTCTGGCTGGTTCTTCACCAGCAATCACACATGCACTCCCACACCAACAGTCACTCCAGGTGTTGCAACATGGACACACGGGCCTCTGACCCTGGTCCCACCCCATGGCTGGCACTTGGGTTTCACTTACTCTGGTCTCTCCAGTCCAGTTGCTGGTACCCAGACACATGCACCCTTCGACCTGTGGTCCTGCTCTGGTTGCTGGCACTCAGACCCCCTCCCACACGCATGCACACAGAAAAGTGAGTCCTTCACCCAGCAAAATATTTAGAAGTGGAGTTTAATAATGACAGAACAGACTGCGCTGATCAAATGCAGGGTATGGCTGGACAAAGCATACTGACCAGCAAGCTATTTACATGCAACCAGCCCTTTTTATCTCCTTACTCCCGTGTTTTCCCAAACTTGTTCCTACCCAGATCCTCTAGATTCCCTTTCAACACCTTTGGTTCCTTCCCTAAATATCCCATAATAAGTTTTGTACAATCCCCAAATGTTCTGCCCCTACATCCCATAACATGTCCTATACCCCTAGGCAGCCACCCTACTCTGTCCAAAAGGTGCTCCAGCATGGACTCATCGTGATGTGTGTCACACCCAGACACTGGGGATGAGGATCTCCTGGGACAGCCTTGGGAGGGGCCCAGGCAGGGTGTCCTTTCCCCTGAGTCTGTAATTTGGGTTCCTGCTTGCCTTTGGTCTCTGTGCTCTTCTGGGGTTTTGGAGATGGGCTTATGGTGGGGTGATGGCTCATGGGATGGGCCTTGGAGTAGCTGGGGCAAGGTATTATCTGGGCTTCCCCACCTGCCATTGTGTCTCTATGCTCCTTTGTGAGTGCAGATGATCTTTTTATCACACAACCTAACAGTTATTCCCAAGAAGAAAAGCTTGATCTATTCTCCATTTTTTCTTAAAGCATAAGAATAAATGGCATGATTCAATAATAAGAAAGAGTTCCAAATGATACAGAAGTCCTGAAGTCCATAGATTAGGGAAACTTGGAAGACTTCAAGAAACAGCTAGACAAATGGGAATGACATAGGAATAATTGATCATTTCTTCAGAGCAGGGTAAGAGACTAGATGGCTTATCAAAATCCTTCATGCATTTATTTTTCTACCTCTTTCTGTTGAACAATCAGACAACTTGAGAGACAAATGTAAATACAAGGTACAAACTTGAAAGGAGGGGAAAATGGTCTGTTAGGTCAGCGTTGTAGAGCAGACAGCTGATGAACTATTAGGAAGTACAGTGAAATGAAGACTAGAAAACAAAGCTAATGTCTCTCTTGAGCTCATGATTTTTGTTTGTCAGTAAAATCTAGTTTCTGGACCTATCATTTGAGAGTATTTTGCAGGTGTCCATGGATGATGAGCACTAAAGACACAGAGTATTTTTTTTAAATATTAGTAATATTAGTTATAATTAATTGTAATTATTCATAATAATTTCTGCCTTCCCTTGCTCTATGACCCTGATATTCTGCACATGAGCTAAGCCTTACCTGCAGTTGTTTCCCAGTTTCCACAAGGGCACTCGGTGACCTGCATGACAGAGAGCAGCATTAGGGATGCACATACATAGCACCTGTTGATGTCTCTGTAGTAAGACATCTTATAAGAGGACTGTTGAGACTTTTGTAATATACGTCCAAAGCTCTGGAGTAACTGAAAGCAATATTTTTTGAAAATTTTTATAAAAATTTTCTGTGGTTATGCTTATTTCTGCAAACATAGTGGGTATAGGTTTCCCGAAAATAGTAGGTTCCCAAATATAGTTACATGAATGTTAATAAGCAATAGCAAAGAAAAATGTCAACAGATTCATGGAAGACATTTTCTGAACATACACAGAGACACACAGAAACTCACATGTGTTTATATACTCCTATGTATAGGGATGTGTGTATAGGGATATGTGTACACACACACACGTAAACATAAAGTGGTTAAAGGGAAAGAAGTACTATGCATCATTAACATTTAAGCACCAACAAAATAAAGTGGTGAAAAATGAAGGGGGGGGGAAGACTTCCTACTAGACATTAAAAAACTGGGAATTATATTTATTTTTATAATTTCTGAACTACATTATTATTGTAGCTGTCAAATGGTTCTAATGTTTGTGAATTATTTAAATGTTGGGAAAGTTATCCATTGTCAAATTGCCTTCTTTGATTGAATAGTTTCTGAATGACCAGCCTGGATTTTCCCTTTTATTTAGATTCAGGCCATTACTTAGTTATATCATTCACAATAAACTTAAGACATGTCTCCCATTGGTGAAAACTTTGCCAGAAGAGTAAAGAACAGGTGGTCACAGATAGTCTCAGGTTGAAAGCCAAACCTAGAATATTCAATGGAGGTACTAACTAAATTAAATAACGAAATGCATGAGATTCTTCCTGAATGTGAACAATCATCAGCAGAAGAGCAATTGACCAGCAATCAGCTGAAAGAAGAAAAAAATGTTGGTGGCACTAACTCTTTTACATGTTCAATAATATTGTACAGCTAGAGCTGTAACAGATTTCAGCAGAATTAATCCCCAGCCTTTCAAGATTCTTTCAGGTTACATTCTACGAGTGAAACTTTTAAAAGCAAGTTCCTTGTAGTTACTAATGTCAACACATAAGTTTTCTTCTATAGCTTAGTGCTACTTTTCAGCTCGTTGAACAGTTAGTTGTAAAATTTCTGTTTATGTAAACAATACTTATCCAGATAATAGTCTGTACATAGTAATAACAATTTACCCAAATTCTTCATTTTCCAACCCCATGGAAAGAAATCTAGTGACATAATTCTCATTAGGTCATTCAGCCTTTTGGTAGTATATGCAAAATATGCATTAAATAATCAACATTAACAGAAGACATCAGGATAAACCCTGAAAATTCTTACAAAAGTATCCTTGTCTGTAATAACCATTCATAGAATAAAGTGTATTTCTTAAAAAAAAAAAATTTTTCCTAATAAAAATACAGTCCAGTTAAGATTTTTTTTTTCTGCATTACACTTTTGCATAATTAGCATTATACATAGTTATAAGAACAGAATAATCTTTCTTGTAACTTGTCTGTACTTTGGTTAGATGGAATACTTGTTTGGAATTTTAATTGTTATATAATTTTGATGTATATGAAACAGAAATATTTATCGTTTGAGGATGACCTAACAGAGATGGAACTTTGGAATCCTCTGAGATCTTTGATTTCCTTTCTGAATTCTGCAGATGAATCATATTAGAGCATTTGCTTCAAATTCCCTATATGTGATGCAAATTTAATAATATTTATCAGTGTTGGTGTGTAGCAAAACTATTTAATTTTTATGGAGTACTTTGAGATACTCACATGGTTTGCACTGTTTAATAAGTGCTTTATTTTTACTAGAAGCAAAATACTTTTTATTGTATTTGTGAAGAAATCTGTTCCAACAGTTTGAGATTTGTACTGATCCACTTAAAACAACAAGGAGACACATAGTTGTGGATTTTTATATAAATATCTTCAAAAATGGTTATGACTTTCTTAAAGGTTGCTATAATCAGCAACAGATCTCTCATTTCTGCTAGTGTTCTTAATAGAGGCCATCATTGAATGTCCTCTTTAGAAATGTAAATAGACTGCAGAGAACTGATTAATAAAGCTTCAGTTCAACTTCCTAGACATTATCATTTAATGTTTTGCAGTAACTTAAGTTACTACAAGTAATTTAAGAATTCAGGGTACTAATAAAATGACTGTTCACCCTTATTGTATCTCCTTTCTCCAGGAAAATCGTTCAGCATCGAGTTATAGAAAGGACAGGATGTGTTATTAAATAGCAAATCAATCTATCAAAGTTCAGGGCAAATGCCATCTTTTTAAGATACGATTCTTGAGTAACCATTGAGTTTAAAAAATATTTAAGTAATCTTAACTAAATATCATTGCTGTTCTATGCATAAAAATACCACTGTGACCACTTGGCTTTTTTGCACAAAGGATGGTCTAAAATCTAGTTGCTATAAAGGCACCACACAAGGCCATAATGCACCTAAGTACTTGAAAAAATATGCCAAAATAGAATGTTTGTTTTTCATAATAAACCATAATATGCAAAATTGCAAATAAAGAAGAGACAAGGATAGAAAGAAATTAATAGCTTTGCCTTATTTAGCATTTACTGTGTGAGTTCATGGTAATATTGCCTATTATTAACAAAAAATGGGTGAAAGTAATGCCAAACAAGAAGCAAGAACATTTTACATAAATCAGGACTAATTGGTTGTTCATGTAAATTAAGCATCTTGTTAAAGAAGTTCACAGGACATGAAAGACGATGCAAGATGCACAAGAAAAATGATCTGTCATTTTTTCCAGCAACATAATAATTTTAATAATTGCAAAATATCATTAGCAAAAAGTTGTTTGGTGCTGCTTCCTTTTTTGATCATTCTGCCAAAAAATGAAAGGTAATAAATTCTCTGCATCTACTGGGAAAAAAAAAGACAGAAAGTCATAAGCTCAAATGTCAGCTGATCCTGGACTGGGGCAGAACTGTTGAGTAAATAACGCTATGAGGTTCCTCCCAGTCATATTTTATATGAGTACATATTTTAAAATTGGTAAATGTTTCAAAAAAAGCTTAACTGAAGTAAGCAGAGCAGTCACATACCTCATGTTGTGTGTCCCTGGAGCTGTATGCATTTGTGGTAGTTCTGTGACACAGAACAGTCTTGCACCTACCCAGCTTTTCTCTCTTACTGGTGTCAAAGTGCATTATAAAGATAGCCAGGTATATTGCCCTGATTTCTCAGATTGGGTAACAGAGTCAATTAAAGGTTGATTGCGTTCTCCTAGGTCTGAGAGGAAGTTAGTAGCATAGGAATATAACCAATCTTTGCTGATTCCCAGCTTTAACCACAAATGTATCATACCTAGCAGTGTTCATAGTACTTTGAAAAGAAAACTCATATATACGATCAGTCACTGGAAAAATGTACTTGACATGTTAGTATGGCATACTGCATATTTAAGTTCATGCAATATGTAGTTATTCTTAGAACACAGGGGTTATGTTTCTAATAGAAAGCTGAGGAAAATTACTTCCCAGTTTTTTAATTTATTTAATGATGAAAAACTTTCTTCCATATATTTAGACCGTATTTTCATAGTTCAAAAAATATTAAGCTAGGAATATTAAAATAGAATTTATGTATTATTTCTGCAATGCCATAGGTGTTTTCAACAATACTTGATTTTCAGAAACGTATTTTTAGGCTGGTAGCTGAAAGTGGATATTAGAGGTAGAAAAGGGTAAATATGGCCACTTCTGTGCTGGAGTCCTTTGAAGTGTAAATAGTTTGCTAATTGGACAAAAACAAGTTGAGAATATTGGGGTTTTTTACATTTGAGGGTCTTAAAATGGTCTGTTGCATGGGCTTTTTGCAAACTTGACACAGATAATATTAAAACACCAATGACATACAAACTAACGTTATAAAGACAAAGAAGCAACAAAGTTATTTTCATACCTAATTATTATTGACTTTCTAGATGGGTTGTCATTTAAACAGTTGCTTGGACTGATTCCACCTGGAAAGTAAATATATGTATGTATTACAAAGAGTTATTGTATGTGATTGTACATGCTTAAGCTCAAAATGTATGAATCTGTTTAGTAGCTGATTAAACCACTTGTGTTTGCAATAAAGATCACTATATATAGTTTATAATCTTTTCATTTTGTTTCATGATGTAATGTTGTCTTTTTCATTAAAAGTTATCTTATTTAATGCTTTATCCATGATTTGTCATTGACACATTACCATTAGTTTGTTGAATTGTTCTTGAAGGTATTTTCATTTAAGACCACTATTAGAACAATTAATTAGGTCTTGAAATAAACAACAATAACAACAACAGAAATCACCAGTCCTCAAACTACATCAAGATTTTTGGCTAGTTTCATTCAAGTCTCTCTGACATTTTTCCGATGTCTTTGGAGTGAATCTGAAATCCGGAGTGAATGCTGAATCTGAAAAATGTCTCAAAAAGCGATGAAGATCACTTCACAGTTTCCTCCGAATTTTTTCTTGTTTCCATCCTATTATGCCACAGAAAGAAAGAGGTGGAGGGTTCCCCAAACATAACCATGATATGCTTGGGGGTTGTGTGTGTGGTTTTTTAATTATTATTTTATATCCATGCAGCATAAGTAACCCCATCTTTTACTGTGATTTCTTTAGTTGAGTGGTACAATCTGCAGGGAAATCTTTCACAGACAGCTGTTTCCCTTCCATAAACTGAGATTCACATGTTAAAGCTTTTCTTCCACAGATTAAATAGGAAGAGCATGAGGCATTTTTCTTACTATAGTTATATATTTATATATGCATTTTTATTATGTGCTTATGTTGCCAGATATATACCTACACATTTAAACAACATTCTTAAAGAAGAAAAACAAAGACAATTCAAGATTTTAAAAAGGTATTAACACACTTTTGTGACTGACAAGTCTAGTTGACAAAAAAACCCCAAAATATCAGAGTTTCAGCTTTGTTGCCAAACCTTTTGTAAACTGATGTCAAAGTGTCACACAAGTACTTTTCATTCAGACAGTACTATTTTAGTGTCATAAAAATGATTGTGTGTGTTACATCTTTGGACATTCATAGTTTCAAAGCCTGTGCTATGCAAAACCTGAACACATTCAAAGTCATGGGCTTACAAGATTCTTGCTTCAGTTTGTATCAGGAAAACACTACTGACTTAAATTTCCTGATTGTCTCCAGTGACGTGCTTTTGTTCACTCTGTACACCGCTCTTGGAGAACACAAGTTGAATTCCTTTTGGACAAAACTAAAGTGGAAGGTGTGTTGCAGGAGTGCACCTAATGTACTCCAACTTAAGTGACATAGGTATCAGTCAATGGGAACAGAATAGGGTTCGTCAGAAGTTAGCTTCTCGAAGCACGTATAGTTCTCAGTACCACTGTTTCCACTCTGCTGATCCACTTTTACCAGGCTGCACACCCTGCTGGTGTAGGTGTAGCCTCTGTGGACTGAAGTCCCTGATTCCATCTTTGGTCTCACAATGAGTATCTCCAGAGAAACATTCCTATAGAAGGCCTACTTAAAAGTACATCCTAGTAATATTGGACATAGCTTTAGTTCTAACTTGTATTTCTTCAGCCCAAATTGGAAAAATTAAACTCCTAAATTATATTATACTTATGTTATCTGGGAGGCATGAATGGCTTTTCATCCTTTGGTAGAGGCTGAGTATCTGATTGTATGTTTACCCATGCATATAAGCATTTGGGAAGCCAACACAATAAGAAAACCAAGAGGAGAGTTTCCTGAAAAACACAACTTTTGAAATTTGAACACCCAGAATGACAGAGTAGAGGCCTTACCAGCATCCTTGGTTGGTATATAGAGAGTTTAATTTTATTCAAATTTAAAATCTATAATAAAAAAACTTTCACAGACTTTTTTTTTTGCTTTGTACAAGAGCAAGTGAAAGCTAATACAAGTAGGAAGTGGACTACAAACCCTTCATTTCAGACTGGGAAGAATACCGGTCAGGTAGGTAGATTTTAGTCAACTACAACAAAAAAATTGTAGTAAACAAGCTGTGGGATTTGACAGATGGTGCAAAATGGTTTATATGGCCTGGCAAGAAATATTTTTTTCCTTCTTGAATTAATTTTAATGACTTTATTTCTGTGGGAGAAAACAGATATTAACACAAAATATCTAATACTTGGAATACTAACTTTGAATATAGAAGATGCAAATTCATGTTCCTTGTCTAAATCAAGCAAAGAAAGGATTTAACTATTCCCTTCTAATTTTTCCTATATTCCATCAGACTACTGCTGAATCTTCAATATTCTGTCAGACTACTGGCTACTTTAACACTCTTGATCTGGTTTTGTTTAGAAATTCTGCCTGGAACCCTAGAATGTAACTTTCCCTAATTCCATTTTTGTTGAAATTAATACATTGTGTCCCAAAACAGTAATCATAACTCAATGAAGAAACTTTTAATTTAAAATTTATTATTACCTCAGCTTATATATGTCAATACAGTTATTTCAATATACTTATCTCTTGCTGACATTCATTTTTTTAGTCATACAAAAATGAATTAACAAATATTACAAGCAGTACAGAAGAATGAATAGTAAGAAGGTAGTCTTAAAACTTTTGAGCTGAAAACAGAAATAGTTAATGGCTTTGAAACATTCATAAAATAGTATTTTAAAAATCTTCAAAAATTTAACAGAATAATCAAGTGGGGCACCTGTGTTAAGAAGAGTCTTGACAATGGCTATTATGATACAAATAGCATCAGAAAATGAAATGCCATTTGTATGTGTTTGTTTTTATTTGTGTGCTTGTGTGTATATTATGGTAAAATAATATTGCTTTGGAGACAAAAGCTGTTAAATTAAGGAAATATTAAATTAAACAAAGGCCAGTCCTTCCATTTCATTTAAAAAAAAAAGAGTGCCAAGTAGCAAACACCACAGCTTGAAGTTCACAACTGTAGAGACATCTCTGTGGAAAAAACATGTTGCCTTTTATTTTTCCCTTCTAATAGTGTTTCTAACAGCCAATGCTGTTGCAAAATAATATTTATGATGTCAAACTCTGTCTCTCATACTCCCTCATTCATTATTGCTGCTCAGTATCATTACTTTCTTTTTTTCTCCAGCAGCACTAACCTTGCCTCTGTCTGTAAAAACACAGATTACTTTAGCTTGCAGATAATGATGAGTAGTTTCAGTGCACCCTTAGAGCTTAGATCATTATCTAGTACATATTTCACATTCCTCTGCTTTCATTTTTAAGATATTTCTGTACATATTTCTCTGGCATTTTCCTTCCAGTGCAATAGCATTCTCCAGTATAGTCCTCCTTCCTTAAGATATCACTACAACTTTTTCTGCAAAACAGTTTTTAAAGAAATTTCAGCAAATCTAGGTTGCCAAGTCCAGACTGATTGATCATTTAAAGAGTGAAACTGCATCAGTGCTATTTTCTGCCCATATTTTCAGGCTTCTTATCCTTTCTAACCTCTCAAGAAAGAGTTCATAATTTCTTTTCAGAATTGCTATCCATTTTTCTGATCTCACATAATAAACCTTGTCCCATAACTACTTACCTTGTTTATGCACTCTTGGTGTCTTACTCATTGGCAAATCACAGTTGGGTATCACCTTTTCAGTTCTGCTGCCCCATTTCTCTGAAATTCTTCCTTTTCTACCACAAGATATTGAATAACTTTTTACTTCTTAGACCTTATCTTCAACCTTGCCTCCTCTGAGATTTTGTTGTGCTTTATCTGTAGAAATAATGTCACATAAAAAAAGTCTTTTTCTTTTTTTTCTTTTTTTTTTTCCACTGTGAAGGTAAGCATCTAACACAACTGGCTAAAACTGTGCCATCTATCATGGCAGCAAATATCGTGCAACTTTCTCACGTAGCTATATCTGCACAGATTGTGAATGGAGACTAGATCTCCCCAAATTTGTTCAGTATTCTGTGACACATTCTTTTCTTTCACAACAAGTTTGTGCATTTCTTAAAGGTGATCCTTCAAGATACCTGGATCTATTTCCCTCAGTTTCAACTATTCAGTTGTCAGTATGAGTATTTTTCATCAGGTGTGTATATTTCATTTAAAAAAAAAGCATGTCAGAGCTTGTGGAATTTATTTTTGGATCATGAGCTTTGTCTTTTGCTATGGCAAAACTTATTGAGTGATGCCAACAGAAAATCAAACAAATAAAATGAGAAAAAAAAAGTCCATTGATGTTCAATTAACTGTAAATGATAATTAGTTCTGGCCCTGTTTATTTTCCCTTTGAATTTAATTTCTGTGGATGATTACAGCTAAGAATCATGACTTAAAGTTCACAAGTTGGATATTCAACAGCAAGAAACAGACTATACACATAAATTTATCAAATTTAAAATAATGAATACATACTGACTGAGAACACACCTCAATCCTGAGTCATTTAAAGGCTAATAGTAGCCTGGAGCCAGCGATGCAGCTAGATGTCAAAAAAGAACAGTTGTAGTATAATGTCACTGTCTTTTCTGGATAACCACCACTACATGACACTAATTGAAGATTTTATGTGTTTGTCCCCTTCCTAGGGTTATGCTTATCACAGGTAAACCAAATTGCCTTTTATTATATGCAGAGATCTGACCTTGTTTACTACCACTCATTATCTCAATTTTATTATTTCTTTTTACTAAAACTTTATACCTTCCCTTAAGTAAACTGACTCAATATAACTACTATCTATAAAGTTTGCTTTTGTGAATTATAATTTATAACTAGCTACTCTTTTTTAAAAGAAAAAAATCAACATTTAAAAAATCTTTGTTCTTTGGTATCTTCGTGCTCCTTGAACTTTATTTCCTCAGTGTTATCCAATTTAAAAGTAGATACTTTACTTCTGAGTTTATGATGTGCCTACTGAGATAAAAATAATCCCACACTAGTTCTATGAATAAACATTTAGCTGATTTCTTCTACTTATCGTTTGCAATCTGTGAGTAAGATCATGAAAAAACTAAATGACAGGTCTAAGAAGAAAATCGTCATAAAAAAATAATCTCCTCAAAGATTTATCCAAATGTTTTGTTAGCAGGGTGGTGAACTCTATTCAAACCTCACATGGATGAGGTATACAAAACACCAGAGTATTCAGCTGTGAAACCAAACCCTAAAACATTAGTAGTGAGGATTCATCAAAGTGCTGCTAGCAGAGATTCAGTGTGGCCAAAAATGTCTCTGGAAGTTGAAACTTTGCAGAAATATTTCTGTACACTAGTCTGCATTATGTTTCCATTAGAATTCTTATAATGCTAAGATTTGGGAAACATGTTTTTCCTCTGTTCTGAGCACTCAACTTCTTGGCCAGACAGATGTGTGTTCATTTTTGCATCTTTGAATGATTTCTCTAGGATCCAGCTGGGCCATGTAAGTGACAAAAAAGTGGCTGTGCTCTGTTCTGTATTTTGCAGTGTGGAAGACTCCTCAAAAATTGGACTAGTGACTACCATTTATTAATGTGGTTATAGCATCTAAATTTTCTCATTCATCTATTAAAAATAATTCTATATAAACTCTAATGCAGTTGCCTCCTTGTAAGAAATATGCTATGAGTTATTAGATCTATTTCCGTTGTATACGTTGCTTTATTACATTATAATGAAGCATCTTAGAAACTTTTTAAATCACAGTTCCAAACAGTTTTTTCTCCCATGTCCCATTTTTCAGATGCATAGGAGAGAAAAGCATATCCCACTTCCATGAGGGATAGGGAGGGATATCCCTTCTCCACCTAGTCCCAGTCTAACATATCAAATGTCTTTTCAACAGGATTCAGGTTTCTAAAACATTTTTTTTCCAGTGGTCTATAGTGTAATCTCCTATTTTTTTTTAAGTTTCTTCATTACTGCATATAAGGAGTTTAGTATTTGAGTTTTTAAGCATATTTTCCCATATATCAATGCCCATATATATTTTTTTAATAATTTAATTTCCATATGATTTTTTTTTTTTTGCTTTTTCTTCATCCAGACCTTTATATTTTGTTTCATTCTCTTCTCTCTCATGCATAGGAATACTTATTACTTTCATGTTACATTTTCTTAATGTTAAAGGGAAACTTCTTGCAGGAAAGCTTAAGTATCATTACCTAAATTTTCTATACAAGGAAGACATTGGTTAAAAAGAGGAAGAATAAGGCCTCTCAGTGAATAAGCATGTATATATTGCAAGGTGGATGTGGTTTGTGGTGTGTTCCACAACTGTGATGCTTTTACTGTCCACCCTTGGGGACCTACTAGAGTGAACAGAAGCCTCTCTCTTCCTTTCTTAGGATTATGTCAAAGGAAAGCAGGGTGCGTCAGTGGTGATGAAGATCTCACTAGGTCTGACACGGCCCGATACGCAGCATGGCTAGGTTATATACGTGATTTTGAGATCAAAACAGAAGGTCCTGATGCGGAGTTCTTTGCCCTGCACAAAGGAATTCCAGAAGCAGGAAGAGAACAGAATTTTCTGGTGCTCACTCGAATCACAGCATCTCACATCCAGTTCCTCTTGCCAGCTTTCCTCAATGGAAGCTGTTCCTCTACTAGGCAATGCTAGATGAGTTTTCTACTGGTATATTGTTATCTTGTTTGTTAACTGTTTAAACAGCCTCCTTAAAGAGGCTATGTAATGCTTTCAAGGCATAATTCAGCTTTTCATGCTATCACTGTAATGACTCATCCAGCTTTCTAATATAAATCTGGCTTGCAACAGATCTCTACTGGATGAGTGGAAATTTCAGAGGTTGCAACTAAACAAAAGTAGTATCTCAAAGTTAGTATTAATGCTGCCTGACCCTGTGCCACTTAACAATTAGTAAGACAAATATATTATTATTCTATGTGTCCTGTTACAGAACTGTATTGCACCAAGAAGACATAAGAGTTTTTTTTTTCATTTTCTGTTTTTAGGTATTTACTCTGTAAAATTGATCTGTGCAGTCTGTGGACTTTTTTTCTAATATTGCTGTTGGTTAACCCCGGTAGGCAGCAAAGCACCACACAGCTGCTTACTCACTCCCCCTCAGCAGGATGTGGGAGAAAATGAGACGTGACTAGTACAAATATTCAATAAAAAAATTTCACAGTTGAAGGCAGACATTTCCTTTTTCCTCTCTCTCCCTTTCATCGCGAGATATTAGTGATTCCCATTCTGATTAAATAAAACAATGTTTTAATTAAATGAACACTTAACCGCTTTCACCAGACCACATTCCAGTAAATAAACCATATAAGCAGTATACAATTCCCTCCACAGGCCAGCTCAGGACAAGAATGTTTTGTTTACATTCTTAGAGAAATTAATAATTAAGGTTTCCTTAATTTTTCTTTTAATTTGAATTTTCAGAAAAATTCAAGTTTTCAGAAGCTAGTTCTAGCGGTCAGGTCAAAACTTCTAGTGTGTGATATATCACGGAGAGGAACGCCTGTTACTATAACTGAAGCCAACTGGAGTTATAGATGATCAGCAAATTAGAAAGGTTAAGGTATCTAAAATTAAGGAATTGTTTTGTAATCATACGTATAAGATAATTTCCTATTCTCATAGAATTTCTTTTACAAGTTCTTTTCCTCCCTTCCCCAGCTCCTCACCAGATATCATAAAGCTTAAGGGTCCTAAGTCCTTAATGGAGTGGTTTTGTTTTATTCAACATAATGCGGGTCTGTGAGGGAGCAAGGATTTCCACTAAGCCTTCCAAGTCTGGGGCTGCTGCCCTCTAGACTTTCTTTCCACTTAAAACTTGACAGAAAAGGCAAGGGGCCAGATTTACTGCAACTTTATTCAGAGCAGATGGAGGCAGATGAAACTATAAACAGCAAAGTAGCTGAGCATAGAAGTTAACTAAAACACTAAGTGAAGGTGTTAAATCTGACACAAGGACTAAAGATACACTTCAGAAAACATTGTTGCTGAATTAAGTACTGCCAGAAACCAGGAGCTGATTTCAGAGGACAATGAAAGCCAAAAAAGTTTTTTAAAAAAGTTCAAAAAAAAAGATATTAAGAAATAATCAGTGCTAACTTAATTTAGAAAGGCATCAGACTAGTTGGTCTAATGAGCCTTAGCAACTGCCAGTGTAATGTGTTCTTGATTTCCATCATAAAAGAAAATGTGTAAATTTTGCCTTTGGTGAGTAAACTACCTTTGAACATGAGACAACTGTTTCCTTTTAGGGCCCATTAACCTGCCTTTGACTTTATCTGCATAGAACTGTAAATCATAAAAAGCCCAATTTGGGGGGTGGGGGTGTTTTTGGAAATGTTTTCAATAATCTTAATCACTAAGACACATTTTATTTTAAGAAGTGTGGGTACTTATTAGTTGCTGTGATAGTGACAACTAGCTACAGTTGCTGCCTTAAATGGGCTATAGCACAAAACATGGTTCAGGTATAGTTCATTTTGCTCCCAGAATGTGAACTAAAATGGTGCAAGGCTGGCTGCTTCTTTACACATCTCTCCCCCCGTCTCTCTCTCTGATTCTGGTGGCCAGGTTGATTTCCTACCTGAATCAAGACTGGAGTAGGTGAAAACCACTATAATCTGTCATTAACCTATGGATGCCTTGAATTAGTAATGATACCTTTAACAGCAGGAAGACGGGGGTGTCCAATATAGTTCAATTATTACTCATTTCAAGCATAGCATGAAGAAAAACTGTGCCATCTCAATTGTTGTTGTACGTAATTATTGTTAGTGGGTTGTTTTTTATTATTTTTAAATAGATGAAAACTGTATTTCTGACATAATTAATATTTGATTGTAATTTGTCTACAGTGGAGTGACCCCATAACTTTTTAAAGTGATCATACAATTCTGATTTACAAAAAAAAAAAAAAAGAATTAAATTTTATAAAAACTAAAAGGGCAGTCCAAATTCTAATATTCTCTCTTTGAAATACTGTAAATATATTTACACCAAGATGAGATCATTAAGAAATAAAGCTGCTTGGCTTTGGAATAGGTATACAGAAGAGGAAGAAGTTAATCAGATGTATCCCTGCAGGTTCTGTTATGAACAAATGAGTGTGATGGGGTGACAGTAATTAACATCATCATGTGGAGAAATGACGCCATTCATGTTCTCATTTAGGGAATATAAAAATGGATTGTTGATTGTAAAGCTGAGAGGCAGATCAGGGTATGGAGGGAATGACACTCCTGGTAGAGAAATTTTAAATCCCAGAGATCTCAAAAATAAAAGCCAGCTGAATAGCAACTGCAGATTGTTTAGTCACAGGAACATATGGCATCATGCAAAATACTGAAACTGAATGATTAAACAGACAGACTGAACATTTATATGCAAGGTACAGAGCTTGTAGTCTATTTAAAGTCAAAGATGAGTACTAATTCTAAAAGCTAATGAAATCAGAAGATCATTTCTGGATGCAACAGACAATTTTATGATGCTGAATACCTTGATTACCTCAGTTAGTTGTATAACACAGATTCACCAGAATTTACTTGCAAGTCATTTGTGGCTAGCAAAATGTGCCAAGATATATGTGTGTGTGTATGTGCATGTGTGCTTAAAATTATGCCCAAGAGTATACATACATATATATATATATTTATATATATATAAAATATTTCATTTTGTTAATCCCTGCAGACTGGTGTCTGCAATGCTGGTGCTACAACATGAAAAGTGACTGATTCCAGCAGAGCTACTATGTACTGTAAATAGAAATTGGAATTTATTTAACCCTCATTATTGTGGTATCTGAATAAACTATATGAGGACCAGCATTCTCTACAATAAATAAGTCATTGCAATACACCGCATGGAACAAGAGATACTCTTCTATTTAACACAGACCTGCCAGTAAGCTATGAATACTTTCTAGTACTTACTGGACAGTAAAGTGAACAATTCAGTCCAACTTTAACATAGTCATAACCTGGGTCTTACTTCCCAGATTATGGGATTAATTTTTTTCCTTTAGTTCCTCTAATTTTTGTCTCTCAGTAAGCATGTGAAGTCAAGAAAAATAATGAGTCAGTCCGCTGCAGTAAAAGTAAGTGTGAACTATATAAGGACAATTATTATTAATAAAATTATAACTAATTTATTTGCTCTTAGATTAAGCTCTGGCTCCTCTGAAACCAAAGAAAATTGGTTTTATTCTTGCAGTTTTAGTCGAGGTGATATGTTTGTCTTGGAATTTTGTAAGAATATTCTTATTTGTACCGCTATTTATATATTTATAAACATTTATAGGTGTATAGATTTAGCCATAGGCTGTTTGTTGCAGTGACTGTTTGCATATGTACCATATGCTCTTTGTGACACAAGGTCCTATAATATTATAGGGTTTTGTTCAAGTTTTCTGTTTGATTTGCTATTCTTAATCTAGTTTGATTACGCTTACAGTTTGTATGATTATGACTACAACAGAATGTTTTTTACATCAGCACAAGCAAGATAACTTCCTGAGAGGCTGCTAGATAAGTGCAGATAATAAAATCAAATGGATTTTTAGATCTAATTGCTATAGCCAACATTTTGATGCTTCATATTCACTTTTTAACATTAACTCTAGGATGATCTCCTACTGAGTTATTTACCCAACTGCAAATTTCTATCTAACTGGGCTTTTCAATTTTCATTGCTTAAATTCTCATAAGTTTTTCAATTAAAGCATACACAGAAGAAAATTTATGGTACACAAGGTGACAGGTACACATTACTCTCTAGTTAATTTATTATTTTTACCACTCCATGTCAACATACCTAATTGTTGTTTTCAAACAGTAGTTACCTTAGATCTTTGCATAAACCTATGAGGAAGTCTATCAGTGAACATGCAGTTTGCAAGAAAGAGTTGAAAACACTAAGAAAAAAAAAAAAAGACCACTAATGAATGGGACAGATTTTATCTATACGTGCAAATGTGCTGAAAATAACAGCAGCTATATATTAAAAATGTCCTAATTGCATTTCTTTATTCCACTGTCACTCATTTTTCCTTAATGATAGGTAGGATGAATGCATTGTACCTCTAACAGGAGTATGACATGGATCTAAGAGACATCACACTTAAAGGGGTGCTTCTTTCCCCACCAGCTGGGAAATTGTTTAAACTCAATGCTTTGCAGCTGGGCAGATAAGAAGGGACATAGGAATTTGTTGGTTTAGTGCAGCTGACCCATTTTGTGTTTTCTTCCATTGATCTTCCTAGCTCTCTACTGTAATTAGTTGAGCTGAAAACTGAGGTTTGTGCAAGTGCTACTTAAGCAGCTAAGAAGCTGATGGGTTAAGCTCTTTTAATTCTGATCACTGTTTCCTTGAGCACTGCTCTGAGTGGAATGTATACAAATATGCATTAATGAGCCCACAATGTATCTATCTGGTAGATCACAGTGATCAGATGATAAGGATTCAGTGGCTACACTGGAAAACACAGGTTAGTGGTAGCTATAATAGGAGGTTGAGAAGATGAAACTGTCTTTCAGAATAGAATGAAATTAATTTAGACAAGCTCTGAATAACTAATAACAAGATTTTGGCCTACAGTGGTAGTTTTTTTTCAAGAAAGCTAATCTTATGAGACCTCCATTAGTCAGAATCACAATGTGCTGACCAGAACAACATATCTCATTTGCCTCCTGAAATTTTGGGTCAAAATGTTAGAAGAAAAGCTCTAATAATTTCCATACTATTGATTCTTTCCCTCAGTCTGAACCCTTCTCCTAATTCAGTTTCAAATACCGAATCAAGCCATAGTATAAGCAATCTCAACTTCTACTCAAATACTCCCATCATTGTATATTGTGATCAATATTCTCTGTGAAAAGAAAAATCTTTGAATATTTAGGAAAGAGTTGCTTACAGCAGTCACATTAGTACCACTTGCACTGCCAACATTTAGTGATGTCAACACTAGAAATAGAATTCATATGGCTAATAACTGCAAATCCATTTACCATTCCTATACTACTCCCAAAACACCTTTTCTTTTGTCAGCAACTAAATTATTATATAATACATGAATGACAATAGACAAATGAATATTCTTTGTTCAAAATGTATGATTCAATCTTCTAAGTACCTATGTAGTGCCATGTGAAATTCAGCAGGGAATTGTTGCTTCAAATGATGAATCATATCACACTGTAAATGAATTTTTTTCTGCTATTTAGCTCCTTGAATGCATAGCAATCTACTTGAAACACTGGGAAATTTACGCCTGTTTTCCATCCCAATTTGCCGGCTAGTGAAGTTCATAAAAAAAAATTGTCACTGAATCCAGTGGTAACTAGACTGAGCCCATGACATCTAGGACTGAAACACTAGTAACAAGAACTGGAAATTTATAAGTAAACAGTTCTTATCCATGTACTTATTTGTTTAATCAACTGTCAACCTTTTAGGCAAATTTATGTCAGCTAACAGTTAAATTAAGCACCCATCAGGTTGTCCCAATAATTAATAGAGAAAGTTAAGCTCCTCCAAGGGGCATGTCACTGATGGTCTTAGCTGGGGTGAGTTACTCTTTAGAGATGTCCTTAGTCTCCATTTAATGTTTAAATTCTTTTAGACATGGATATAAAAAGGGAAGACATGGGCTTGAGACGCAAAGAAGTTTGGAAGGAGATTAAATTTATTCAAGTTATTAATAATCAAAGTTATTAATACTTTGCATCACTTTCAGTAAGAGCAAAGTATATCCGGGAGTAGAGATAGGATGGCTAATGTCAATGACAGAATAGAAATGGAAATTACCACATCTGAGGAGGAAACAGAACTCAGAGTTTAATGTGCTCAGATCAAGACAGTTAATGATTGTCATCGCAGAATAATGAAAAAACTGGCACACTTTTAAATTTTGATAAGAGTAGCTGATTTATCAAATTGGGAATATAACTATGTCTGTAAAATAATAAATATTGTACTATAATTAATAGAAAGAAAAGCATAACCCAGAGAAATAGGAGCTTATCTCTTGATTTCAATAGAATAGAAACCTTTGGAATAAATCATGAAGAAATTAGTTATGGAAATAGAAATTAATGGAAAATCAACAAGATTACTTTTTTAAAAAGGTAGGTAATACCAAGATAACTTGGTGTCTTTGTTTGATAGAATAACTCCCTAGATATGAGAGAAGTGGAAGATCTAACTTATCTTTCAATAAAGTACTTGAAGTGGTTAACTATGGGAAAATATTAAACTGCAGAAGATAGAATTAGTCAAATATTTTTGATATGGATAAAAATATTTTTATATTTTGTGACTGTGTTAAATTCTTTGCTTACAAACATAAACCCATTTCTGATCTAAAAGTCTTCAGTATAAACTGTTTCAGGATAATATTAGGAGAATCAGGAGGGACTACAGTGCAGGACTACTTCTTATGTATTGACTTTTTAAAGACTGATGGTTAATTATAAAGGGCTACCATAAATCCTCAGACAAAATGTACTAGAAAATGTAGTCCAAAAGATAAGCATTTTAATTCTGTGAGATCATTCATGCTTACAGGCGTACCTTTTTTTCTCAAACTCCTTGCCAACTTCTTGGTCTAGGCTTAGTCCTATAATCATTAGGCCCTACTCATAACCATGGTCAACTGGCATAGCTGCTCTGAAATCAGTGAAGATGCACAGATTTATGGTAGCTGAAGTCTGTCCAATAATGATTCTGTTCCCTCATGATAGCTACAGTTCATATGCACAATACCCTTCAAATATTAACAAGCTTCTGTCTTCTCAGAGAAGAGTCAGTCAGAAATACTGTAAAATTATGACAGTCTTGTTCTGTAGAAGAGTTGCACAGCTGATTTCATAACCGATCCAAGTGTTACTGAAATCAAAGTTTTTCTTAGACGTCCATGAGAATTACAAGAATTGTTCTTTCACATACAGCAAATCAGAGTTTTTCTCAGACCTCACTCACTCTTTGCCATGTAGGAACACAACATGGACCAGCTTTCCTTCATTTCCCTATCAACGCATCTTATTTTTAGGGATGAAACATTTGTTGCACCTGAACATGTGCGCATGTATGTACACACATACATACATAAATGTACTATACACATAACATTTAGAGTTAGGGAATCAGATATCACTGTAATGGGCATGTTTAAAAAACTGATAAATCATGCCTGTAACACTAAAACAAAGCTTTTCTAGACTGGAACTCATTAACAACACATTTCATGCAAATGGTTAGTTCTCATTATCAACCATTATCATTACATACTCAAAGTCATTACTACTTAGCAATCATATCCAACATTAGCTGTGAGTACCCAATACCACAGAGATGACCTGTGTAATTAGCAGTGATGTCCACCGTCCTTCATGTACTTGGTCACCATAACGCAGGTGATCAGACCCAAGAGCTCTTCAACAAGAAAACCCAGAGCTGAAGTAAACATTTCCTTGCTCTTACCCATGCCCATGTTCAGGATCTTGTCCTTTTATACAGCAGTTGAGTTTCAAGGCAATTCCCAGCCCTTGGCCTCCACCCTGAGCTACATGCTGCCTGAACCTGGGGAAAAATTGTTTTCCAGGCTGCAGCAGATGCCTCACCCTGCTGCTTGGCTGCTGCTCCCTTTTCTAAAGCAAAAACTGTCTTTTTGCAGATGCATTTTTTCTACGATGAGTAATGGCCCGTCAGTGCATTGCTAGTTGTTCTGTGACTTCTTTCCTCAACCAGTGCCCATATTTTCAAGGCCTTTGCGGTTATCCCACCCTTAAACTGTGTGTGGTAACAAGAGACACATGGTGCCATGCTCAGTCCGCCCAGCAAGTTGATAACAAACCTAACAGGCTGGACTGAGTCCCTGCAGAGTTAACAGGAGGCACAGTTAGCATAAGCTCTGTGGCCTGTAATTAACAATGGCAATACTATTTATTTGGGCTGTTGGGTACACAAATGTTTTTACAGGTATGCTGTCTAACTGTGCTGCTGCTTTTATGAGTGTGACATGTTATTTCATACCGGTTCGTGCTATTTCTTTCTTCCTTCAATGATTGACTTGTCTCTCAGGATATCAAACAAAACTCTAATTAAAGTGTGTTGCAATAGTGGTTTCAAAACATGATGAGGCTGAAAGCTTTTTATTACATGAATTTGTGCTGGTTTTGGCTGCGATAGAGTCAATTTTCTTCATAGTAGCTAGTATGGGGCTATGTTTTGGATTTGTGCTGGAAACAGTGTTGATAATATAGAGAGGCTTTAGTTACTGCTGAGCAGTGCTTGCACAGAGTCAAGGCCTTTTCTTCTTCTCACACCACCCCACCAGCGAGTAGGCTGGGGGTGCACAAGAAGTTGTGAGGGGACACAGCTGGGACAGCTGACCCCAACTGACCAAAGGGATATTCCATGCCATATGACGTCATGCTCAGCATATAAAGCTGGGGGAAGAAGAAGGAAGGGGGGGACGTTCAGAGTGATGAAATTGGTCTTCCCAAGTAACCATTACACATGATGGAGCCCTGCTTTCCTGGAGATGGCTGAACACCTGCCTGCTGATGGGAAGTAGTGAATGAATTCCTTGTTTTGCTTTGCTTGTGTGCGTGGCTTTTGCTTTACCTATTAAACTGTCTTTATCTCAAC
>NW_008825615.1:9833379-9851194 GCF_000699105.1 Pygoscelis adeliae
TGTGGTGCGGTACTGGATGGGCTGGAACTCCAGTGTGAACTCGAGTGAAGGGACTGTGACCTGTGGATGAGTCCACACAGGAGTAGGACATCCTGAAGCATCTATGGCTGTGGATAAATCCATGCCAGAGCAGGTACATCTTGAAGCATCTGTGGCCGTAGTTATGTCCATGCCACAGCAGGTACACCTTTGAAGGGAATGTGGCCTAAGGATAAGTCCATGCTGGAGAAGGTACACCTTGAAGCATCAGTGGCTCTGCATGAGGTCATGCTGAAGTACCTCAAAGTGTGTGGTAATGGATAAGCCCACGACAGAGCAGGTGCTCCCCTGGAGGGACTGCAGCCATGGGTAAGGCCATGTTGGAGCAGGTTTACTTCTGAAGGGACTGTGGCTGCGAGTAAGGCCACGCTGGAGCAGGTATATCTCTGAAGGCATTGTGGCCCATGGAGAAGGCCACACTGGAACAGATGCATCTCAAAGCGACTGTGGCTGTGGATAAGTCTATGCCACAGCAGCTCTACCCCTGGAGAGTCTGTGGCTCGTAGACAGGGCTCCACTTGGAACAGGTACTCCCCTAAGGGACTGCAGTCTGTGGATAAGTCCAAGCCAGAGCAGGGGCAAGGGGAGGAGTTCATTGCAATGTTAAACCCTATGGTCTGGTCCAAAGGGACCAGGGGTGGAGTTTGTAATGGAAATACCTTCAAAAAGTTGTCACCCATGATTTGAGTCACATGTTATGGGAATTACTATAGCAGGAACCACCTGAAGCAATGGAGGACAAGCCTTACAAGAAGCAGTGCAAGTGCAGCTGTGACCCGACCTGAGCTGGCTTTGGTGCCCAGTAACTCCATGCAATACACGATCTCTCCTGTCCTGAGTAACCACCATAACAGATGGAGCCCAAAATCATGGACTAAATGAACTCAATGGGCATTTGTAGATATTTTACAGACATTTAAAGTAGTGGTCCATAGACTAAGGGAAACATATCTGTGTATTATATCAAAGGATGGGAAGAGGGGTGGTGGTTAATGAGGATGTATTGAATAGTGTGGGACCAGAGCATGATGTAAATGGTATGGAATAAGGGGTGGACAATGTGCTGGTTTTGGCTGAGATAGAGTCAATTTTCTTCATAGTAGCTAGCATGGGGCTATGTTTTGGATTTGTGCTGAAAACAGTGTTGGTAATATAGAGATGTTTTCATTATTGCTAGCAGTGCTTACAGAGAGTCAAGGCCTTTTCTGCTTCTCACACCACCCCACCAGTGAGTAGGCTGGGGGTGCACAAGAAGTTGGGAGGGGACACAGCTGGGACAGCTAACCATACCATATGACATCATGCTCAGCGTATAAAGCTGGGAGGAAGGGAGGGGGGACATTTGGAGTTATGGTGTTTGTCTTCCCAAGTAACCGTTACACGCGATGGAGCCCTGCTTTCCTGGAGATGGCTGAACACCTGCCTGCCCATGGGAAGGAGTGAATGAATTTTTTGCTTTGCTTATGTGCATGCAGTTTTTGCTTTACCTGTTAAACTGTCTTTATTTCAACCCACGAGTTTTCTCTTTTACCCTTGCGATTCTCTGCCCCATCCCACCGGTGGGGAGTGAGTGAGCGGCTGTGCGGTGCTCAGTTACTGGCTGGGGTTAAACCACGACAAAGTTATATCTGGATATTTTTACCACAACCTTTTTAAGGTCTTAATAAAGGGATTTTGTAACTTGCAAGATAGCCATGCAGACTCCCTAGTGCAATGGGGATGGAAATTTTTTATCCAGTGCTGAATCAAATATAGTAAAATTGTTTCCTGGAACAGTAAATTGACTCTGACTCTGACTTTACACACAATATTTGCTTTTCCATTTTCATGATCATGGGCCATGTTTTATGAATACTGCTTTGTGACATATATATCTATATGAAGGAACAGGTTCCTTGACCTATTGAAAGAATGCTTCTATAAATGTATATTTCTTAATTCTGGCCTTTGGATAAATAAAAGCTGTAAAATAACTAGATTCTCTTCTCTCTACCCACAAAGGATTTGGCTAGCGATTAGGTCTTTGTCTTTTTTTCATTTAATTCATAGCTTCTAGTTACATAGCTATTTCACTCAACCCTGCTAGACTTCAAACACTTCACTTACTGCTGATTTAGCCATACACATATTTAATTGTATCTAAAAGTTGTGAGGACCCAGTTGTTTTAAGTCTCTTACTGAAATGTGACTGTAATATTGCAGAGAAACCTCTATTTTTCATTAGTTAATACATTTTATGGATGAGTAACAGGCTGTCATTCAAATTGATTGTTTCACTTAGAATGTTAAACTGCTGAGGTGGATTGCTTTTGTACACCATTATTCAAAGCAGAGGATATACTTTTTAGAAAGGCTTCTAAATGGAAAGTAGTTAAACGTTATGGGAGTATGGTCACTGCCTTAGATAAAAGGAAGGCCAAAGCCTGATGACCATTTTTGAAAGTTACTGTATTTTGTTTATGAATATTCATACAAATCAGTGTAATGTGAATGTTTTCCTTGCCACAAGGTACATGAGGTAAAGGAAAAATAATGATTCCTTGTAGGATTTTATTTTATTTTTTTTATTATTATTATTATAGGCAGCTTTATTATAGCTGCATTGAAATAGTAGTGTTATGAATTAAACGTATTTGTTAGCTTTAAGTAAAGATTGCTTTGCTAAAAGCTCATATAAAAACTGAATATTTTTTTAAACACATGCTTAAGTAAAAAAGTTGACACAAATCAAAATACAATTACATTAACAGATACTATTCTTTATAGACAACTGTTGTAAATTAAAAATTATATTAAATTTAGCATTTTGGTTTGCTCAGAACCTGTCCCAAGAAGGCAAAGCAATGAGACATTCTGGTGCCCCATCTCCTATAGACGTATATTTAGGGACTGAAGAAAAAGAAAACGGAGACAAGAGCAGATGATAGTGTCAAAATTAGCAACAGTGGTACTGATTTTTATTGAGACTTGTGTCTGAAAGTACAGATGCAGAGAAATCCATGGCCAAAAATTGCAATAGGAGAAAAGGCGATGAGCTGGTGATGATGGAGTTAGACCACTGAAACTTTTTTTCATCTCCATATACTTCCTTTTTTTTTATTTACCATTTTGTGAAAATTATAGGTTTAGAAGCCTTTTAGGTTATTTAGATCAAAATATTTTTATGTCTGTTTGAACCCTGGGACTTAGTCCTTGAATGGGACCCTTAGATCCTCCAAAAAGAAAAAGAAAAAAAAAATCACTATTAATTTTGTTTCAGAGATTACAGTCAGACAGTTAGGCGAATATTTAATTTACAGAATGATCTAGTATTGGTTTTGTCCTATTCATCTGTCTGCAGGATCAGCATAATGGAGCAAGCTCTGTGGCTGGTAGTTCCAGGGTACAAGCTGAAGCATGGCAGGAGACTGCATAAATATCCTGGGTCAAAAGGAGTAAAGGGGTAGCCTAACACCCTGCTCAAAGCAGCTATGATGGGGACAAGAATGAGAGACAGTTCTTTTTAAAAGATACGTAATTTATTTTAGCCCTCTTCCTCCAGCCTTGGTGTTCAAAATATCTATTTATTTTTTCTTTTTTTTTTTTTCTTTCATGGAATCAACTGTCTCCTCAAATAGGCAAACCCAAGCCTGTGTCTACAAAAGTCCAACATCACCCTGTCACAATACTTTGATCTGGTTTTGCCTTCATCACTTATCCTCTCTGACTGTACTGCTAACATCCTTCTAATGCCTTTAATAGTGCTGTCTCTTCAGCAATGAGACTCATGCTGCTCCCAGACAGGAAAATGTGAGGTTCTCCCTCCTCACCCTGACAGCAAGTGAAGTAAGGTTTCTGAAATAATATAGATTTTTTTTGTTTCTTTCTTTGTTCCCCTTGATGACATTTTGTGTTGAACCTTTTCATTAGATCCAGAAGGTCTAAATTGCTCTGTGATGGTGTGCCCTGTTCTGCAGTGCTGGAGAATCTTGATTTTCTGACTACCCTTGATGATAGCTTTGGATACAGTTTCATGAGCTGATGCAAGCATTTTGTTTGTCAACTTCTGTTCTAGAAGAGCTCGTCATTCTCTCTAACTGTGGAAGAATCTCTACTGTAATCTTGATTTTAGGGACCAAGGTAGTTTTAACTGTATTCTGTGACCTAACATTGTTTTTATAAATGGGTGTTAAGTAGGGGCAAGAGATTAAATGTGATGTGATAGAGAACGCTGGGCAGGAAGGAGAGTTGAGATGAAGAGGAAGTACTCTCAAGAGCTATGAAGCTTCCCTGAAAAGTGGATCTCTTATTGTAAGTGGCACTTAGGCCCTTCCTGGCTGAGATTGCTGTTTTGCTCAGGTGCTAATCTCTAGCAGACACTGTGACCCCTATGTGGCAGCACTGATTGCACCTGCTGAAGAAGAAATGTAAACCTGAGCATCATCACCTTTACTTTAAATAGGTCATGAGAGTGGCCAAGACAGTGCCTCTTCTGGTATACTGTGAAGCACTGCTAGACATAATGTGGGAGCAAGCTCACACCTGGCTCTAGAATACAGCTCTTGGTAAAGAGCTTTAATTCTTGTTTTGCCTTAAGTTAGCAGTGAACAAATTTACGTGGCTGGCATTTGTTTAGTGCTATAACAATAGGATATAATAATGAGGTGATTTAAAAAAAAAGACTGTATTTTCAGTGACACAGCTCAACTTTAGAGAGTCATTTAACCACTACATATCTAACTATTTAAATTTGCTTTTTTCCCCTCATATATGAAAAGCAAGAAAAGGATCCTCTTTTACAATCTATTGCTTTTCTAGTGAAGCAGTAGGTTAGTCAGCTCTAGAAGATTTCCTTCCCTTTGCTCATTTTTCTCCACTTCGTACATTTCTTCCATTGGAGAGCACTAGCAAAAATTTTTTAAGATTCCTGTTTTCTCAAAAATCTAAGGTGTTTATCTTGTGTTGAAACACTTAGATACCTGCATGTCACTAAGGACTATCTAAGTCACTTTTGAAAGTAGGGCTTAGCTATTTCTGAAAATGTCAAACAATGTGCAAGACCAAGTTTTCTTGAAATGAGGCAAGTTTGAAAGGTTTAATTTAAAAAAGATAAAGATCCATCTATTCAAGGATCTTGTCTATGATGACTCAGGAAGAGTATGACTGGGACAGGCCTTTGAAGATGTTTTTCTAGCATATTCTGCAAGGTTCCAACAATCTGTATCTCAAGAAATAATATACCAAGAGATGACACTTTTAACTGTACTGGAGCAATGTTCCCTTTTTTGGCTGATTCTAGTTCAGAAGAACAATTCATCCTTCTCAGAATCGGAGCTTTGGGGGAACAGCACAAGGTGGCATTTAATAGCAAGAAACTGCTTGAAAATGGAAGAGATTGGACAATTCCATGGAAGGAGAAAGGACTATGTCAGTGATATATAAGAGATTATAAATGATTTATCAGCCCATCATTTTTACAATGGGGCAGTAACCCAGTTACATTTGTCTTCTTAAGAATGAGCAAACAATTATTTATTTAATTTAAAGTTGCCATAGATGACTCAGTTGCATTTTCAGGAAAAAATTTCTTAAATATCTATTCTGAATACTAAAAAAAAGAAACACAAATTCTGTAAGAACTGTGCTGCATATAAAGCAACACAACTGTTACATTAAACTGTATTATTACAATTTTAACTCAGTTGTATTCTGTAATATTATGTAATAAACATTTAGAATATACAGTATTTTAATGTAGAAATATTATCCTTGTTGCTTTTATATCTATTTTATATAAATTCACCTGTGTTTTGTTAAAAAAAAAACCACCACATTATTTACAGGCTATTGACGAGGAACTAAAGCACAATATAAGCTGTCCAACATAAGTTGGCTAAAGTTATAAAGACAGACTGAACAGAAACAACTTGAAACACCAAGCACCACCAGTACCTAGCAACAAAACTGTCCTAAAGATGGCTATCAAAACTGCAGTCTTTTATCCTGATTTACTGAAACTCATTTTAAGTTAAACACTGGTGTCCATTTGTGCCTTCAACAATTCCCACAAATAGATTTATCAGATGATTCAGTGTAGTTCATGTACAGATTTATAATCATTAATTGAGCTAGAATGTTTTATTACAATAAACAATACTATAACTGTACAGGTAAAAGCTTTTCTATTCAGTATAAGTAGTCAGCATTTTGAAACGTAAAATTTTCACCTGAAGTAAATACTACAATGTCTGATGAATGGACTGCTGGGTTGGCAGCCTTATAGCACCTTAGCTAAACAGATAGACTCTCTGTCCAATTAGTAGAGAAAGTGGGTGCCTCTGAAGAACAGTATTAGACAGTGTCAGTGATAGAAACATCCATAGAGTGATACAATACTTCCACAGACTGCACAGGGACCTGTCTAGACCCAGCCAATAGGAAACACAAGGTATTCAGTGTATTAGAATTAGCATATGGGAACGTGGAGTAAATATTCCTCCTTCCACTCAGAATTTACCGATGATCTTGCTTTGGAGAACAGATGCCTAACAGTTTGCAATAATTTTCTACAGGCCATTATATCAGCATAGAAAATCCAGAGTCGTGGCTATATATCTTTTACTGCCATGTCAGGAAAGGATGGAGCAGAGTTAGAGCTAGTACTTCATTAATGAACAGAGCCAACACAAGGACAGAATGTAACAACCTATACTCTAGTGGCAGAACTGTATGACTGCTTGTAGGAAGGAGACTGGGTAACATACTTGTAGAAACCTGAGGAAAACATTTCGTTGACAGAATGAAATGGTAAGAACTAGAATTTGGCTTGATAATGTCTTCAGTTTGATTCTGTGCAGTCATCTGTACTGACTGCAACAAGAGCGTCACTTTTGCATGACTTCTGAAAATTGGCCTAACTAAACATGACAGTACCTCTCCAGATTATGCTAAAACCTTTCTTCAGTGGTGTTTTAGAAGACAGATACAACATACTGAGTTACCAAATCCTTCATGGAATGATCAATGATTTCCTTGGCTCCTTCGATATAGAAAGAAAGAGAGAAAGAAGGAAAGAAAGGAAAAAAAAAACAACAAACAACAGTGTATTTTGACTGTCTCTTTGACTCTTGTAGCAGAGGGGCAGGGACCTAGAGCAGAACCATTATGCTGTTTTGTCTTGGCTAGCAAATCCTCTGGAGAGGGCGCAGATCTGGCATGGTGTAAAAGCTGCAAAATCAGGATGTGAACAGCATTTAACAATGGCAGCGTGCTGTGACAAGACACTAAAAAAGTGGTTTTTCTGTGATGTATCCAGATTCTTAAGAACAAAGTAATATTCAGTGGCCATTCACAGTGTCACTATTTTGTGCAGAGATAATGCCCAGCTTTCTCAAAGTGCACCTTTGAAGTTATTTTAAAGCTGCTGATTATACCTATTTATTTACCTACTTTTAGGCATTTCTTAGTAATTTGCTCTGTAGCATCTGCCACATAGAAGGGCATCGTGATTTATCTGCAGCTCTGAATATATTACTTGTTAACCTTTACAAACACCTAGTGTGACTCATTCCATCTTATCACAGCAGACGTAAGTGGGAGTAAGCATCACTCAACAGGACAACCAGTTTGTATAAGATATAGGCACATGTACCAAATGTACCCAGATAAAAGAGCCAGTTAATTTTTAAAGTGTTAAAAAGAAACTTGAATACAACAATGCAGTCTGCGATTGGATTTGAGGCATGTGCATTGGTAGTCATACTGAGGGGATCAAGAACCTAATATAGCCTAAATAATGAACAAGAGAAAGATCCATTGTAATTGTCACCTCTAAGTATCTCCTGAAAAAAAAGCAGCTAGCTTTAGCCCTTTATGATTCTCCCCCCTTTTCCCAGAAACTCCAGCATTGTTAAACCAGTCACTCAGTTCCCCTGAGTAGCACTTTGCTGCATTTCTCTGCCTAATGCTAACTTCCACAGACTTGGGAAGCACTACACTTTAACTTTCAAGGAGTTTGGCCATGCTGCAACTTCTAAACTTATCATGTTCATAGGGAGTGGAAATTTCCTAAGACATATACCTAGCTATGTGGACTGTCCTTTTGATTGATTTTTATTGTTGGATTCATACCTGTTTTCAGACCACCAGCGCTCTCACAAAACCAAATTTATGGTGACTTATACTAAAATGGGCAAAATAGCAAATAAAAAATAAATAATCTAAATGATCAGCTGTACCAACTTAACCACAAACAAGCAAGCAATCAAAGTTTGGGAACAATGTTGTCTCTCTTTCTCTCTCAAGTCAAGGTTACTCCATGAGGACAATTGTCTTCAAATTTCACTTCACAAAAGAGCCTTTGGGAAGGTTTCCTGGGAGTTTTCTTTCTGAAATGGCTGGAATTGTAAGAATTGTCCCAAACAAGTAGTTAAAAACCATGATCAAACATGGTCATCATGCCAGTTTGTTAAAAAAAGGTATATAGGTTTTTACCTTGGTTGTCTAACTGGAAAATGTAAAATAAAATGTCTTTTTGTAATGTACTCAGCACCCACTCAATTCTTTAAAGTCATACAGAAAGGCATTTTTCTTAGAAGCATGCCAAATGAGATGTGTTTCCATAAGATTATTCCTATATACTATAGTATTTTTTCTTAGTAAAGTCTAATAATTTTGCTAATAGAAAATCAAGAAATATCTTCCTTCAGGACCGACAAATCACCACAAAAGATATTAGGAGATGTTTAAGCATCTATCTAGGCAGCTGAATTAGGGGCCTTTGTTTCCTATAAAGGCAATGGGGCCTAAGAAAGTCAGTAAGGTACTATGATTTTAGATTTCTAAATTAATTTTACATGCCTTAGAGACTCTACAAACAGATTGTAGGTACCTAAAATAGCAGCCAAAGTTAAATGCCCCAAACAAGGCTGTGTGAATATTTTCTTGTGTTATTAAGGCAAGACAATATTTGACTGTGCACAATTGTTAAGCTTTTTTTTTTTAAGCACGTCTCTCCTAGTGTCACATTGCTGATCCTGAGGATTTTTCATGTATGACAAAAGTTATGTTATCTCAATGTTATATCTTACTGTTTTGTTGTAACTAGTTTATTTGTGTAAAGAAAAATCTACCTCCCTACTACAAGGGTACCTACCTCCTACCCTACTACAAGGGTAGTTCTGAGCATGACATATACATCACTTACTTACAATATTGCACCAAATAGGTAGAGGCTTTAAGACTAGAAGAGACCTTTGAAATCCATAACTAACATGTTTTTTCTGCATTGAAAATTTTAGATAATGAAGTTGTCATAGATTGGATTACCTTGGTAATGATGTATCTGGTTCTGACATATAATGTCAAGTTGCAGCATTTACTTAAAGTTACTTTGTGCTTTGTATTCTGACACGGTATGACTCACATAGCTTGACTTGATATGTCTTAAACTGACACCTTGCCATAGATATGCAAATGCTCCCATTTTCTGAAAAGAGCAATTAAAATACTCTTGATAAACCAAGAGTTCTACAGAAAAATACTGATATTTTTCCACATCATCAGGATATAAATAGTATTACACAGAATTTGCTAGCACACTTTAGCATTTCTTTAAATGTACAGAGGTACCTGTGCAACAATTAAGTGATACTGTTCTGAAAACAATATTCTGTATAAGAATGTAAACATGCTAGTAAACAGTAATGCTACTTGATCAAACACTTCACACTTATTTTTGAAGATATAGCAAACACACATATAAGCATAAAACTGTAATAAATTCAACATTTTGTATTTACTTCTCAATATCTAAATTTTTCATGTGCTTCTTGATTTCTGATGTATATACAGGAGCAGTTACTCTCAGCAGTTGTTTACCCTTATCAAGACCAAAAACATGTTAATAAATATCTTCTATACCTTGTTAGCATAATTTATTGACTTCTGCTCGTTTCTCAGGTTGTCCAAAGTCCTGACTTTTCAAACTCTTTTAATATAATGTCTTTCTTTACAATTTTCTAAAGAATTAAGTTTCCCTTAGAGAATGTCCCAGATGAACAACATGAAAGCTGGAGGTAAACGTTGTCAGCCAAAGGAATTTGGAGGCAGAAAACATTTCCACTGGAAATATTCTTGCTTAATTTAAGTTATAGTCTCAGACATGTTTGTGGTTTATAACTAACATGGTAAAGTTGATAATCCTATATAAATTTATAAATTATAATTGTTGTATTTATTGCTATGGACATAGAAGACTATCTACTATATGTTGCAAAGCCTAACTTTCAGCTGGCTGGTCCTCACTGGAATCATCAAAATGGGATCCAAGATTTTATCACCCCCTAAAGAAAGTCACTTAAGACTCAGTTGCTCACATTTTCACTTTTGAGTGAAAATGAGTAAGTGCTGTTTGAGGTACGCCAGGGTACCTCAAGCATTCAGGTGTTGTTGGCAGATAGGAAACCTGTGTGAAACCTATGATCTACTGGAGTAGCAGCTGGGGACCAGATGGGATACCCTAAAGTATCTTTGACAACGTGAGACATCTATGTATGAGCAAGTGAATTCAGTCATTAAATCAGGGTACCACATGCAGCTGTCAGTGACTATTCAGTAAGAAAATAAGGAGGCAAGGGGGTAAATTTAAGGGAAATATTTTAAATTCTGCTTTGCCCACAGGCTCTGTCAGATACAGCACAGAAGCAGCATCCACACACTAGAGAGAAACAAGAATGCTTGTGTTTATCTAGGTCTTGACTATTTGATTTTTGAGTTCCTCTTCTTTTTTCCTCTTCCCTCTCTGCATTCCTGTTCCCATTTAAAGACAGCTTGAGTATGAGTCTATATAGGAATGATTGTGAGTTTAATTTTGGTGACTGAGGGAAGATGGGAGGTGGGTGGGGTGCCCTAGGTGCTCCAACAGGTATTCTAGATGCATCCTCGGTCCACTTAGGACCTACAGCTCTGTAGTTACCTCTTTCATAGCAGAGAAATCACAGTACTCGCAGGTCAGCTCTGCATGGGAAAGGAGTCATGCTGTGAATTCATATTCTAGAGTTTTGTAACTATATTACTGTTGATTTGCTTTCTGTAGTACAACTACTGAAGAAGAGATCCAGAGCCCATACTGTGCTACTTGAAGCATGTTTCAAGTGCCTAAATGCTCTCTCAGTTCAGCAAGACTATAACTGCTGCTTACTTTACACCTGAGACACATTTTTCTTCCTCCTGCAAGATCCTAATATGTGTAAACTGAGGAATCTTTAATTCACCCCCATTGTGGGTGCTGCACATCCTCATTGTGTAGCACTGTTACCAATGGGCAAAGTATTTATTCTTAACCTAAACTTCCAGAGGGACAAATCCATTAAACCATCTGTCTCACATACATTGATAAAATTTGGCCTACTAATACAGTGGTACTACAATTTTTTATCAATAAAAAAAATTGTTGTGTGAATATGTATTTTTATAAGATGATCTGCTTGTTAAAACCTTTACTCAGAAGTTGGTAGACAAACACTTCTTTTATTGAAGAACAACAAAACTCATACAATTCATGTCCAAAATACTCTCTCCTAACTATTGTCTTTCTTACACATACTATGTGGAATAAACTCTATGTCCCACCAGCTAAAGATGATATGTTAATATGCAGCAGGAAATGCAAAAACATTTGGTCAGAGAACAAACAGAAAGACAGAAGAGAAAAATCTGTAGACTACCAGTTAGGTCATACCAGTTTTGGACAGGAAGGACAGTGTCACTCTTGATTTTTGAAGATCATCTTCTACAGTTGGATAGTTTTGTACTCCAAGAAGTACTTTAGGACTGAGAAAGTACTAGCAATGGTGAGCCTGACAATGTAGTCCTATGTCCTGTCCCCTGGTTATTACTTAAAGGCAAAGTTTGCTAGGTAATGAGAAGAGCTCTCAGACTAGAGATTTCTATTGTCAGCTAAGTAGTCTAACAACTAGGCAAGAGGTAGAAGACTGATGTCCCAATGGAGAAATGGAAAACATGGAATTATCCTGCGGTTGAAAAATGCTCTTGCAAAGGCAAAAGTATGTATCTTACTTTACTGAAGCTCAGGTGGGCATGCTAGGTGGTCTGCTTTCTTGCAGATAACATTAAGTGTTTATATAAAATACAGGCATTACTATCTGAGTTTTTCAATGGAAGAAAACTTAGTTACTGTGTTTTATGGTTGATTTGTGTTACATGTTCAGTGTGGGTTTTGGGGGTTTTGGTTTGGTTTGGTTTTTTTGTGAAATATGGAAATATGATCTTGTGACAATTGTATGGGAGACTGGAATTTGTTTTCTATAACTAGGTAAGGCAAGAGAGAAGAACGCTTACAAAATCCATTATCTGGAAAAAGGATTAAATCTCCGGGTTTAGGCAGTATGAGATCTCTAAAGTAAGTAGAGAGAAAACTGTGACTGAATATTTGTAGCAGAATTTATCAATATCCTATTTCTATTTTCTTTTTTTTTTTTCTAAATTAGGCTCAATAGAAAAATCTCTGTTGCATGGGTCAGTCTAAGTTTAGGGGGTCAGAGTTACAAGTTTAACTCTCGTTGTTTTATTTCTCATTGAGATTATGTATATAAATCTCTGTGCATGACTGTATATAACCATGTCATATTTCTCAGATGTCCCAGATTTTATGGAGTCTAAATATAGTACATTGTTATGAAAAAGTAAAACTTTTGAATTTTTTCACTTCAATATTTATTAACAACAGAATTGCTGAGTCAAAACTAAGATCATAGAATATTTTGTTTATATAAAATCTATTTTGCTTTATATTAAGCTTTCTATATGAAGTTTTGCTTGTATTTTTCTGATGCAACTTTGCAACTGCCGATGTTGAGCATAATCCTGCTTTTGCTAAAGTTAATACAATTTTGTATTAAATACAGACAGATCATGCTAATTAAACATCCTGTGAAAATGGAATTATTACCCTCATTTTACTGGCATCACTCTGAATTTACAACTGTATTACTGAGAAGTGTTTACATCTCATTGAAGAAGGATTTTATGTGTTACCAGAAAGACTGTGTAAGAAGCACTCCTTGTCGCGGATGGAGTGAGACTGCACTTCACTCGTAAGAGAGAAGCAACGATACACTTTATTGATATAAAACAGTGAGTTAAAGTGTGAGTTAACAAAGTTCACTGGTAAATGCAACAGTGATTTAACAAGATTCGATGGCAAGGTACACTAGACTATTTACTGCATAGAGGACAGGGTCAGACAAAACTGTCAGGGAGACCCTCCCGTTGAGTCGTGAGGTTCAGAAAAGACCCTCTTGCTTTCTAAACTCCTTCTCAGAGAGGAATCTAGGTGCGGCTGGATCCAATCCTACTCCCAGACTTGGTCAACTGTTTATGTCTAAAGGATTACATATGCGCAATCAATCTTTTATATCACTTAGCGAAGATTTCAAAGTTTAGCATGCTGTTAGTCACTTACTGAGGATCTGTTGTGGCAGGGAATCTTTCAACCTTGAGGAGTAACCTTGAGAGGCGTCCCTGCTCAAGGGGAGATCCCGCCGTGCACCCCACTGCCGTGCAGGAGAGCTCAATGGGCCCTGGGCTGTCCACTATTTATAGAGTAAGATAATTGACTTATAGTCATATTTGCATATCAGCAAGTCGTTTGAGTCACTGCTCCAGACAGCCCTTGGCTACTATGTTGCCATCCACCCTCAAAGTCCAGCATAAGCTGGATGCAGCCACCACAATCCCCACTGGTGGTCGTTGCTTACACAAGGCAGGGGGAGCACACTGCCACACCCCTGGAACAGACAATGCACGCAAGAGACGCTGAGGTGTCGGTGCTCTCAGCACAGTCCCTGCTGTAGGCTCTGCAGTGAGTTACAGCTCCTGTGACGGTAGGGCTCCTCTTCTTTTGCAGGTGAAGGAAAGAGGGCAGTTAGGATTTGTTTTCACTCTGCTGTAGGTGCCCCATACAGCTCAGATATCAGAACAGGTAGGGAAACAACCTCTGCTGGGTAAATGCCTAGCTCTCATTATTCTCTGACCTGGAGCAAGATAAAATTAAGGATTACCTTGTTATTCCTTGAATTGAAGTTCAGTTTCTGGTCAGATAAAATTCAGCCCTTTATCAAGGCAATTTATTAATTTGCAGTCTTTCAGAGAGTGCAATAAGTCAGAATTTTCAGCAAAGAATATGTCTGTTTGTATCACTAAAAGCTCCTAACCTGCTGTTTCCCATATTTTGGAGAAAAAAGACAACAGCAGCAAAGTGGTGGACAGAGTTAAATATTCCACAGGTCTAAGAGTTGTCTTCAGAAACTGGAACAAAATAAACAAATAAATAAAATGAGAGGAGTACAGAACATTCTTCAGTAAGAGCAGGAGGGTAAGATAGTACCCAATAAGGAAAAATGGTTTGAAGCCCTACTTGCATAAGGAACTATTTTATAGAATTAATTTTTCAAACAAGAAAGGAGTGTTTGATCTAAATCTAGTGAATAGTGATGTTTCTGCTGGCTTCAGTAAAATAATATCTTCTAATATAAAAACAGGTAATCATAACAAATGAACAGTAATTGAATACAAATGTGACCACTCATTATTAAAAGGGGACAGGACATCAACGTATGTTGAGTTAGCATAATGATTAAGATAATTTTGTAATATAAGAGGTTTCCTAAAAAATAAATTTGAAAAGGGCCTAGATAGTGGATGGCTTGATCAAGCTTTCTGTGTGCAGAAATAAAAAAAAAAAAGAAAGAAAGGGAGAGGGAAATATAGTTTTCTAATGTAAATGTGTTGTAATTGTAAAAAACAACTGACGTTATACGTAATTGAAGTTTAAGCCTTGTTTTTGTGTAGCAAGGTGTGGACTGAAAATTTCAAAGCATTTGGTTTAGGTTATCAATTAAAAATGAAAACTGCATGTACATCACAATTCATATATTAGAAGAGAAAACAAAAATAAAACTATAAATTAAAAAAAAAGGTAGGTCAATAGAAACAAGGGAATTTTACCACCAGATTAAATATTTGCCTTTAAAATAATGATAGTGAAGCATCCAACAACTTTTCATCTGCTGAGACTGAAATTAAAAAATAGTTACAAAAAATCCTCACAAAGCATGTATTTCTCCAAAATACGCTCCAAAATATACATGTTTAGATGAAGTAAGCTCATACAAATCCCCATAAACCTAGTATATTCATATCTGTGTAGCTGCTATTTTGAATGGAATAGCAGAAGAGTCACAGCTCAACAAGATGGCAGGCTGTGCTTCTATTCTCTGAAAAGCAATGTGCTATATTTATATTAAGTAATATATAAAGATATTATTTAGTATTATTTTTATTATAAAATATTATAAATATATTGCTTGAAATATGTGTTATCGAATATAAAGTTAATGCCAATAAAGTGAATGTAGTAATTGGTTCTTATATGAAAGCATCTATGAAAACACGATTTTATTAAAGAAACATCCCAATTTAAAAATGAGACACTCTAACATAAGCTTCAAGTAGGACAAACTGTTCTTAGACTAGGAATAATCCATAACAGATTGAACATTCTAAAAAAAAATTGCAAATGCACAACGCTAATTATCTTACAGATATAATATGAGAAACTCTAAGACATGTAATAAAAAGGAGGAAAGATTGAAATAGATTGGTTGCCATAAAATTAAAGCTAAATTATTCCAACAGGAAAACAATTTATAGATTCAGATTATGAGTCATGCAAAAGAATTTGTAGATATATTTAATTATTTTCTCCAGGTACATTTATAGCTGAGCCCAAAAGCTTGCAGTGTGCTTCCGGAGCAAAACTGCTAAAGCTTAAAGTTGCAGATCTAGATGTTTCATGTATCTACAATGCTAGAGAATATGGATATTGCAAAATGGTATCTGTACCCAAGAAATATAAACTGCTTTGATTAGACTTAAGGTTTGGTAAAACTTCCACAGATGACTGTCAGAATGGTTAGTGTTCTTTACCCGAAAAGTACCATGCTTCAGGTTGAAGAAATATAACTGTGTGGAGTTGTGGGGTTTTTTTCCTACTTGGATTGAAAAGAGAAATAAAATTATGCTTGGGAGAACTCATGTTTTACTGTGTGAAAGTAACTTCCAAATAACAGTCAATAAATTGATTGTGACTATCTGTATCTCTAGTAGGACGCAAAAGAGTATTTCAAAGGTGAAAAATGAGAAACAGTGATTGTCATTTTGATGAAGTTTACAATGTGTTGTCTGTTCCTGGAAAGCTTGTCATACCTACTGATGATATAGAAATATTAACTCTGTACTGATATAGAAATATTAAAATATTCATTTCAATAGGGACTAGATGAATGAAAGTGAATGCAAGAGATCATAGAAGGACAATTTTGTAAATACTAGGTTCAATGAGAAAGGCAAACATCTGCCTTTGGCACTTGAATAACTAAAGCCAAAGAAAGCCTTTGACTGTGTAGAGTAGGAATCTCTGAAAATAGTTCTGTGAGATTTCACTGATAGTTTGAAAACTACTGAAAACTATTGCTGTGATCTTTGGGCCACAGTAAAGTCACAGTGGAATCCACCTATGTTCAGATTGCTGAACAAGTATATCTTTTCCCCTATCATTTCTGTTAGAATAAATGTGTAATAGAATTGGAAAATAAAAGGGATATAATGGGTTAGCATAATAAGGATACAGTATAAAAAATAAGAACCCAATATTGTTTTTTTATTGAAGAGGACATGATGGATGCATAGTCAAGGTCTCATCTGAGTTTTTATTTAAAGCTTGGTTGTTTTTTTTTTTACCCACTTTCCCTCCCAAATCCTCAAACCCGCTGGTACCAAAATGCCTCTGGGTACAAAACTATGCAGGAGATTATATTCTAAAATGTTTAAAATGGTTGCTTTCCCCCCCCCTTTTTTTTTTTTAACGGAAGCTCCAAAGAACAGGATCTGTTACTTATGGATATTTGTTAGGAAAGTAATGTAGCCCAATAAGAATGGAATTTAACACATTTTAGCCTACTACGGATATCCACAATAGAGATGAATCAGAAGGCATAATGGCAACTAAACTCCCTGTATTGCTATAGAAGGCAACGCAAAGACCTATGGGTTTTGGTTTCCTAAAATTTGACAATATGAGTAAATAAAAGATTGTCCAATGAGTTCTTGTACTGTTTATGAGAAAACTTTGCTTCAGAAAGCAGAATAATTACCTGAAATGAAAGGCAGAACAGGTTAAAATCTAATCTGAAGGTAATTTGCCTGTAAGCAATCTGGAAGAAATAAATCAGCAAATACTACACAATGATGAAATTAAAAGTTTCAGAAACTTGAAAACTTACAAAAATATGCTGACATGGAAGAAGGATAATGAGAAACTAAATGGTGCATTATGACCTCTTAATGATCTGTAAATAAAGAGAAAGCAAGGATTAGTAAGAAAGAATAACACAGCTAGGGGCGAGGGGGGAAGACTAAAAAGACTTACAAAAGCCCAAAACATAAAAAACAATGAAAGGGAAAAATGCACAATCCAACGGTAAAATAAAAAGTGGGGACTAACTAGGCAGGCAGTATTATGGCAGAAAAGATCTGGGTGTTTCAATGGACTGCAAACTTACTGTGAATTAGCAGCGTTATTTATGCTTCTACCCAAATAAATCAGGAATAATTCTTTTATGGGAGAAAACTCTGCAGTGCATTACAAAAGTGCATAATGGTACTATTTCAGCTGTGATAATCTAAATTATATTCATGGGGCTAAAATAACATCTTA
>NW_008825615.1:9851211-9860451 GCF_000699105.1 Pygoscelis adeliae
AGCGTAATAATGCATGTAAGACATAGAAGGTAATTATGATGCTTTGTTTGGCATGGGAGACATCTGGCATAATGCCTCTAGGATTGGGCAGTGGACTTAAAAAAAAAAAAAAGACTAATTGGAAAGAGTTTAGAGGACAGCAATACAAAACTATTAGAGATGTGAAATAAAAACTTCAAGGGAAAGGAGAAACTGAGGCACCACAGTGATATTGGGCTTGAAATATTAAATAAAAGGTAAAGGAAGGGAGAGGGTGATTAAGTATACTTCATGTCTACTAATGGTAGAACAAGAAATAATATGCTTATTTTGCAAAAAAAGTATTTAATTATTTCATTTAGATATTAACATGAATTTACCAAGGATCTTGATGACTACCTAGGGAGGCTGTAAGGTCTCAATGCTAAGAGATTTTTCAGGATAGGAGTCAGAGGTGGGATAACGGATCTTCAATCCAAGTTGAGAAGTCATGCATCACAGAAAATGACAGCATTTTCCTTGGAGCATGACTGTTCATTAGGCATCCTGCGGGTCTGTGATGCGTCTCTGTCATCACAGTGTAATTCCAGAAAGTTCCCATGACTGCCATAGTGTTGGCCAGCTGACTTAGTGCCTGTGTCCGCTCTTCACAGCTTCTGCTGGCTGTGCAGTTTTGGTAGGTTAACTGTGGCTGGCTGCCAGATGCCCATCCAGCTGCTCTCTCACTCCCCCTCCTCAAACTGGACAGGAGAGAATGAGGTGGAAAAGCTCCTGGGTCAACATAAAGACAGAGAGATCACCTACTAATTACCGTCATGGGCAAAGCATACTTGACTTGGGGAAAATTAATTTAATTTATTGCCAATTCAAATAGATTCTGATGATGAGAAACAGACAAAAATCTAAACACCTTCCCCCCATCCCCCTCTTCCCAGGCTCAGCTTCACTCTCATTGCTGACTCCTCTATCTCCTCCCTCCAATGTGCAGTACAGGAGGATGGGGAATGGGGCTTGTGGTCAGTTCATAATAGCTCCTTTCTCACTTCTTCCTCCTCACGCTTTTCCCCTGGTCCAGCATGGGCTCTCCACCCCACCGCTGCCAGCACCTTGACACCTACACCCAATACAGTAGACAAGACAGTCCTGGACTGTAATAACTGCCAGTTTTGTAGTATCTTAACAACGGTATAACTACAGGTCATCAGTAACGTGTGTCAACCTGCAACAATAAAGGCCAAATTGCAATGCCAGTCCCTCCTGGAGAGGAACAGGAGTTGATCGATTTGGGGTGGGGGGTAGGGACCCTAAGTTACAACTGTATAGGTACATGTCTGTAAGTTTTGTTGCTGTGTCTCTAAAGAGTTAATTAATACCACTAAAACCTTTCCTTTTCTTAGTCTATTAACTACATTTGTTCTCATCGCATATCTGTCCAGCTCTCCAAGGGCTGTTCAGCAAATATATGTCCTCCATCAGAAAAGCCTATCTCAGTCAGATAAAATCAGATAATCCAGACACCAGATAAACCTTTTGACTTCAATTATTGATCTATTTTACACACACAGACAATGAAATCAAAGGTTATTTTCTGTTGAACAGGTATGGAAATTTAGGAAGATGTCTCAGATGTCTAGAGAAAAAAACTTTGGATTTTTCGCCGAGACAGTTCAGTTTCTGATTGTGATATTCCTGTAAGATCTGTGTCAGATTATCATGAAAAGAACATTATATTTTGAAAACTTAGGTGTTATAGATGATTTAGTAATTTCAATGGAATTATTATCATCTATATTGTTTTCTACTGCCCACATATGTTCATGTCCATATGAGGAAGTATATTATCCTTATAGATGTGTCCGTAAATCATCAATAACTCTTCTTCTAGCTGACTTCACATACAATTATATGAAATTTAATTTTAAGAAAAAGTTTAGGCCTTCACTGAAACAGAAAGGGGGAAAGGCTTGCCACAGGTCCTATGTTAAAATCATAACACATTCTGAATTTATTCTTTTTACATTTTAAGATTTTGGATCAAATTTTCTTGTGTAAAGCCAATGCTACAGCGTCATTTGCAAAAGACAGAAGATTTTCTAAATTACATTTTATAACTGGATTTCATGTTGAGGAAAATTTCAAGGTTTTCTGCATGTAAAAGTTCCTCTAGGCAGGGCTTACTGCTAGGGGTGAATGATGACATTAACAATGATAATATCTGAAGAGCACAATAGAACAAAGTAGAACAGACAGGCAAGTATATGTAAGAAAATAGCAAGTTTGGGGAAAGCAATCAACGTCTGAAGATGGAAATATTTTTTGAAGAAGGAATGTTCACTCTGGAAATGATTTTTTTTATGATACAATCTCATTACATGATACTTTTGTTAAATACAAACTATATAAATACAGAGATAAAACATCAGGGTAATGCTTCTATTCTGAGAAAAAAAATTAAACAGTTTAGTGAGAGAGAATGATGCAGTAATTAGGTTAAACAACAGCTTTAAACAAGAAGAATCAGATGCTGTATATTTTTACAATCAAAATAAGATTTTTAAGTGTTTCCCTGTAATGTGTATGTTTGTATACTGAGTAATATTTTCTGTATGAAGTGTATAATTCCTGGAGACAAAAGAGAAATAAAAAATTAAGCTTTCCTTTTAGTTTATTTGTTGTGTTTGTAAATAGACACAGTCTTTAAAAAAAGGAAATTTCTTGATCAGTTCTTTAGAACACCCAGATTAGGATTAAGTTTTGGTTTTGCCTTACCTTCCTCTATATTCTTTCCTTTTTTTGGCAAGAAATGTTATTCAAGCAATGCTTGAATATCCTTTATCTATTCTGTGTTTAGGGTACTCAGTAAATTTCTTTTATGTGGAGACTTTGTGACGTGAGAATTTCAGCTACTTTAAAAGCCATTCTCTTAAAAAACTTTCCTGTATATTGGCACTATAGAGAAAAGTATCACTTTGGATCACAGCACCCAGCTATTAATTCTTACACTCTATTACACTGCAGATGGTTTAAGGTGAAGGGCTCAATTCTCTGCTGCAATGAGTCACTTAGTAGGTTAAGCAAACAAATCTCTATAGTAAACAGCTTCTCAGCTTCTGAAAGAACAAAAGCTTTTCCTCCTTTTGCTCTATATCAATGTTTCAATTTTTCATTCTAAATGCTCAGCTGATAAAACATTTTACTTCATTAGTCAGTTATGTTCCAACAGAACTCTCCTTGTATTATTGTTGCTTGATTTCACAAGTCCTTTTCTGAAGAGGCATGAACAGGGGAAGTTGCTAGGGAAGGAGTGAGAACGGTCTCTATATTTAGTCTCACAATCTCTCAGCGCTGTTCTAAACAACAGCAGATTTTAGTGGCCATCAAGCAGGCATTTTTCATCCATATTTATCCTATACTCTCTGTGTGCTCCCTTTTCAGATATGCCTGTTATGCGTGGTGCAGTCAGGAGCATGGCGGTGGTGGTGAGCACATCTTACACAACTGATCCAGCTTCTCAGCAATGGTTTGCTTGGAAAACACAATATTTCTCAAGCCTGCAGAGATAACGTGCTTGGATCAGTCTGTGTGACTGAGTAGCTGTTTACTTTGTAAACTTTCCTAATTTGCACCCTTCGATCTACATTGCACCTATAGGGCCATCTTCAACTCTGAAAATTATTTTGAAAGATGAGTTATGAGGTTAAAAACCAGTTATTGATACTCCTCCTGTAGTCTGAAATTCTTCCCTCATGTAGTTGTAGAGAGTGAACAGTCAGTTATCTGTTGCATGTCAGAAGGGAAGTGTGGAAACGGAAAATGTTTGTGAACTCAACATTTTTAACTAAAACTCAGAACTGTCTGAGACTTGTTACTATCTCCTTGTCTATAATGCAACTCTATTTTTGCAATCTTATTTTTTAATGTTGCACAAGGATGCAGAATTATGACCCTATTAGACAAGAATTTGAACACGTCTCTCAAGGTGAGGGGAAACTGAATGAAATTAATACCGCTAAAATAATACTTAGTATTTTTTATAAACCCTTGAACTATTTTTTGTAGAGGAACAACCTTTTCAAAGTACTTTGTCATACATGCCAGTTTGTGATGGCTTCTTGGATAACAGTGTATTTGATATATAGAGTATATTAACAAATTATATTTGTTCTTTTTTTTCCCAGCTTTTTTCTTTTTAAAGCTGCTTGAGAGCTCACACTGCCAGAAATGTGTGTATTATGAGCTAAGTTCCACTTCTTTGATTAAGCAAATAGTTCCATCCACATCACTAGCACAGTTCCTGAAGTATAGGACAATGTAATGAAACCACAAAATTTACACTGATTTGTACCATATTTGCACTTCCTATTTTGAGTATAATTTTCTATTACTGCCAGGAGATATTGCAAGCAGTATCTTGCAAATTGAAAATTAGGCACTCAGGTTATCAAACATGTCAGTTTCCCATCTTCATACTCTCTTTCTTTTTTTTCTGGGCCCTTTTCACTTTCATTTGGTAGCATAGCTCATATTCCATTCTATTATGGATTTAATTTAATGGCAATTCATTAGGAGTGAAAAATGTTGTCACCTGAAATTTGTATTTAGGAAATATTTTATTGTTATTGAGCATAAGGAATCAAATTTATGCAAATTCTGAGCCCTTACTGTTGAAGGGCTTAATATCAGTTAATTAAGTGCCTGTCTTTGAGGAGCTTTGTGAAGTTTCAGCTCTGAGGGAAATTCACAAATGAGCAATTCCAAAAGTTAACGTTTTTAGAAATAGATTAAATAAAAAATTGGATACTATTACTGTATTTAAGAGATTGATCAATACATTACTAATTGTAGTTATACATGAGATCTTGGCTTTAAAATGTCCCTGGAGATAACCTTTTTGTTTTAATAAAATACTAATTTCATGAGCAGCAGGAACGTTGTGATTAACAAAGGAAACATAAAAATAAATTAATATAAGAAAGCCTGGTTTTGTTTTAAACTGGCCTTGACTTGGAGGACCAGAACCTGAGCCTGTATTTTTTAAAACCTTTATGAAGGAAAATATAATGTGACTTTCCTTGCTGCTTTTTATTGTATCTACCAGTCTGATGCTGGGCCCTGATAGGCATGGCAAAAAAAGAAAAAATAGAACTGACTTTGAAGGAGGAATGTGAAATAAGAATGGCAATACGCTTGGTAGTAGTTGCATAAAACAAACAAATTGGTATAAAAACAAAGCAAGGTGAATAACACCCTTACGTCTAGAAAAAAAGCCTGAAGTGGTAATGGCAGGGGAGGGTCATGCTGTGGGAGGAATGAAAAAATGTGAACGGTACTCACGGCTGCTTGGAGGCAAGTGATATTAGTGATATAACCTTTGCAGGGCTTTTTCAGTTACTTTTTGATGAAATGAGATATATGAATTTCCACTTAAATGGGGTAAAGTAAGTGAAGGCCATTTTCAGTGATAATATAGAATATGTAAAATAATATCTATTCTCTATTTTTTTAATATAATTTTCCTCACCTCTTAACAAAAAACTGTTACACTTTAACACCTCTAACTCCTATTAATATATTGAGGAAAGGTAGAACCTATGACCTGATGAACCAACTTTGTGATCACATATGTGCATGTATCTGTGTAACGGACAGAATGGACATGGAGGGAACAATAAAAATAGTATCTCATAAAGAAATAGTATTTCTTTACTGGCAAATAGCATCTAAAAATATTAGTTGAATGCCAGGCTGAGCTTGTCTTTCTTCCTCCTTAAACTTAAAATCTAGTCTGCCTAACATTTCTTAACCATTAATTGCAAGAATTAAAGTATATTTATAGGATATATTGCTTATTTTGGTAGCACATCAGAAAACATGAATATGTATTATTTCAGTTTATACTACCCTTTTTTAAATTAGTCATGAGGAAAAACAAACATTACACCTACAAGGCATTCCAGCTCCCTTTTCTTTTCATCTTTACTTCCTTTTTTGCTTGAAGGTTCCTTACAAGTGCAAAGTTCAAACCTCTTCTGCAAGAATAATATGGTAAAATACATGAATTGCTTTTTATACAATCAAAAAAAACTGGAAACACTGAACATTTGAAAGTTTTTCTACAGAGGAACAAGCAGAAACTTCACCTTATTTTAAGAAATACTGAGTTAGATGCACTGCATAACATATGTTCACTGGTATTTTAGCTTCTTCAAAAGCCGGAATGCCTGTAATATAATATTTTTTGTTAAAAAAAAAAAAAAAAAGGTGAGGGATGCAAATTACTATCTAGAAAATCTGAACAGAAGGATTTTTGTTTGAGAGTTTATCTTTTAGCAGAATTGAAAAAAACAGAGAGAGGGAAAGAACATGAGGAGAACCATACGGGAGCCAGTAAGTCACTAAGCTACTGAAAAAAGAACTCTAGTTCCCCTCCCTTTTAAGTTTCTTCCATGCATGAATTTGTCACTCTTGTTTGGTTTTCAGAAATATCCATTTTATTTACTAGAGATTCAGTCCCCTTCACAAACCAGTACAAAATATGCCATGCCAAAAGGCAGCATTTTCTAAGTGATTTAGAGTTTAACTCCTTGAAGTCTCTGAAAATCCCTTTGCTCTGTTATCTCTTCCATAAAAGCACTTCTTGGACCCAGCCAATCTCCTAAACAGCAGATTTAGGACCTGATTAGATTCCCATTACCTGTCTGTAGAATTTTGACACTTATTTCAGATGAGAGCAGGACTAGGTCTGCAATCCTGTGGTAATCATGATTTCAAGGTCTTAAAAACCACCTTTTTCATTATGGTCATCAGTGTTTTGGAGTCACCATTTCATAATTAGCTGTTTCATTTCTTAAAAGCCAGCCTTTATGATATACTTTAGCATTTAGAAAGCCACAATGAACTTTTGGGTATAACGCTGCTTCCATCAAGCCTTGCTGAATTACAGATTGAAGCAGTAATTGGATCCCAAAGCACCAAATGCAGAATAGATTTGGGAGGCAAAATCCCACAGAGTTTTGCATTTTGGTATTTGTGTACTTATATACTACCTTCTCAAAGCCTCTGCAAATAAGACATGCATTTTTGTAATCATAAATGTTGTCTACATATATTTTTATAAACATCTTAAATAGAAAATCCTTTGACTTCACATTGGCAAATGGCATTGTCTTTATCTACAAATGTCTTGAACATGGTAGCAGTGTTGGAATCTGAGATTTTTAGGAGGACAAAATTATGTGAAATATATTACTAGAATATGACTTTATGGCAAAATTGCAAAGGATACACTCTACTGTGATACCAACGTACCTTTACAAACATGTCCTTAAAATAAGCTATTGGTGCAGCCAGTTGCATTACAACCAGATCATTGAGAAAACTATACTTCTTCTAGTGCCAACAGATTTTTACTTGTAGTACCCAGGCTAAACTGGGTCTTGCGCAGCTCTTTGAGCATAGCTTATCCATCTAAAGCCAAATTTATTATTCCCTTTTCTGACATTATGTTCTCTTGGTATTAAAACACATCTTCACAAGCCAAATAACTATGGCTCCTTGGGATTTAGAAGTACAATTATAGTGAGAGCGAAGTAAACACTGTTTCAATTACAATCATTAGTGAAATATGTGGGGGTTTTACAGTGCTGTTATAATTAAAATTTTGTCAAAGTTAGCTTTCTTGCTCCTTGTTATCAGAGGATTATAACTCTACAGTGAACACTGAGAAATTTCTGAACAAGCTTTCTTTTGATTCATAAACAATTTTCTTCTCAAGTAAACAAATAAAGCTGTACCCACTCCGTTGTTTGATGTACAAATGGCTTGGAAAAAGAAATTTGAGACTTTTTGCCCTGGAAACATACTTTCTTGAAGAGAGGAAGAGGGAAAGGCAATGTCCCCTTCATATTGAAACTTTGGAAAATAGCTGGAAAAATTATTGTTGGAGTATATTCTGCTCATTTTTTGGGACAAAAACCATCATGTCCTGCCTAAAGCAATGGGAGCTATAATTTAATGTCATTCATCCTATCTCTACCATGACCTGTTTTGAAGATGGACACCATGTGTGAGATAGGTTGCAATGGAAGTTTGTGCAGCTTATGCCATCTCTGGACCATGGATGGGTAGACTCGGGGCTCTTGAAGTAGACCAGTCTTCTAGGCTTGAAAGGGGGATTCCTGGAAAGGACCTCTGAGGGAGGTCCGCTGGCCAGAGGGAGGCCAATGCCTCAGTGCTCCAGCTGGTATACATTAGTTGCTTGCATTGCTGGGATAAGAAAATGAAGAGTGTAATCATTAGTGTAATACAGTTATAACACCCATAAATTTGGTGTAACTACTGTGGTTTTGTTCTGATATCACTGAAAGCAGACCATGGCCCTTTGCTCTTTACATTTTTTCCTTTAAGTGATAAACTTTAAATTACTCCTTAGACTATAGGTGGCTTTGTTTGTTTACTTGATGTATTTTGTCAGGTTCAGAAATATTTTGGTAACAAGTTAAGGGTCATGTCATGATGAATTTATTTTATATGCATAGCAAAAGAACTGATCTGACTGAACTAATTTTGTATTAATGCTGCTCCCACATGTATCTCTTTAGATGTTCTGCTTTAATCAAAGAATAATTAGGAGTTAGTAGACATTTTTTTGATAACATTGTTTTGGGATTTCAGACTGCAGTCATCCTTGGGGTCACTTTGGGCCAAATTTATGGCTTTGCGCTTAGAGTTCTACCAGAGATAAATGGAACTCTTACTGTTATTAGCTACTGTGGTAATATCTATCAATATGATGAAGATTGACTAAACAAGAGATTTTACTTTTTAAATAGTTTAAACAGACAGAGGGTGAAAGGCGGAAGAGAGGTGGAGGTACCTATGTGGAACAGACTGGGCTTCTAAGTCCAAAATTTAGAGCTTTAAAATCATCACTCAGGTGCTCTCTAGTTCTAAACAGGTTATGTACTATACGTTTTTCCCTAGAAAGGAGAGTTATGGCACTTAACCATATGCTCCTAAGCTTATGCTAAACTGAATAGCTAGATGCTAAATTTTGAGCACCAGGGTGTTTGCCCTGTCCACAAAGCAGGCTTCCCACTGCCTAGCCCACCTGTGAGACAGGGGCTAGGATCCATGCCTCTGTCTAACCAGCTGGTTGTTCTAAAGAAATGAGAAATAACTCACACTTGGTCTCTTTCTGTGGCTGAAAGACTATTTAATTACTTAATCTCAAATATAATAATAATAATAATAATAATAATA
>NW_008825615.1:9860648-9865972 GCF_000699105.1 Pygoscelis adeliae
GGTATGGAATGTTTCTTTGGCCAGTTTGGCTGTGCCCCCTCCCAACTTCTTGTGCACCTGCAGCCTTCTCAGTCGGTAGAGCAGGGGAAACTAAAAAGTCCTTGGCTAGTGTAAGCATTACCTAGCAACAACTAAAACATTGGTGGGTTATCAACATTGTTCTCATCCTAAATCCAAAACACAGCCTTGTACCAGCTACTAGGAAGGAAATTAACTCTATCCCTGCTGAAACCAGGACATTACTTCATGCGAAGTGGAGCACATTCGGTGGGCAAAATTAAAAGTATATTGATGATCCAGTCAAATGTGTGCCTGAATCTTGTGTTTATATTTTGAGTTAGTTTTTTATTTGTCTGTGTACCAAGTATAGTCTTGCCTAGTAGCAAAGAACTTATCATGAGATAGTTACCTAAAAACCAAATGAGTCCCACTAAAAGTCTGCCAAATTTCATTTTACTATGCTATATTTATACTAATTGATACCTGGATTAGCTGATTGATTGAAAGTTAGCTCAGGCATGTCTGCAAGGGTTCCATCTTGTACCTTTGTTTGTAGAGAATACTGAACAGAATTATTTGTTTGATGGAAATCAGAACAGGTAGAGGGAAAACTTGTCAAGAAACGCTCTTTCCCATCCATATTTTCTGCAGATTAAGAACTCTATATTCAGTAAATTAATTTTTATGGATCACAGTTTTAGACACCATCATACAGTGTTTAGTTGTAAGCTGATAACAACTCAGTTGTAAGCTTCTATGTAACTTTGGTTATGTTTTATATATTTTTATATATATATATATGTACACATACTTCAAGATTACGCTAGAATTTATGCTAGTGTACCAAAAAAGCTTAAAATCCTTGTAAATCTCTTAATGCTTGTTCAGCACTTTAGGAAAAGGCAGAAACAGAGACTAGAGTGAAAAGTTCCTGTCCAGTACAATCAATGCAATTGGACATTTTGCTTCTGCAGCATAATAACTGACTCTGTGCCAGTTTACTATGAATTTTAAATATGAAATTCTGAAATATACTAGCAGTGCAAGCTTTTATTTGATTTTCCATTATTTTCTCCTTCTAGAAATGATAATTAGCTGCCTCTCTAGAGGCAGAAGAGCTAAAATATATTTGACTTGGTTGATGAAATATAAACCCACTTCAAATATGGAAATAATATGCTCTGATATACATCAGGAAAAAAAACACCCTAATATGCTGGTTTTTGTGTGTGTGTGTCTGCCTTGCACAGCTCTAATTTACAGTCATTCATTCATTCTTTCAGTCTTCTGTACACAGACAGCAGAAACTTAGCCACAGTTTACTGAAAAAAAAAATTAAAAATTATGAAAATATGTATATATATAAAAACCAATTTTTATAATACTGAAGGTTGGTTGTAGGACATACGGCTCAACCCTTTCCATAGCATAGGCTAGACTCACTGAGACTCAGGTTTCTCAGCAGGGAAGCCATAAATTCCATTTCAGAAGTGGGACTGTCATCCTTCTCTACAGTCCTCATCCAACAATATATGGGGATCAATAATACACAGTGATTCAGCATGTGGTGAAGTGAAAGACCCAAAGAGTTTGCCTAAACACAGATATCTAGTGTCATTTGAGATGCCACTGGGTACCTTCCTGGCTTCCAGCTGCTGCTCTCAAAGGGCACAGACCACCTCAGGTCCTGTTACATCTTGCAGCCCAGCAGCAGCAACATGTATATTCGAGTGTGCTTTAATGGCATGAAACATCCATCTTTAGGTAACTGAATCTTATTCCAAGATGCACGATTCAGCCTGAGATAAATTAATGTATATGTAAGTGCCTGTGTGATAGTGGGTAGTCATATAAGTTAGTTAACTAAGTTTCCATATCAGACAGTAAAGGCTTAGCCGGTAGAGCATGGAGAGCAGTTTGGCTCACTATAAAACTGATCTTAAAGTAAACATCATATTACTGCTTAGCTTGCTCTCTTGAATCCATCAACTTGCATTTACTAGATCTCCATTGTCTACAATGTAAGCCTTGACACCCCATATGTATGTAGACACTTTAATGTAGACACCTAAATATAAATGTTTTAATCTTGAACTGTATCCTGCCCTAGATATTTACTCTTAGATGTTAACAGCTGAGCTAGTCACCCCAAGGTCTTTTATAGTGAATGGAAATTTTAGATCCATTTTAGAGTTCTGCTTTTGATTAGATGAAGTGCATGCCAGCAGTACCTATTTCTCTCCTTTTACTGTAAAGGGACCCTGGGGTGACTAGCTCAGCCATTAATATCTACTAGTTCCTGAAATTTACCATGTTAGTGATTCACCCAGTTTCTTTATCATTAGGATTGCTTACAATCTTAAATTTAATAACATTCTCAAATGCACTAGTATGCTAGAAAATAGAATATGAAAAGTTAAAGTATTTTTTTCTTGCCATAGAATTTGCAAGATCAAAAGGAGCTACTGGCTTCATGCATGTTTCTGCCATCTACTGTTTTTCTTACTTGAAAAACAACTTCCTGAGATTTTTATCAGATTTTTACATTTGATGTTAACCAATTAAAAGAGCTTGTCAAAATAGTACCAGCAATCAACCTTCCCCACAAAAATAACAAACTCCAAAATGCTCTATTGATAACATTTCCAACTGAAATTTAACCATATTTAAAAAAAGCAAACCGCAAAAGAAATGTGTGAAAATTGTCAAAACTTTTTTAAAATTTAATTTCTAATTCTATAGCAAAAATAATAATTCAAGGCAAGAATATGCCTTCTATGAAGCAAAAAGCCCTCAGATCTTTGTATTGATGTTAGTCTGAAGGTATATGGTGCAATTTGGTTTCTTTCCTGTCTTACATTAAGTTGAAACACCAACTCCCATTATACTTGACTGTGGTACTTCAGTATAGTAAAAAATTTGAAAATAATGCTAGCCAGGAAGCAACTTTATTAGTGAGGAAATTTTACTATCTTCATGTGAAGTATGTATTCTATACTTGAAGTAAATTGTATATTTGTGATTCACAGATACTATTAAAATAATATGACTTGAAATAACAAGTAGTCATGTTAGAGGGAGAGGATGAAATTAGGGATCCTATTGATGCCAGACTATGACAGATATTATACCAAGGACAAAAGAATATAAAACCTTCTAATTTTACTAACTATTAAAACATTTTCTTCTAACATAAGAAATTGGAGAAAAAGGTGAAGGATCAGTACTAGAGTGAGAGAGATGTAGAGCTCAGCTGAAGTAGCTATGTAGCTTATCAAGATGTAAAACTGTACTTCACATCACTAGATGATCTTGCTTAGTTAGGATTTCTATTCTTCCATTTCTACTAGTAGCAACTTACTGCCAGTATTAATAAAAAAATGTAAAAACAGTTTAAGTGGAAAAATTTCTAATGGTACCTACCTTGTTTTTCATGCACAGAAGAAGGGCTTTCTCAGAGTATTTTTCTCACCCTGAGAGTCTCTTTGCATGCACAATTTAAGTTACTTTTCAGAATCTTGCTGAATCAGGCATCCCCATGATTTCTCAAGCTGCATGTCTGAAAATGGAGGAACCTAAAATCACTCATTGACTGAAAAATTCAGACTGTCATAGGTATATATTATTTGATATTCTTCTTATAGTGTTTGAGAATGATCACTATAATGTTATATTAATAAGGAAGTTCTCAGTGACTATGATTTGACAAAAGCGTTTCCATAAAACTTTCAAAACATATAGCTTCAATTTTATTACATTTCCCTGCAGAGAGCAGTGAAAACATTTCAAAATTGTAATATTATATCAGAGGCAGAACTGGAAGGCTTTTAGAAATAAACCAGTCTCATTTACCTGTCTAAGTAAGATGAAATGGAAAAAATAAACTGTATATTGTGACAAGCAATGCAGATTAAAAGAAATTATTTGGCATCTAAAGTGTCGTTTAAAACATAAATTAGGAGAGATTTTTTGAAACTACTGTAGGACAGAACTAGTGTGAATTGGCAGACCTCCATTGATTGCATTGGAACTTTGCCTATTACATTAGCTGAGGATCTGAGTTTATATGAGTTTTAGCTTCACAGCATCCCTTAAATCATCAGGAATAAGATGCCTTAGTGACTCAGTACATCAAGGCAAGATCAAATAATTACTAAAAAATAAATGAGAACTGTTCTTCCGTGCAATACAATTTTATTTTGAATAGCATTTCGTAAAAATGCATCCCAAGATACTTTACAAAAAAAGCTATAAATAATAAAATTATGTGGTTTAATAATAAATAATAGATTAAAAGCTGTTAAGGGTGTTGGAGAAACTGTTTCATCTTAGGTTTAGAATGGAATGAAGAGTTTGTGGGATGAAACAGGGCAAGGATGATAGAGGAGGAAATACTCAACCCAAAATCTGAATGAAAGGACAAGGAGAAAAAAAAGGAATTTTCCTAGCTGAACTCTTATATGCAAGAGAACCTATATTTCTTAACCCTCTGGAAAGCAGTCAAACTACCAGGTTACAGACTGCTCAGGAAATGGGAACATTTTCAGGCCTTCCGATCAGAGCTGTTTGCCTTGCAGAAAGAGGAGAGCATAACCTAGACAAATTTTATCATACTGAGCTTCATGCAGAGCTCTAAGTGGAGAAGAGAGTTAGTGCCCCAGCCCTCTGGGAGGGAGAAACAGGTACCACTGGGGGGAGAGGGGAGCCTATCCTTGAAACAATAGTTCCCTTTGGCACAGAGAGGAAATTATTTTCCTTACACTTAGGCTTCCAGCTTAGCACACTGTTTTTTTTCTAAATGTTTTTCATGCTTCAGGTCCCAGATGACTGGAGGCTTGCTAATGTGACACCTATCTACAAGAAGGGCCGGAAGGAGGATCCGGGGAACTACAGGCCTGTCAGCCTGACCTTGGTGCCGGGGAAGATTATGGAGCAGTTCATCTTGAGGGCACTCACAAGGCATATGAGGGACAACCAGGGCATCAGGCCCAACCAGCACGGGTTCATGAGAGGCAGGCCCTGCTTGACCAACCTGATCTCCTTCTATGACCAGGTGACCCGCCTAGTGGACAAGCGAAAGGCTGTGGATGTGGTCTACCTGGACTTCAGTAAGGCCTTTGACACCGTCTCCCACAGCATTCTCCTAGAGAAGCTGGCGGCTCATGGCTTAGACAGGTGTACTCTGTGCTGGGTAAAAAACTGGCTGGATGTCCGGGCCCAGAGAGTTGTGGTGAATGCAGTTCAATCCAGTTGGTGGCCGGTCACGAGCGGTGTTCCCCAGGGCTCAGTTTTGGGGCTGGTCTTGTTCAATATCTTGATCAATG
>NW_008825615.1:9866714-9868857 GCF_000699105.1 Pygoscelis adeliae
GATGAGGCGCTTAGGGACATGGTTTAGTGGACATGGTGGTGTTGGGTCGATGGTTGGACTTGATGATCTTAGAGGTCTTTTCCAACCTTAATGATTCTGTGATTCTATGATTCTATGTCTCCGCACCTGACTAAAAGCTGATGATTCAGATACAGAGGTAAGATCCTAGAGGTTAGGCAGTACAACAGCATTGCAGTGAGCAAGTCACTAATGTGTATAGTTTTAAGCTAAAAATTATGTTCTTTATTGCTCATATATTTATCCTTTCTAATGTGTATGTGTAAATAGTTTTAATAAACTATTTTATTACATATATTGGAAGAAGTAAGTTTTCAGATATACTCCTCAACTTTCAAGTATGGAGGAGGTAAGAAATTAATTGAAAGGTAATTAAGGTAAGAAATTTGGGTGAGGAATCGGTGAGATGGTCGCATCCAGAAGGTTGGTCAATGGCTCAATGTCCAGATGGAGATCGGTGACAAGTGCTGTCGCGCAGGGGTCTGTATTGGGACCGGTACTGTTTAATAACTTCATCAATGACATGGACAGTGGTATCGAGTGCACCTTCAGCAAGTTTGCAGATGACACCAAGCTGAGTGGTGCAGTCGACACACCAGAGAGACGGGATGCCATCCAGAGGGACCTGGACAAGCTCGAGAAGTGGGCCCGTGTGAACCTCATGAGGTTCAACAAGGCCACATGCAAGGTCCTGCACCTGGGTCAGGGCAACCCCCAGTATCAATACAGGCTGGGGGATGAAGGGTCGACCCCACCTGGAATACTGTGTCCAGCTCTAGAGCCCTCAGCATAAGGAAGACACGGACCTGTTGGAGCAGGTCCAGAGGAGGGCTACGAAAATGGTCAGGGGGATGGAACACCTCTGCTATGAAGAAAGGCTGAGAGAGTTGGCGTTGTTCAGCCTAGAGAAGAGAAGGCTTCGGGGAGACCTTATTGCGGCCTATCAGGACTTAAAGGGGGCTTATGAAAAAGATGGTGGTAAACTTTTTAGCAGGGCTTGTTGCGACAGGACAAGGGGGAATGGCTTTAAACTAAAGGGGGGTAGACTGAGACTAGGTAGAAGGAAGAAATTTTTTATGCTGAGGGTGGTGAAACACTGGAAGAGCTTGCCCCGAGAGGTGGTGGATTCCCCATCCCTGGAAACCTTCGAGGTCAGGTTGGACAGGGCTCTGAGCAACCTGATCTAGTTGAAGATGTCCCTGCCCACAGCAGGGGCGTTGGACTAGATGATCTTTAGAGGTCCCTTCCAACCCAAACTATTCTATGATTCTATAACTGTGCAAGGGTGATGTGCTGCCAGGAGCTCCTAGAAATTGACTGGGAGATGCAATGATGAAAATGTATCTCGGACAAGATGAAGACAAGGAAGTGAGGGGTATTCAGAAGGGAGTAGGAATCAGAGGGTCAAAGGGAGACTGTCACAGCAGAGGGAGACACACAACAGTCCCTGGATGAGATGCAAATTTAGCAGAGCTGACTGCTGCTCCTGCTTTAGCCAAGAGTCTTTCAGTTTTATGCTCTGGCCCTACAGTAACTGGCAATATTTCTAACATATCTGACAATCCATTGTCCTGGTTTTGGCTGGGATGGAGTTAATTTTCTTCCTCGTAGCTGGTACAGTGCTGTGCTTTGGATTTAGGATGAGAACAATGTTGATAACACACTGATGTTTTAGTTGTTGCTATGTAGTGCTTACACTAGTCAAGGACTTTTCAGCTTCCCATGACTGAGAAGGCTGGAGGGGCATAAGAAGCTGGGAGGGGGCACAGCCAGGACAGCTGACCCAAACTGGCCAAAGGGACATTCCATACCATGTGATGTCATGCTCAGTACATAAACTGTGGGAAAGCTGGCTGGGGGGGCCGCTGCTCAGGGACTGGTTGGGCATCAGTTGGCGGGTGGTGAGCAATTGCATTGTGCATCACTTGCTTTCTATATTCTTCTTCTTATTATTACTATTATTATTATTAATAGGATTTTATTTTATTTCAATTATTAAACTGTTTTTATCTCAATTCACGAGTTTTCTCACTTCCACTCTTTCGATTCTCTCCCCCATCCCACTGGGGGGAAGGAGGAGTGAGCGAGTGGCTGTGTGGTGCTCAGTTGCCGACTGAGGTTAAAC
>NW_008825615.1:9873523-9906936 GCF_000699105.1 Pygoscelis adeliae
AGAAGGCTGGAGGTGCACAAGAAGCTGGGAGGGGGCACAGCCACGACAGCTGACCCAAACTGGCTGAAGGGACATTCCATACCATGTGACATCACGCTCAGTACATAAACTGTGGGAAAGCTGGCCGGGGGGGCCGATGCTCGGGGACTGGCTGGGCATCGGTCGGTGCGTGATGAGCAATTGCATTGTGCATCACATGCTTTGTATATTATTCTTCTTATTATTACTATTATTACTATTATTATTATTATTAGGATTTTATTTTATTTCAATTATTAAACTTTTTGTCTCAACCCACGAGTTTTCTCATTTTCACTCTTCCAATTCCCTCCCCCATCCCACCAGAGAGCAGCTGTCTAGTACTCAGTTGCCGACTGAGGTTAAACCACGACATCCATTTGAGGAACTTCTTGGTAATAAGTCCTTCCCTTTCCTCCTTATTCCCAAACCCAGTCTATTTTCCTGGAAGATGGGAATTGTGGGTAGGGGTGTAGAACAGTTTGTTACCCATTCCTATAAAGTATTGCTAAACTTCATAATAAATTAAGGAGAAATATTACTGCAGGAAAAAATGCAAAACTTTTGACTTTTGACAATGGCATCCATTGTATTAAGCTAGAAAAAAACCCCTCCTGTGACAAATCATGCAGTTTTATAAAAAAAAATGTAAGTGGTTTTTTTTATACCTGGACAGTCACCAGGGACTGGTGAAAGAAGGTCTTGTTTTAATTTATGGCTTGAAGAAATAGACTCTGTGCTTGGAAATATCCTACGTACCAGGCCAGCTACTGTGCAGGGTCATCGCTTCCTTCCTCCAAGGCAGGCAAACTGGGTAAAATAAAATAATTTTAAAAATCCTTACATATGGGACTCCAGAAGTCTTCTGAAATAGTGCAAGTAATTAGATAACAATACCGAAGAAAATTAGCCCTCTGTGATTAGAATGGAACAAACATTACTCTATTATACTCAGATTTTGGCAATGTATGCACACATTCACTATACAAGTAATATAGATTTTGCATATAGCCATATGCTATGGATAGATATGCTTCAGCTGTCATGCTGAGCCTTTTCATTACAAACATATGACGGTTGGTCACCAATAGTGTCAAATATGTTGATTCAAAATTTTAAAATATTAAGCTTTTTCATTAAAAAGCAATTTGCAGTCATATTTTTATCTAAAAACATACATCTGTTTTAGGTAAGGTGATAAAAGAAAGAGAGAACTTTAAAGAGGTATGCATATAAAATTATTCTAATAAATTACTGGAGGTCTGCAGATCCACTTTGTTCCACACAAAGATTAGTATGGAAGTATTGAAAGGATGGCATGAATGAGATATGGTACCAGTGTATATTTGGGCCCTCACAAGCTTAAAGATGTCTCTCAGCCCCATGTTGAACAACTTGCACAGCTACTTTAAAAATTAAGGTCTGCTGCTTCCCTTGAGAACTCGCTAGTCTGCCCTTCAAAATGGTCTTCATGGCACTTCGTGTTTTCTTTATATATATTTATATTTAAATTCAAACTTACTTTTTAAATTAAGTTATACTAATCTGCCATTGAACAGAATACTTTGGCAGACCATGACAAAGGATTTTCTTATTGCTTATACTCTCTAATGCAAAATTTGTAATATTAATGACTTCTTGTTATTTGGAATTATTTTTCTTCCTAAAAGTGCCAAAGACAACAAAAGAAAAGTACACTTTTAATGCTAAAATACCGTACAAACGAATTTTCTATACAACTACAGTAACAAAAGCTCTTTTCCCTGTGGAAAAGACCTATTTCCCTTATCTGACAAACATCACTTCCATGTACTTGTTATTCCTGCACATTCTAGTGATTAGTTGGGCAGCTGTGTGAGTTATTTGCATCTTTCTTCCCTGCTACAGTATTGTTGCCTGGGGAGAGCTGGAAACCTTGGTTAATACTAATGAAATAATTTGGGATATGGAGCAGTGCACTAACTTCTGCTGCCTGGGCAGTAATATTACTCCTCATTAAAGCTTGTGGAAGTTCATCTCACATTCAATTACAGATGCCTAAAAACTGTTTTCCAGGCAATCTACGCTCCTTAGACAAGAGAAAGGGGGGAGGAAAGGATCTGTTTCCCCCCTGGGATTTGCTGCTCTCTTTGCACATGATACTGCCAACCAGCTGGGATATTTTGCTAAGTGACTTGTTGGTCAGAGAGATGTCATATTGAGAGATGATGAATGACTCTGGGCTTCTGCTCTAAGATCTAGCAGAAATAATGCAGTAGTCTCAAAGGAATATTGGAAGTTGTATCTGTAACAGCTTCAGAAAAGCAGCCACATTTATAATGTTGTTCTAAATTCTAGACAAGTAAAAGCCCTGCTTTTTTTCTGAGAGCATAACATTTTGTACACTGTTAACCCTTTTGAATATGAATCTAATGGGCTCGCCTTTGTTCAGTGAAAGGCTGCAGGGGATAGAAGTTCAGGAGGAAGAGAGGAAGCAGACAGGTCATACACCACTTATGCCAGTTGCTTTTTTGTGCCTCAGCTGGTGTGCTATTAGGAGTTTTTCTGTAATCAATAGAAAAATACGATTCATTTGCAAATACAGCAGTTTAGAACCACATCACAAGGCCAATTCTTATGGGTTATAAAAAGAAAAGGCAGCTAATAGAAAATATGAACTATTTCAAAGTTGAATTTGAATTGTCTTTTGGCTGAGGTGTTTTGTTTTTCAAAAGCTGTAAAATTTGAAATCAGATATTTTTTTTCCTGAATCTTTTTATTTCAGCCTTGTAGAAGACAACACTTTCTGCCATTTACTGCCAGATTTTATGAGAAAACATTCATTCACATTACAAAACATCATTTTATAGTCTCTTTTGGTACTGGATATATCTGTCAGTTAGAAACCAGAATCTACCTGCAGCTGAAAAAATCAACACATGCAGGGCAGAAAATAATTACCACATATTTTCTGGTGTTAATGTTCTTTCTTTCTTTTCCTTTTTATTAAGAGAGGAAAAAGAATTTAAACTCAATTGCCATGAAAGGATCCTAAAATATCATATGCTAAAACTTGGAAATATTAATTTAAATTGTGGACTGTAATTGATTTTTCTGTCATAACAGGAAATTTGCTATAGTGCGATATAAGTTGGACCACAGAAAGGTTCCCTGGGATAGGTGTTTTAGAAGAAAAATGTGAAATTGGAAATGATCATTACATGCAATATACTTTACACATGTTGTTTCCCTAGCTTAGACTGAATTATCTTCTTTGGAGGACAGCCTTCACATGCTTGCAAGTGGGGCATTATTTCTACCTGAAATACTGGAAGAATTAAAGAATTTATTTTGAAGTCTTCTGCATTGCAAATGTATCATTAGTGTTAACTGTTGACCTGTGCTATAATTTTTGTTATTTGAAAAGGTAATGAATGTTGTTGCCTTCCACAGTTCTTCATTGTCATCTTAATCCTATTTAATATTATTTAATGCTTTGTTATAACATATAAATATATAGTACATATGTATTGGTAAAAGAGCACCCTCAGATGAAAAAGGAAGCTAAGGAACTGTCTTTTCAGAAGGTGTAAACAGCTATAGCCCCACTGATATGCTTGACACCAAAAAAGCATCTGACTTTCAGCATTAATGACTATTATTGTCCCGTGTTGTTCACCTTGAAGACTGATGATGCATCTACTACACCTAAAAGGCAAAGATGGAATTGCTTTGCACGGTTCAGTTCCTTTTTTAAGATTTCCCAAATGCCCATCAACTCTGAGGCCTCTCTCATGTACTTTAAGCTTCCTCTGTTGAATGTGATCATGACTTTATTTGCAGGTTTAGCAAACAGGTCAGAGCTATGGCATGCTCAGCATGCTAATGTCAACCAGCTCCATACCCATGTAATCTGGCAAAATGCTCCAGGCTAAGAAGGTGTTTCTACTTTGTCAATCATATTTTTTAATTTAAATAACAATTTTAAAAGGTTTCTGGATGACTGTTGTTTGATTTCTAGAGGTTTTTTTGCACTTATACCATTACTTTTGCTTTTAAAGCATACGTTTTTAACAGTTCATTTACAGTATGGCCTAACTGCTTATGATATTTAAAAAATAAATACCTATTAGGTGAAGGTTTAAAAACAATATGCTGAGCACAGAGAGTAATGATTTCAATAACGTTTTGTGTGGAGTTTGAACAGAGAGCTGAATACACACTTTCAATGGCTGGATTGAAATGACGTACCATAATGGCTCCAAAGGAGCTGTTACAATCTACCCAGTCAATGATCCATGAACTAAGAAGGATTTACTCAATTTGAAACCAATACCTTCTAACATGTTAAAAAATAAACAAACAAACTCTCCTATGCTCTGCTGATCCACACAGACATTTCCTCCTTTACTCACAGGTAACGTACCTATCTTCTGCCTTGTCCTTGTAGTCCTTTCTACAGTGGCTTCTGAAGTGCTTGAAGGACTTAAAATGAGAAGATGTTTTAGTCTGCTTTGATATTACTGTCAATGGTATTTTCAACTCCTGGGAAGAAGGATGGGACATTTTCAAATTAATGTATTTACTAGTGATTTTAGAAAAATGAGTTTTCATACTCAGGTGAACCACGGACATGAGAGCAGCTTTGGACTAATTATCTGTTTTACCCAATACTTTTGCTCCCTGTCTGAAAAAGTGGATTTACTAACTACTACTTCTTTAAACAGCAATTCAGTGAGGAAAAAAATCTCCAAATGTCTTTCATGTGTAAAGATGAGGCAGCGATAAGAATCATACACGTGTAATTAGAACTTATTGAAAACAATCCTGTGGAAAATCCCTTGGAATACATATCCTTTTAAATGGATAATAATAGACTTACTTTTCTGCAAGATGATGAATCTGTCTTCCTCTTTGTTTTAAAGACATGACACGCTATGAATTTTCTAAAAAAGTTAAGCAGGTATAATATCACTGTGTATCATTAAGAGTTCATTGAAGAGTAACAACCTCAAAGGATGCCAAGTTTTGTGAAAAATATTTACTCTGCAGATGGGATTCCTGTTACCTAAAGGTGAGAGGGTGACTAGTCTAGACTAGATGCCTATATTTTACTTGGTCAAATGTAGATGTTAAACCTAAAATATGAGCATGCCTAATATATTTTTTTAATATACCAATTAGTGTTTTAACTGTCTAATAGTCCAAGTCATTAGTACAGTTATAATAGAATGACACAATGCATTTTAGGTCTGAGTTCTGCTGTTCGTCATGTGGATCTGGAACACATAGGTAACCTGTACAGTGTAAAGAACTGTATATATATATTTAGGAGGGAAAAAAAATCTAAAATACTTAACTTTACCCTAACCAGAATCACTTATCTGATATTTGCACTATGTCCACAAGCAAAAATTATTTTAGAGAGGACAAAGGCGAATTTGGGATCTTGCCATATTTATTTGTATGAATGTTGATAAAACATTACACAATGATCAGGAGAAAGCATATCTTCTTCCTATAGGTACTTTATAATAAATATTATTATACAACAAAACATCCCAATACACAATATGAACATATACATATTGAAATACTAAGTAATACTGAGAAATAGAAAAAATATCAAAATGAGATCTTTAAGCTCAGGATGAGCTTTGAGTCTTAGGGTTGAACTAGATGATCTCTGGAGGTCCCTTCAAACCAAAATTATTTCACTGGTCTACGATTTTACAATTCATTGGTGCTTGGAGGACAATGAACATATAGGAAATGAATAAATGCTTAAGACACAGTACACTAATTAATATGTAGAAAAAATTTACCAGCTGAGCAATAGAGTTATGGAAGAGAGAATGTCAGGAACCTAATATTTCTGCTAATTCTTATGTTTCACATGTAAAAAAAAGAAAAAAGGAACATATAAGTAGTCATTAACATTAAAACCCCAACATATGGAGCTGCAGTACACATAGTAATAGTAACAGTACATAATTCTTCAGAAATATACTTACTTTCCCTTACTACATCTTAAAGCTCCAGCAGCTGTAGATGGAGGTGTTACACAGGAAGAACTGAGAGGAGCATAAAAATGATTCCAACTCATAAGTTGCCTGATGTCTGTTTACTAGAATATGAAGTCAAAATAAACTATTACTCATTCCTGAACAGGTTGACAGTTTCAATGAAGTGCTTGACTTAAAAAGAATTTCCATCAGCTGTGATGTTGGATTTTATATCCATAATACATAAAAAGGGGAAACATAGGATCGGTGCACTGTAGCTTCTTCAGACCTAAGTCTTTTTTGAATTCAGATATGAGTTGGTAAAAAAAAATTGAGAATATTTATAAAAAATACATAATTCCAAATACTGGCATTCTCCCTAAGTAAAGAATCCCTGTTCATTTGGATTAAAGAACTGTTCATTATTATGAATTATTTATTCCTAAATATGATTATTATTATTATTAGTGTTTTATACACTTACAGGCCAGAGCTGTATATTTCAAGAAAGTGTAAACTGTAGCTTAAAGGCCATTCTGATGATAAATAATAATGAAAATATGAAACCTTATTTATAGGCATAGAAGCTGTATGTCCTACTTTTATTACAGTCACTTCAATTTTTTATATGAGGTCATGATAAGTAAAGGCTATCTAAATTGTCCCAGTTTTCTATTTCTTCCCACGTGATTTTACTTTTCCTAAAAATTAGCCGCGATTGTCCATTATGTTATTGTATTGCTAAAGCAACGACTCCTCATGTAGCAAGTCTAAGTTTTGCACCAGCTTATGTTCAACACTTTTCATACCTGGCAGGAACCATTAGCATTTGAGTATGGTGATGCAGCTCAGTCTAATCACTGTAGAATTCCTGATTTGGCCATTCAGCAAGGGAAAGGAAGAACTAGACTAAAGAGAGAGACACAGTGGTCTCCATGCCCTCTATTTTCTTCCCTGTGACTGAGAAGCCCATACACAAGAGGGACACAGGAAAAAAGAGCTGGAAAAATGGTAGAACTAGGACTTTCTTTGATGTCTTTGCTGCTCTGAAGGAGATTTCCTTAACCAACTCGAAGAAAAGAGCCAAAAGACCAAGCACGTAAGTATTTCATGACTACAAAAGCAGATGGCATAAGGCGTCCCACTTTTTGACTTTGAAGATCTGTTCCCTATGCAGCTGATGGCAGGGTGACTATTCTGTTACATGGTGACTTCTGACATTCTGAAATTTGCTTTTGTTCTCCACTGGAAAGAAAACAGAAGCCTTAGTGGAGCACAATATTAGATTGATGTTCAGGATAAATCCAGGACTTTCAGTATGGGGTGAATGCTCTTGTTCCCTTGTATCTGAGGGGTTTTGAATAGTTTTGAATTGAGGAAGATATGAACTTGATCCTCAGCCTTCCATATGTTTGTACCCTAGCCATCAGACATAAGAGTCTTGTTATTTCTCTCTTTCCACTGACATTCTATCTTACCTGTGAAACCTTTACCAGGAAAAACTACATCTCTGGGAAACACACTAGAGGTGTTAAAGTTGCCATTCATTGCAGATGTTCTAGTGAATTCTGATGTTTGCTTTGTTAAAGGAAAACAAACACTTCTGGACACTTTGGGAGCGCCTTCTTTGTTGTCAACCCAAACACAAGCAGAGAAAAGATATGCGACAGAGAAGAATGCATTAATATTTTTACACATGTGAAATGGCTTTATTTGTCTGTATTAAGTGCCTTTTTTGGAGTACATAATGGGTTTCTTCCCATTACAGGCAGTAGGATGGCATGTGAAGTGGTTTAGTTCTGAAATAATTCATTTTTTCCTATGATATTCTGTTTTCTTATGTTCTTTCCTTATACGCTGGATTTCCTTTGTGGTATTCAGTGGAAAAGCAAAACCTTCAAATGAAGAAATATCAGTCTTGCCCTTTCATAGAAAATCAATATCCGTTGTGGTTTCTTCTCCTGCTTACTTAGACTTTGTTAAATGTATAATATGCCCCAGAAAGCCCTTCTGGTGTTCATCAATTATTGTTTTACTGCAAGCACAGTAAAGAACAAAAATATGCTTTTATTTGACAAATGAAAAAAAAGAACTTGGACACTTTATTATAGTGCACTTAAAATGTGAATGCTTGAGGGGTTTTATCAGTGTTTCTGGGATTATTTTTTTTTTTTAGAGAAACATTCAATAGCACAAATCTGTCTATTTAAAGGCAAAGAAGCAGGGCTGGTTTCCCTACTAGGTAAAATTACATCTAGTGCAAATGCTTGTTCACCTAGAATTTGAAACACTAGCAAATGAAATACTAGCAAAATTCTAAGCAAGAATATCCTGCTAACAGCCTAAGGTAGGAATGTTGCATCAGTTAACTTCCACCGCTTTGGTTCATTGTGTTAAATACTCAGTTTCAGAGCTGATTTTTTTTTCTCTGGCTCTTTACTCAATTTATTGTGTTCTCAGTTGTAACACCATATGGTAATGGAAAGCTGTTTTAAGATAAGAAAACAAAAAAAATTGTGACCTTGTATTAAAGCATATCTAGGTTGTCCTCAACCAGCATATAGAGGTATTTCTATGGCATTTTAAGATAAAGACAAATAGTATTTTAATGTTATTGCTCTCTGACTCAAAAAAAATCTGAGATTGTTTATTTGATGTATAAAATGGGACATGACAGTGCTGATACACAAAATAATGAAAATACAGAGAGGTAAATTAGATATTTTTTCCTGTAAAGTATGAACAAAGGAGTACACTCAAAGGAAATAACAGGCAATAAATATAAATATAAAATTTATAAAATAAAACAGGATTTTTACTTGTTTCTTGTCTTTCACAAAATGTCTAATCAGACTTTGGAAGTCATTAGATCGATTAAAATGCTATCAATTTCAGCCTTTTTTTTTAAAGTGAATATTTATAACAGTATCGAAAATTGTCAGATGATAAGATGAATTTCTGACCCAACTTTTCTTGCATTAAAACATTAGAAAAGTAGTAATTTTGCACCATATTGAGAAATTCCTAATATTTTTAATTTGGCTTTTTAAGGTTTAAAGTACTATTTTTTCTATCATGAATAATCAGACAACTAGATTAGTTGACTATGCTTCTTCTCTACTGTATTCTATCTTATGGTCTTATAAAAAGATATTTTCTTTTTCTCTTTAACATTTCATTTCCAGAAAATTGAGCGTAGTCTAGAATCAATGGGAATGCAATTAAACGAAACCAAAATTGTTTATTTCCTTTCTTATCAGTGATAAAATACAAATCCATTAAATAAAACTGACCTTTCCAAATCCCTGTGATTTTACTAGTGAAATATACATTGGGAAAAAAAAAATCTATTTTCATTAGAGAAACAAAGCAAACAAACAAGAAGGGGCCTATTTCTGGTTTTTGCTGGAAAACTTTAAATCCAGAGTAGATCATCCAGATCTGTAATGGCATATGTTGTTTCACTTTGTAGAATTTGTAATTATTCTGAAAGAAAAACAGTGTAATTAATTAGGGAGAATCCAAAGAAGAATGTTCAACAATATGATTCATATGTCCAGTTTATCGGATGTAATTAGTGTGATTTAGCTCACTTTTTCATTGTAGGCAAGTCACACCGACACACAAAAAAAAAAATGTATTTCAATCATGGTATACATTTTTCAAATTTCAACCAAGAAATTATTTCCCACTGTATTTTTTATGTCACACCAATTTCTTAGATGTTCCAGAGGAAGTAGTAGTCTCATGTATTTCTGGCGATAAAAGCTGTAAACGTGCGGAACAATTTCCCTTTTCTTTGTCTGGGTCTCACAGAAGGCTACTCAAGGACATCAGCAAAGCACAGATAAAAGAATAGTTCATAGCAAAACAGGTTTGGAAGGGATTCTAAGTTGCTGTACAGCCCCTCCACTTATCACAATGTGAGATTAATTATACATAAATATTTCTTATCATATATTCTTAAAAAGCTTCATTCATGGAGAGTCATGGCCTCTTCAGGCAATCTATTCTAGTACGTTTTGAAGTAGTGAGCTTAGCTAGGCTCACAGTTAGTTTTATATGCTAAGTCTGAAGTACTACACAATTGTCTCTTACCTATTAAATCCCAAACACACTCTGAAAGGCAGTACTTTGGCAGTAAATGCTAATCAGCTGGTTCCTTGGCTTTCATAGCTGAGAAAAGCCTCAGAGATCTTTGCATGACAGCTAGGAAAAAAAGCTTGATCTCAGATATATTTTCAGTTTGTGCTTTCTTAACTTCTACTTTTTGAGTGTGACTTCTGTTTCTAATTACATGATCAAACCCCAAATTCTGTGCTTTGATAAAGGAAAATGTGTTGATTGTATTTTAAGTTTTTCTAGCATTACAAATATAATAGCCCATGACTGAGAAATCATGATTTAGTTCATCATAATAATGAAATAAAATAAAGTCGGGTTGAAGACAAATCCTTTGGTAACAACAGATTTGAGAATTTGGGTTTCAAGTATTCCACAAAGCTGCAACTTACGTCAGAGTTTGATAGTAACATATGCCAGAAAAAGGGAAGGAATCTTTTCCTACAGTCATTCTCCAGTGCCTGTTTGGCAAAGGGAAAGCAATGGTGACACAACCCATACATTTTCACCTCATTACTTTTGTTCTGGCCACAAAATTTATGCCCTCATTTTTATAGGTGACATTTGTAGAAGCTACCAAATACAGTCTATCCCATGTAGTTGGTAAGCTAGTATTTGAAATGTTCATGTTCCTTACTAAACCTTTATCTATTAAGGAAAAAAAAAAGAGAGAAAAAAAAAAAAAGGTTTCTATAAAGTCTGTCAAACATTGTTTACACTTAAGAAAAGTCATTTTGGGAGAGGGGGAAAAACAGCACTAGGACATGTCTGAAATCTGAACAGAAGCAAGTTGAGCTATTTTAAGGTGTTTTTTTGTCTTTGTTCTGCACAAATCATAGTCAGTCTGTATCACAAAAGATTCACTTGACAGTTTTGATTTGACTGGCCATTGATAGGTTCATCTGGAAGGAGGGTTATAATCAAAGGAACATAAGAATAGGCACATCATTTTCACATACCCTGAGTCTGACAGTGGCTTGTTGTGCTGTTGAAACTTGTGAAATGGGTACAGGAACTATAATTCTCACATTACCCATTAACCTATAGATGAGGGGTTTTCTGAGCTGGTGTTTGGATGCAGCATTAAATGATAATCCTTAACTGATTTTTTTTGTTACTATATCTAATTCCCTTAAAATAATTTTTCCTTTATATTCTGTGGCTATGAGTTTTGTTGTTCAGGAGTGTCCTGTGTATAAAAGCACCCCCTTTGTTCCTTTAAAGTAATTGTTTTTTGGATGTCCCTCATCCCTAGGATATCCTTATAGAATAAATAGTTATTTCCTATTCATTTTTTTCAGTTGTGTCCATGATGTTATGTATACCTTTCATAAAATTCTTTCCAATCATTTTTTTTACAGGACAATGTGTCCTAATTTAATTAAAATTTAATCAAAACATTGATCATCTGTGTAACCTTCCTCTGCACCTCCCTGAGTTTTGGGATAGAAAGAAGAGAACTACACACAAGATATTGCTAGAGAAAGAGCTAAAACAGTGTAGTGGTGCTTAACATTTTCTTCTTTCTTTTTTTCTCCTAAAAATCTAATATTTTGTGTTTGCTGCCTTGACTGCTACAGAACACAAAGCTGATGAATTCATACAGCTATCCAGGTCTTTTTCTTGAGTTGTGATTGTTGTGGAGGCTCACGAAATCAAATTAGGCAGGTGATAGATTCAAAAATAAACTTTATTGAAACCAAAATTGTTTAGCAGAAAACTAACTTGAAATGAGGCTTCAACAGTCCAAAAACATCAGTAAACCACAGGTTCAGGATGGTGTACGAGGGATTAATACTGCACAGCCAGCTTTAGAAATGAGGATCCAAAATGTGCACAATCACTCACCTATAAGATGAGGGCTCTCAACCTTGAGGAGTTTCCTTGGGCGGCATCCCAACCCAAGGGGAGAGTCCACAACTGCAGACCCACTGCTCCAAAGAGGACCAACTCAACTCACCCTCCGGCAGGGCTCCATTTATACCCCAGCTGAATTTGATCTGTGGTCAATTCTGATTGGCTGAGGGCCTTAATTTTCTTACCTCTTGCCCTAGGTAATTATGTGTGACCATAATTACTGGCCCAAAGCATGTATGTGATGGTCAGCACTCACCACCCATAAAGGCACGAAAATAAGGGTGCAAAAAGTAAGGACGCAGCAGTCTTAATGCCCCCGGCCTTTGTCAGGGCGGGTGCACCTGCCACAGTGATAAGCTAATTTAAGTCTTTAAATTATGTGTCTTTAAGTCTATGTGTCTTTATAGATGCTATTAATGATGTTGATCATCATATCTGATAATTAATTGTGACAATTTGAAAATGAAACAAGTCCAAACTTCAGATTTGCTACTCCAATCTACAGGAAAAAGTCATCTCTCAAACTACACTGAAACCACATCTTCTCTAGGAAAGATTATGTATGGTTTTGCAGCTCCCTGAGAGCTACTTGATAGAAGAGGAAATATCTAATATTTTGAAGGCAGATGAAGAAAATCCTTCATCATCTTAAGCAAACCTGCTTGATTTTGCACCAGGCTGAAATAGTCTCTACATTCAGTATGACTGAGGCAGGGTCAGCACCCTACCCCTTATCTGCTATTTAATGCTGTGCCATGCAAACCTGTGTCTAATAATGGAAGCATTTCTAATATACACAGGCAAGTTTAAGATAGGATAACTGAGTGGCAGTTTAAAAAACGACTTACATCTCGCCTCTGCTTACCTGTTAGTTCTGCCTTGTGCCTGGGACGTGTGCTTGGTGATGTAGCAATTTGGATTTAGTAACAGCAAGTCAGGAGATTTTTGAGATCATGTGCACACTTGGGACTGGGACCAGGACAATGTCAGAAGTGAGTAGCGGCCATGGTATTATTGGCTGTAGTGTGACCCACAGCTACTTGGTGCTTACGTTTCTAGTGATGTGAATAGTCTGAGGTGATTCTCCAGTTGAAACAGAGGAACTGCTGAGCAGATTTCATATGCCTCAAGGACTGTGGAAAGAATAGCTTTATTTGATGAGAAGAAAAGGATGGAATTTTAACTTCATGATTTGATTTAAATTTTCTAGACTTAGGCAAGCTAGAATCTAACTCCTAATTTTTAAAGCTAAAATAAAGCCATTATTAGCAGGCAGAGTTCAAAGGATTGGGAAGGTCTACAAACATAAGTTTTCTAGGTCTCTGCCCAGACTCCAACAACTACATGTTTAGTTGCAACATATTTAGTCGCAACATACTTAGTCCTACATTTCATAGGCATTGTATTCTTATTACAGTTAAGGAAAATACTAGATAACAGTTGATGCTGAAAACTTCTGCTATAAGAACAGCTTTACAACAAAGGAAGTAGTAGAGGTTTCCAAACTGAGGTACATATGCTACTGTGACACCTACTAGAAAAGTGTTGCCTGTAGGTTGAGGGAGGTGTTCCTTTACCTCTGCTTAGCACTGGTGAGACATATCTGGAGTGCTGTGGCCAATTCTGAGCTTGCCAGTACAAGAGAAGTATGAACAGTGGAGAGTCCAAGAGAGTGGAATGAGTCCAGCAAAGGGCCGTCAAAATATTGAAGGACTAGAGCACATGACATATGCGGATAGAGATGGGACTATTCATCCTGGAGAAAAGAGGGCTCAGGGGAATCTTATCATTGTGTATAAATAACTGATGGGAGGACTAAAGAAGACAGAGAGGATGGCCAGTGATAGGACAAGAGGCAATGGGCACAAACTGAAATTTAGAAAAGTTCACTTAAACATAAGAAAAAACTTCTCTGTGACTGTGGCCAAACACTGTTTGTGATAGTGGTGGTTGTCTGGGCTATAATGCGTGTTTGTTTAAATATCTTTCATGGTAATATATGACATAGGTACTACAAGCACCACTGACTTTTCAGAAGAAAGGTAAACTAAGCTGGTTTAAAATTATGATTAAACATACTGAGTTTACCTTGTACATGAGAAAAGCTGATGAGTGTTTCTACTCTTATAAAGCCATTCAAGCATGACATTGCAGAAAAAAGTTGCAGTGCAAATTCTGTAAAATTTTAAGGTGTGTCCTGGTTTTGGCTGGGATAGAGTTAATTTCCTTCCTAGTAGCTGGTACAGTGCTGTGTTTTGGATTTAGCGTGAGAATAATGTTGATCACACACCGATGTTTTAGTTGTTGCTAAGTAGTGCTTACACTAGTCAAGGACTTTTTAGCTTCTTATGGCCTGCCAGCGAGAAGCTGGGAGGGGGCACAGCCAGGACAGCTGACCCAAACTGGCCAAAGGGATATTCCATACCATGTGATGTCATGCTCAGTATATAAACTGGGGGGAGTTAGTTAGCTGGGGGAGGGGTGACTGCTGTTCAGGAAACTGGCTGGGCATCGGTCAGCAGGTAGTGAGCAATTGCATTGTGCATTACTTATTTTGTGTATTCTTTTACTATTTTTTATTATTATTATTATTATTCCTTCCTTTTCTGTCCTATTAAACTGTCTTTATCTCAACCCACGAAGTTTACTTTTTTTTTCCTCATTGTCTCCCCCATCCCACCAGGTGGGTGCGGGGGAATGAGCAAATGGCTGTGTGGTGTTTAGCTGCCTGACGGGTTAAACCACAATAAGGTGATATGCTAGAAAGTTTTCCATTTCTGCTTTGGATTTCTGGGTGGCCTGGACAAAATTGCTGAATAATCTATGCCAAATACAATTTTTTATTTTACTTATAAATATCTAATCAATTTACAGCAATGCTAAATTTGTAGGTGTAGGCTACTGTCTTTCTTTGATAAAAGCGATAGGAGCATTATTTAAAAGATAAGATTTTTTTTTCTTTTTTTTTCCATTTTGGCACTTGACTTTTTTTTTTTTTTTAAATCAGCAAGAGAAAATACCTATTAAAATTTATAAACACTGAGTGGACAGCCTAGGTAGTTCATGTTTGGATAATTTTATTTGGGCAGTGTTACCTCAGAGTGACATTTATAGCCATCAGCACTTAGATTCCACTTTCAAGCCAAACTGAAAGTGTCAGTAATTGGTGTACCATGCTGCCATGTAGTAGTTTGTGAAGCAGAGCTGGCTAAAAAACAGTATTACAGTTTCCAGAAAATTTCTTTTTAAAAAAAAAAAAGTTTTTTGTTCTGAATCAGCCCAAAATGAACAAACAAAAAATTTAGAATTTCCTGTGAGCTGGAAGCTTCCCAAATTTTGCAGCTGCTCAGTGAAATGAGCTGTGATGCTGGCAAGAATGCAAAACCTGTCAAACTGCATGCACTGATTGTAAGATGCACAGTGTTGACTCCCTTCTCATAATTGCCTCATGTATTTCTAGCATGGTAGCTTGACCTTTCTCCTTTTCCATGCCAGACAGAGTTAGTTGGTGGTTTGTTAATCTGGTAACCAGCTGCTCCTTGCACATGGGTCAAGGGATGGACGAACCAGCTGGGGCAGTGTTTTTCAGAGAAAGGTTTATGCTGAAAAGACCCCTTAGAAGACATACTTTTTGGCTACTGTGTGTCTAAAAAGCTCTCTTATCATGTAACCACATGGGACTATCCAGTTGTGCTACATCATCTGGTACTCTGATTGCTCTCCCAGCACATAACTTGATGCAGCACATCCTCATGAACTGAGGAAAGTGAAGTTTAATCAGCTGAGGAGGTGAGGGAGATCGCCATTTTGAGTTATTCTCATCTGATCTACCAAACTTTGAACCTTGAACTGAATGTGGGGACAGTTTCTGGGGCTGAGGTGTTCTCACTGTAATATAGCAGGCAAGAAATGAATTATTATTTTCTGACAAAGAATAATTTTCTGACCAAATTTTGTTTCCTTAGAAAATGTATGAACACCTGCACTGCTGAAATTTAAACAGATTTAAAGGAAGAAGCAGTTAATAGTATCAGTGCCACATTTAGGAAGCTGCCAGTCTCCCGTCCAGAGAAAGGATCAGTGCTGTTCAGGGTTTTTGGAACCAGGGGGAAAGGATAAGAAGCATCCATAAGATAGCACAATTGCACATTTATAATATGTACACATCTTAATCATCCCGTTAAAGTTATTATTTTATTTTATGGTCATTTAACTGAAGCCATTAAGGATGCCATTTTTAGGACGTATTTGTATCCAGACAAGATGCTGACTAGGGGAACTAGAATTTAGGAACTATGAACCACAAGACTAGAATCATGACCTAAAAACCACAGTGAACTTATTCATGTAAAAAAAAAAAATGGCAGAGAAGTCAAGCCTGGCTTTGTGGGAAAAGGAGGAGAAGAACACAACGAAATACATCAGATAGACAGCCTAGGGTAGCCTGGGGGAGTGATCTGAATGAAAAGAAAATTGAGCTTGATACAAAGGGCAGAGAGGAAGCAGAGAAGGAGCTAAGGGACAGAGAGAACAAAGAAATGGCATCAAAGCACATTCCTTTATTCTGTTAAACCTTGCTTTATAGAGTTTCCTAAAAGTTAGTATCAGTTATAGAGCTGAAAAGACACAGGAGTTAACTGGCAAATTGAAATGCATGCAGTAATATTCTTTAAAATTCACAAATTTAATTTCTGTATTTCTCAATGAACAATGATATATTTTTCTCTTGTATCACACACATTTTTAACACATCAGCTATTCAACATTTCTTAATACAACTACCTCAAACTTTTCTGTTCTGATATCACATTTTAAAAAAGATACACAATAACTAGTGCCATTTCTGATATGCCAGACTGAAACTTTTGTCTTTCAACTTTTGTCTTTCAAAATTCAACCTTGCACCTTTAATTTTCTTAATGTTTCCCTTATTGTCCATTCATCGTAGTCTTGACAGAAAACTCTGGATGAAAGCAGTTTGATAATAGACTGGTACAATAATTCTACTTAAATATTACTTTTTTCTTTCACATCAGGTGTGGTCTGTGTTTCACAAAGTATGGTTAAAATTCAGAAATGTTGTTCCAGAAAGATTTATTAGAGCAAACTCTAAGGTTTTTTTGGTGCAAATCTGTGATATACCATGGTGCTTTTAAATAGCACAGGGACAAAATGCATACCCAAAGAAATCAGTAGTCTTGTCCTGTTGTTCAGCTATCTGACCTGAACACATGTTTCTAACAGGAAATATTTTTCTCTGGTCTAAAATATTCTATTAGCTTCTGAGCATTTGCTTCAAAATCCCTATCATTCCCTATTTTTTCTGAGGTAGCAAAAAACATCTATGAGGTCAGGCCACCTAAAGATCAACAACAAGGCATCTGAGAGGCATCCATAATTTCTGTCGGTTGTAAACAATTTAAAAGTGTCAGACTTGCAGCCCAAACCAGTCCAACAGATACTGGATGTCCAGAATAGTCAAACATATATGAGATAGACTTTCTAAAATTATTTCTGTATCATACAAAGCTGTAAATCTGTTTACATAATTAAAAATAAGATTTCAGCATTGCCATGTGAAGCTTTACAATCTGGATTGTAGAGTCTAATTCCACTTACAGATTCAGTGCATTATAAATATAAGACCCTAGTTAAACTCGTAATTATTAGTTTTATCCCCATGCCTTTATAGTTTCCTGCTCAAGCATAAAAATAATAGGAGTTCCTGAATTTTGATTGTAGCTTTGATCCTTGTTTACTGTTTGGTCTTGGACAAGCCATCAATCTTCAGGGTTGAAAGTACACTGAAAATTGATTAGAGCCCTCTCACTTGCAGTTCATGTAGACTTTACTTCTGATGTGGTCATGATGACATAGGCAATCTATTATCACAGTATTTTCTGTATAACAGCATTTAATCAGTACTTAAATTTGTCTTTGGTAGATGTGATTACCACTAAAAACTGTCTAAAGTAATCTAGATAGAAAAAAAAAAACAAAACAAAACAACAAAAAACGAAAAAGAATGCATGACATTTACCCTGAAGAGTTCTTATGTGTACATCTAAGTGGGTCACCGGTGTTTGGTTCTGCACATTGCTCTTGTTTTGGGAAGAAATGTCTAAAAGTAGGTAGGTCTTTGATGCTTATTATATTTACAAAATGCATATACAAAATCCTCTTTCTTTCTACATAAGAAGAATCAAACAGCTGGAGACCATTTCTTTGCTCAGATTCCAAGACATGTTCCAGCCAGCACTTATCCCAAAGGTCTTTTCTCAGGATGGTATTCAAGTCTGCATGTGTTTGTATCCAGCATTTCTACCCATGTGTGTCCTTTGTGCTTATGTCTTTATTTTTACAAACAGGAACAGCTCCAGCAGATAGCATTCGGCATTTTGAAGCTAACCACCATTTCCATAAGCTTTCCCCCCTGCTTTTAGCCTCAGTAATGGGCAGTCATTACTCTCACCACTTTTGATATGATTTAACCCAGTTTCAAGGATCAAAGAAGGAAAATATTTGTATATGTGCAGGTTACTTTGTATGAGGACCCATGCATTTTTGAGGAAAATATTAACAAGAATATGTGATAATGGTCATATATTTAACAGAACGAGGGAATAACGACAAAACAAATTACTGCACTCTTTTTGTTGAAAGAGAGATAGTGAAACTTTAGCTAATGACACTGCAGTCAGTTGAAAGAAAAATGGCTTTGCTCTTCATTTGCCTACAGAAATATTGCAAACGTTTCCTGAAAACACAAATTTTCTTGCACAGATAAGAAACTGTAGGAAGAGGAAATCAGAGCTCTGTTTCTGAAAATCATCTTCAGGCACAGTTGTAATATAAACTCCTAATAGATTAAACTTAGAAGCAAATTATTAGGGTGGAGCATGGCCAGTTACCCATATAAAGAACAGAGATGCTTTATGAAGATCAGTTGTAAATAGCTGTTAATCAGCTGCTCGTATGGGTACAGTCTAAGCCTATTCCTCAGTTCACTCTGTCTTCCAATGAGATGTTTTTTCTGAAGAGTGTTGGACAAAACCTTTCTCAAATCATGTTCCACATTGTTGTAGCAACACATAAAGTAGCAAGAAGTGATAAGGAGTGGAATGATCACTTCAGTAGCATTGAAATTCAAAAATAATGTTATAGTAGACATATATGAAGTAGACAATATATATAGTAGACAATGCTAGAGGAAAATAGATTAGTTATTTGTGCTCAGCCTTTATTGTTCAAATCACAGATATTATCCACAGTATTAATTTAATCATCACAGATTTTACTTTATTTTGACCCACACTTTTAAGCTAATGGTGACAGCTGCTTTTACAATTAAAGTGTGGAAAAAATTATGTATATAACATCAGAAGAGATGCAGACAGAGGAAAAATAATAGACCAAAAATAAGAAACCATGGCAAGATTCTTCAAATTATAATACACAGAGTTAAGAAATGCCTTAAGACATTCTCAAGAAACAGAAACAATATTTCATTTTAATTCACATCAGAGAGGGAGACCAAACCTGAAAGTGGAACATCCACATTTTGTCAGACAAACACATCTGATATCTTGGCTAAGAACAAAACAAATTTTTCACCGTTTAGCAGCTGCTGCTAGACACATAGTAGACACAGTCTCTTTGGTGTACAGAAAATTATTTTTTTTCTCATAAGTTATCTTTAAGCAGAATTTTTCACTCCTCTCAACTTCTGTCCTTTACCAATAATTCTATCTGGATTTCTTGGAACCTAGAAGAAGCTATATTATTGTGTATTTTTGCAGTAGGTGTTTAAGATTTTGCAACAAACTTTCTTCTTATTATTATCACATTACATAAAGCCCTGCAAAAAAATATTTAGCATGTTAATTCTGTATAGCCAATGGCAAACTGAACATCTAGAAAAATATCAATTGGACTCTCACTGAGAGAAAATCTGTATGTGAGCTGTGGTAGGCCATGATCAAGAAGAATTAAGGCTGTCTGTGACCAACCACCCCCACATAAAAAGTTAAGAGATAAGGTCTTCCTTATGATTTACAAGATAGTACAGAAAATGTGTTCCATTTTACACCCACATTTTCTCTTTTCTGACAGACACATTAAATAATAAAAAAACACAAACCCCAAAAAACCCACAACCAAGAAAATAAAGTACAATGGGCTGTGAAAAGGTTTTTAAAGATGTAACAAAATTATGTTAAAAATGATGTTTAGAAATCTAAAGTTTAATTTATCATTTCCCATCCAAACACAGGGTTTGGACATATGTGTTGAGGCAGCATTAAGCTTGGTATTTGAAGAAGATAAGTATCTTGTTTATAGCAGTAGCAAAGCAGCTGTTAGCAAGATAAGAAAATTCTGTTACTGTGGAAGGAATGCGATGTCCTAAAACGGTCCTTATAGTAACTAAATTATTATTTACCAGGTGGACCTTTGCAGTCATAAGTGACCATGCCTCTTTACCATGGTTATTTCCTATAAAACAAAAAGAGAAAACTAAGACCAAAACGGAAACCCTGAATTTTTATGTGGCCGATAATTCTTTACGTAAGAAAATTTTTAAGGATAAATCTATGGGGAGGTTGAACAGGCTGTTATCAGCAGTTGGTCATGGATAAAACCTGAGTAGTATGAAATGTTTATCTTAAGCCAAATGAAGATATGAATATAATATAAAAGTATGGGGATTTTTTTTTTTTAATAATTTGTTTAGGCTTTTGTGGAAAGTCTGCAAAAACATGTGTTTTAAGATACCTTGGAGATAGTATGTCTAAAACTTAATAAATAAAGCTGTTCACACATTTTTCTACTTAAATGCTATTTTGCTTTAAGATGCAGGTGCTCTTCTTATTTTTAAGGCAAATAATAATAGCTGGAATAGTGATAGAAGATGTGGGTGTTTTGGATAGTGTTTGCAAACAAATTAGTGATCTAAGCAAGAGCTGAACATATTCCCTAATCCTACTAAATTATTTCCCTCAGCCTATTTGTTTTTCAGAACTCTCTTTTTCTTTCAGCATTGGAAAAATGGCAAGGTCTTATCGAGTTTTTAATTGTTACAGCTGATTTCTTTAATAATCTCTTTGAATGGAACTTTCTGAACATAACTCAGTAGATTATGATTTTAAATCTCAAAGGCAAACCTAGAGAACTTCTGCATAAACAAATTTGAACTGAGAATTTTCTCTTTTTCATATAAAGACATTTAAAAGTCTCTGAAGCCTTTACAAGAGATGTATTTAATTCAGGCACTGAGTGCTTATTTGAATGTTTAAAAAGAGGTTAGAAATAAGTTAAAGTATTTTAGTGGTGTACATTTTTCTTAGGCAATATCTTTTATACAGTATTTTATTGACTTTAATAGGTGTGAAATGATCGGAGCTATAATGAACAGTTTATACTTGAGTGTACAAGGACCCTAGGTATTTATAAATGACAGGTCTACAGAATACCTATGAATGAAAATGACCCCAGGTAACTGAACACTGCTTGTGCTGCAGGTATATACACAACCAAATAATGAGATGAAACCCATAGAGGACTCAACATACTTGACATGAGGTAATTCATGATTACTGCTGGAGTAAAGGAAGTGACATTCAGATTTCCTATAGATCCATTACAGACTACAGCAGAAGTTGTATCTAAAGCAAGACAATAGAATGCTATTTTTAATGTATAACATATACAGGTACATCGTGTGTAAAATTAGGTATCTACAACAATGACAGTATTAGACTGTCTACTAGTTCCGTAAGTTTATTTGACACAGAGCATGGTGCCATATAGAACAAACCTTGGTTTTCTACTATAAATATTCAGACATACTGATAAATACTCATGACTCATTCATGAGACCTGACATCAGATGGATTGCTTTTCAGAGACTGCATTATATATGTGTGCTCAACCTGTCAGCCTGCTAGGCAGAATCACTACCATGAGAATGATTACATTTTCTTTTTAATAAGTCAGCATTGTAACATTGTCCAAAGGCAGAAAAAAATCCTCTTCTCTCCCAAACAATAGCCCTGAACAGAATATAGAAACAAAAAAGCCTTCCCTTGCAGGCTTCACCTACCTAGATTTCTCTACTCTTTTCCCGTTATGATAATTCTTTCGTATTTTCCCTTTTTTAGCCTGAACGTAGCCTGAACGTAGAACCGATTGTCACCCCCAGTGAACTCCCCACTGTGATTGTGCAGCAGCAGAGATTGCAGCCAGTGATCTCAGCTAAATAAAGACTAATGACCAGTTCAGGCTAGACAACTCAGGTCAGTATGCCAGCAGAAGACCTGCAAGTTGAAAGTCTTTGAGCTTGCAGAGAACTGCAGGGAATTCCCTGAGAGTTAAATAGCTTTATACAACTGGATCAAGGACACAACTGTAATGAGACAATTCAGCCACTGTGTGTTCTACACTTACACAGGTTTCTCCCCCCACCCCCAAAAAAGATTTTTCTTTTTCTGTTTTCATATAAATTCTCTAGTCACAAGCTCTTCAATACTGCAAATGTTGGGGCTTCCAGAATTTCAGAATTTTTTCTAGATGTGATATAAGTGCATGATGCAGAATGTGCCATGCGTAGAAACATATGGCCATTCTAATATGAAGGCTGTTGCTGCTCCCTTCAGCATCTTGCAGGGACCTCTCTGTTTGCCGACTACTCCAGAGCACAGCTGTTCATATACCAGGCAATGGCCAACAGCTCTGGGGTCCTCCCACCTCTTTCGGGGACCCCAGTGCATCCAGTCACCAGATCACTTCCATGCTGGCTTCATTACTCAGGCTCCTTTATTTAAGCAGTATGATAAGTAGAAAACAAAGCAAAATCAGACCAACCCAACCCCCTTCCTACTGATTAGGCAGCCACCCATTACAGAGTAGGCACAGAGGAGTTCAAGTCATCTAGTGTTCTCCTTACATTAGACAGGTTTATTTTGTTTATGCTTATTTATTATTAACCTTCCATCTGGCATTTATAGGACATTTATGCTCTATAAACGATTGCACTTGCTAATCACATGCTTATGCTGCTCCAGCTATTACAGCTGCCAGGAAGCAGCAAGAGCAGGCAGCTCCTGCAAGGACAGGTGACCTGGAGGCAGGCAGTGGGGGCAGTGCAGGGGCCACGCAGGATGGACACAGGCAAGCAGCTCTGGCAGTGGTCATTGGGTTCAGGCAAGAGTCCAGAATGTCAGGCAGGTCTGTAGACATGAGGCAGGCCCAAGGTCAAGCCAAAAAGTCATGAAGTCACGTCTGCAAGTTAGGCTCTGGGTCAGAGTCAGAAAGGCACAGGACTGGGCATAGGTATACCTGCAGTATTGTTCAGGCAGAGATAAGGGCGAGAGCCTGAGCTTAAAAGCAGCTGCCAGTTGCAGGGGGTCAGGTCACTGCTGGGGCTTCTCATGGCCAGAGAGAGGAGCATCTTCAAAGTCGGCTCTGAGCCCAAGCAGCCGAACCCTGGGGGTGGCGGGGAATGCACTCAGGGCCCTGAAAACATCTAATGTTTTCAAGAACTGGATATAAGACAGTGTTAAAGCAGATCAGATATAACTAGGTCAACCACACTTGGCTTTCTTTGCCTAGTGGTACATGTGCCTTGTATTTGGCAGGCTACTGGGCCACAGCCTCCCTGTTTCCTTTTTACTCAGCCAATAGCTAAACCCACACTCGTCTTGCTTTCAGACTAACGTTAGAGTCTCCTTTACACATACAGCTGTCACTGGTGATAAATCACTTCAGGCTCACATCAGCCTGCAAAAGTATTGTTTTCTTCTTTCCATGATAAAATATAAATCAGTGTTTCCTTAGAAAACAGGAATAGACAGGAATAGAAAGTGAAAGGAATGGGTATATGCATGTGTGTGCATGTTTGTGATTGTGTGGGCACGCATGTATGTGTTTTTTCAATTACTTTGTACTCCCCAGTAAACTCTTAACATCTGAGGAACTGAACTTTGACAATGGTATAAGCTATGTCGGTACCGCTAGGTTACTGTGTTGACATCACAATCTTTATCACATATGCAACTTTTACACATCGTAATTAATGATAGATAGTCTTAATTTTGAAACAATTTGGTATATGTGTTTAAGCCTTTCTGAAGAACTCTCTCTTTTTTTTCTTTTTTCTTTTCAGTAGAGTTAAGAAAACGAAAGCGCTATCTTATAACTGGATTTCTGTACAGAATTCCCCACAGCCAGACACAAATTCTGTGATGCTTTGCTTAAGCCCATAAAGGTAGAAATACGTGCTGTCTACACTCAGTCTCCTCTCTTCTTCCATAATGGGGTAAAGGTCCACAGTTATCTGAAGAAACTGGCATATATTTTGTTTGCCTTTCCTTTAGCTACCACAATTAAGAGCTATACCGCTTTCCTTCTTTGTTCATACCTTGCTTGCTTCTTGGCTCAGATCCTATTGTGCCATTTAAATAAAAAAAATACTATAATCAAAGACACTTAATACTTATTTATAATTCAAGTGAAGGTCATAAACTCTGGACTTTTCTCTGTTTTGTTTTTTTTTTTTTTTACTTTGTCAGGTTTGGATGTTTAAAATAATGAGTGGAATATTTGCATAAATAGGGATTATAAAGTTGACTGTATTCACAGATACATATTGTTTCATGATTAAATTCAAGGTTTACAGCATAGCCAAATAACTGAGGAAGACTATCATACAGGAAAATCTTAAGGAAATAAATTATTTTCAATACACACAAGAAGACAGAATCAAATTAAGAAAGGAAATTGAAACTATCTCTTTAGATAGAGACAGAATTTGAGAACAGAGGAGAAGTTTCAAGCGCGTGGATTAGAAAAGATAATAAGGTCCAGAACTATACCAGTGTTTGTGGACAGACTGAAGTTGACATAAAACAGGAAAAACAAGAATGAATTTTGAGGGTAGCTCATTCAAGATGATCTTCTGAGACAAATGTTGGGGAGAAGCTGAGAAAGGAAACAATAAACCTGAAGGAGACTAAATCTGTTCTGTGGGCAGTAAAGACAGAAACTGGAGCTCAGGAAAAAATCATGTCTTCATCAGTTTTGTGGATTTTCCTGAGGACTTAGCAATTGCTGTTATTTACACAGTCTTTTCCTTTGTCAAGAGTTCTCCCAATATGTAAGTAAGTTCTTAAAATGGCCAATTTGAACAATGTGTGATGTTATTTAATAGGGCCCAAGGCAGTGAGATAAAGTGAAGTAAATTATTCTGGATCAGAAGTTCTGCTACGTTTTTGCACTTAACATCTTATCTACTCTTTTAGCAATTATAGATCATTTCCATTTTAAAAATAGCATGTTCCTATACCATTATGCTAATGGTATTTTTTCTTGAAGTACCTGGGATAACATTCATGGCTTAATCTGTGTTCCTTGTGTAATCTTGTAACCTAAAGTTCTTATAGAAAAAAGCAATCTATAACCATACATTAACTAGACCATTTTAATTGAAAAGAGCAAGATCTACCATATAAGGGAGCATCTGGGCTAAAATAAGTGTAGCTTTTGACCATAGAGGTACTGAAATATTACAACCCCTAGTAAAAGGCAACTGTACTGTAATTAACATGCTCTGTAACCGAAGTCTAGTTATGTATCAGTGGGTAAATGAAGCTAAAAAAGGAATCATGCAAACAATAAGGGAGGAAAAAAAAGCCATTTGCATTCCTTGGAAGAGTAAATCTCTGATGGTAATGGCTTGTATGTTACGGAAGGTCCAAGGTGCCAGGACGACGAGAACATGTTGCCTGCTAACCATGCTCAGGGATAGGTTATTTTCCCTAGATGTCTGGGAGAGCTTGAATCGCTAGTGGGTGCGGATTTTAAATTAAATTTTCACTCTGTGTGGTCCTTTCTTTATTACTGCTGACATTGGCTAACACGGTACATTAAGAATTCCCATGGCAGCCGCAGGAAATTTTGGACGTAGGGATGAAATCCACAGCACTGTGCTGTCAGGTTCCAAACCTAAAAATTCCCCCCAAAAGTGTTGCTTTTCAAGAAAAAGTAATTAAATCTAAAAAGCTGGCTAAAAGGGAGCCACTGTTACCTTTTATGTTCCTGTGTACACTACAGATGTCAACTTTAAGTATGTATACAGTACTACAAACACCTTCCAAGTAGGGGAAAATAAAAAAAAAAAAAAGAAAGTAATACTGTACAGCTGTGGAGGACTTTATTTGATGTCACAAACACAAACTTTAGCAGTCATCTGAGGCACAGAAAAAAAAAAGTTTGGATGAAGTTTAGCAGATGCAAGAACAGTTTGTCAGGAGACAGGCAATAGGGTGTTTAGAGAAGTTACTCATTTTCCTAAGAGCTAAAGTAGGTCAAGACAAAAAAAATAGTCTGCCTCTTTTATGAAGAAATTTCATGCACAGGTACAGTAGTTACTTACAAGGGAAATAAACTGAACTTGTAGCTAGCAGCTATAAGGATACACAAGTGTAAGCAATCCTTCTTTCCTGTAGCAGCCCTAAAATTCCCTTTGACACTGATTGGACATGGCACCTTGCACAGTAAACAATGCTACAATTACTTATGTTTTCTTGAAAAAACAAACCCAATCCCCTATGGTATTTTTAAGGCAACTCTAGGCCCAGTCTGTTCCACAGTAATAACCATTTTGTGGGGCAGCCTTTGCTCATCAATATTTGAAGGCTGCAGCTGAGGAAACAATCTGATCATGACAATGTAGAGAATTTGGAAAGACTGGGTAAAGAGAGGGAGATATTGATTCCTTTCCTGGCTTGCAGAAGTTTGCAAAAATAAGAAACAGTAAAAAATTTTGCAACCAATTGAAGATATGTCTTCTAGGAGATTTTAAGATTTTTTGGACAATGCATTAAAGATTAGCTTGCCATTGCTGTGTGGCACTTTGAAACAAAAGCATATGATTTCTGCTGCTTTGCTTACATTACCTATTAAACTTACACATTTCAGTGCTTACTCAAAGCATTGTTTGGTGGTATTGGGGAAAGTCTTTTTACACATATGTAGGCTTTAGTCTGTGTTAAGAGCTTAAGTGATGCATCAGCTTCATCCGAGCATAAATTTCTTTGAAGCCAAACCTTAAATCCCTGCTGATAGAATCTGAGAGAGAAGTTTAGTCCTTGAGACTCAGAGTGGTAAGAAAGGCACAAAGGTTAAAAAAGACATGGCAGAAAATCACAGCATCAAATATAGAGGGTCTGTCACAAAGGATGAGGGTGAGTAGTTGAGAGAAACAGTTAAGCATTGAGAATAATCAGAGAACAGCTGGAAAGGCCAAGAGAGACCCTGGAAGTCAGGGAGCATTAGAGATAGCTTAAGTGTGTCAAAGCCCAGCATACTGCTTCCTGGGAGTCCCAGGAAAAAGGATGGGAGTCAAGATTTTCTCAAGTATTTGTAGCTTTAGGGGAGCTTTATTTTCAAAAAATCTCAGAAATTCCGTTTTCCTCTGGTGCATCTTCTGGTTTTGGAATTTGTGCCAAAGGGTTGTGCTCATCTGTCTTATAGGAACTGTTTCAAAGGTGCTTCTGGGTCTGCAGACAAATTATAAGTTTGCTGAGTAGGTCACTGTTATGTCAGGGAATAACACCTCAAGGGTGCTCATCCTGGACACTCACCTACCTACAGTAAGAAGCACTCCTTCTGACCTCCCACAAAAAACACTTGTAGCAGTAAATTGCAGAGCACTCAAGCAGCAATGGTATGTCCTCATGCTGCGTCCCAGCACTGGCAGACAGTTATGTACACTGCATAATTTCATTTCCATTATCATAGAATCATAGAATCATAGAATCATAGAATCATAGAATCGTTAAGGTTGGAAGAGACCTCTAAGATCATCGAGTCCAACTGTCAACCCAACACCACCATACCCAGTAAACCATGTCCCTAAGTGCCGCATCTACACGTCTTTTAAATACTTCCAGGGATGGTGACTCAAGCACTTCCCTGGGCAGCCTCTTCCAATGTTTAACCACTCTTTCAGTAAAGACATTTTTCCTCATGTCCAATCTAAACCTCCCCTCACCAGCCTCGTTGCCCTTCTCTGGACACGTTCCAACATCTCAACATCCTTCTTGTAGTGAGGGGCCCAAAACTGAACACAGTATTCGAGGTGCGGCCTCACCAGGGCCGAGTAGAGAGGCACGATCACTTCCCTACTCCTGCTGGCCACACTATTTCTGATACAGGCCAGGATGCCCTTGGCCTTCTTGTTTTCCGCCAGGCAGCTTTCCAGCCACTCTTCCCCAAGCCTGTAGCACTGCATGGGGTTGTTGTGGCCAAAGTGCAGGACCCGGCACTTGGCCTTGTTGAATCTCATACAGTTGGCCTCGGCCCATCGATCCAGCCTGTCCAGGTCCCTCTGCAGAGCCTTCCTACCCTCGAGCAGATCAACACTGCCGCCCAACTTGGTGTCGTCTGCAAACTTCCTGAGGGTGCACTCAATCCCTTCGTCCAGATCATTGATAAAGATATTGAACAAGACCAGCCCCAAAACTGAGCCCTGGGGAACACCACTCGTGACCGGCCGCCAACTGGATTGAACTCCATTCACCACAACCCTCTGGGCCTGGCCATCCAGCCAGTTTTTTACCCAGCACAGAGTACACCTGTCTAAGCCATGAGCCGCCAGCTTCTCTAGGAGAATGCTGTGGGAGACAGTGTCAAAGGCCTTACTGAAGTCCAGGCAGACCATTATAAAACAGTAGATACAGCTTTTTCATTTTCCAGGCTTCGGCCCCAGGAGGAGCAGGCCCAGGGACTTCCCAGGCAGTTTGTTACCCCTTCCACAGAGGAATGTGCTTTCACCAGGACAGCACTAAGAAAGTACAGCTATGACACCCACCCTTAATGTAGAAAAACAGTTTACTCCCCCAGGAAAAATTCAATGTTTGTTGGAGATTAGCATTGCTGTGCTACTGAAACCCTCCTAGGAAGCACAGGAACAGAAAAGATGGCACTAGCTACTCATGGCATGGCTTTCTACCTCCGCTACCTTGAAAGGACAGAATGACTAAAGCCTTGGGTTTTGATGTTCATCATTCAAAATGAATGAGTTTAGTGAGATGCATTCAGTTTTCCCTCTGGAAAACGAAACCAGGAGATAATGATAGAATTAACTCCACTTTATTTATTGACCAGTAAGGAAACTGATTACAAAGGCTCTTCTAATGCTTTCCTTCATAAATGTTCTGAAAAAAAGTATTTATTGTAAATGAATCATCTGTTCCTACAGCTTATCCTGAAGCACACCATTTCTAGTGTCAATTCCAAACTTTTTGAATATTGTTAATAAATATTTATTCTAGTAGAAATATTTTGTTCAGTCATACTCATTTAGTCACTTACTGTTTTTATTCTATTAAGTGCAGGCTGTGGCAATTTTATATCAGCCCATATGTTCATACATTTTTTCCTTCTGTTTCATTCTCAGCTTTATAGGACTGTATGCTCTTTGAACTGAATCTCCTTATCCTTTCTGCAACAATTATCATGACTGAAAATTCTGAGTTTGGCCTTTGAAAAACTTAAAAAATAACTAAAGAATATTTACAAAAAACAAAGAAGGAAATAAAATCAGTCTTGCAACATGCTTTATACTATGTTAATTGGTGGCAACTGAAGATTAGTCTGCCCCACTTATTTTCTGAACCAGTTCCTGCTTGTGTAGTAAAATTGTTCTCCCCTTAGAGAAAACAGAATTGTGCTCTATGGCCCCAGTCTTGCAGAAAGCTATGTCTTCCACTAACAGTTCCATTAGCTTCATTGAAACTACCTGAGTGAACTGATGTAGTTGGGTATGCAAGTCACTGGGAAATGGAAACTTTTGTTGTTACGCAGTTTCTGGATGATATTCTGTCTATATTTTTCTTCTCTCCAAACCATCAGCGATTATTGGATCATGGAGCTACTTATACAAAATGGTTTGCATTGCTCATTCTCCAGTATGTCTAACTTGATGTTGATAATGCTCATAATTTATCATATTGTTAAATTTAGTTCTTTGCTAATAGCTGCAGCCATTCTAGAAATGCAAATTACTTAAAAGCTGAGCTTTATTTAAAAACAAATAGGAAATACTTTCTTGTCCTCATGGATACAGAGAAAAAAAGAAATAACATCAAGATAAGTATCAGAGGACAATTAAAAGGATTTTAAAGTTGTTGTTATCATTTAGTCTGGTGTTTTAAGCCAATCTTGTTATAGTAAAAAATTTGTCTCATGGTTTCTTGAAATTTGAAGGCTGATGAGGGACCTTTACAGGCTTGAGGAGTGGGCCTACGTGAACCTCATGAAGTTCAACAAGGCCAAGTGCAAGGTCCTGCACCTGGGTCGTGACAGTCCCCTCAATACAGGCTGGGGCATGAAGGCATTGAGAGCAGCCCTGCCAAGAAGGACTTGGGGGTACTGGTGGATGAAAAATTGGACATGAGCCAGCAAAAAAAAAGAATCATAGAATCATAGAATCATAAAGATATGAACCTGTTGGAGCAGATCCAGAAGAGGGCCACAAAAATGGTCAGAGGGCTGGAACACCTCTCCTATGAAGAAAGGCTGAGAGAGTTGGTGTTGTTCAGCCTGGAGAAGAGAAGGCTCTAGGGAGACCTTACTGTGATCTTTCAATACATAAAGGAGGATTAAAAGAAAGACTGAGAGAGACTTTTTACCAAGGACAAGGGGCAATGGTTTTAAACTGAAGGAAGGTATATTTAGAATGGACATAAGGAAGAAATCTTTTATGACAAGGGTGGTGAGATACTGGAATGGGTTTCCCAGAGAAGTTGTAGATGACACATCATTCAAGGTGTTCAAGGTCAGGCTGGATAGGGCTTTGAGCAACCTCATCTAGTGGAAGATGTCCCTGCCCGTGGCAGGTTGGACTAGGTGATCTTTGAAGATCCCTTCCAACCCAAACCATTCTATGAGTCTCATATTGCACTGAAATTATTGTATATAATTTATTATTTTCATTAAGTATTGCTCAGAGCTTCCAGAAAGCTTGCTAAGAAGCACCACAAATAGTTGTAACAAAATACTTCAAAATCAATTTTTTAAACTATGTTTTGAAAAAAAAAATCTACTTAATTAATGTTCTCAAACATATTTAAATTTCTGCATAAGATAACCATTTTCCTTATTCTTCCATCTATGCTGGTTCCATCCTCTGTACTGACAGAGCATATGACCTCCTTTTGAGTGTCTTCCTGAATGCATCCTGTATCCTCCATGCAGAGATCAGCAGCACACTGCTGTAGAAAGCTGTGGCCAGGAGCACCTAGTAGGATCAGGGAACAACCCATTGCACCTGGAGAGGAAGGATGGTGTCATAGTTTCAACTGATTCCTTAAAGTGCTATTGGATCTAGGTAGGTAGAAACCACATTCTTTTGGATCAAGGTAGGACATATACTCATCTGACCAAACGCAGACATTTCCGTGTATGAACTAGTCACACAAGGTTCTTATTATGGTTAATGGAGAGAATCAGCAGAAAAACTCAAGGGAAAACGCATCTTATTCAAAACCAGAGATTAAAGCATTTTATCCAAACTAAATTTTTTGTCTACTAACTGTGGAGTGATTCTAACATGGCTAAGTCTGAAATATGAGCTTATAGTATAAACACCTACAGTTAGGAGAGAGAAATGCCATTCATAATGCCTCTGGAGAAGGAGAGGGAAACACCATTAGGAAAGCAGAGAATTCATAGGAATTTGAGATCTGGGAATGGTAAATTGACACCAAACTGTTCTTCCAACATTGGGTTTGGATCTGTGGTTATAAAATGGTTGTGTTCAAGAACTACTTCTGCTAACTTGGCCAAGCATTTTGGTCTTGTTCTGTTAACAATTAGGCTAAACAGGAATAAAACCATTCTAATTCCGAAAAAGTGTTTCTACATATTCTACATATTGAAGCTGTTCAGCAGAAACCCTGTAAATTAGGAAAATACCATAATTCTTTCTGGTTGTATAGAGAACACTGAAAACAGTAACTAAAAAAGAAAAAAAAATTAATGGAAAGCCATCATCCTGAGATCTACTCATGGAAGGCTTCATTAATTTCAGTTATTCATTGTATAAATTGACTGTAAATAATAAAAATTTCAAAAGAAGTTGAAAAAATTAGGCATATGGGTATAAATAAGAACTTGGAGCCTAATCCCAGTGTCACCTTTGAAAGTCTCAGCTATGCAAGCCAGTACTATCAATTACTGCCAGCTGTTTTGAGAATACCATTTGGATAACATAATCATAATTTCATAAAATCCATCACTCTTCTACTTCATTGCCAGATCTCCAGTTTTCCAGTTTTCAAAAAAACTTTCTTATGCAATTCTTTATTATCAATATGAAACCTACAGATTAGTGGACTGTAAATATAAAATATAATCAGCAAACTGTAAATATGAAATGAATACAAATATATTGAATTGAATGTCAAAAGAAATGGCCTGGTTTCTATAGTAGTTGTATCATTCCATTACACAGGAGATTTGCTAAAACACAAGAACACTCCTAACCTTCTGTTCTCTTCCTTTTAAAAGAAAATAATACCAGAGTTTTCAATTATTTTAGTAAAGTGGTGTTGAATTATGATTAGGCCAAACAATGCAGGTCCAGCTTGCTTCAGAGGATGCAAAGCTTAAATTTCATGTGTCTGAATGGGAGAAAAAAAAAATTATATCCACAGCCTTATATTTCTTGTAGTTTCTGCTACTCTCCTGTAGCAGAATCAGTTGGCTTGACTGATTTTCTTGAAAAGAGTCAACAATTTTTTTAGAATTATTTCCCACTGTACCTTTTGCCTCTTTTTGGATCACTATTTTTCAAAATCTTTTAGAATTTCAACATTTTAAAAGATGATTAAAAGCAATTCCTTTTAAACAACTAAAAAGCTCACACTCCTTTGCTCCCTCTCCTTCACTATAACAATGATAAAGATCAAAAAGAAATTTGTTATGTTTCTGTTGAACAGCTGCCTTGTTTCTGCAAAATAATATTGTATTACACCCTGAAAGCTTTTCTTATTCCAGATTAAAAGTGCAAAAATACAACTTCTGCATAGTTGTGCTGTGTATTTTTCCATCTTCAGATAGATTGTTAGCAGTGAGCTAACTGACTGGGTGTCAATGAATTGGACAAGATCTTCCATAGGTGTTCATTCCACAGCCATTTATAAAGTTCCCACATCAATCATATTCAATGGCATCTAATACTAGACAAGCAGCTCCAGGCTCTTAACAGACACGTTCTGTGTGCACAGTGCACTGAATCATGCCAAGAAGTCTCTGACAGCTCATTGCCACACACATTGGAGTTCCTGTTACTTTTCAGTGACCTGTAGCTAAACAAAGTTTTCAAGAACTTAGTCCACACAATGATTTTAAGAATTGGCATACCCTTTCTCC
>NW_008825615.1:9906956-9911479 GCF_000699105.1 Pygoscelis adeliae
TGTAGCTCCACATCAGTGTCTAGGTGCAATGCACAGACAGATTCTGCTGATTTTGTACTAAGTAAATGGTGGGGAGGTACTAAGAGAAAATCACAGAAATTCTTTGTAGAGTTGGGAAAAATTATCATTTAAGTTCAAATAAGGCCAAGAGAATCAAGTAGCATAAGAGCCATTTTGACCAACTGAACTGGGCCTCTCAGTGGTATCAGATTCTGTAAAAGGATATGCTCTTTCACATTATTGCTTTCATTCTGAAATATTCCTAATCACTACATTACTGGTCTGTAGGCACCTGCCTCTGAAATACATGGAGATGCATTTTACAGTCTGATAGTGTATATTAAGAAAGGAGAACAACTCTACATTTTTTATTGTAACTCTATTCTATTGGAAACCCATTGTGTTTTGGACTGTTTGAATTAAAATGGACAAATGATGAGAAAATGTTCACTAGGGAATGATCTGCTGGGGTTGAGGGCTAGAGTTAATTTAAAATATTTTTTCTATATTGAGATTCTTTAATACTTGAGGATACTATAAGCTTGAAATAATAGTTCGTTCTTAATTTATCTTAAGCTACATAATACAGATAAGGCACTGAAAGTTAAAACCACACATTTTCATTTGTTTGCAGTGTGGACATACCCTCTGGGGCACGGTAAAATAGCCCAAAAGAAGATGAAGTACTCCCTGTCTGCCAGAGGATGTTATAAACTCTTAAAGTAAGAGGTACTATTTTGAGAGGATGCATGAAAAACAAACAAGTGGCAAAGTCCTTGCAGAGACTACAGCCTTTTTTTTTTTTTTTATAAAGAAACTGCATTGATTTTTATTCCTTCTGGATTTGTTCTGAATAAATTGGATCTTGAAATAAATTGGATCTTGAAACAAAGGCCTGAATCAGATTCTAAAATAACACTGTTTCTGTCCTGGGGTGCTGAAATAGCCCAACAGCATGCATATAGTCTTCTACACTATTTTGGTTATTAATAGAAAAAATATTATTTCTTTCTCATTCACAAACTTTAACTTAGTCTGTGAAATATGCCACAATGAAGAGGCCTGTTCTCAAATAAAACCCTGCTTTTGAATGTGTGCCATTTGACCAAGATGCCTGTAAAGTGCTATTATAATGTCTAGGCAAGTTCTTTTTGTGATACTCAGTCCTGTGATATCTTCCAGCTTTTCCTTCCCAAGCTTATTTGAGCTTGCTGTCAGTTAATTTACACAGGCTTTTTGATAATATTCCCAGTTAGACTTTTGATTCCCTTGGTATAGACATACTTTCCCATAATCACTTTCTATTTGCAAATGAAAAATTCAAAAATCTTCAATGTTATCAATTATTTTCATTATAATATTTTTTTTTTTTTAAATGTGAAAAATTTCCCTGGTTTTAGGGTATGGAGGGGGGGATTGCATGCATTTATTTTCCAAGTCTTAATTCAACATTTAGTGAACAAAGCTCAGATTCCAGGGAGTTCAAATCCCTATATGACTAACATCAGGTAGTATCACAGAGAGTCAAGTACTCTATATTCTTTTCTTCTCTTCAGCTTTTCTTATTGACACTTAGCATCTTAGAATTATTGCGTTGTGCTTACATCTGACTCTAGTTTTCATAAAACTGGCAGATTGAATTTGTTGCTTTGTACAACTCGTGACGAACTACTTGACAAAGAGTATCAGCTTCTATTGTTTTCTTGTATGATTGTCTGTGTGCTTCCTGAAATAACCCCAACTACATCACATGTTGAAACTTTAAGCTCCTTTTAAATTTCCTTGGAGAATTATAAAATAATGTTTTTTTCCCAAGGTTGGAGGGACATTCTAGTAGATATCATTCTAATGAATATCGACTTTGATGTCCTCTGTAATAGAGGCCATAGCCCATTTCTTGTAATATCATTCTTTATCACAGCATCTGTAACTAGACTTTGCTTAGAATATTTATCATTATTTAGTTTTACTATGGAGTTTTAAAAGAGTAACCATCTTTTAACATAAGTAAAAAAGGCTGACAAATAGAAAAAAAGTAAAAGTTCCAAATATAATTTAATCTCATTTGCTTGAAAAGAGTTATTCTGCAATATTTTTAAACTGTAAAGTTTCATTCTGGGTACAAATTCATATTAGAACATGTATAGTTTGGTTTTCCTTGCCTAACTGTCGACATTTTAACAGGATGGAATTTACAGAAACTGCTTGCTTATCACATTAATTTCTAATGCCATCACAGTATTTCTTTTGAAAAGTTTAACACTTTGGAAAACCACTGACATTTAGTTTGTCTCAGTGAAGTAAGGTATTTCTGAGCTCATATCAAAATAACTGACCTTACAGTTGCTTCATCTGTGATATTTTTTCTAGGGTTTAGGTATCATAACATGTATTTAGTTACTGATAGGATTATTCCTGCCAATGCACAAGTAACATTGTTGAGTCTAACGAACTCTTAATGAACATTTGTTATCATCCACAAAGCAAAGGATGCTTCTTTTCTCATACATGCATGCCATCTCATATATTTTCTAAGAAATACCCCTGAAAATTTTAAGAGGGTAACTTCTGTATTCTAATTCTGAAAAACTTCACTTGTGAATTTCTATTTGCTGTTCTCCCATGACTTTGACATGTCAGGGACATATTCTACTTATGAATAAATCAGTGAAAAAAACCCTCTAGCCTCTCTATTTGAAGAACAACTTTCACCTTGGTGAATGCAGGTGTTTTACAGAGCCAGTCGGTATCTGGCCAATAGCCTAAAACTTAAAATTTTTGTTATAACAATCCTGTTTTCTTTTTTCTTGGACTTAAAACACTGTCAGTGATCTGTGTGACCTTTAAGGAATTTATCTGCTTCACACCAGTGTGGAGGACTATTTCATGCTTCTCAAATTCAGCTCAGCTCTCATGACTTGGCTATAAAGTTGTGGTGGGTTGACCCTAGCCAGCAGCTAAGCCCCCACACAGCTGCCCATGCACCTCTCCACCATCAGGATGGGGAAGGGAATCAGAAAAGCAAAACAGAAAAATTTTGTGGGTTGAGATAAATACACTTTAATAGGGAAAGCAAAACTTACATGTGCAAGCAAAGCGAAATAAAGAATTCATTCACTAGTTGCCATCAGCAGGCAGAAGTTTAGCCATTTCCAGGAAAGCAGGGCTCCATCACACGTAACGGCTACTTGGGAAGGCAAGGCCATAATTCCAAACATTCCCCCCTTCCTCCTTCTTTCCCCAGGTTTTATTGCTGAGCATGACATCATATGGCATGGAATATCCCTTTGGTCAGTTGGGGTCAGCTGTCCCAGCTGTGTCTGCTCCCAACTTCTTGTGCACCCCCAGCCTACTCACTTGGGGGACAGAGTGGGAAAAAGGAAGAAAAAAAAGATAACCTCGGTGGGTTTTCTTTGAGGGGGGGGGCTGTGTGAGAAGCAGAAAAGCCCTTGGTACTGTGCAAGCATTGCTCAGCAATAGCCAAAACACTGGTGTGTTAACATCATTTTGGTCACAGATCTAAACTACAGCACCGTAAGGGCTTCTGTGAAGAAAATTAACTCCATCCCAGCCAGATCCAGGACAAAAGTCAAATTCCCTCTTGTTTTTTCTGGGCCTGGTTATTAAAAACTTTGATCCATATCATTCCATAAGAAAAGTAAAAGGTAGCGACAACTGACAGCTGAGACAGTTTTCGGGCAGTTTTGGCTTTTAACTTCATCAGCCCAAGATGACCCTAGATGTCAGGTCTCACACTTCTCAGGCAAGTGCTGTAAGTACCAGGCAAATGATGGCCTCCTCATTCCCTTGCAGAGCACCTCAGAAGCAGATCAGCCCCTTCATGTTTTTGGACTTAGTTCTTGTTTTTCTCTCTCATTACATCAGGACTGCACATCGGAGATGTCCATTGTTCTGGCAAGCTGAAACGTTTAGAAAACTGACTTGGTTTGATGTGGTTTTTAGACTGCGGATTCACAAATAGACCTGAGTGTTGCAAGACTGACCAGTACAAGGTTTTAGCACAGTTTCTCAGTGATTAGGGTATTTGTCCAAGACCTGATTTCTGTGTTTTCCCCAGCCTCTGCCTTTCCAGGCTCAGAAGCCTTGCCTTTTCAAGCCATGAACTGTGCTGTGGTTGGTGGGAGGCTTATGTCCCTTCTCTTGAACAAATATGAAATTGCACAGCAGGAGAAATATGTTGCACATTGCAGGACGTTGCACATCAGCCAAGGCAGAAAAAAGAAAGAACCATTAGGCAGTGAAAATTAGCCTGTGTTGAAGTGAACAAACTATTATCAGGGGATATTTCAAACTATAGCAACTAGATTATGTAAAAATTATATTCATGAGCTCTTCTTTTAACATTTTCAACTTTGCTCCCCCCGTGTAAAAAAAAAAAAAGAAAAGAAAGAAAAGGAAAAAACAATGTAACCCTCAAACTTGTCGATACCACTGTAAAATTGAGCCATGAGCCAGGAAGCTGTTGAATTAGTAAGTCTGATTTTCATCAAAATCAGATCAAA
>NW_008825615.1:9911508-9914589 GCF_000699105.1 Pygoscelis adeliae
GATGCTGGAATTAGGAGAGGATATTTTTTCTGTAACTGCATATTTTTCTTTAAATAATTAGTCCTGAAATATGGTTTTCAGTTAGACTTCCTAGAGTTCCACTGATTTCAGTGGTGATTTCAGTGGATTTTTCACAGACTTAAGGATATTGTCAGATCGATCTGTTACTCTACAGGTCTAAAAGCACTTTCTCATATTGACATTTTTAATGTATTTTATCATTAAGTAGAAAGGCAGGAAAAGGCTGCGAGAGAGAAGCCATCGTGTTCTGGAGCTTCATTAGCACCAATAAATCCTGTTGCATGTAAATGATCTGAAAAACTCAGAGCAATTAGCTTTTCCTTTTAACTTGGGTGTTTTAGTGCAGATTGGTAGCTAATCAAGCTGGGAAATTGAAATAGAGTGTGTAAAAAAATTGTTTATGAGTAATATTGTAAACAAGCATTGCACATAGTTCTGTACCTGCTTTAGTGCTATAATAAAATAAGCAGTGAAATCAGCATTGCATCCATTTAGGTGTAATTGTACAAATTGCTAGCTAATCAGAGTGAGAAAATTGAGCCAGGGCTTGGGAGAACAATGCTGTGTGCTATTAACTTGGTGTTTAACTATGTATTTAAAACATTTGGAGATGAAGAATTTTTTAAAAATAAACATAGATTTATTTTGTTATAAAAAGTGTGCCTGATTCTGAGTTTGTTTCATTAGTGTAATCCAGAGGAAATTCCACTGATATTTGTGAAGTTAATTCAAACACAAACTGATGTAAGCAATATGAGAATCAGCGCCATTTACTTTATTGTTTTCTGCTGTGTTAAGCCATAGGCATTTCATTAAAAATGCAAAACTGGTCAAATGCATAAAATTCCCACAAATAAACAGCTCAGTTTATCAAGCCAGCTGCAGTCAGCAGTTTAATGGATTTTGACATGCTCAACACAGCAGGGACTTAACTGGAGCCATGTAAGCCTGGCTCAAAGGCTTGTGAACTTTTCAAGAAGTTCAAAAAAGCTTGAAAATTCATGAGATAGGGAAGGATTGACTTGATACTTCTTTCCTGTAAATTCTGCTTTATTTAAAGTTTTACATGCTCTAGTGCTGTGCATTAATGTGTGAACTATCCAGCCTTGTGGATGCAACCTGATGGTTTTTATTTTTAAAAGGTAAAAATAGGTAAAAGTAAAGCTCACCCATATTGATCTGATAAAAACATTTAAATACTGCTGTCGTTTACCTGTCCCACAGTGGTACTTTTTAAAGGCTCTACTGCTCTACTAAAAACATCTCTGCATGTTATATCTATTATATTCACAGAAATAACATAACAAACATGTAAAAAGAAAAATAATCATCCTGTAAGCATGTATTCATAGTGCTGAAAGGAACTTAAGCAGGTGATCTAATCCTTTTAATACCCCAGACAGCAGCAACTTTTCCTCAGTTATTTCTAACAGATGTTAGTTCAGCTCACAAGAAAAAAAAAGTGATGAGATGTTACAGTCTCACAAGCAATCTTCACTAATATTACCATGAAACAGTTTTTTCCTAAATGTAAATTTATACTTTTTTGAAACTTAAACCCATTATTATTTATTCTATCCACTGTGGTCATAAATAGAGTATTCTTTTCTTTCCAACAGCAGCCTTTTATATTTTTGAAGGCTATCTCAACCCACCCCAGTCTTCCTCAGGCTAAACAATTCCAATTTTTTCAATGTTTTCTCATAGGTCATGTTTTCTGGACCTCTGATCATTCTCATTGCTCTCCCCTATATTGTCTGGACCCAGTGTTTCAGCCCTGAGGCCTACCAATAACAAGTAGAGGGAAAAAATTACTACATGTATCTTACAGGCAATGCCGCTCTTTATATATCTCATGATAATCTCTGGGGTTTTTTTTGTGGTGGTTTGTTTTGGTTGGGGTTTTTTTTTGGCAGCATTTTGAATCATATTCTGATCATGATCTACTACAACCCCTGCATCCTTCTATACAGAACTGTTACCTAACCAGATGCTTTTGAAACAAGTTTATGCAGATGATTAATCACTTGGCACTTCCTTGTGTTGAATTTCATCCAATTGTTTCTTCAAATTCTCAAAATGATTTTAAATTTTCTTTCAATCCAGCAGCATATAGGCTATCCCTGTTGGCTTAAACTTTTTGGAACAGTTAATAAGAACATCCTGTACTTAGTCAACAAGGTCACTGATGAAAATATTGAATGATACCTCACTCAAGACAAGAGAAATTAAACTTGACAGAGAAAAAGATAACTATTTTTAAGCACATAGACTTCATTAGTAATAAGGTGCATACACACACACATATGCACACACATGTAAATGTAAAAGTCTATGAGGCCGGATGGGATCCACCCAAGGGTACTGAGGGAGCTGGCAGAAGTGCTCACCAAGCCACTTTCAATCCTTTATCAGCAGTCCTGGCTAACCGGGGAGGTCCCAGTTGACTGGAAGTTAGCAAATGCGATGCCCATCTACAAGAAGGGCCAGAAGGAGGATCCGGGGAACTACAGGCCTGTTAGTCTGACCTCAATGCGGGGGAAGGTTATGGAGCAGATCATCTTGAGTGCCATCTCACGGCATGTACAGGACAACCAGGTGATCAGGCCCAGTCAGCATGGATTTATGAAAGGCAGGTCCTGCTTGACTAACGTGATCTCCTTCTATGACCAGGTGATCCGCCTAGTGGATGAGGTAAAGGCTGTGGATGTTGTTTACCTGGACTTTAGTAAAGCCTTTGACACCATTTCCCACAGCATTCTCCTAGAGAAGCTGGCTGCTCATGGCTTGGATGGGCATATTCTTTGCTGGGTAAAACACTGGCTGGGTGTCCGGGCCCAGAGAGTTGTGGTGAATGGAGTTCAATCCAGTTGGCGGCCGGTCACGAGTGGTGTTCCCCAGGGCTCAGTTTTGGGGCCAGTTCTGTTTAATATCTTTATCAATGATCTGGTTGAGGGGATTGAGTGCACCCTCAGTAAGTTTGCAGATGACACCAAATTGAGAGGGAGTGTTGATCTGCTTGAGGGTAGGAAGGCTCTGCAGAGGGACCTGGACAGGCTG
>NW_008825615.1:9915073-9919517 GCF_000699105.1 Pygoscelis adeliae
GAGGTGGGTGTTGGTCTCTTCTCCCAAGTAACTGGCGAAAGGACAAGAGGAAATGGCCTCAAATTGTGCCAGGGGAAGTTGAGATTGGATATTAGGAAAAATTTCTTCACCAAAAGGTTTATCAATCATCGGAACAGGCTGCCCAGGGAAGTGGTTGAGTCACCATTCCTGGAGGTATTTAAAAGACATGTAGATGAGGTGCTTGGAGACATGCTTTAGTGGTGGACTTGACAGTGTTAGGTTAACAGTTGGACTTGATGATCTTAAAGGTCTTTTTCAACCTAAACGATTATATGATTCTATGAAATAAATATGTAGAAACATGTATGTGTATTTAATTACGTTCTCTTCAGGTTTTATGTTATGAAAATTTTAATATTCAATACAAGGATAATTAAGAAAAAACACAAATAAAAGTTGAGTTGAGCCCAAGTCTCTTTGCTGTCTATTGGGAAAATTAATTAAGATTTAATACATCTGACCCTAGATTACTCATTTATTTGTGTTGATATCTCTTCACCATCTCCCTTTCCATTTTGTTACTGTCTTAGCCTAAATTAATTCAGCACCCATTTCAATCTAAGAAACTTGCAGGAAGAAATGCAGTAACAAAAATAGTGTAATATTGTGACATCTACACTGTTGTGATGGCCAAAAAATTGTTAATAAATAGATAATGATTGACGATGGAAAAATAGAGCAGAAATTGTACAGCCTTGGGGTAAGTCAGAGAGAACAAACAAGAAAAGGAAGGAAGAGAAGGCAGCTGTCAGTAACCAGACACCATTACTAATTCTTCAATTATGTTGGGGGCACCATCAGAAAGCTGGACTATAGAGACATATACGTGATCAGCTTTGCTTTGTAGTAGCCCATCTGTATAATGCCAGTCTATCACTTTTTCACAAGAAGTCTCTCTTTAAATCAGAACTGAGCCTCTACAATATTTTCCTTGAATATTCAGTAGCACTGCTAACTCTACAGTATACTGGAGCATCTACAGTTTTTTATTGCATTGTTTATTTGCTCCTGCTGTATGTAGGGAATGATATTTTTGTTAAGAAATCAAAGGTTATATTGCACAACCTAAGAAGAAATTGGTTTGCACAAAAACAATAATGACATTTCTCTCTTATAACTGAATGGCAAGTTAGTAGAAACAGTACCTGGTCAGTGGATTCCTCTGAATGACTTAAAACAAGGGAGAAATAAGAAATTGGGTTGCATGCTTAAAGATTGGAGTACATTAATCACTTCTGAAATACTTAACATTATAAGTCTGTGATATTTTAAGCAGGTGACTGTAATTTACAGATCTCCCATAGGACTTGTTTTTTAGGACATTATTTTCCTGCCTTTAGTAGAGAAATTGTTTTTGTATGGTGACTAAAATAAAACTGAAACCAAATTAAACCAGGATATTTTGTGGGAATATGGGAACATGGGAACAACTGGTAAAGAGTAAGACACAGGGGTAAGGACATAAATAAAAATCTTTTAAGGAAAAAAAATTAGAAGCAGAATTTCTGTGGAATCAGATACTACAAGCAGAAGGGTTTTAAAGTGAAGATTACTCCCTTCAAACTATGACAGTTCAAAGTGATGAAAATCCAAATATTCATACCATGAATTAAAACTGTAAAAAATGGGGCTATAAAACAGGAATCTGTTCTACAAGTAGAATGATTTAATGTAGAATCATCACAATGGTAACATACAAAAAATACATAAAGAAACAATCTCTGCAGGAGGACATACACTTCTTTGTTTGTATTACACAGAGAAAAAAAGGAAAGTGATTCAAATGTAACATTTCATGGCCCACCACATACCTGTACTAATTGATTTTTGGAAATTTTTTTGGGCATCAGAAAGCAGCCCCAGAAAGCAAAACATATTCCACTGTTCTTCTCTCAGCAGTTTCAGACAGAGCTGTTACTGCAGTATGAAAATAGAGTATAATCTGCAGCAAATATGGCTAAAAGTGGGCTTAAAAGGCCCTTCTATCCATTTGCTTCCTGATCCTATATTGGCACTCAGAATACCCTACGGGAGACATAAATTGCCAATATGTTGAGGTAGTCTTAACTGGGTTAGAGCACCAGAGAATGCTCTAAGTAATCAGATGGATACTTTCACGGTATAGTCATGTTAGGAACCTACCCCCCCCCCCCTTCCATTCTGAGCCTCCTTCTCTTCCAAAAACCCATAAAGATCATCTAATTTTTCTTCAAGCAGAAACATATGTAGAAATGTAAATCGATTAAAATCACTGAACCTTGGTTTTACACAGGATCATCTTACACTAGCAGAAGCTATTTCTGGCTTTTATATATAAGAAAAGGTGTAAACATGATCAAACTTTCATTATTTGAACTTACCTTTGGTCAGCAAGTTTCAACTCTATTTGGTATCATTAAAAAAGAAAAAGAAAATATTAAGGAAAAATTTGGAGGCTAAGGCCAGATGACTAGAACGAACATTTAATTAACATCTCAAAATGAGAGATCATCTGGTTGAAATGAGAGAAATGGTTCTGAATTTTTTTTTAATAAGGTCTATGAAAGTCAGAAGAAAGATGACAACTGCAAATGAAAAAGAAGTGAACATGGAAGAACTGTTCAGTGCCCATCAGTAATAAATGACATTTGTTTTACTAGTATGTTAGAGATTATGTTCCTTAACAATGACAGGGTTAGGTGTAGCCCTCTGGAAGGAGGGAGATATTGTTTCTTTGCTTCTGTTTGTCTGTACCCAGGGTAGGAAAGCTCCAGGAGGCTGTAAAGTGTAGTAGAAGTCATGAAGGAGATCAAGCCCAGGGTTAGGAGCCTGGAGCTGAAGCAGGTACAATACCATTTTGAGGAGCAGGGAGTAGACAGTCAGACGTCAAAAATTGTAGGAAAGATTCCTGAAGGATCAGAAATTATTTTGAAGCATTTGCTGACTTGACATGCTGCCATACCATCTCAAGAAAGCAAACGTAAACAGCAATGGCATTGTGAAAACCTGGAGGGGTATGGAGCACTAAAGTATGAGAGAGTTGTGTTTCAAAAAACCTAAAGAGCATAGCTTACATATAAATGTACTATGATGATGAAGAGACCCCCAAATACAGTGTCCAAATTTTATAGACAAATAGTTGAATAGATTGGAGGTCCTGAACAATGAATTTAGAGACAGATTATTTGTAGGTTCCTTTCTCTCAAGTGTCAAATTAATGCAGCATTTAAAACTTGGAGGGTTAGGAAAGGGCACTATTTATTTACTGTCCTCTCATTTGGATTACAAGGCACTCCAATAGTGTTTCATTGATTAATGGATATTCTTTGAAGAGATATGAAGGGTATACAGCTGCATATTTTAGTGATTTGCTTGTATCTAACACCACTTGAAAGAAGCATCCAGAACATCTGGAGGAAGTGCTCCAAGAGATCAGAGACTGTATTAAATTTAGGCTGATCTACAGAGGAACAAAAATAAATTAAACCTGTATTTTATGCTAAAAGAAGGGATGTTAATGTTTACAAGTCCAAACTATGCTAGACAGTCCACTGCAAGAAGCCATTAGTAAATAGGAATGTGTGGAAAAATTATTCTTAACTTTTCTACATTTAATGTGTTTATCAGTCAAACTGAAGGTGATCTGGAGAAATGAATAAGCTAGACCTGCCAGGCAATGAAGATAACCATCTGTGAATACAGGGCTTCAGAGCCCAGATTTGTTGGCTGTGTGCATAGCCCAACTCAAATATTTCGGGAATCAGCATGGGAACAATTTTTCTAAAAGGAAAGAAGCAACAGATGTAAATGCAAAAATGCAATACAGGGACAAGCTACAGTAGAAAAAGCACTTATGGATGTAGAATCATAGAATCATACAGTAGTTTGGGTTGGAAGGGACCTCTAAAGGTCATCTGATCCAAGCCCCCTGCAATGAGCAGGGACATCTTCAACTAGATCAGGTTGCTCAGAGCCCCATCCAACCTGACCTTGACTGTTTCCAGGGATGGGGCATCCACCACCTCTCTAGGCAACCTGTGCCAGTATTTTACCACCCTCAGCATAAAAAAATTCTTCCTTACATCTTGTGTGAACCTACCCACTTTTAGTTTAAAACCATAACCCCTTGTCCTATTGCAACAAGCCCTGCTAAAGAGTTTGTCCCCATCTTTCTTATAAGCCCCTTTTAAGTACTGATAGGCTGCAGTAAGGTCTCCCCAAAGCCTTCTCTTCTCCAGGCTGAACAACGCCAACTCTCTCAGACTTTCTTCATAGGAGAGGTGTTCCATGCTCCTGATCACTTTCATGACCCTCCTCTGGACCCACCCCAACAGGTCAATATCTTTCTTGTACTGAGGACTCCAGAGCTGGACACAGTACTCCAGGTGGGGTCTCACCAGGGCAGAGTAGAGGGGCAGAATCACCTCCCTCGACCTGCTGGCCA
>NW_008825615.1:9919855-9925466 GCF_000699105.1 Pygoscelis adeliae
ACCACACCACTCAGCTTGGTGTCATCTGCAAACTTGCTGAGGGTGCACTCGATCCCACTGTCTATGGCATTCATGAAGATATTAAACAGTACCGGTCCAAATACGTACCCCTGTGGGACGCCACTCATCACCAGTCTCCATGTGGACATTGAGCCGTTGACCACTACCCTCTGGATGCGACCATCTAACCAATTCCTCACCCACTGGACAGTCCACCCGTCAAATCCATACCTCTCCAATTTAGAGAGAAGGATGTTGTGGGGGACCATGTCAAAGGCCTGACAGAAGTCCAGACAGATGACATCTGTAGTTCATGTAAAAGGTTAATGGAATGTTCCAGGTCAGATTTGTATGTAGACCATTTGGCTTTGTTTGAAGACTGCAGAGTATAAGAGATTAATTTTCTGGGACAACTGGGCACCATGGCATTCAGCATTTAAGATAATCCAGAAAACAAAAGTAAGGATAGAGTCCCATGGTTAGCCTAAAGGAGAAGAACAAATTAACTAGCAATGCATTGCTGTATAGGTTGGAGAGAAGAACAGATGTCCTAAACAGCTGCTTTTGATTAGAATGTTGAAGTGAACCCAATGCATTCCTGGAGAGCGAGATGCTGCACTGGAGACAGGTAGGATTCCTAATGGAGACATGCAAAAAACATGCTTCAGAGAAGTCAAGAGAAAAGAAGATATTTGACAGATGCAGAAGTGCAGCCTGCTTCTTAACAGGCTTGGATTTTGCTGGATATGCAAAAGATTTTGTGAGTCTAAAAGAGACTATTAGTGAACTAGAACCAATCTACTCCTTTCTAAAGAGCTTTTATTAGTCTCTTCTGGCTTCCTGTCTCTGCTTCTTTTATAACCAGTAATGGCTAGATCATCCCAGGCCACTTGACATGCCAGGCAGCTTGTGACCTAAGTCTGAGGCTCTAGATACTCTCCTTTCTGCCTAAACTCTTAACTACTTGCTAGCAATCAACCTCAGTCTCCCTTAACAATGACAAAGTGCAAGGGCAACAGAATATGACCAACCAATGAAAAAAAGTCACCTTCCCATTTAGTACCCATTAGCACTTGGTCTTGCCCCAGTTATTGTAAAGGATAATTGAATTGTTTAATTTGCAGCTGGATTGTTTTAGCAGATTTTCCCCCTCTACTCTCATTATTGAGTGATACTTAACTCACATAAGAGTAATTTAAACTGAAAATCTCCCTTTGCTTTGCATAAAACTGAGCCCAGTTGCTTTATAATGTGTAAATAAACAATGTAGTGCTTTAATCATTGTTGTTTTACACCTGAAAACTGCTATGTAAACTACATAAACACCTCTATGCTCTGTTACATATGTCACTTTCATTTTATATAGTAAGTGTTTAATTAGACTGGCATCTGAGAAGCTAACTGAAATCCATTTACTTTCATCTGGCATGAACTAAACATTGACACTAGATCTCTGTGAATACTAAAAAGACTGCCTGATTAAGATAAACCATAACAAAACCAGAAGAAAAGGATTCTGATACAATCCTGATTACAAAGGAAATAGGTTTAATGCCAGTGAAATACATGAGTGGAAGTATTACCTTTGCTGAGTGTTATCATTCTGCCTCTTAAACTTCTAACATCTCTCCTGGACTGCCACTCTAAATCAAGATAATTTTTATATAAATGAAATAAACAAAATCAGAATAATTGTTTTCCAAGGTGTGTTATTTAATGGAGAGTGCAGGTAAAATACTGAATAAGGTATCCCTATTAACACTCATTAGGAGGCAATAATGATGGACTATGCATTGATCAGCAAAGGAAAACATGCAATACGCCATTCTTTGATTAATGGGAAGACTGCTTGTAGCATGTTCCTTCTGCAGTTGTTCTTGCCTTTACTGGGATCATGTGTCCTGTTTAATGATATAACTCATAAAATGAGTACCCCCTACTTCTATATTTAGCATGGTAATGTTAACCCACCAGCTCAGCCAAGCAAAATGATGAAATAATGTGGCTGAGTTCCCGGTATAGCGGATGGAGACAATTAGATACCTCTAAGAGATTAATTGTCCCTCTTGATATGTGAGCTCCGCAGGGGAGCCAAGACCACTAAGAGCAGGGTGTGACTGAACTTCAGAGAAACTGAACTCCAGAGCCTGAACCCTAGATTTAAAAACTGTAAGGAGACAACTTCTGTCTATTGGGAAGCCAGCATGGGTGACGTCTTCTCCTGAGGACAAATCCTTAACTAGATGAACCCCTACGTCCTTTGTATAAAACAAAGAAAAATTAAATATTATGTACAGTAATTCGGTGATGAGGCAATACACAGGATATAGGTGAGTAGGCAATAGAAGAGTCTGTGTATAAAAATGCCCTCAAACTTGGGTATGAAAGCCAGGTCATGGTTTTCTGGGAAAGTAGAAATCAGATGAGGGAGAAAGAGCAAGAGGAAACAGTTCAATGGCCTGGGTTCCTCTACATACTTTGTGCCTGGGTGATGTGATGCGGGAATTTAAATTAACCTGCATAGGGAATTTCTGTTGCCTTCAGGGTTACATAGCTGCAGTACTGTGGGGTTTCTAGTACTTTGTAATTAGGTAAATTTAAATGCTTATTTTTAGAACCCTAAATAGATGTTTTGGATTTTGTCCTAAGCAGCTGCAAACTGTTAAGCCATTCCACAGAGTTTTAAATATATGAGGCTGAGAAAATGCTTGGATACAACCAGTGAATACTTGAAATTTAAGTGATATAACTGTCATGTAGTATATGTAGCTCAAAAAACAAGAATAACAGCTCATTACTCTCTTCTTCAATAGCTATTGACAATTTCAGTCACAAAAGGGTATGTATAGTATGGACTTTGGTTATGGCACCGAAACATGGCAGAGGAGTCAGGAACGTACCTTGAAGCCAACTAATGGGTACAAAGACGACTGTGGTAGCTTCTCTGCCTAATAGGGAGTAACAGGAGAGGCAGAAGGCAGTTGTAGCTACTTATTAAAAATGCAGCAGGACCTCGAGGAAAGTGTTAGTTTTTGGACTGAGACTTGATTTTTGCAGGATTTTCTAGAGACATATGAAACTAGATTGGCTTTATTTCTAAAGCTGACCTAGTCAACACTAAGAATATGCCATCAATATGTGCAAGGGATCCCCTGCTGGTAAACACAGCCTGAAAAGCTGCTCCTTTTCCTAAGGGAGCTTATCTAGCTATAAATTTAACAAAACTGCCTGGCCTTATGTAGTATTTAGTCCCTGATGCTACAGTTATACTAGTTAATAAAACAGCTGTAGCTAAAGCAGAGGCATATTGCACCTATAAATGTAGAAGCACACAAAGCAGACTTTAACAGTAGCTTATTTTGAACCCAAACAGGAACACACTAATATAGCATAACTGTGCAAACATTTTTTTACCCAATAGCCTAGTAAAAACAGTACTGTCATTGCTAGCAACGGCCCTTACGCTTATTGTGCCTCATGCAAACTGTGTGAAGTTCCAGTCCTGGCCTGTTAGGCTTGTTATCAACTTGTTATGAGAAATTGTGAGGTGAACTCAGCTTGGTGCCAGGTGTCTGTTGCTATGATGCGCAGTTTAAGTATGGGTTAACAGCAAAGACCTTGAAAATATGAGCACTGGTTGAGCATAGCATCCCCAGAGCTATTAAAAACACACCGATGGGCAGTTACTGCTCATTGCAAAAACACAACCTAAAGGGCTGGGAAAAGACTTCTTTTGCTTTAGGAAAAGCAGCAGCAGATGAGCATGGAAAAAACATGAGCAGCAGGATAAGGCACCTGCCACAGCCTGGAAAAGTAACATTCCCCCCCAGGATAAGGCAGTGTGTAACCTGGGGTGGAGGCATCTTCCCTTCACTGTGAAGACTAAGATCATCCAGGACTGTAGCCATCGGTGCTAATTAGGTGGCATCAGGTCCTTGGTATTGCATTTTGGCAGCTAGTGTTGGCTGTGATTGTTAAGGACTGAGTACTTTGAATACATAGTGATAATGATAATGACTGATAATAAGAACTAGCCATTAGCAGGAAGGGTGTTATTAATGAATGCTAGTCCAGGAAAACTTAAAACTGGCCTAAATTATCAGTCTTTTAAAAACTCCCATCTCTTTTTCTTTATTTGATACTTCTGTGTATGTTCAGCTGTTAAATGGTCCCTGGTACTGTTTTGTTGTATTAATTCCCACTTTTCCAGACAATGCCCATGCACAGTCTAGTGATATCATGTGTGAAGGATTGTTCTCAAGAGCCAGCTTGGATCTACCTTCTCTGTGCAGGGAGACCACAGAGATCCCTGTGGGGAGAGGCAAAGCATTTGGCCTTAGGATCAGAAGATACTTCCAGGCTGGAAAAACCATTTCACAGAAAAGAACTTCTCAGTTCAGACATAATCTAAGAGTTCCTCATTTTAACAAAGGGAATTTAATTGCTTGTTCCATGGTTTACATAGTTATTTATGCACCTGACTAGCACTGGGACTAAAATTGCTCAAAATTTTTGTTAGTATGCAGTAGTACTGTTAGGTCAAAGAACTAACCTGAAGAACAAGACCTGAAGTAAAAGAACTGCAGAGATGTGACCATGTCCCTGTAGAAATGTGTGCATGTACGAAGTTTGCTGGGGTTGAAGTATGAGCTAAAACTGCTTTCATGTCCACTGTCTCCTGCGTGTCTGTTTTTATGCAGAGTCTGTGTATAGCCTCTGTGGAGGTATATGAAGACTGGATTAGGGAACTTTAGGAATCTGTTACAATTGGAAGCTAAATGCTTCTAGGAGACGGAATGGAGAATTAATTCTGAACATCCTTATTTCTAGTTCTGCTAGAAAAGTAGTTATAGCCTAGTTTATAAACCAACTTAAAATACTGGTGGTATTTCAAGTCTATTTTATGAGGTGTTGCACTTATGGAAAACACTATAAAATTTAAGTTAAAAGTACAAAACTCAAGTTTATGTGTTATAATTGCAGCGTAGCTGGGTATCAGAGTAGTACCTCTTATATGTCCAGTTAACTTGGATCATTAATTCCTTGGGGAGTGAGAAACTCCCCCAGCCATACTTCTGCAGAGACAACACACTGAACATGAGACAAGGTGGTTGACTGAGATCCCACATCCTTCAAAACAAAGCATTTGAGTAATTGTTGCAGAAAGTTTCAAGGTGGTTTCAAGAAGGTTTTCAAGAATATTTCCCCCAGGCAGCTCCTGCTCTGTCTGTACTTTCATCTGCTCAAATATAGAATCATAGAATCATAGAATAGTATGGGTTGGAAGGGACCTCTAACGGTCATCTAGTCCAACCCCCCTGCCATGAGCAGGGACATCTTCAACTAGATCAGGTTGCTCAGAGCCCCCTTCAACCTGACCTTGAAGGTTTCCAGGGATGGGGCATCCACCACCTCTCGGGGCAACCTGTGCCAGTGTTTCACCACCCTCAGCATAAAAAATTAGATCTAGTCTCAATCTACCCCCCTTCAGTTTAAAGCCATTCCCCCTTGTCCTGTTGCAACAGGCCCTGCTAAAAAGGTTGCTGCCATCTTTATTTATAAGCCCCCTTTAAGTACTGATAGGCTGCAGTAAGGTCTACCCAAAGCCTTC
>NW_008825615.1:9927883-9972666 GCF_000699105.1 Pygoscelis adeliae
ATCTGCTCAGTCTTCCTGCTCAAGTGGCCTGTAGCAGACCCCCACTGTAATGTCACCTGTCCCTGCCTTCCCTTTAATCCTGACCCACAAGCTCTCAGTTGGCTCCTCATCCATCCCCAGGCAGAGCTCCATGCGCTCCAGCTGGTCACTGACATAGAGGGTGACACCCCCTCCTTGTCTCCCCTGCCTGTCCTTCCTAAAGAGCCTATATCCCTCCACATGTTGATTAAAATCCCAAGTGGAGAATCTGGCCCTTCCAGAGATTCCCTTGGGTGTTTTCTGCTGTAGAACTAGCCAAATTGTACATAGATAAGACACTTGTAAATGGTCAATATAGACCGTTGCAGCAGATGCAGAAATAGTCATGCAGGCCAGCCTTTTGTACATAGGGAAGACAGGAGAGCTTTTATGTGTAGTTAAGATAGCAATAGCTGGAGCGTTCAGGTAGGACCACAGGCCAGCTGGAATTTATGAACTGAGCAGAACAGGAATTTGGGAAGACTTATGTGATCCAGCTGAAGACACCATTGCAAGGATGCATGCAACAGATTCCTGTTTCCATTTGGAGAGCAACTGACTGTCCTGTTTGAGAATCTCATTCTCCATGCAAAAGTTGCCCAGTGCCAGATCACAAAAAAAATATTTTTTTTAACAAACATTCTGCCTGTGTGTGTCTGTGCAACACAGTCCAGATCATCTGAAGGCTGATTTCCACCTAAAATCTGCCACACAAAAAACTAAATGTTTTCTAGCAAAAAATGAACCAAGCCTTCCAGCTGCAAAAGAGCAATTATGGCTGGCTGAGTCTATTCAGCATCAAGGTCGCTTGGACTATAGCAGTTAGTTGTGTTATTCTGCAGGTATAGCTTGGGGAGAGCTGCAAAAGGCTAAGGTGTTCATTGCAGAGAGTTCTTTGTCCCTGTGGGTATTTTCACCTTAGTTGCCAGACAATTAACAATGCGATACACAGTTAGAGACCAATTATTTTTTAAAGGGAAAGGGTATTGTATCTGAAGGTTTGATTAGCTCACCTAGGTAATGGTACATTACCTTGTTCTGACTGAAAACTACCTGTAACTGCCCTGTCTCCACAAGTCGGAGGTATTCCCCTAAGGAAACTTGGGCTCAAAATACTTTTAATCAATATATTGTCAATAAGTGTTTTGAGGTTTCTATTGTTATTAAAGATACTAAGTTCACCCAAAACAATTCAGACTTCTTCCGTAATCTACAATACAAAATATTGTTGTTTTTTGCTCCACAATACAGGACATCCATCCAGTAAAACAGTGACATCCTGTACTATATGGTATAGTTAGGAGTATAGACAGTCCAGGGAGTATTCTCATATGCTCCAGTGACACATTCAATATAGAGGTTAGTTCACATTGATGGGAAAAGTGTATTACTTTTGTCTAGTATCTGAGACAGTTGAAATATTTTTCTATAGTGTGTCTCTAATTAATGCCATAAAGTATAATGAAGACATGTCAGAAGAAGATACTTCTAGGGAGAATAGGATTGTCCAGTTGTACTTAAAATATTTCTTCATCTCTGACGACAGGTCAACATTATACTTTATGGTTGTAATAAAAAATGCTACATGTAATGATGCATTTCCAGAATTAATCAGCAAATACAAGAACTTTCCAATTATCCCAGGTATCTAAGGGATTCAGTGTTCCCTGACTCCATCTTCTCAATCACAGTTATGACTCAGCTGATGGGATGAAGGTCCTTGATAAATCAGGTCTCCATCGAGAAACTCACAGGAAACATGCATAGTTCTATCCAATTTCTTTGCTAACTGTAATGGATATAATCTTTTTTATGGCAGTCAAAACCTAAGTAGTTTTTATGAAGCAGCTTTATATGTAGATTTAGGTGCTTAAGTCCTCCCTAATTTCAGTAAGATTACTACGAGTTTGCATTGATGGTAGGGGCAGATCTAAAGCTGGTTCTTACTAAGTGGGAGTCCATTGAAAAAACACTTTTCTTTTTATCAGAGGAAATCAAGCACATTTTTGAGGGCTGTACAGGGTTTAGGTGCCCAGGCGCTGGCAGGGGGGGCTGCAGGGCGGCCTCTGTGAGGAGAGGCCGGGGCTGCCCCGTGCCGGACACAGCCGGTTCCAGCCGGCTCCAACCGACCCACCGCAGGGCACGGCTGAGCCCAGCAGCAGAAGTGGTGGCGACTCTGGGAAAATGTATTTAAGAAAGGGTAAAAATGCTGCGCTGGAGTTGTGAGAGAGAGGAGTGAGAATATGTGAGAGAAAGAACTCTGGAGACACCAAGGCCAGAGATGAAGGAGGGGGAGGAGGTGTTCCAGGCACCAGAGCAGAGAGTCCCCCACAGCCCATGGAGGGATCACAGTGAGCAGATATCCACACTGCAGCCCATGGAGGACCCCATGCTGGAGCAGGTGGATATCTCCTGAAGGAACTGTGGCCCGTGGAGAGCCCACGCCAGAGCTGGGGAAAAGTGTGAGAGGGAAGGAGCGGCAGACAGGGGCTGTTATGGACTGACCACAACCCTTATTCCCCATCCCCCTGCGCTGCTCAGGGGTGGGGCGGGGGTGTGAAGTGAGTGAAGCTGAAGGGAAGTGGGAAGTGGGAAGTGGGGTTAAGGTGTTTTAGTTTTTGTCTTTGTTTCTCACCAACCCATGAGCATAAGCAGCATAAGCACCCCTTTCTTCAAATAAGCAAAAAAACCAGAATAATCCTAAAGCTAATGTAAAAGTTTGCAGTAACTAAGTTATTTTATTATTTATTTTAAATTTGTTAATTTGCTTTCTACTAGAAAATGAATATTTCAATTCAAATTCGTAGCCTTGTCCTTTGTTTGGTATGAGCTGCATTTATCACAACCATTTTAAAATCTCAAGAGGTCAGCTTCATATGGAGCAGGTAGCCATTTTGCAAATGCTAAAGTGCCTTTTACTCTCTTCTGGTAACTTGCTGCTTTTCAATTTTTGGAAGAAGCTTTGATATTCCTGTTTCAATTTGAATTTCATTTTATATCACCAAAAATGGCCAGTAGAAAAGTTACACCTGTTTTGGAATAAAAAACATCTCTGACTCTTTTCTAAAGAAATCTCCAATGGTCAGCCTTTGTGCATTTCACATTCTATGTAATATTTTGGATATTTTTAGTGCATCAGGACCCCTTACCTCTCAGCTCTGTGCCACTCTTGAAGCCAGTCAGGGGTGTGGGTTCAACTGGAGCACTCAAGCTTTCTCTCCTGGAGAAACCGCAAAAGCTTTCCAGCCCCAAATGCAGACTGCACGCTCTGCCTGTGTTCTGATTCCACACAGGAAGAGATCTGAAAGCATCTGCAGAGTGTCACTGAGTAAAGCGCTGTTCTCTGTGCTACCATGGTATATGCAGAAAAAATCTATTAAAGCAAGAGGACTTAAAAACTCAATTTATGCTGGGGAAACAGAAAATTTTGCCTAATAATTGTATATGAATAAAAATACATAATAATCAGCATAAATCAAACAGGACACACCATGGCAAATAAATGTAATTTCTTTCTTTATTGTAAACAATAGGATAATACAGAAAGAAAATTCAGTCCTTATATATTCATTATGAGAGTTTTATATAGGTCTTCATAATGAGCTCAATGATTAAATATATCTAAGATAAATACAAGAACTAGACTTGGAACTGAGCTAGTAGGTGCACCATTAATTCTCAGCTCTCAGACTGTGAGTTTTGTCAGACTTCACCAAAAAAAAAAAAAAGGTTCAGAGAGCGTCTGTGTGCCATTAGGAGAGCTAAAGAAATTATTCCAGTCTGCAACTAGGAGATTATGTTCTTTTTCTTCAGTAAGTATCTTGCAAAAGGTATCACGTTCCAAATAAAATTAGAATTGGAGTAATCGGAGTATAGATATCAAACTGGGGTATAAATACTAAATATTTGGCAGAGCATTTTAGAGTTAAGGGGTTTAGGGTTGTATAGGGTCAAATGGAATGTATTAAGAACTGCTTTCTTTCATAGCAGAGATGAAATACATCCAGGTTCTGTGTACACTGTGCACAAAAATAATAGTTGTATTGTTGTGCAAAAAGTGGAAGCATCAAGGTAATTATGTGAAACAGAAATCCCATAAACCCTTTGCTCTATTTTTTATTTTCAGAGATAAATTTGGGATTTTCTAGCATTTCAAGTCTGGTATTCACTTTCATTAGTTAAACTGCTACAAAAGTAAACAAGGCTGGCAATTATTTTCCTAAAGGAATGGTGGAATAGGTTTATTTTTGTAATGATGTCGATAAGCTATAAAGACACATTTCAGGCAATTGTATAGAATTATTTCAAGTTTTAAAACCACTATATGTATAATGAAATTTGTTAGTAGAGGAGCTTGTCCAGTCATTTCATACACCTTGTGCATCATTCAGGTGCCTCAATGTGGACATACAATGCCATTTTAGGTACCCTAGAGCAGCTCAAGTCACAGCCACTCTAGAAAGGTATGGGTCATTCTCAGGTCCCATATTGTATCTGTCAGCCCCATATGGATACTTTGGATACTTAGGGCCTCCCTTATAGCTCTAGGCACCTGTGTTTTACAAATAAATCTTGTCCCATCTGCATGAGTCATTGTTGTCCTGTAGCTTGTATATTTGGTACAATGGAGTTCCAGGCATTTTGGCATTTTCAGTACAGCTGTGGGGCTGTAACAGTCACACAGTATAGCTGTCTCAGATAAAATGATCTTTCCGCATAGTAGTTTTTGGATAACTATTTTCATACTTTCCATTAAATTCATCAGCATTATGTGATGTACAATGATAAATCAGTGAGAACATGTTTGCTCTACTTGGTTTACGTGCTCATTCAATAGCAGCAGCAGAAATTATTTAGCTGTGTATTCCTGCACAATATTTTGGGATTATATAGCAAAAAACTTATATAAATGGTGTGATTCCTATTCAGATCTAGAAAATCACGAGAGTACAAGAAATTCAGAAAAAACAATCAGGTCAAACTGACAATTCTGAAGTTTTCTTCTTTTTACCTGATCCAATTAGTGCAACCTTGCTACAGGTGGCATTAAGCACAGCATAAACCCATACAGAATTATGTTGTTGTTTGCTCTGATAGTATTTAGTGTCTGGATGGTTGGTGGAAATCCAGAATTCTGTTTATCTAAACAATTTAATGATGAAAAATATGTCAGAAGGGATTTAAAGTGTTTTAATTTAGTGGAGACAAGAGAGATGGGCATGACAATTGATCACTCATCAGTGGAAGACCCAATGATGCTGCTCCGAAACACGTGCTAGCATGTGCTCTCTCATTTCTGATGGAAATGCACAATGTGCCAAACTGAAGAAGTGATATCCTGCTGGCTGCAGTTAACCATTCTCCATAAAGAACGAATTAGGAAAAAAAATTCTGCAGTTATTTTGGTATTTTACAGCAATAGATAAGAGTTTGCCTTGACTGTATCATCACATATGAGTTTGTATAATCAGGCATCTAGCTCTTATTTTTTACAAAGAAGTATAAATTACATTTTGAAATTGTTACCTACTTACCTGCATAAAAATCACTTTTCATGGCTCTTCATATGGTTCGCATGTAAGTTCAGACATACCTATTGCACTGTGAATAGAGAAATTTTACCAAAGTTACTAATAAAGATCTAATAAAGTTGGAAAATAGTCCAGGTCATGTTATAATTCTCAGATTGGTTAGATATACCAGATGGGATTCCACTATACGTTTACGAGAAAAAAGTACCTATTTTTGTTTCAGTTGCTGATACAGCGTCTGGAATCTTCTGTTGTATCTCTATGTGATCTCATTGTGACACTTTGGAAACAATGCAGTATATTTAAGGGCTTTGTACAATTATATTGCAATGCAATAATAATTTATATCTTTATTTTAGAGATCATTCTTGTATTATTAACAAGACCAAAAAACCCTGTAAAAAATGGAAATTTAATCTGAATATACCTCTTTCTGAAGGGTAATTAGAGAAGAATTCAACCCACAAAGTGAGAGTCAGAGGCAATTTTTCAGCTAATTAATTCATGCAGAGGTTACTTGAAATTCGACGTTCCAAATTACAGAGATGGAAAATAATTTGGTGTTACAGAACGGGAGATGAAAAAAATTGCCTTCGTTTAGGTTTAGATCTGTGTCCTGGTGTGGAATAATCAGATCTACTTATCTATTCCCTTCTCAACACATGTCTGAGGAAGACCACAGAAAAGCACAAGTTTAAAATCCAAGACAATGAGAAAATTACATGTAAACATGCACATTTTATGACAGCTAACTATACAAAACATTGCTTACATATTGTGCAGTACACATTTGCAGTATTACAGTATACTGTTGTATGACCTATCCAGTATTTTGATGACAAAACTCTTTGATCATTCACTTAACGGCATTAGCTTCTATAAGGGGATGTTCTCTTGACAGTTGTGAGTGCAGTCTATTAACGTAATTCTGCACATAGGCCATAAAAGAGCGGTGCTCTGCATAAAATGATGCAGAGCAAATCAGGACTTTGTTGAAAGATGTTGGACAGCAAAAATATCAAGCTAAGATTTCAGATTCATTAAAAGTAAATGCACAACTTGGACTGAATGTTCTGAATGTATAGTAGGTCTATACATTCATAATGTACAGACTTTCATAAAAAGACTTTCAAGATCTGGTGAATTTACTTTTGCAGCAACAAAATTTCTTTATGCCACTGTTGATATAAAACTCTCTTAGAGTAAGAAATTTGGTCAAGGAAGGATCAGAGAACAGCTGCCCTTTTATAAGTCTGTACTCCTATACTATTCCTATGATTTTACTACTGCTGCAGTATGAGAAAGACCATGAGGTTTTGCACTGCTCTGAAGCCTGTGATGTACGTTTGCATGTGTGTGTCATGTCTGTCCAGAAGGGTGATGGATGATTATTGATGCTTCCCAGAGAATTGCTCCAGCATCCCTTACACAAGACTCCTATTGGCCAGTACAATTGTTATTTTGAGTTTAATAGATAGATTACTGGTAATCTAAAGGTAGATAAGTATTATTTAAACTGATAAAAGATCAACATTTTATTATTTTGTATAGTTTACTGAAATACTTATGAAAGCCTTTGCACCATGAAATAGAAAGGTACAATTTCAAGTTTTTTTTTTTGTTTTTGAAAAGCATAATTGCACACAGAACCTCTACAGTCTGTCACCAAAGTTTATTAAACAGAGATAAAAGGTATTGCATACATTAGGGAGTAGGAACCCAAATGCTGACTCGAGAAGGAACCTGAAAGGAATTAGTAAGAGAAGTATGCAATCCCTGGACAAGATGATAGTAATTCTGCCTTTTCAGTAAGCTAGCACAGGTAAGGGAGAACCAGCTAAACATCAGAGGTCCAGGTTCTGTCAAGTTCTATAGCTAGTTATCAACTTCTTGAGCAGTTCCCAATATTGCCCATTTTGATACCCGGCTGCATTTACATGTTCCATTTGCAAAGGTGATGTTCCACAGTAGAATTTAGATATGGAAATATACTAAACATTGATGCTTCAATTAAAGGTGATCCTATCTTAATGAAAACCCCTTTTACAAGTATAAATTCCCCAGAGTGTTTTCACAAGATATATTATATAGTTTTGGTTGTTTTCCCACATTTTAATAGGTTTTGCTTAGAGCTGTGTAATAATTCTGGCCAGAAAAAATTATCCAGTGCATAATGTCTAAATGTTTTCACTATTGCTACTGTCCTCTTTGCTGTGTTAGAGGGAAGGAAAAAAAAAAAAAAGAAAAAAAATAATAAAAAAAAAAGCTTCCAGATTCATTTGCAGATGCACTGATCCTATTGATTCTATATCTCTTAATAAACAGGATGTTCATGAAGACAGTCTGTTTATATTCATTTATAATCTGTAGCAGCACTGGGGTTTTTTTTGAGTCCTCTCCTCATATTACCTATGAGGTTTATAGGTCTAGAAAGGATCAGAATAGCTTTAAAAGGACCATATGTGGACTGCAAAGCCTTTCTAGGAGCCCATAGGGGTCTCTGTGGGACAATCCATATGGCTGAGAGTTCTGTGGTGCAGCAGGCATAAAACAGCATTTCTGCCTTTGAAACACAGAGCCATTGAGATGAAATGAGAGAGATGGAAATACTGCTGGAAAAAACAGTGGGAAATAATGTGGCTAGAGGCAGAATTAACTATAACTGTACACTTTACTGTCTTTGTGAAGGGTTGGTTTTGGTTTTTTTTCCCCTCTAGTTTCATTTCACTTTGGTTCCTTTCACAATTTAGAGTACTGGAGTACGTAAACACTATCTTAAAAATATTTCATTAATTTCAAGAAGACAAATAATGTATGATTATTCATGTGTTTTAGAATACAATGTAATAGGTAGAATATCTATCTATAGAAAATAAGATTAAGTTTTCGCCCAGGAAATTTTCTTGAAATTGAATTTAAATTAACTCCTTGTTGCAAAAATAAAACATCATGGATTTGTCATAACCTTATTGTCCAGCAAGTCTGTTCTACAGCGCTGTTCTGTTCTACATCGGTGAGATTTCAATCTGAGTCTGAGTACCTACTCTACAGCATTGCAGTAAGACCAGGGGTTTCGCCGACAGCTTTTTAGTCATGACTGCAGTCCATTTTAAATCTCATTTCTCACAGATTTCACAGGGGAATTTGTATGCATGTAATTTAAAAGGAACCCAAGCGATATTATGGACAATGAAAGTGTAAGCTTCTCCTTCCTGAAATTCTCCACAGAGAAGCCGCAGCAACTGCCTCTGGGTGTTCTTGGTTCTGTTTCACCACTTTGCCATCTGGGGAAACATAAGAGAATCAATACATCAGATTCTGGAGGTTATGCTTTAGAGGTTATTTCTTTTTAACAGATGAATTGTTTTCCTCCTTTTCCTCATAAATATAAACATTTTATATATAAAATATATACAAATATAAACATAAATATAAACAGGGGAAAAATATTATAACTAGTGACAACTGAGGTAACTAAATACTGCAGCTTTGTTTAGATACAGATAAAAAGGTTGTAAACCTTGCTTGACAGTGTCCAGTCACAGCATGAAGGACACATTTTTCATGGACTTTGCATTAGTGTGATGTATGGTTCTCTTTGCCCCCTCCCCCCCAATAAATTACCTTCATCCACGATAAATGTAAATATAAGAACAAGCAGTAACATTACTCTATAATTTAATTCTCCTTCACTGTGTCCTTGAAACTTCTCACAAAGCATTGCAATCTTTTAGAGTGACTTAATGCATAAAGTATCAAAGTACTGAGAGATCCCAACAGTTTCACAAAATTAGGCAGGCATTGATTTTAAACTGTTTTTTTCCTTCTTGTTCTTTATTAATATCTTTCTTTATATACAAAAGGAGATTTGATGGAATACAGCTGTCTCTGGCCTTTAAAATTATAATGCCAATTGAGATGTTTATTATTAAATAGTTGGCATTATTCCGTGTTGTAAATTTTAAGATTACAGAGTTATTACATTCTGCCAATAAAATTAAGAATGCATGTACTGATTCATTTTCAGTTAAGCATGAACAAAAATGGTTTTAACTTCTTGATCCTGTGTGAATGTGCTACCCAAAGGCCTTCATCTGTAGAAATGTCTCAGATAAAAATGTCTCAACATGATTGGGAATTTTTTTTTTTTTCTTTTCGGAACGAATGTGTAATGCTGAATACTTCTTACTTGCATCATTTATATCATACCTTACGGTCTTCATTACAGAGACAAAACGCCTTTGATTTTGAGAGGTCTGAGTACAAAGTAGGTCTGCCCCATGTGATATAATGTTAATAATATTCATATTAAGTCATACCTTCCTAGAATGTCTAGAGGCCCAAAAGGCAGGAATCCTGGATTTTTGGCTGTGACCACTGAAAAAAGAAACAAAACCCCAAAACATGATGGTCTATTCATCCTTCTCATAAAGGGGAAAGGTACTGGGACCTTCATCATTCAACTGAAGGAGTTAACTCACAGGGATGAGTCCCTGCGCCTTCTTGCCTTTTCTCCATCTCGCCCTATGCTCCCTGCCTATGTGCTCACCTGATGGTCTAACTTAATCAAAGTCGTTGTAACTATTCCATTCTAACATACCCTCTGTGCTGCTGACTTCTTCATTCTGTCAAGGGACAGAATCTATTGTCGCAGCTCCATTGATAGGGAGATGTCAGGCCTGCTTTTCTTCAGACAAGTGCTAATCGAGTACAAAACCCAGTTTTACCACTATCACTTTTGGAGAGTTGTGCTTAACTTCAGACACCAAAGAAACCGCAAGGCTAATGACAGAAAAGCTTTAAACTTTACTAGTTTTGGAAAAGTGCAGGGCATGATGACCACGCAGTCTGGTTCACAGCCTGGATCTTATTGGATTGAAGTCTGTGTACCCGATAGGTGGCATGGCTGTGACTTATGATTTTTATGATTTATAATAGGGCACATGAAGTTATAATATATATGAGAAAAGAAGAGGAAAGCTGCAAAACTTGGTGTGTACAGCCACAATACATTTCTGAGAGCACTAATGTTGAAATGATTGTTACTAACAGTAAGTAGAGGAACAGTATCTCCAGCCCTTTTACTTCCCTGTTAAATTTGCACTTGGTTATCATAACATTTCCATTTGCTTTTCTTTTTGCCAATACGACTATTACTGTAATTGCCATGAACAATTAAAAAGGTATTTAAAGCACAGTTACCCCAAATTCTGCTTGCAGGAGCAAAGAGCTGCATGAATTGAATATGCATTCTTAATTCACAGTTGGTAATCACCTTTGGGAATATCATTGCACATTAGATTAGATGTTATCTGATATAAACAGATGTAGTTCCACAGATACAATTTGTCCCTTTTAATGCTCTTGTGCATAATTTATATAGGTTCGTATTACCCAGCAGTATATGTTGCCGTATTTTAGGCATTATGCCTGAGCTGTAACCATCGGCATGTGATATGCAGACATGGAAAGTCCCGGTGAAAACAAAAACCCATTAACCAATATTTGGGGGAACAGGCAGTTCTGTTTAATGTTGGCTGAAAGTCAAGGATTCCTGATGATAGATGTAGGAGCTCTGTTTTCTCTTATAACAACCGACTGTGATTCAGCCTTAGGCATAACACTAAGAGGCTTCCAAAGTTTCATCAAATTATTTTTTTTTTACAGTTGTATTGATTTTAATGTTCCTAGACAAAAATTAATTTGATCCAACAAGTTCAATATCTTCAATAGGAAAAAGTTTGTAACTAGAGAAAAAAAGAGAATGAATATACACTGTATGTATTTGCTTACACTTTTTATCTACACTTTCTCCACGCAGAGAACTAATGTAGACTCCAACAGGATCTGAGGACTATCTGCCACCTGCATCATCAGAGGTAGTCATAATGGATAGTTTTTGCTCAGTTTTCAGTATGCTCTCTGGTCTTGCCAAGATGGAATTTGAGCCAGACTTTTTGAATTTAAGATTGTGGGCAGATTTTGAATGAAATCTATATAACTGTGAGCAGAACTAGTGGAAGAACATCCAAAATGGCATTGTTGTCTGATATGCCTGGGATTGTGGGAACAACCTTTGTACTACCCTTAGGAAAATCATCTTGGACTATTTTGTTCTCACACCATACATGTGTATGTTATTACTTTCATTCTTTGATATTTGGTGTCCTTGGTATATTTACTCACTTCAGTAAAAGCTTTACCTATTATATACTGTGATACAAATTCTGTTTCATATAGGCAGTTTTAAAGAAGTGTACCCTGCCTTGAATAAAAAAAAAATAAAAAATTGACCTGATAGAGCAGTATCCTTGGCATTGAGAAAGAAGATCATAAAAGCAGTAGATATTGCTAAGATTCTGGTGAGACACAGAAGAAGTCTTTTAGTAAATCATATCAGGATATGATTTATTGTAACCACAGTTTTTTTGTCCAGTGGGCATGAGTACATTAGACCTATTGAAACCAGAGATCTGAATTCATCTCCATTCCTCTATGGTGCTTGGATAATGTTCTGTAACAATGTGTTTTGAAGACAGAGATAGCGTTACAATACACGTGTTGCATAGCTCAAATTATTATGTACTGCAAGAACAAATTCGGACTTTCTTCATTGTTTCTGGATATTACTTAATATGAAACTTTTCAATTCAGTGATGACAATTACATGCCAATACAAATATGACTCTGACATTGAAAATTGGTCTTGCCAAATTATATCTGACCTTTTTCTTAAAACATGCAGGGTCAGTAAGAACACGCTGATTTTGAAGATAAATCAGTTTATACCATATAAGAACTTCTGTCCCATTTGGCTATTAAAGCTATATTTTCTATTACATCATCAATAAGATAAATAGTGACTATGTGGCAGGCTTAAGTATACCATAAAGCCTAAAAAAAGAAACAAACATCTAAGACCTCCAAAATATATGTGCTAGAGAACAAGATAGATCTAAAGAACTCGGCAACAGGTTACCATATCAATAACTTAGTCTTCAGATTTTAATAGCTTCAGTGATCTAGGGAAATAGACTCTATATCCAGCAAAATGCAAGTTTATAGCTCAGTGGATGGAGATTCAGGCTTCCATTATAAATAAATGGCATTGCATTAAATTGCCCTAGCCTCTTACTGCAAAACACTATCTGACACTAGTAAATTATTACTACATTACCTTGCCCTTTGTACCAACAACAGCAGCACATATTGCCGACAACAATTAATTTGCCCCAGGGAACACTGGGTTCTTTCTGAACTGCAGTACATGTGAATAGAGGTGGGTTGATCATGTGTTTCCCCCATTTATTTCCAATGCAAGAAATCCTAGCTTTTGTGGCAGAAGGACTGAAATGCAAATGACTGAGAAGTCATCTTATCCAATCATTTTTGCTCCTTTGAGCTAATCATTCTTGTATCAGTATGTGAGAAGATAGATGCTGATTTACAATATGCAGCTTGTACTGAACACATCATATTTTATATTATTTTTTGAATAAAATATGAAAATTTAGCACTAAGGACTTGAATTTTTTAAGTCAATAGTCTTAAATATTGTCACAAAGACAGGTGGTCCCTAAGTTAGTAAATATTTTACAGAATCTTATGATATAAGGCTTTTCTGTTCACTTGGCAGCATACATTATACCAGTTTAGTAGAAGTACCACTTATTCAAAGTGTTTTTCTTTGAGTTTGCATTTTACAACTGTTACAAGGTCCTTCTCCCTACTCCTAAGCAGAACATTAAGGGAAACTAATGTGTTTGTACTTACACTGTATCATTTTTCTTCTCCAAAGCATCTGCTATTGGCCATTGTCAGAGAGAAGACTTTGGGCTAGACACACTCTTCTTAAGCTTTTATGAAGTGTTTTTACTTAAATTACCATTAATACCATTTAAGATAGCTAGTGGGCCTCTTCGGCTCAGGACTTTAATCTGTTACTGCACTTGTGATCTTTTGTCACAAAAGTGTTGTAAGGGACACACACAACATTAAAAATATATAAATATAAAATATATACATTTGTAACCTTTTGAATGAGCTCATCACTACTGCTTACGTGGTTTGTCTGGACTGTGAAATAGTGGACTGTAAAACTGAAAACATTCATTCTTTTCCGTGTTCTGATACTTTCCCCTTACAGCCACTTCATCCTTCAGAATCTCTGCTGTCATTGGACAGCCCTATGCTAGAAATACATCGTAACACAATGGTGTGTGATACAAGCAAAGGAAGTCTTGTTTTAGTATAAATAAAATTCTATCAGGAAGTCTGCACTTTGCCCTGTAATTGTTAATTATACCACTTCATATAAAACAAGCTCTCCTTGTGAAGTGCAGTTTGGTGGTACTATTTTATCTTTGCTAAAGGTTTCTGCCAGCTTAGCCATGTCACTCACGGATCACTCCTTATACTTCTTCAGATCAGCATTGCTGTTATGGTTGTGAAAAATTTAAAAAAAAGACAGCAATTCTAAATTTTCAGTATAAGCGATGCAATATTCAGAAAGGTCTGAAAAAATATGGATGATTTGGCTGATATTTTCTTAGTATGTTTTTGGCTCAGTCATTTAATGATGCTGTAGATACTGTATGGTTTGATCGCAGTAATTCAACTATCAGAAAAGAAGGATGTTTATATTAGAAAAAGGGGCATGCATACCCTTACTACATAGCAATAAGATCAGTGTGAAAATGACATAACAGTGCTGATCTGAAGCCACATATCTTGGTGACCTCTAACAATATATGCACAGCATAAGGGGGCTGGGTATGGATTGATATACTTACTTTTCAGTCAGGTTTTGCAGCCTGTTCTGACCTCAGTGTAGTTATGGCTGTACTAACCCTGATACCTGTGCTAGGCAGTTTACTAGCTGAGATGTTTCTGCTCTATACTGCAGTGTAGACAAATCTCAGGGTCTCTGGAAATGCCACTTCCATTTTCTAGTATTTGTTGTTCAAGGAAGACTATTATTTTCTTTGCTGCAATTAACTTGGTTTCCTGCTTTATGAGATTCTCTCTGTTCGTGCTCTAAATTTTAGAGCAAATTCTTCATAAACTTGATCAAAACTATCTTCTTCATAACTATATTTTGTTTGATGAGCTTTATTGATCATAACTCGCTTTGTTTAGAAACAAACAGAACTGCACTCCCAGAATCACTTCTCTCTTTCCTTCTTCTCTTCAGGAATAATCATGTTTATCAGCCTCTTTACTTAGTCACTGAGAAAACTCACGCCTTGCTGTTAGGAACTGTAAATTGAATTGCATTATAGAATATGAAATATAAAGTCTCAGATAACAAAAACTGGCTGTAATTACATTCACACACAAAAAACCACAGAGGGAGACTTTTAAAGCTGAGTGCCAGAAAAAAACAAAACAAAACAAAACAAAACAAAACAAAACAAAACAAAACAAAACCCAAATGCAAGGAAATCCAGTTATGAATTAAACACTCCATATGTCTTCTAACTTGTAAGTTTCATTAGACACATTATGATATTCATTAACATGGCAGTTAGCTGTGCTTAGATATTGGTCGAAGCAGGGAAGGTGTCATTGTGTTGTTTGTAAGTTTTATTGGTTTATCTTTCAATTACAAGAAATTTGTGTGGAGTGGGAGAATATGTGCTTGGTGAAGTGTAACCAGGTCTTGAGTCCTAATTTTGTACCTGCTACCTACCTGTGTACGTTGCAAGTAATTTTTTTGTGCTATAGTTTGCCTGTCTATCAAGTGGGAATTATACATGTGTTTTGTGGATTAATTATGTGAAAATTCTGAGGTACTTTTTGAACATGTAGAGTGCTACATAAATATTAAGACTTAGATCAACACAAGTGTTTAAGCACCTAACACCTGTCAAAACAAACAGAATTAAGTGCCTAAATAGCTTTTTGCAGATCTGAGCTTTTGTGCTTACTGTCTGTAACTTTTGTTTTTGCTTTAATCAAGCACTTGTTGCTTGTAGAATATGTTGGGGAACAAGTTCAGTAAAGAAAATTGCATTGTGGCAAGTATTTTTCAAAGACTGCAGTTTATTACAGCTATATTTTCAGTTTTATACAGTGCATTTTCCATCTTAAGGCCTTATGTAACGTGAGTAGAAATTATTAAGAGGAAAATGGAAGCCTTTATTCCCAAAGTTGGGTTGGTCTTTTGATGTACATGTGTAATTGCAATTATTACTCTAGGGAGCACTGTGTGCACAAAGGTTTATTTTTTTTGTTTTGTTTTGGGTTTTTACCCTCAAAAAAGAATGCAATTCATACATTTTTAGTCTACAGAAGTAATTATTTGTGCCAAAGTACTGAGTTCCATCTCTGAGTGCTATGAATAGAAAGAGATTGCATCTTAACTGCATAGAAGGTGAGAATATGAGACAGAGTCAGGCATGGTGAGAGAAATGGCTTGATGAATTCATAACCATAGGGCTCACTTCTGCAACCTTCTGCAGACTGATCAATTTGCAACAACACCCTGAGTGTTGTTACTTCATTGCTATGCAGAGGTTTCATTCAGCTTCCAGCTGCACAGGCCTTTATGCCCCGTTGTCCAGTCACATGTATGAACTGTTGCTTCATAAAGCAAATTCATATGTAATATACTGCTATGATCAAGGGAACTAGCCATTGAAGTAAAAATTAATTCCCAAATTCTTTCACAGATAAAGAAACAAATGGCATGCTGAAGTCGTTAATAAAGTATTTGATACCTCCAACACATAGAGACAGCAGTCAATGAAGTTGTGCCAGTCTGTGCTAGTTAAGAACTGGGCCCACATTTCTATTTCGGTTCTTTATTTTCCAAATCCCCTTACTCAATGTCTGTATTTTTTGAAATAAATCTGTCACAGTATGTTCTTTCATATTTTAGGACTATCTTGCATAAAGCAAGTCAGTAGTGACCTCTCAAATGGAAACTCCAAAAACAACCACAAAAATTTTGGAACGTTACAAATACAATATTGGAATTTAAAAGGAGAACTATGAATTATTTGCATAGAAAACCAGAATGAAGTGGTTAGTTATGGCATGCAAAAGAAAGGAAGAAAATAATGTTTCTAGTAATAGCAAGCAGTTATAAATATGGTATATAAACAAAGGGCATAGTTTCGATATAGACTTCACCAAAACAGCACGTTTGGGTTGCCATTTTTAAGTTTTAAGCCACATTTTTCTTTTTTTCCTTTACATTTATTAAGCATGAATACATATTGGAGGTTTTTTCCAGCCCAATTAGCACAAGAATATGCAGAGTATTACATCTCCTGTTGCCATCCTTTTTTTTTTTTAACCAAAGTTCTTGTGGAAAAAAGTTTCTGATTATTGTATTCATCCTGATTTCCAGATGCCAGGGCAATTCATTATTTTGTCTTTGGACACGGTGTTGCTATGGAATACTGACTGATTACATAGTTAGAGAAGTGAGACTGTCTTCAAACATTAATTTGAATTTTTTTCCAAAGTTCAGGAATATTAAATATACATAAAGAATGGATTCTGCAAGTGTACAATTCTTATATAAAAACAATTGCTGTGGGGAAAAATTGATTTTTTTATTGGTGCTTTAGCATCACTAATGATAACAGCGTGTCTATCATTAGTCATTCTAGTTACCTGTGGTGCAGGGACAGAACACGAAATTCAGTCTTTATTTGTTGGTTGCCCAAGAACCGATGATTTCAAAAGGCAGGTTCCTATATCCTAAGTCTTCTAGGATAAGATAAAGTACTGCAAGAAAATATATCAATATCTTCGATATATATACAGTATATAACTTAAGGCAGATTTTAAAAGCCAGAAGAGATCTTTGTAGTTACCTTGTCTGGTCCATATATAAAGCTATAGAAACAATGTGACATAAGAAAGTCCTACATTATGCCTACAACCAAGGTAGATAATATCTTTTAGACAAAGCTAAACAAAATAAAATGCACCTTAAATTTTAAAATTCACTACAGGTCTTTGTGTATATATGTGAAGGTTTAACAGGATTTATACTTATCAGTATTAGTGGAAACTGTATTCACTTACGGAAAAAGTGATGAATGATGAAAAACTTCTTTAAATTTTGCCTATAAGTTTAAGATAATGCCGTTACTGGAGGTTAAGTTCTGTAAGACTAGGAATAGCAATAATAATTAGTCTGCATCTTGAAAAGATTACAATCTGACCTCTCACAAGTCACAGGAAACAAATACATGACAAACAGGCATGAAATGGAAGAACAGACAAGAAAAAGGATCATACAGATAAAATAATTGTTGGACTACTGGTTCTTCATTATTCCAATCAGTTACATTTAAGCAAACAATGAGTCTCTGTGTTGACTATCTAGTTACATGCTGGCAGCTTACTTGAAAACATCATTATAAGAATAAGCCTTGTTAAAATCCTTGGAAAAAAGCAGATTTTGCAAAATAAACAAAATAAATAAATAAATAAACATACACATTGCTTCCAAGCTTACAGTCCTGGATTGTTTCTTAAACATGCATATTTGGGGTTAGCAATCTTTTAATACTCTTGACAATAGGGTTGAGGATTATATAAAATGAAAACTTAATGAGTACGTTTAATGCTTTTAGTTGTTATATTGCTGTTTTTAATAGAAACTGATTCCACTATTTAACTGCCATTTGACTTAATTTGGACCTAGTCCAACACACAAGGACCAGAAGAGAATGTTGTGTTTTTCTCACCAACTTTCCAAAGGTTGTGGTTTTTTTGTTATTGTCAAATTTTTGTAATTGTTAAGTGGAAAAGAATCGGTTAAAAGGCTTTGGCTTAAGACAGCACAAAACCACCAGGGAAATTCATGGATACTAGAGAAGCCTCTTGATCCATATAATACAGTCAATAAGGCTGAGACTCCCAAGGGGAGTCTTAACGTCCTTGTTTTTAGCTTTGTGCCTGTGATGCCTTTTGGACTAGTAACATGTGTTTCAGAAGCTCCTGAAATGATGAGGGACTTGGCATCACAGAAGAGGATCCTTCATAAAAGATTAGTGGAGACTTATTTGATTCCAGGCTGTAAAGCTGATAATATCTGGTTGTTCCTGATCTCACATATATTTTTAATAGGGACTGAAGAAGAACCGCTTGCAAGGCTCTCTTACTATAGCTGTTCTGTGGGGTTTTTCAAAAATCCAAAAATGGATGAAACGAAAAATCATTTAAAAAGTCTGAAACATGAGACTTATACTCTGTAACAAACCTTTGAAATATTTTTTTCATAAAAAGAAGGCACCGTGAAGCAGTATTTCTTCTTAAAGGATGTTGCAGGTTCTAATTCTTACATAAATATATTTTAATTCAGAACCATTCTCTTTTCTTTGCACATGCTCAAACTTGCTGCATTGCAGTGTTGTGCACATCTGTAATTTAATGTTGGTAAACCACTTTAAATGTTAACATTGTTATTTAAACACAGATATGCATTTCAGTTTGAAAATGTAACGATCACAAAAACCAGGAGAACCTAATTTAGATGAAAGTGCACAGTAGGAGTCAGGCACAATTATATACATAATCAAGTATAATTTATTATTTTTATGTATGTTTGTTTACCCATTGAACAGTTGTGACAACATAGCAACCATGTACAGATACCTGATTTAAGCATGGAAGATCTTCCCTTTTCAAGCCTGCTGGTAAGGAGCTTCCGTAGAGTGTAAAAGAAGTGTTGCAGGTTCAAAGTCATGCAGTCAGTGAACAAAAACAAGGCAGTTAAGACACGTGGTTATGGTCTGTGAAAGAGTTTTTTTCTCTTTCAGAGGTGTTTTCAAATTTGCTCTTCTGACAAAATCCAGTCCATGGTGTATCACAAAATATATCTAGGCTGACTCAAACATGTCCATGTGCAGAGAAGTGATTAGTGTTTCCCACTGAAGTAATTCCAGAGGTGCTTGGCACAGGATGTTCTCACAGAGTGCCTCCAAGTCACAGAGTGGCTGTGCAAACAGTAGTTTCTCTTCAGTTTCTGTCTTACTGCTAGAAAGAGAAAGGGGGTCTTTGGTTCTAGATCTGTACTTTTTACTGCAAGACAGCCTGTCACAGTTGCAATGAAATGAAACTTGAAAAGCATTGAAAATGTAGACCTTTCAGTCTCTTTAGATGTTGTCTCACCCCCAGCATTCTCCATTTTCAAAGTAATTTCCTGTGAATCAAGGGCCCTCCCCAGAACATAGGATGGCTACGGTTTGTCCTGAAGAACACTCACCTAGGGAGCATTTTGCAAGTGTCACAACTGATTTCTTTTGTTTAAGCTGTATTTTAATTGTCAGTGTTTCTTTACACAAAATATATCTGTTTCCATTTGGAAATTATTGGTTAGAGCTCCTTTTCATTTGTTTCCATGCACCAACAAGAACATCTGTACATTTTGTTGTGGTTTATGCTTAGTACCCCACAATATCTGTAAATAGAAATATTGGCTTTATTTCTTTCTAATAATCTTTTGAGATTTTTTTCAGTAAATAGAGACAACTCTTTATGAAGATGGCTTCTTTTTACCAAAAAGAAAATGTTTGCTGTATTATCTACAAGTGCCTTAATTTGTGCAATGCAGTCTGTTCATAAACGGCTTTCTTTCTTACTAATGAAATAGATAAAGACTTAACTTTTTAATGTAGCCTGAGAGCTGGTTACATTTGTATTAATGTCTGGGAAGGATAATGTTCTTGTACAGAAATTAGCATTATGAAACTAAAAGTTATATGTAATTGTTCAATATTCTCTTACATCCTCTTAATTATTTGACAATGCTAAATCTGCATTTGATGAGCAGGTAGGACACAGTGACTAAACTTTTCTTTAGGAAAAGAAAACAGGAGATTATTAAAGATTAAACTAATAGCTTTAAATACAAACCATTTATCAAAGCAATGTAAGTAGGAGAGGTCTTTAGTTTCTGATCCACCACGTTTTCAATCTCTGTTCTCCTTTTCTTCATAGTGTAATTTATGTTTTTCCAGGTGTTGAGAGAACACAATACTTAAATGCATATTACTAATACGAAAAGGCAGTCACAATAGATCATATTGTGTAGATGTTGATATGCAGGAAATAACTTTGTTGGGACACAGTGATTGAATAACAGAGCCTTTACAGTTTAAGAATCTGATTTCTGTGAAAGTTCTTGATCCCTCATGAAACCTCATGTAATCTTGTTACAGCAGTTTAACTCATCATACTGGAGTTATATGGGGAGGAGGGGTGTGGAGAAGGGAGGCTACAGCACAGTCCTTCATTCATTTTCGGTAGTTGGTTTACATGGAAATAATGGAATTAGATTGTATATGCTTATGTGGTAACAATCTTGAACTTCCCTGCTGAGATGACCTTGAAATGTTCTGCACTGCTTATTTTTTCACAGAACTTCCCAATGGAATACCTTAACAGAGAATCCTGCTTCAAACTGTGTAACATGATGGGGCAACATGCTATTTCTCGATACTTCAGGGTAGTTTGCACAAGGTTAAATTTACCCATCTGTTTTTATCCACAATTTTAAATTACTTCCCTTCACTTTGAGTTTGGGTCTCCTCAAAGGTAAGAAAACTCTGAACACAGGAGTCTGCAATGCCTTAATGTAAAACCGAAAATACAAGCCTGGCTGTTACAGTATTAAGCTTCTGAGTGCTTGACTTATCAGTAGATATTTTGACAGGAAGCACAGGGAAAGTGTCCTAGATAGCAAATGTGAGTGACCAATTATAAGTAAAGTGCAGACTGAGAGCTTTGTAAATGCAAGTAAATTACACAGATAGGACTTCTAACTTTGTTACCTCCCCAGCTGTCATGCCCCTAATATTATTTTAAATTATTTTTTTTCAGTAGGATAATTTAAATATAAAGCATTAAATCTATTTCACTGGATTCTCTGTATGCACCCAGAGATTAATATAACCGGTTTCTAATCCATTGGCCGTTTTGTGGATATTTTCCTCTGCCAGCCTAGCTATTGATATCAGCAGGATGACAATCTTTGTCCACTATGAATTACATTGTTCAGAGGTGTTGATCATTCTAGAAAAGTGTAAAAGGGATTTTGCTGGCTTATTGATGCTGGTTTCCCCATTAACCTCTTTTTGAATGAGTGAGTTGGGTCAGCTCTCTTGACAAAAGATTTCAGATGTGTAGAGTAGCCATGAATCAGATGTGCCTGGCTTCTGATTCTTTATTTCATATAATATACAATTTCATAAAATACTTGGGGAATATGTTGGAATAATTAATAAATCTAAAGAAGCTGTGATTTGAAAATGTATTGCATAGGTAGAAAAATGACTACATGTATCAAGCTAAATATTTGATTTATTTGATTTATTTCTTCAGCTGAGGTCTGCATATTAACACAGCTTTCTGTTTTTGAAAGTACTGCTGCTGACTTACAATTCCTGATGAGCACATTCAACCACCAGCAAGTTTTATGGTTATAAATTACATATATAAATTTGTGTGCCTGTTTTGAACTTCAGGAAGTTTAAGTTCAAAATTTTCTTCCATGGAGTAATTAAAACAAAACATCACAAAACAAAACAAAACAAAACAGTTGTTCCTCGTGGCCAAAGTGATTATCTAGCTTTGAATCACTGCCAGTTTTTTGTTAGTAGAAGTAGTTGTTTGAGCTGGGCATTTCTTTGTTACACCTTCTTTGTGAAGGAACAGTATGGCACCAGAGGTTTTTTTTTTCCTTGAATAAAGCATGAACAAACAGCAAACAATTCCTACCTAATGATTTCCATACATAATTTACCAGCAAATTTACCAAGGAGCTCTGTCACTATCTCTTTTTTTCAGTACCACAGTCATGATTGCTGCTCTTGGCTTGCTGGTTGCTTTCTACTTTTAATACTCTCAGATATAAACAGTCACAACTGTATGGCTTACATTTACAATCAGTTTGTGGAGAAAATGTACCACTTTAGCTTAATCATGTGTTGTGTAGGGTGGCATCTCTTACACTTCCCAGAAAAGTGTCTATAGTCCCCAGATAGCTTATGTATTCTAGAAATTATCACAATTGCTTCTTCCATGCAAAGTGAACAAAAAGTTGCAATATTTTCAATTAACTGTGAAGAGGACTGATTGGTTAATACCAAAGATACATCGGACATGCCAAAGATATACCAGTAGACAGTTACCAATCATGACAGGTCTGCCGATTATGGAGTTTAAAATTATATAAGTCTCAATAACTTAGAATGGATAAAGAGAAGTATTTGATTTAGCCATTACAAGATCTTTTCTATTTACTTAGTTTTTTTCTGCCAAAACATTTTTCTGTCAACACTGGAGAACCAAATATTCTTTGTATGTTTTTCTCCCCCTAATTTGTGTTCAAAGACTAAGAAAATTTTTTATAAGCTTCTAGAAATGTCAGTTCCTGTGTGATCTATATAAGACAGATCTCATCCATTCTAGTCAGAATAGGAAATATATGAGTTTTCAGATCATCCAAGCTCAAGTTCAGAAATTGGTGCTCCATCCAGCTGGCACTTTCTTAGACTGTTTTCATGGTTAAATGTTGCAGTTAGTGCTGAATTGAGCTGTAACATAGTCACAAGTTGTTCAGCTCAGTAGGGTACCAGATAACTCGCATGGTTTATCTAGGATAGGGTTCTGATTTCCTTCATTAGTTACGAGTCAGGCCAGTTTCCTGTTTTGGAGCCATGTAATTTTTTTTTAGGACAACATTACATTTTCTTTAACCACATATTGAGGTATCTTTAGTGGTTTTTGTTTTGTTTTGTTTTGTTTGGTTTGGTTTGGTTTGGTTTGGTTTGGTTTGGTTTGGTTTTTAAAGGATTCCTATACAGTCTATGAGGTCTGAAAGACTTCTTTCTTTGTCAAGATCTGATAGAATTAGTTCATAACCAAAACTTCAGAAACTCAATATTTATTGGTGTTCTGTGAATTGCTAGTAGGGATGGGAGATGCTGGAGCCAGTGTTTTTGGTACTGTCCTACAAAGGCACTTGGCTGAACCTGTAGTCCAGTGTACTGGTTTTGGCTGGGATAGAGTTAATTTTCTTCATAGGAGCTTGCATGGTGCTATGTTTTGGATTTGTGACCAAAATAGTGTTGATAATTCACTGATGGTTTAGCTACTGCTGAACAGTGCTTGCACAGCATCAAGGCCTTTTCTGCTTTTCATGCTGCCCCACCGGTGAGCTGACTGGGGGTGCACAAGAAATTCGGAGGGGACACAGCTGGGACAGCTGACCCCAACTGACCAAAGGGATGTCCCATACCATATGACATCATGCTCAGCATATAAAGCTGGGGGAAGAAGAAGGAAGGGGGGGACGTTCGGAGTGATGGTGTTTGTCTTCCCAAGCAACCGTTACGCGTGATGGAGCCCTGCTTTCCTGGAGACGGCTGAACACCTGCCTGCCGATGGGAAGTAGTGAATGAATTCCTTGTTTTGCTTTGCTTAAGCATACAGCTTTTGCTTTCCCTATTAAACTGTCTTTATCTCGATCCATGAGATTCCTCACTTTTACCCTTCTGATTCTCTCCCCCATCCCTCTACGGGAGAGTGAGCAAGCAGCTGTGTGGTGCTTAGCTGCCTACTGGGTTAAACCATGACATCCAGCTAAATATTTTTACCTGCTGGATAGTGTAAGTTTGTTGTTCTTTAGAATCCCAACAAATTACTTTGTCTCCAATTTTTTCCTTGATTATCTTGCAACCCATAACTAGTGAAGAATTCATCCATTAAACTCCTGCTATTGACATGGTTGTTAGTCAGTAAGTAAACTTCAGGCCATTTTGTAAACCAACAAATTTGTCTACAACAAATGTTAATTGCTATTTTCTCAGGCAAAAGTTGAAACATACAGACTGTAATGCACTCTGTTAGTTACAGAAGATACTGCTGCATTCTTCTTTGGGTAAAATTTTCTCTGTGTGTGTATATATATATAAAAAATACCTAATTGTAGAGAAATTTTCTCTGTGATTTTATAAACTTGAAATGGTTGAACATATTGAGAAATGACATCACCTGAGAATCTCGTTGCAGTAGACACCGGTACTTATCAAAGTTTGTTTTTAACATCTTCTACATGGTAATTAGGTGGTTTTTTTTTTCCATTGCAATCAAAATGCTATCATGGTGATTCTGTGAGATGCCACAGTACATAGATCTTAAAATTGCACTTTATTCTAAATAAAAGATCTCATCATTGGGAAGCTTCTATTATGTCTACAGCATTGCAGCAAATCTATGTCTACTGATCCACTGGATGAACCAGGATGAATTACAAATAGGAGAACAAAGAGAATGGTTTATAGATCCACTGAATTCCTTCGGGTACCCCAGTCCATTCTTTTCAGCTTAGCGCGTTGTCTGCAAACATCAAAGAGGTGTTGTATATTTCCAAGTCTGCTGGATGATTACAGCATGATTACAGAATTGTAACTTTACAGGTTTGTTTGAACTTCTTTGCATATTGGCCTTCAATATTCTTCAAGGAAAAAACTACTGTAGGTTTTGAGAAGTTTTCTCCTATAAAGGTTGGAGGCAAACACTCTCCAGATCTAAAACTTTTGGAAGGCGATAGAAGAGAAGTCTGATACAGGTTATTAAACATAAATTGTGGATATCATTGGTGGAGAACCACAGACTGTGGAAAGAGGGAGGACAGACCCAGAGTAGTATTCCTCTATCCTTGCCATAGTGCTGTTTTATTCACCTAGACACCTTCATCTACCAGTGTTCCTGTTGGTTTTCCCCTTAGGGCTGAGCAATGAGTACAGGAGGACAAAGGTCAACCCTCCCCTCCAAAAAAGAGGTACCAGATAGGGGACTAGGCAGAGCACCCTTGACAGTCCCCACTACTATTGGCCAGAGTTCTTACTGATGCCAAGAAGCAACACAAAATAGATCATCTTGCCAAAATATTAAATGTCTTCTGTCCCCAAATGAAGAGCAGAAAAAGAAACTTGGGGGAAACCAAATGATCACAAGGGACAATAACTGGAAAAAAAGGGAGGAGAGTGAGTGTTGCACTGTTGAAAATGGCAAATATAGGAAAGCCTAAATGTGGCACCAAATAGACCATTCCTAGTGTTACCATTTGTATTGGCCAGTGCACACGACAGGGTCAAGAAAAGTCTTTGGCCTAGCACCGTATGACTGTTTTAGTCAGAGTCTCCCTTTGGATAATGAAACTGGACACTGGAACATAAACATTTTGCTGTAAGAAGCCACCATCCTCTGAAGTCCTTTGTTAGGACTATATGTGTGACCAATGTGAAAGGAAGTTTGAAAACAGGTCAATTGAGGCAGGAACTTTCACACTCTGAAACAAGTAAATTGCATCTTGGTGGTAGAAGTACTTTTCTTTTCTCACCCAAACTCCAAATTATCTAGAATGGGAGAAAAAGAAACCCATATAGAATCCTGAGAATTTTGCACATTTTGGAAGTGTGGAAGACTGGAAAATTCTGCATATTGTCACCTTTCTCTTGCCCATAGAAATTATACCATCACCAATTTATCTTTGATAAATTGCCTCCTTTAGCAATAACTCTTCTTTTCACTATATTTCCAACTTCAGACATAAGCTTACCACAGACCACTTGTAAATGCAATGGTTTCTATTCAGTTATTTTACTATCTACCCATACCATACTTCTTCTGAAAGTCCTTGTGCTAAAGCCAGAGTATTGAATAAGCTGTTCATTTAAATATTCAAGCCTGTACACCAGAATGACCCAGAAACTGATAATTCATCTTATTTTTTCACCCTCTCTAGTCTTCCTCTAAAGCAGCTATCACTAGTCTTGCCAATTGCCAATTCCAATTTTGTTACCTTCATTCCATGTTTACCTTCATTCCAGTTTGATTCCTGTTTATCACAAATGTTCAGCATCAGATTAAAAATCCATTCTCTCTTCAGGTCCATTTTACCTTTAGTAATTAACATTATTCTAGGATGTTGTGTTTCAGAGGAGAGCTCAAGAACTTGATACTTTTTTCCATCTTGGAAAACTACTACAGTACACAGATGCAATAGATGCAGTACACAGATATCAGCCTTGAGGCAGGACAACTTGCTCACTGAAAACCAATGTCCTACAAACCATTAATTTGACCTAGTTCCTATTTTAAAAAATAATTTTAGTAGATTGATTTGGAAGATATCTTTTCTAGTGCTCATTTTGGTATAATTAGTCAAAAATTAAATCCAGACCAATTATGAACTCATCAACTATCTTTGATGTGTAGGATTTTTGCTTTAAATTCAGAGGCTGAATTTTCAAACCTAAATCTTTCTTCCTTTTCCCCCTGTCACCCTCCGTGGTAGCCTGTTCTTCCTTTTTCTTTTCCTCCCAAATACATCAACAACATATCCAAATAAGCAGGTCATATTTACTAATATTTTTAGCTTGTCTAGGCAAATAAATGTTAGCTCAAATTAATGCCCAGTACTCATGGATGTTATCATGTACTTTGTTGCTGTAGTTGTACTTTCAAGCACAATGCTAGCATATTGTGTGTAGATTCTTTGGTAAAATAAGTTTCATCTCTTTGTATACTGTTAAATTAATTTTTGCCACCATACGCTGGTTAAACAAGGGTGCATATTACTTGTGAAACTACAAGTGAATAGGGCAAAAGCATCCTCGGAAAACTCATGTAATTGTATATAAATCATCAATATTTACATTTACTCATCTACTGGGGGTTTTTTTACTTTTTCTTTTTTTTTTTTTGGCACACTGTTCTAGTTCTGTGCTTGCTGGAGACTGCAGCTGGTACAGACTGAGGTCAGGAGAGAAATTCATATGATTTCAATGGACTTAGATGAATTCCATACAGTGTTAACCCTAAAAGATACATTTTACTTTAGAGGTATTACCCATTACCCTAACCTTTGGCACTCTTTCAAAAATATGAACAGATTTTTTTTTTTCTGCTTTCTTTTTCAATACCTTCCTATCAAGGAGTTAAGGTTTGGACTTTCTTTTTTCTTTGTTTACTTTTCTTTTTTCTTTAATATTTTTTTTCCTTCTGTTGTCTTTCTTAGACTTTTTTTTCATTTTTTCCATTCTCCTAAATTTTTTTCTCTTCTTCTTTCCAGTTTGTCTTTCTCAGATGTTTAAAAGCAAATACTCAAAACAGTATTTGAGCTTCTGACAATTACAGTTAGTGTCAGCTCTCTTTTTCTTCTTGTGCTGAACCAGCTTTTAAAAGCCACACCAGCTCTCTCAGCAGGTGACTGCTGACTTGTAGTGCTAGAAAATCACGGCTTTCCAGACAGTCAGTCAATGCCAGGGGAGGAAAGCTGCCTTGTGGCAGTTTTAATGACCTAAATTGAATTGGTACAATTGGATGAGGAAGGCTTGTGCATTACACAGCTGATTAAGAATTGCATGATCTATAATTCTATTGCACCAGAGAATGCCAAGTGACTCTTCATGTCAGTAAATGAGGACAATATATTTAGCAGCATGGAAAATCACACTTGAGGCTCTTTTTCAGTGTTTTACGGCTACAGTGTTTTCCACCAAAACCTGATACGCCTGAGTATATACCAGAAATGTATATATTAAACCCAGGAGAGTAACAAGTTGCTATCTATCTGTATTTTCTGACAATAAATCATTGGCATTTTATTCCCACAGTACTAGTTACAAGTGTTCTAAAGAAGTGACTCAAATATCATGACTCAATGGCTCTCAAAGCAGTCTGCTGGGGAATATCTCAGACTTCAAAATATATTTTAGAAAAAACTTTTTTATTTTTGTGTTAAGAAGAAAGATTTAAAAACTGTCTCCTGCATAATTTTATGGGGTACATTATCAGAGTACTTTGGTTACATTAGAGTTAGTTACTTAGGTCATGTTGTTAGCGCACTTAGGTTCGTCTTTGTTCCCCTTTTGGCCATGGTAAGACTGTTGCTTAAATGGGACAACTCACCTATGCAAAAGCGGGCATGGCACTGGGTAAGAGATGTATGGGGATAGGGGTGAGGGATTTTGGCTGAGTTACCATACATGACGAACCATATAGGATGTTTCTATATGTACAGAGGAGTAAGACAGAAAAGAACATGTTCCACAAAAAAATTATGTAATTTTATCTCAGTTCCAGCGACACGGGATACAAAGAGTATTTTTCAACAGAGAGAAACTGTTTGTTCTTCCTTTGCTCCTTGTGGTAGTCCTTTCCTGCCATGTAGGGTAGATTGTTGTTACACACTAGAAGTACTAAAATCCCTATTCGGCCCTTCTTGTTCAAGCAAAGCTGTCACTGATTTCAATGGCAGCTCTGCCTGATTAAAGAGAATTGAATAGAGCCCTGAAGCAATGGTGTTTTGTCCTTGTCTTTGCTCTTCTGGCCCTTAACCACTACTTTTAAAGAGCTTGAAGCAATAGTGGCACCAGCAGTGTTTCAGGTGAACAAGCAAAAGGATAAAAAACAGTATCATGAGTTGTTTCAAGTGCTACTACAAGAAAAGCCAGTGTGTGTCATATTGAAAGAATTGAAAAAGGAAGGATGCATAGAAACATTTTTCAAATTTCTGTAGGATTTTAAATACATAAAACATCAACATATAATAAAAATATGTAAGCTTTGTTACTACTTCTATTTATATGAATATGAATATGCTGTGGAACACCGTGCATATGCTTATTCTAAGGTTATAACCACTGCATTGCTAACTCCATCCCAATATTGACAGACATTAAAAATATGATTTATTTTTTTTTAAATTGTCATACTGAAATTACTAAATAAAATGCCAATTACACTGTTTTATATAAAGAGCTGAGGCAGGGATTGTTAGAACTAAGAGCATAACTCTTCACAGTATTAACTGAGCAATATGATTGAATAAAGGTGTGTTAGAAAAATATTGGACTTTTCAAGGTTTGAACACAAAGATCCACCTCAGTGGGACTGCTAAGACTAAATATAAATGGTTATATTGGAGTCCATCACTCTATAGTCCTTTTGTAGTCAAGTAAAAAATAACTGCTTTTAAGATGTGATTAATACGATTTAGATCTCTGCTTTCAGGTAGAAGTATCACTATATATACAGAAAGGAGGCTATGCTCACTACCTCAGAGATGAACCATGTACGTTCAATCAGATGAACATGTTTAAAATACATATATTATATATAGGTGCAGAATCGTAACTACTGGAGGTGGTTTGATCTTGGACAGTAGGACTGACTTAAAAAAAAAAAAATCTAGCAAGCTTGTTCCTGCTCCTCTTTTTCTCCACTCCTCCAACAACTCAAGCGCAGTCTCAGAAGTCCCTGGCACAGGAGATTCCTAGTCCCAGATCTTACCTTGCAGTGATCTTCCCTGCAGGCTAGCTGATATTTATTGGACAAAGTACTGTTCTTGCCTCCTGTTAGGATTATACATTCAAAAATGTGTATCAGTATCTTCAAAAGAAAGCTATGTCTGTTATTTCACTCAAAAGATAGAGAACACATAAAGCAAAGGGTTAAATCAACAGAATCCTGTGCACATTCTTCCTCTTCCTTGCTCTTTTTTTTTTTTTTTTTTTTAATATATGTGTTAAAAAAATCTCCTTGGTACCATATCTACTTGGGAACATCTATAAGACAAGTCTATCATGCCTTTTTTTTTCCAGTCCCAGCCTATTTCTTTTAAGATACATTCAGCTTTCACTTGAATCCTTTGTCCAATGCTCTCTTTCAGACGCCAGCCTCTTAGACATATCTGTTCTGTTTAGACCAGAAGGATAGATCAAAGGTCCTGATTCTGGAAGGTGATGGAAATCTATTTTGACAGGATGAAACCAAATAGGAAATAGAGTTCCCCCAAAGATACTTTATTCCCACAACAGTTTTGCCTTTCCTTTAAGGATCAAAGGAGGTAAACCAGCACCTAAATGAGCTAGATGTGCTCCATACATTCAAGCAGACTATCACACAAATAACTTGAATGTATTTGGTATTCCAATAAAACCTACATTGAGATTCCCTGACTTTCTTAAACATTTGGCAGATTTAGCAGAATGCTGTGTTCTGACCTTGTCTTCCCCTCCCATAGCTTTTTTGGGTGTCATGACAATCCCATCAGACTAAGCCATCATGACTCAATTTATTTTCACCTGTATTTTTCATGCAGTCATTTTTCAGCAAACCCATAAAAAGAAAAAATAACTCACTCACTGCAGCATGGATTCATGTTTCCCAAATCACGTAACCATTCACAAAGTTGGTTGCAATTTATAGACTGGTGTGTTGTGGATAACATTATTTCTACTAGAAGAATGGCTTTATGTAGCACCCAGCAGAATACAGTTAATAATGCATTGCTTAGCATTTTGAATAATTTTAGCAAAGGAATAATTTTAGCACTATAAACTTACTTGATATGACTGTTTCCCCTACAGACCTTCTTTATGGCTCTGCTCATAAAATCATTACATATCTTGTTGGCTTACCTCTCTAGCTTTCTTTTCATAGTAAATATAAAACAAAATGAACTGAGTTAAAAAGGTGCATTCCTCAATGAAAAATTTGAAGGTGTTAATGGAACACACTCTAAAAAAGCTCTTTCAGTTGGAGCATATTTAATATGCCTGGTTTGATTTAAATTCATTGTAGAGAGTTGTCAAAAGTCTGTGCATTTCTGGTCTCCTACTTAAGTTCTTTACATGGATACTACTATCACTTAAGGCTTGAGCTATGACTTAAAATATTCTTAGAACTTCCACATACTCAGTGTATAAAACTGATTATCATTCTTGCTATACAATTATGGTTAAATGCCCATATCCAGCATGATTTTATTTAATAATTTCAAATTTCTACAGACTCTCCATTTAGAAACTCAAACCTAGAAGGGATAACTTAATTCACTGAGTCTAGCTCATTGATCTATCATTAAAAACTATTATCCTTTCCATAAACACAGAAACATCTGTGTTAAAAGCAGCTGAGTTTTGGCTGGGTTTTTTGTTTGTTTGGTTTTGACACTGTTTTATTTTGGCTTAAATGATTATCTTACCTCTGTGTGGCATACCTACAACTCTTAGATTTCATTAACTAGGTTAAATGAGCCAAGATTTTCTTCTCTTCTCTTGCAAAACACACTTTCCATTCCCTTGGTTACATTATCTCCTTCCTTTTCTTGATTCCCTTTGATTTCTTTTTTCTCAAACCTGGTTGACCAGGACTGTACCCTGATGAATAAATTTGATAGAAGTAATATTTCCTTAATTGTGCTGAAAAATTTATCAACTGCTATGTCTTACACTTGCATTTCTCTTTCACAGATGGAAAATGCTGGCAGTTCATAGACATCCTATGATCAAACTCTTGTCCTTCTCTTCCTTCTCAATTTTCAGCTGATAACTCTGCTGACAAAAACTTTTGCTTATTAAGCACAAAGTGTGTGACTTTACATCTGCATTACACACATTTAATTTCATTTCTATTACCGCAATTCTCAAGGTCATCAAGTCCTTTCTACAATATCCTTAACTGCTGCGTGATGATGTTTCCAACATAGTGTCTTTGGCAAACTTCATTATTATATTTCTAATATCCATGACAAGATCACTAATGAAATGAAGTAGGATTGATCCCTGGGCTGATCTTTGATCTGCTAGTATCTCTGATACTTTTCCTTTTTAGCATTACCTATTTACATCCTGTCTGTTACAAGCTGTTTCTTCACTCTATAATTCCTCTATTAATCTCTGGCCTTTTTCCCCATATAAAACTAATATTTCCCATGTTGTGCCACATTAGACACTTTACTGAAATTCAGGTTGATGGTGTTTCTCAGCTTCCTTTTTTTTCCCCAGAAAAAAACATTTTATTGAAGAATGTTGTGATATTATTCTGTCATAATTCACCTTTCCAAACCTGTGTTGCATTCTCCCAGTTTCTGTATACCTCCATGTATTATCTTCTTCTTTAAAGTCTTCTCTATAGTCCAGGATTTTGAGTCTTACTGAGATCAAACTTACAGACATGCAATGGCTCAGATAGTAATTTTCCTGATTGCAAGTGAAGGTATAAAGTTTTCAGTTTCTCCATCTTACAATACCTTCCTGACACCATGCAATTACAAAAATCATCTACTATCAAGCCTGAAATTCCACTTTTCTATCACCTTTAAGACTTAGGTGTCTTTTCTCTGCTCCTCTCTGCAATCTCTGTGTTTGCAAGTGACTTGCTGTTGCTATGATCTTTTCCCTAGGCCGCATCTTGCTAGTTCTGGTCTTTTTTTGCCCCAGGACATATTTTTCTTTTCCAACAGAATCAATCTCACCCTGACTCTGGAGAAGTTCACTTTACCTAGTAACTCCCACTTTTAAAAGAATTGAACATAGAAACTGATACGAAAGAAATAAGACTTTGCCGGTCTTCACTGGCAAGTGCTCGAGCCTCCCCGCCCAAGCCGCAGAAGGCAAAGGCGGGAACTGGGAGAATGAAGAGCTGCCCACTGTGGGAGAACATCAGGTTCGAGACCATCTAAGGCACCTGAAGGTGCACAAGTCCATGGGACCCGATGAGATCCATCCGTGAGTCCTGAAGGACCTGGCAGATGAAGTTGCTAAGCCACTGTCCATCCTATTTGAGAAGTCACGGCAGTCTGTTCCCACTGAATGGAAAAGGAGAAACATAACCCCCATTTTTCAAAAGGGAAAAAGGGAAGACCCGGGGAACTACAGGCCAGTCAGTGTCACGTCTGTGCCTAGGAAGATCATGGAACAGATCCTCCTGGAAGCTATGCTAAGGCACATGGAGGCCAGGGAGGTGATTTGGTCCAGCCAGCATGGCTTCACCAAGGGCAAGCCCTGCCTGACTAACCTAGTGGCCTTCTATGATGGGGTGACTACATCAGTGGACATGGGAAGGGCTACAGAGGCTGCCTATCTAGACCTCTGTCAGGCCTTTGACACGGTCCCCCACAACATCCTTCTCTCTAAACTGGAGAGGTATGGATTTGACAGGTGGACTGTCCGGTGGGTGAGGAATTGGTTAGATGGTCGCATCCAGAGGGTAGTGGTCAACGGCTCAATGTCCAGATGGAGACTGGTGATGAGTGGTGTCCCGCAGGGGTCTGTATTGGGACTGGTACTGTTTAATATCTTCATCAATGTCATCGACAGTGGGATCGAGTGCACCCTCAGCAAGTTTGCAGATGACACAAAGCTGAGTGGTGCGGTCAACACGCCAGAGGGACGGGATGCCATCCAGAGAGACCTGGACAAACTCGAGAAGTGGGCCTATGTGAACCTCATGAGGTTCAACAAGGCCAAGTGCAAGGTCCTGCACCTGGGTCAGGGCAACCCCCGGTATCAGTACAGGCTGGGGGATGAAGGGGTTGAGAGCAGCCCTGCCGAGAAGGACTTGGGGGTACTGGTGGATGAAAAGCTGGACATGAGCCAGCAATGTGCACTCGCAGCCCGGAAGGCCAATAATATCCTGGGCTGCATCAAAAGAAGCGTGGCCAGCAGGTCAAGGGAGGTGGTTCTGCCCCTCTACTCTGCCCTGGTGAGACCCCACTTGGAGTACTGTGTCCAGCTCTGGAGCCCTCAGCATAAGAAAGACATGGACCTGTTGGAGCAGGTCCAGAGGAGGGCCACAAAAACGGTCAGAGGGATGGAACACCTCTCCTGTGAAGAAATGTTGAGAGAGTTGGGGTTGTTCAGCCTGGAGAAAAGAAGGCTTTGGGGAGACCTTACTGCAGCCTATCAGTACTTAAAGGGGGCTTATAAAAAAAGATGGCGGCAAACTTTTTAGCAGGGCTTGTTGCGACAGGACAAGGGGGAATGGCTTTAAACTAAAGGGGGGTAGATTAAGACTAGATAGAAAGAAGAAATTTTTTACGCTGAGGGTGGTGAAACACTGGCACAGGTTGCCCCGAGAGGTGGTGGATGCCCCATCCCTGGAAACCTTCAAGGTCAGGTTGGAGGGGGCTCTGAGCAACCTGATCTAGTTGAAGATGTCCCTGCTCATGGCAGGGGGGGTGGACTAGATGACCTTTAAAGGGCCCTTCCAACCCAAACTATTCTATGATTCTATGATTCTAAGACAAATCCATCCCAATGCAATACGGATACTGGATTATATTATGACATTTATCTTTAGGAAACTCCAAGCATCCTTGAAAAATCAAGCTCTGTTACTCCACATTGTCAATTATTTAAATTACCATTTTGGTTTATCAAACATTCTGTCTTTTAAGTTTGAAAAGCTTGGTTTTGGATTTATTTTAATTTGTTCCAGTGTTCTTAGTCAAGTTCATTTTCACTTATTAAACCTTCAACTCTGTACTGCCCCTAAAATAAAGACAGTTGTTTTTGGTTCAGTGACTATTTGCTGGAGAAATGTGTAGGCTTTGTTCTCTGAGAATATCTGGGCAATTATTGAAAATATTTCTCAATTTGAAGTTTAATTAAAAGTAGGTTTAAATTTAAAAGTAACTTATTAAGCTTAACTGGGAAACCTCTCCATCTTTTCCCAGAGTTTTCCAGGCGGATTTTCTCTCTTCCATACTATTATGTATTTTGTGTCTGCCCGTTTCTCCTCTTTAGAACAACCACATTATTGTGCAGTTCCTTTCTTTTTTACTAGCTAGATCAATCTTCTCATACATTACTGATCTTAAGTGAACATAGATGTTTTTACCTGATAAAGCTTATTTGGTTACAGAATGTTGTTGGATAGCTGTGCCCAAAAAAGAAAAGAGCACTTAACAAGAATATGAATAAAATGTTCATATTGATGTAGTTACATAAAATGTTCTTAGTGTAAGCCAGGTGTATTATGAAGTGACGTATTAATATGACACCTGTGCCACAGACACCTGTGCTTGAAAGACAAGAAGGCTGTTTTATATTTTTGTCCAAGTTTAAAAAAAAAAAAAAAAATTAAAATTGTCCTGTAGCAGTCTGTGAAATATGAGGTGTATATGCTGGTAGGACATGAATGCCAAATATGATGAACTCCTTATATGCCTCATCCATTTAACCAATCAGATGCTTGCAACTGGAGTTTTAAAAAGCAACAAATAATGATGAGGGTAAGAAGTTTTCCATGCATGTAATTGCAGCAAGATGTTAGAAGACAGATGAAAAAGATGAAAATTCGTGGTAGAAAACTCATCTAAGAGGATATGTACGGCTTTAATTATGTATATGGAAAGCCATTGCTAGTAATCTTTGGATTCAAGCTGCTGGATGACTGAACTCTTTATCTTCCCATTTGATTAGCTGTGTGCCAATGCTTTTATTTGTTGTTTGCCTAAATAAAGGATGAATCTTCTGTCAAGGCATGTGACTATTTTGAAGAGGCAGACGTACTTTGGAGGAGCTAAGTATGACTAGCAGATGATGAGCCAAACCTTTGAATTGCACTGCTAGCGCAAGAGTTGAAAAGCTTGAAACAGACAACAGTTACATCTCTCAATTCCTCTGTCATTCAAATCTGAGATGTGCAAGACTCTGTGGGAGATGTTTAGTTTCACATTCAGATGATGGGCTGGCCTTGTACATGAGTGCTGATGTTCAGAATGATTTAAGTAGACATCTAAGGTATCCTGAAGATAAGATTTATGAAAGGTCATAGGAGAGGGTGACTTGACATTGTAGAACAGCCTGCCATAGCAGAAAATACTGACGTAGCCATTTACAATGAACTATAAATGACTCACTTTTTACAAAAGCTTTATGGTAAGCACAGACAAATATGACAGCAATAGGAGCAATAAGAAGAAAAATATATAACATCTGGAAAAAATCATACCTTAGTGAAATGATTGCATGAATGTCTTTAATTGTCTAAAACTCATCTACTAGAGATTTAGCAAGCGCTGAAATAAAATTAAGTCTATCTATATATGGGCTAGAAATACCTAAGCCTTTTTGGTTTTTTTGGGGGTCAGCTGTTTTTTGTAGTTTGGTGGTTTTTTGGTTGTTTTTTGTACTTTATAGCTATGTAGGAAATGTTTATTTTATAAGAATATCAGGAATATCAGTGTACTTTTAATATAGGACATTATTAGTCTAATTAGACATTTTGGACAAATGAAGCAACGGGTTCTATATTCTACAGAAATTCACTTCTATGTGTTATTTCAGCTGAAGTCTAGTATTTCTTTAGTGCAGCCTTTTTTTGGCAAGCTTTATGAGCTTTCAGATTTTGTTTTTGAAAGTTCAAGTATTCAATATATAAATAAAGGAGGAATTGATTCACTTCTTCATTGGAGGCAAGATTAGTAAAATTATTTAGTGACTAACGAACAGAACAGCTTATAGGCTTTCTTGAGTTGTGTTTTCAATGTGAATGCCATAGAGCTTTAGTTGCTTCCTGAAAAAAAGATTAGGTCAATTTCTTTTACTATCATTGCTGAAAAAAAAAAAAAAAAGATAAAACTTAGCTGACTGCTGACTCACCTTGATACCCTAATTGCCTTATGGGGTGTTGTCTAGTATCTTCTAACACTTCATGGGGGTTATTAGGATACAGAAGTTCTTTGTAGCTCACATGGACCTTTTAGTTTGCTGGAGAATAACCCTTATACGTGCCATTCAAATAACTGAGAAGTCAAAGCTCCAACTGAAAACATTCAGGGGCACAGTCAAGATATATGAAGTCTGTACTTTAAGACTGAGAAGGGACTGAATGACAGCCACTGATAGAAGGTTAACATTATTCAGAATTCTTTCTAATCATTCTGGCCAGAGACTTTTGGCAATTCTGTGCTAGTATTCATAAATATTTTCCAAAGAAAATACATGTGAACTCTAAAATTCTTCCGATTTTCATATTAGGAATATGAAAAAGCTAAGGGAGAAATAACCCTGAGGGGTAATTTTCAAGTTCTACTTGAACTAGGTAAGGGAAAAAAATAAAAGAAAGAGCTGGCATCTAGGTAACTACTGCTTCCTTTAAATTATAAGTTTACTATGTATTACAAATTGCCACAATACAAAACAAAAATTGCAACATGAAGTGCTGAAAAGCAATACTTTAAAGTGCCTTTATTTGTCATATGTCTCAATGTAATTTATAGGTTATGAAATATTTGTGATGTTTGTTTTATATTATGTCCAGTCCCTTTACTGGTTCTTCCTAAGCAATTAAACAACACAAGTATTTATATATTTTTTCTTTTGCAGCTGAAAATAAAACAAAAGGAATACCTGACATAAATCCCCATGGCAATTGCTGTCTTCTAATTCCTTTTTTTGCAGTTCAGTGCTTCCATTTCAATAAAGATGATATCGTTATGCCATTACTTTAATTATAATATTCAATATCATATCAAAATGAAAAGTCAGTATATTTTTCCCAAGGGCTATAATTCTGTAGAGTGCATGTTTGAAGTTCAGATACATTTTTAAGCATACAGCACTGAAAGACTACCATTTGGGAATTAATGATTTACAATATATATATTTATGGCTGAAGAGAAGGTTTTCTTTTTTTTCTGTATTGTGTACACACAGTTCATGTTTATGAATGAGTTATAAACAAATATTAACACATTGAAGAAAAACTGAAAAGAGAGACATTTCTGTTATTCCAGCTCTTTGGGGGTAAATACCCAAAATACATCCTTTAAAAAAGAAACATTTTTTTTTAATAGTCACACCTTAAAAGCTGTGGGTAACAGTCATGAAGTACACTATTGGAAATATGGGTTTCTTTACAAAGTCATGTTCACTTCTTCCATTGTATTCATTTTTGGTATTGCAACACTACTGAATTAGTGTTAATAATAACTTTACTCTTAATAGTAAAGTTCATGGCTGAGGAATTGATCTTCAGGGGATGACAGATCTGAGAACTGGGTGCAAGAACACAGGGCTATCTCTGCTAATTAGAAGGAAGCAATAACTGTGTGTCAGAAAGTATTAAAAATTATCCCTTGAGAAACTCTTTTAAACAAATGCAGAGAAAAAAAGCAAAACAACATAACTTCCTTTATGACCTTTCTCATTTACAGTCGGGTGTTGGGACACCGGTGGTCAAAACGTAAATAACTACATGATTGGTAGTGTGAGACTCCTAAAATACCTGTGCTTAGTGAGAGGAGTTAATGACAAAGACAGACTGAAATAGAAGTGAGTTCTCACATTTTCCATTTTTAGCTGAATCCTCTGTTTTACTGCAACATTAACTCCAGTATTTGATATCTCTCCCTTTCAAACAGCACAAGCTACTCTTATTTTTACTGTTCAGTGCAATAGCTTGGAGTTGAGAGGCCTTTTACCTTTCAGTTGTTGGTCAAGGTTCCCCAAAGTCTTGTATGTAGCATTTGTTCTCTGACTGAAGGTCTCTTATCTGCTGATTTATCTATTACTTCTTTTAACACTTCTCAGTGCAATACCTGGCACACTTATCTTAATTATTTTAATCTTATGACATTTGTCAGATATAGGAAAATAACACCATATCTAACCAGGTAAATCTGAAGCACTTTTTGTTTTTACTAATTCTATCTCTGTTCCCTTTCTAACCCTCATTGTGCCAACCACAGCTTCTTCATCTCACCTAACCTTAGACTTTATAAATTGATTGTTTAATCTTAGCTCCCTCTAGGGACAACGAAAAGAGATAGAAATGCTTTAGGGAGTCATTTCTTCTGTCTATTCTTGTGGTCAGAGTTGCTTCTCTCTTGTCAGTAGAGCAAGTTCACTTTAAGCTACATACATATGTGGTGGGTCAATCTTAGCTGGCTGTCAGACACCCACCCAGCCACTCTCTCAAAGAGGACCGGGGAGAAAATAAGATGCAAAAGCTTGAGATAAGGACAGGGAGATCACTTACCCATTACTGTCATGGGCAAAGCAGTCTCAAACTGGGGAAAATTAATTTAATCTGTTGTCAGTTAAAATAGATTTGGATAGTGAGAAGCAAAGACAAATTAGAACAACTTTCCCCCCACCTTTTTTCCCAGGATCAACTTCACTCCTTCATTCCCAACTCCTCTACTTCCTCCCCCACCCCAACTGACACATAACAAGCAGTCCATAACAGCTCCTCTCTGCCACTTCTTCCTCCTCACACTTTTCCCCTGCTCTAGCGTGGGCTTTCCATTGGCCACAGTCCTTCAGGAAATATCTACCTGCTCTGGTGTGGGGTACTCCACAGGCTGCAGTGTGGATGGATATCTGCTCCACCATGGTCTTCTCCACAGGCTGCAGGAGAATCTCTGCTCTAGCACCTGGAGCACCTCCTTCTTCTCTGACCTTGGTGTCTGCAGGGCTGTTTCTCACACTTTTTTTTCCCTCCTTCTCCTCTCTCTGTGGTATTTTCTCCCTTTCTTAAATACATTTTCCCAGAGTCACCACCACCTTGGCTGCTGGGCTCAGAGCTGCCCTGTGGTGGGTCGGTTGGAGCCTGCTGGATCTGGCTGCATCCGGCACGGGGCAGCCCCAGCCTCTCCTCACAGAGGCTGCCCTGCAGCCTCCCTGCTGCCAACACCTTGACAACTATGCCCGGTACAACATAATATCTTGATGGCAACATGAATAGATTTCTGAGGGACAGAGTCAAACATGTAGGAGATGGGGTGTTTTTTGTGGAGTAGACATTTTAGGACCATAGAACTATACTTACCATGTATAGCACGTACACAGCCCCACAAGAAACTGCTTAATTCAAGCCAAATTAAAAGTTTTGGCCTGTACATTTATTTTTCATGTAGGTGATTGTTCATATTCACTTTTGAGTTGCATTTTCTTAATGATGTTGTATTTATTGATTTAAATATTACTATTTTTTCTTGAATTAATTGTCCTTGGATTGTTTAAACAGTCAGTTTTGAGAGCTCAGAACTCAGTTTTTAAGGTTCAGAACATATACTTTAGACCAAATTTTAGTATAGAGACATGCTTTCATTTGGATGCCAAATGAATAACCAAATTATTAAAGACAATTTGACAGTAGCCAGTAGTTCCTGTTGGGAAAACTGTGACCATAAGATCACTTAATACCGATACTAAGTCTCCTAAATGGTTAGTGCTCAATGCTATAAAATGTGAAAGACAGTCTTGGTAACAATACCTGTTAGTAGAATACTATCACCTTCTGGAGGTATAATAAAAATATCACAAATCCAATATCAGGTTAGACTTGAACTCTCATCTTCTACACTGTAGTGTGTGTTCCAGCCCTTGGATTGAGTGTACTGGGAAACCCGGACCTCCAAATATGTATTTGCTTTGAGGTCCTTAAGACAGATGGGACTTCCTTATGGAGACCTTCAGAGAATTTAGCACTCTCTGCTATCTGTATAGGGAATCTCCTACTCTAGGCACCTTCATATAAATTAGGTGGACTGGATTCTTGATATTCTTCAGGAGTTAAGGTTCTAATTTAATTCAAAATATTTTAAAATGTGAAATAAAGAAACACTATGTCAAACTAACACTGGAGTCAGAAGTGTTCATTTCTGTTGAAATTGAATATTCCTGTTAAGTCTAAAATGACTTTTTGGTTAGGGGATTAATTTTGGTGAAATATTTGAAATATTTAATTTCAGCTAGACAATTTTCCTGAGGTTTTTTTCAGTTCATCCAATGAATCAAAGAATTTCTTATTCACACAGGTCTACTGTGCTGAAAACACTATGGAGAGTAGGGTGCCAAGAGAAACAATTCGTGCATCTCTGCAGATCAGCGAAGCTGATGCCACTAATACAGTTTCTTCAAATGGAATGGAAGAACATATAAATTATCATCAGAATGGGAATTAATCTATATTATATAGTTGTTTGACCTTGTTGGAGTTTCTGATACAAACAGAATGTTAAAATTCACAAAGATGGTGACTAGAACATGCAAAGGTACGGTATAACCTGTTGTTCGTTAAAAGAAGACCTGCATAAAAACATGATTCTCTAAGCAGTTTCCACCCACCCTCAAAAAGGATGTTACCAGTATAAAGCACAAATAGCCATGTCAGAACACAAAGCCAGCTAAAATATTTAAAATAACTTTTAAAATATCAAGTATCGGTGGGAAAAGAAGACACTGCTGAAGATGTCTTCCACTTAGTAAAACAAGGTTTTAAAAAAAGTTTTTAATTATTTAAAAATATTTCTTAGTATTTTCTGACTCTACTAACAGCACAAAATATCTCCAACTAAGTCCCATGTTAATCTCAAATCTGATTAACAATATTTTATACAGTCCCTCATTAATATTATAGAAGATATTGAGTAAATAATAAATTCCTTCCTTTGTTGCTAGTATATTTGGTAAACAAGGCTGGTGATACCAACTCTTGGTATAAAAGCTTTTGATATACCCCTTTGGAGTTTTTTACTCATCTCTTCCATCTTTAAAAGCAGTCTAGAAACATAAATAGCAATCACAGTAGGACTGGATGGCTCAGGGAATTAGTAATCAGATTCAGAGCCTTTTCTTTCCTTCCTAGTAGTCTAAATCTAGCTTGACTTGTTGCCAAAGGTTGTTGCTAGATAACAGTTCAATGGAATATTCTTATTTGTTATGCTTATTTGTGACCTCAGCCTATGGCACAGCCCTCACATATAAAATTGTTCTGTTGCTAGTAGTATCAATAAAGTTGTCATGGACTGAATAGGTATAGATAAAGACTTATTTCCCCCCCCCGGCCCCCGTCTCACAGGACAATGTGGGAACCTTATGCTGCAGCTCCCCATGCTGCAAATAAAGAGTAATTCTTTTCTGAGGATGACAGGAAAATGTTTTCATGAGCATGAAAATTCACCTGTTTTAACAAAGTGAAGGGTGGTATGGCGGAGGGAGCTCTGACAGCAGTGGGTAGAACAATAGTGTTACAAACATGTCAAACTTGAAAGGAGCTACATTAACAAGTCAATCTCAAGCAAGTAACCTCCTTTGGGAAGACTCTTTGAAAGGAGAAGTGCAGTTAGCAGTCTAGCTGTGTCACTTCTGATTTATACTTTTTTTTAAACAACCTTCTTGGTCAAAAACATCCTCATTAACTTTATTTTCTATTTTCAGCATGCATTTATCATAGCTGGTTTACTCCATTCAGTTTCATATGTCTGCTTTTCATTCATTTATTGACTTTGCAACCGAGACAGTAGCTACAATACAGAGTTTTGCTGAATATTTTCTGAAAGTGCGTGTGATGTGCATATCTCCTTTGTCTAGGTTGACAGCCATATCCTCTGAGAATTCCAATGAGTTAGTGAGTCTTTACCTCCCTTGTCTCTCCTTAGGCCATTTTAAAATAATGGCATTATGTTGGCTACTCTCCAGTCCTCTCAGATTTCACTTGCTCTATGTTGAAGAGCAGAATTATATAAAAGTGTCTGCCAAAGCTTCTTCAATTTCTCTCCTTACTTCCTTAACCCTTTTGGACATATGTTGTTTGGTCATGGCCCTATCAATTTTAAAAAGGCATTTCACCTTATAATAACGATACCTGACACACTCTGTACATATCCTAATTCCTAATCATCCATCTCCATAAATCTGATTTCAGATGTAGTCAAATATCTACTCTCATCTTTTAGAAGGCCATATATAACCATTATTTAATGTATCCTCAATCCCCTTATACTCTTTCTAGGGGATAGGTTGCAACATTAAAGTTTCTTTCAGCAATGAGGATATGTCTAGAGCTCAGGACTGGGCTAGAGAATTAGTTTTGATTCAGAATTGCAATAAATTTTCTGTTTCTTTCCTGCTCTAGGGAGGAAGCAGACTGCAGCTGAATTATAGCTGTGATAGTTATTTGCTTCTTCACAAAAACTCGCTGTCCCAGAGACGTTGTTTTCCTCAATACCCTGCAGTCTGCAGGTTTGCAGCCCTGTCAGGGAAGCAAAAAGTGCTTTATATTTCTTTGCTTCTCTACATGGGCATGTAGAATCATAATTATTAGCTCTTGAAAGGACCTCAAGAAGCTATGTAGTCTGTCCTCTCATTCCAGGGTAAAATCAGTTATACCAAAGCTTGTTTGTGTTATCTATTCTTAATAGCCTTCACTCATGGAGATCCCATAACCTCCTTGAGCAATCTGTTCAATGCTTATTTAAATTTTAGTTTTACAACCTTGCCTTAATTTTATTCTGTAATTCTTAGAAACAAGATTAAAAAATAATGTATGCTACTTCACACATTGCAGCAATTGAAAAACCTCTTAGTGCTTCTGCATGTCAGACACTGATTATGCCTAACAAAAGTTTAAAGACAGGGCCTGCGGCTGATCCTAAACACTTACGAGATCTATTTGATGTGAGCTGTCCCACTGAAATCAAGATGACAGCTGATTCTAAATATTTTATATTGTCATCTACCAATGTTTTTTAGCTGTAAAAGTTTTCAGTATTGAATAGTATGCTGATTCTGAGGTACTTTTACGAATATAAGACTAATCCTAGCTGGGTCATGTGCAGGAAGTGAAACTAGAGCCTCTGAATCTAACAGAAAAAGCTGTTAGAATCTGAGTTATATTCTTAGCTATATCCACTTGAAAGCATTATTAAATTAGGAAATCTCTGTATGTGTCTTCTCTTTCTGATGACTGGACAGAACCCAAAATGATGTTGACATTACTGCTTCAACCTGATGCTAGACATTTAAAAAAACAAGCCAACAAAACTCTATGGTCCAGACACATGAATTGATATCATATAACAGTTAATATCAAATAAAGATCCACTGTGGATCATCAGAGTCACAGAATCTTCCACTGAGGCAAAGGTTTACCTCAGTTCTTTCCCTGAGATCACAGGCCATGGCTGAATAGCTGTGCAGGTACCACAGGCCACCTGGCAAATGCTGACTTTTTATTCTGTTGTAAATTTTGCATTTGTTTTTTGAAGAACTTCTTCCTGGGCTTCATTAAGTGTAATGAAGATTTCCATGTTAAAAATGTAGAGTAGAATTCAAATACTGATTATGAGGACCCACTTCTCCTGTTGAGTGTGTAGGTTGTACTGTGACCATTTTTAAGATCATTTTTAAGAGCAGAAAATTTGTCCTGGAATTCCACACTTTCTAAAGACACTAGCCATTTAGAAAATTTGCCTCTGCTTCTTACATTAAAGATTGCAATGGTTACTAAGCAGGCAAGCCATGATGTCCCTTTGATAATGTAGGGAGAGGAAGATACATTGAATTGTATCTAATAAAACCATGACCTAAATTCTTCTCTTTCCTTTTCCTCTGATGACAGCTGATAAAAGGTTGATTTTTTTTTAATCTTTGCCCCCTTTTTTATTTTATTATGTCTTTC